>NC_092374.1:201147076-201747076 GCF_030028105.1 Mobula birostris
AGTCGATGAAAAACCAGGCACAAAGACTGACAAAACAACCAATGTGCAAAAGAAGGCAAAACGTGCACATTTAAAAATAAATAAATAGATAATACCGAAAACATGATTTGTAGAGTGAACGTGTGTCCTTAGGCTGTAACCCCGAAGCCTTCAAGCCATAGTCATCACCTGACCTTTCACCCTCCCTGACCCCGACCCAACACCCTTCATAGCCAGTGACTTACTCCAAAGCGATTTGCACATAGCAATATCCCATGTGCCCAGTTCCCCCACAGCCCCTGTCAATTACTTCTTGGGTTATTCCAGGGTACCTTCTGCCCATAACATTCCACCCACCCCAACCGGGACGGGGGAAGTCAGCAGGGTCCTTCCTACGTTCCTCTTCTAGCCCTCCGGCAGCATTGCTGTCCCCTGCGTCGCTCCATGTTTAATCAGGCCCTGATTCAGGAGGTGAGATTCTTGAGGCGGAAGCACACTCAAACCCAGAGAGCATTCGATCATCGCTGAGGTTCTGTGTTTGCGTGAGTGATTCCATGATGTTGTGGAAGTGAACTACAAGTGTTATCACCTACGGTATTTGATTGTGGCTGGGGAGCTTCAGGGAGCTAGATAAATTTACAGTACGTAGCATGCTAGAAGAACTCGACAGGTCAGGCAGCATCTGTAGAGGAATAAACAGTCAATGTTTCCAGCTGAGAGGCTTCATCAAGTTCATCAGAGAGAGATAAGAGCAAGATAAGAGGAAAGAGCTGGCAAGAGAAAGGGAGTGAAAGAGAGGAGAATGAAAGAGAGAGATAGAGAGAGAGGGAAGAAGAGGAAAGAGAGAGGGAAAGGGATTTATGATGGGATTCTTGAGATTTTGTTATAGTTATTGGGCAGAGCAAAGAATCAGGGAAAGGATTACTGAAGAGATAGAAGTTGGAAATTTGCAGAGCTAGAGGGAGGAGTTGACCCAGAGCAAGGTTGAGCACTATCCCCATGCAGGAGCAACCTGGTGCACAGTCAGCACAGACAGGGGCTGGGTCAGGACGTGAGCCCAGGACCAGGCCTCAGCGCCAACACATGGGGGCACCACCCAGCATTAGTTAAGCGCTGAGTGCACTCTTTGCTCAATGGTTTTGGCACTTGACGGCCTTTGAATATTTTTTTGGTGAGGGCACTTAACAGAGGACGCCGGGACTGAACTCTGAACTATGCTGTAGCAGCATCGTGCTTCCCGCTGCACTGCCGTGGCACCCGGGGTGACGACGATTAACGTGAAAGGATGTACTTTTAAATTGAAGGGAGGAAAGTACAGGGGGGGATGTCAGAGGTAGTTTTTTTCCACTCAGAGAGTGGTGGGTGCGTGGAACAGCTGACAGGGGAAGTGGAAGAGGCAGATACTTAGGGAGATCTAAGAGACACTTCGATCGGCACATGGATGATAGGAAAATGGAGCGCTAAGTGGGAGGGAAGGATTATTTCCACAACAGTGGAAACATGTCCAAATTCTTGCCTTTGTAGGAAGACCAATGCAATTTGAAATTCCCAGCAGCAGCAGTAGTTGTTGAATTGCGCCGCGTTACACGGGGCATGAAGAAGGCAGAAATTGATGGGTTCTTGACCAATGAGGGGACTTAGGGTTACAGGGAGGAGGTAGGAGAACACAGTCTAGAAGAGAAACAGTCATCACAACATGGGAGGTGTAGATTCAATGGACTGAATGGCCTGATTCGACTGGTAGTAATATATTACAGGAGGACCTTAGCACCATGGTTGCATGTGTCAATCTGCATCACGAGGGGCCTTTTCTCTTTGGAGCGAAGGAGTATGAACAGAGTGTATAAGATGGTAGGAGGCAGAGACAGAGAGGACAGTGTAAAGCTCCTTTTTCCCAGGGCTGCAATGGCTAACATGAGAGGACATACTTTTCAGCTGACTGTGGTTTGATCATAGAGTCATATAACATGGAAACAGGCCATTCAGCCCACATCCTCCACCCTGACCCACTGGCACCCACTTGTATTAATCCCACCTTGGCCCACGGCAAACTATCTTACCAGTCCTGGTGTTTGCTTAGGCACTTGGTGAGTGCTAAGGTTTAATTGCTTGGCCTTTGCCCAGGCCCGTTTTACTGAGTATTCCGACAGTGAGAGAAAAAGGGAGCCCTTCATAAATCAGAGTACTGAATACAAGAGTTGGGCTGTTGTGTTGTAGTTGTACAAGATGTTAGTGAGTCCTAATTCAGAGTATTGTGTGTGGTTCCGGTCACCTACCTACAGGAAAGCTGGCAATAAGATTGAAAGAGTGCAGAGAAAACTTACAAGGATGTTGCCAGGACTTGAAAATCTGCCCTGTGGGATAAGGTTGAAGAGGTTAGGAATTTATTCCCTTGAGTGGAGGAGAATGAAGAGGGGTATACAAAATGATGAGGGGTGTGGATAGGGTAAGTGCAAACAGTCTTTTTTCACTGAGGTTCAGTGAGTCTAGAACTAGAGATCATGAGTTGAGGGTGAAAGGTGAAATGCTTAAGGGGAACATGATGGGAAATTTCTTCATTCAGAGGGTGATGCAAGTATAGAATGAGCTGTCATCGCAACTGGTGGCAGCGGGTTTGATTTGAACATTTAAGGGAAATTCGGATAGGTACCTGGACGGGAGGGATATGGAGGGACATTGTCTGGGTACACATTGGTGGGACTAGGCAGATTAACGGGTCAGCATGGACTAGATGGGCTGAAGGGCCTGCTTCTGTGCTGCAGTGCTCTATGACTCTAAACATTTAAACAAACAACAAACAGGAAAGCAAAAACCCCAACACTCTGCCTACTTCCGCCCTCTCTGCTTTTGAAGTTGAGAGATTCGTTACCAATTCATTATATGAGGGCCCGGCATAGCTTTGAGGCCTGAGAAAGTTGGAGGGAAAGGATGACTTGAAGGCAAGTGACTCCTGGTTTGCAAACATTTACACACTGACCTGATCTCTGGTGGCCTTTAGCAGGAAGGAAATGCTCCCCACACACCTCATCTCTGCAGCTTCGGCTTGACAGCAGCCCCTGGGCTGAGTAATTTTGCGACTCTGTGCTGAGGGAGCCCGTGGGTGGGGAATTCTCTCTGTCATCCGTACTCTGTTCAGCATAAGAGGAAAGAACAGAATTTCTCTGGCTAACGCTGTTCCTCTTCTCTGGGTCAGCGGCTTGGAGGGGAAAGGCGGTGAGAGCAGCAGACAGCGAGACAGAGCTTGTTGCAGCTTGCTCTCTCCACAAATACCAGTTTCATTCTGAATGGTGCAGCCTGTGGCTTACTGAGGGGCCTATCAGAATGCCAGCAACAGGCCAATCTCAGCCTGAGCATCCACCCACCCACTTCTCTCCTTGCCTTCATCAAAGGCCGATGGTGAGCAGTCTATTTGTCCAACTATCTACTCAGACAGACAGAGCAAACGAGGAATAGTGAAGTAGGGTTCATGCATTCATGGAACAGTTAGGAATTTGATGTCAGACGGGTAGAAACTGTTCCCAAAATGCTGAGTGTGGGTCGTCAGGCTCTTGTCCCTCCTCACCAGTGGTAGTAATGAAAAGAGGGCCTGCCCCGGATGGTGAGGGTCCAGACCCTGCCTGGCATTTTCCAGCTCTTCGGAATCCCCAGGGTGTGGGAATGAGGCTGAGTTGAGGAAAGAGAATTGTCAGGGTTTGGGCGTTGGAGGGGCAGGGGGCTTGGAGTTGGGAATCCAGCTGGTCAAAAAAAGTGAGGGGCGGTGACACTCATGGCTGAGAGTGTGGGAGTGGGAAGCTCAGCCCCCAGATTCATAGAGAGTCATACAGCATGGAACAGGCCCTTCAGTCCAACTCATTCATGCTGAAAAAGGAGCCTATCTTCACCAATCCCATTTGCCTGCATTCAGCCATTACCCCTCCAGACTTTTCCTGTTCATGTGCTGGCCCAAATATCTTTTAAACGTAATTGTACCCAGTGCTACCATTTCTTTTGCCATCTTTTCCACTCTCTGTGCGCACAGTGACCACTCCGTGAATGATATCTGTAATCTGTCAAGGAGGGTGCTGTGCACAATCCTGATTTGATGGAGACAGACGTGAGAGAACAGAGGAACATCTGGTGAAACTTCTGAAATGCCTTTTTCGCTGCCGCTGCTACTGTGTGATCCAGAATCTCCGGAGGAGAAGGCCCTGAGTCCTCGGCTTTGCTTGTTGTTCGGCGGCCAGGGTGGGGTCAAAGTGCTCGGCAGAGGATGGTGCTCGGTGTCGGAGGCTCGAAGTTTTCGGACGGACTCAGAGTCGGCTGTGGTCGGGTGCTTCCAATACATCGACAGCTGTTGGTGCCTGGAGGTTCATGGCAGAGAGAGTTTCTCCCTTCTGCTGCCTGCTATCGGGGACTATCGGGAGTCGATCGGAACTTTGAGACTTTTTTTTTACCGTTCCCATGGCCTGCTCTTTATCAAATTATGGTATTGTTTTGTACTGCTGTAACTATATGTTATAATTATGTGGTCCTGTCAGTGTTAGTCTTTGGTTTGTCCTGTTTTTTTTTGTGATATCACTCTGGAGGAACGTTGTATCATTTCTTAATGCATGCATTTCTAAATGACAATAAAGAGGACTGAGTGTCCTCATAATCTAATCAAAACATGCACGCCCACATCTCACTAACCCTAACCTGTACATCTTTGGAATGTGGGAGGAAACCGGAGCACCCGGAGGAAACACACACTGTCACAGGGAGAACATACAAACTCCTTACAGTCAGCAGTGGGAATCAAACTTTGATCGGTGATCACCGCCGCTGTAAAGTGATTGCAGCTCGAGGGGCACGAAAGGGCCTATTCCACACTGTATCCAAATAAACAAACAAACAAACAAATAAATGGGGGGGGGTGGATAGGGGTTGGTAGCGGAAGCAAGGAGTGGGATTGGGCTAATGAAGCTGGTGGATAGTTGGAAAGGAAAGTTCTCTCTGAAGAAAGTGCCCAGTGGTGACCTGTGAAAACCCACAAGAGCCTCATCAGTAAATGTCAAACCTGTGACGCTTCTCACATCCTGTGAGTAAACAAAACAAGATGCTCTATGTCACCACCCCCGCTTCACCTTCTCTCAGTTCCACTCCAACGTAGAGTACCTTTGCTTGTTAGGAAAGATCCCATAGCCTCTGTTTCCAGGAGGTGTTCGCCCTGAGGCCAAAAATGATCTCACCACAATTCTCTATATTACAAGGCAGAATACGCTGTTGCATAATTTCTGAATGGATCCAAAACACTAATTTGCTCTCTTTTTGTACCACTTCTTTAATGTTTATATTTATTAGTAATCTTATATCCGGCTCCTGTAAAACAAAACATTTCATGACATATTTCTGTGATAAAAAATCTGATTCCGATTGTGATTATAATCGGTTACTAAATACAGTCCAGTTTATTGCCATATGCTAAGAAGAACACACTTGCAGGAGCATCACAGGCACAATGCATCTGCTCAGCAGCACTCACAAGAAAAACATGAATCCCACATAAAGGAAGTGACCAGAGCAGCATTTCTACACGTGAGAAAAATTGCAAAGGTACATAATGATCTGGAGAAACTAATTCATGCTTCTAAATCTAATAGACTAGGTTACTGTAATGCACTTTCTACTGGCCTTCCAAAGCAATCTATTGACAAGCTTCAACTCATTCAGAATGCTGCTGCCAGAAACCCAAGGGGATGGAACATATCTATCCTATACTAGCTACTCTGCATTGGCTTCCTGTATCTTTTAGAATTGATTTTAAAGTTTTTAGAAACTGGTTTTTAAATATCGTCATGATCTGGAACTGGAGTACATCACAGATTCGTTTTTGTCCTGTAATTCTGCTCGAGCTCTCAGGTCTTCGACGGGTTTCTCAATCTCTCTCAAAAGATAACTGACAGGTCAGCTTTTTGAGCTACGCTCCTAAACTGTGGAATTCAACACCTAAAACTATAAGGGATGCAGAATCAGTTGATACTTTTAAACACCAGCTCAAAATCTATTTATTTAACCTTCTTTTTAACTAACATCCTTTTGTCTTTCAACCAATTTCCCCCGGGATCAATAAGGTATGACTATGACTATTTTACTTGCATGTTTATTTTTATGTTTTTATTTTCATATAATATGTCCTTTTCTCCATTGTAAATCACTTTCTATGACATCATCTGTATGAAAAGTGCTCTATAAATAAAGTTATTGATATTATTATCACACAAATTAGACACGACTTACAAGAAAGAACACAATTAGAATAAAAAAAAGTCCCATTTGCAAAGTGATGAAAATGGTCATAGTCTTGCTAAACTGTGGTCGATATTGCAGCTCAAGGCCCAAAGGCCATTGGAAATGTAAAATACTGTCAGTCCAGTTCATTGGTGAGACTGATGGCAGGGGAGCTGCGTAACCTCGGTCGTTGCACAGAGCAGGCCTTCGTTCTGCAATGTTGCGTGTTAGAGCCACCCAGGGGAGGAGGTGCCAGAGGTGGTGTAGGAGAGAGCAAGGCACACCAGGTGCACTAGGATCTATGCTGGGTTGTGGGCTGACCCCGGCAGGCCCTCCCTCCTGTTGGTGCTGCTCTCTGGTGTGCACTTCCTGGAAGACAGGCTGGATTGCAGCTGGCCCAGCACAAGATGAGGAACTGCTGCCTGCATGTTCTTGCAGAAACATGGCTCCAGGACAACATCCCATGCACCATCAGCCTTCAGGCCCTGCCACTCAGGGATTTCTGCTGATATTATGTTTCAGCTGCATGTGCTACCGTAACTATATGATGACAGGTACTGTGATTTGCATCTTGGCTGCAAGGAATGCTGTTTCGTTTCACTGTGTATATGTGTATGATTGATTGAATGAAGGGTAAACTTGAACTTGATGGTCAATCAGAAGTCCAGAAGTCGAGGCCCAAAGCCCTGGATCTGTAAGACTACAAGTCCACTAGGAAAGTTGAAGGCCTAATGTCTGCATCCACGAGTCAACTGGAGACTGGAGGCCTGGAGGTGGAGTTAAAGGATGTCTGTGAGTCGAGAGGTAAAGAGCTTGTTTTGCCGTTGTGTGTTGATGCTTGCGTTGCTTTGCAGACATGGTAGGCATGCTATGTTGACAAAACTTGAAGGCTGCTCCCAGCAACGTCCTTCTGTTGTGCTGGTTGCTAACACAAATGATGCACTTCACCGCAGGTTTCAATGCACATACAATAAATTATTGAGTCAGAATCTGAATTCAAATCTGATTAATGTTATGCCAGTTGGTTCCAGAAACAAATGGCTGAAGGGAAGCTACTGCTCCTGAACTTGGGCAGGAAAGTAACTTGTTCTTGAAGCCGGTGCTGTGGGACTTCCAGTCTTCTTCTTGTAACCTTTGATGCCGTGCCCAATCAAGAACCTATCAATGTCCGCCTTAAATATACCAAATGACCGGGGCTCCAGAGCTGCCTGTAGTAAAAACTTCCACAAATTCACCACCCTCTGGTTGAAGAAATTTCTCTGCATCTCTGTTTTAAATGTACACACCTCCATCCTGTGGCTGGGTTTTCTTGGCCTAGTCTACCCACACCATGTCCTTTTCACGTCTAGGTCTTTCAATATTCGAAAGGTTTCTATGAGATACCACCATGCCTCATCCTTCTAAATTCCAACGAGTACAGGCCCAAAGCCATCAAACGATCCTCATATGACAACCCTTTAATTTCTGGAATCATCCTTGTGAACCTCCACCGAACCCTCTCCAACGCCAGCACATCTTTTCGTAGATAAGGCGCCCAAAACTGTTCACAATACTCAAGGTGAGACCGCACCAGTGTCTTATAAAGCCTCAGCATCAAATTCCTGCTCTTGTATTCTCGACCTCTTGAAATGAATGCTGACATTGCATTTGCCTTCCTCACCACCAACTCTACTGGCAAGTTAACCTTTAAGGCATTCTGCATGGGGAAATCCCAAGTCCCTTTGCATCTCAGATTTTTGGATTTTCTCCCCATTTAGAAACTATCTGCACATTTGTTTCGACTATCAAAGTGCATCACCATGTATTTTTCAACATGATATTTCATTTGCCGCTTTCTTGCCTATTCTCCTAATCTAAGTCCTTCCACTCCTACCTGTTCCCTCAACACTAACTGCCCCTCCACCAACCTTTGTATTATCTGCAAACTTGGTAAGAAAGCAATCTATTCCATCATCTAAATCATTGATATAAAGAATAAAAAAGTGGCCCCAACGCTGATGCCTGCGGAAGATCACCGGTCACTGGCAGCCAACCAGAAAGTGATCCTTTAATTCCCAGTTGCTGTCTCCTACCAATCAGCCAATGCTCTAACCATCTCAGTAAATTTCCTGTAATACAATGGGTTCTTAACCTGGTAAGCAGCCTCATATGTGGCACCTTGTCAAGGCCTTCTGAAAATCCAAATGTACAACACCCACTACATCCCCTTTATCTGTCCTACTTGTAATCTCCTCAAAGAAATCCAACAGATTTGTCAGGCAAGATTTTCCCTGAAGGAATCCATGCTGACTTTATCCTATCTTGTCCTGTATCACCAAGTACTCCATAACCTCATCCTTAACCATTAACTCCAACATCTTCCCAGACACTGAGGTCAGGCTAACTGGTCTATAACTTCCTTTCTGCTGCCTTCCTCCTTTCTTAAAGAGTGGGGTGACATTTGCAATTTCCCAGTCCTCTGGAACCATACAGAATCCCATGATTCTTGAAAGATCATTACTAATGCCTCCACAATCTTACCGTGACCTCTTTCGAACCCTAGGGTGCAATTCATCTAGTCCAGGTGATTTATTTACCCTTAGGTTTTTCAGCTTTTTTGATCAGCGTCTCCCTTGTAATAGTAACTGCACTCACTTCTCTTCCCTCACATCCTTCATCATCTGGCACGCTGCTAGTGTCTTTCACAATGAAGACTGATACAAAATACTCAATTAGTTCATCTGCCATCTTCTTAACCCTGTTATCTCTCTGGCCTCATTTTCGAGCGGCCTTATATCCACCCTCATCTCTCTTTTTTTTTATATATACTTGAAAAAGCTTTTTCTATCCACCTCGATATTTTTTCTAGCTTGCTTTCCTATTTCATCTCTTCCTGCCTAACAATTCTTTTAGTTGCTTTCTGTAGGTTTTTAAAAGCTTCCCAATCCTGTATCTTCCCACTAATTTTTACTTTGCTGCATGCCCTCTCTTTTGCTTTTACATTAGGTTAGACTTTCCTTGTCAGCCACGGTTGTACTATTTTACAATTTGATTGCTTCTTCGTTTCTGGATTATACCTGTCTTGCACCTTCCTCATTCTCCCCAGAAACTCAAGCCACTGGTGCTCTTCTGTCACCCCTGCCAGAGTCTCCTTTAATGGGCTCAGAAGGGCAAGAAATGGAAGAGGATAGCAGCAGTAATAGGGGAGCGTATAGTTAGGGGGGCAGATAGCTGATTCTGTGGACGCAAAAAGGAAACGTGGATGGTAGTTTGTCTCCCAGGTGCCAGGGTCCGGGATGTTTATAGACTCATCCACAATGTCCTGAAAAAGGAGGGAGAGCAGTTAGAAGTCATTTACATATTGATACCAATGACATAGGTGGAAAAGTGCAGGAGGTCTTGAAAACAGAATACAGAGAGATAGGAAGGAAGCTGAGAAGCAGGACCTCAGGGCTAGTAATCTTGGGGATTGCTTCCTGTGCCACGTGACAGTGAGGATAAGAATAGAACGAGGTGGCGGATAAATGCATGGCCGAAGAATTGGAGCAGGGGGCAGAGATTCAAATTTATGGATCACTGGGACCTCTTCTGGGGAAGGTGTGACCTGTACAGAAGGGACAGATGGGCTTGAATCCGAAGGGGAGCAATATTCTCCCGGGTGAATTTGCTAGAGCTTTTGGGAGTGGTTTAAATTAATATGGCAGGGGGATGAGGACCCATCTGAGAGAGCTGAGGATGAGCCAGCAGGGATACAAGTAGATGATGTAATATGTAATATGAATGTAAGGAAGGAGAAGCCAATGATTGGGTACAACAACAGACAGAGCAAAGAGTTAAGTTGTACCACAGAGGCAAAATTCATAAGGGTGAAGAATGCAGTACTGAAGGAGCTGTATTTAAATGCATTTAGCATTCGGAATGATATGGACAAATTCATGGTGCACTTTGAGATCGGTCAGTATGACGCTGCAAACATCACTGAGTCGTGGCTAAAAGAAGATCACAGTTGGGATTTTACTTTGTATCGAAAGGACAGCCAGGAAGGCATAGACAGTGGTGTGACTCCATTGTTAAGAGGTGGAATTACTTCTTTAGAAAGGGGTGACATAGGGTCAGAGAATGTTGAATCTTTCTGGTTGGAGTTCAGAAACTGCAAGAGTAAAAAAACCCATTATGGGAATTAATATATAGTCTTCCAAACAATAGCCAAGATGTGGGGTTGAGATTGCAAAGGGAGCTGGAAAAGGCATGTAATAAGGGTAATGTCATAATTGCAATGGGGGACTTCAATGTGCAGGGGAATTGGGAAAAGCAGGTTGGTGTCGGATCACAAGAAAGGGAACTTGTTGAATGCCTGCAAGATGGCTTTTGAGAGCAGCTTGTGCTTGAGCCTACTTGGGAAAAGCTATTTTAGATTTTATTAGGGATTTTATTAATGTAAAGGAATCCTGAGGGGGCAGTGGTCATAATGTGATTGAATTCATACTGCTATTTGAGAGGGTGAAGCATAAGTCACATGTATCAGTATCACAATGCAATAAAGAGAATTACAGAGGCATGAGAGAGGAGCTTGCCCAGGTGGATTGGAAAAGGATACAGATGGAGGTGATGGCAGAGCAGAGGTGGCTGATGTTTCTGGGAATAATTCACAAGGCGCAGGATAGATATGTCCCACAGAAGAAGCTGTTCTCAAATGGCAGGAGTAGGCAACCGTGGCTGACAAGGGAAGTTAAGGACTGAATAAAAGCCAAGGAAAGGACAAATAAGATAGCAAAAGTGAGTGGGAAGTTGGATGATTGGGAAACTTTTAAAATCCAACTGTCATGGTCCGGTCCGTGAAATCCATATTCTGGTTCACGGTCCAGTCCATCGACCCTTGCTCCAGGTTTTCCTGTCTACCCTGTTTCTGTTCCTGTTCAGCACTAATTAACGCAAACAACAGGAATTCTGCAGATGCTGGAAATTCAAGCAACACATATACAAGTTGCTGGTGAACGCAGCAGGCCAGGCAGCATCTCTAGGAAGAGGTACAGTCGACGTTTCAGGCCGAGACCCTTCGTCAGGACTAACTGAAGGAAGAGTTATTAAGAGATTTGAAAGTGGGAGGGGAAGGGGGAGATCCAAAATGATAGGAGAAGATAGGAGGGGGAGGGATGGAGCCAAGAGCTGGACAGGTGATTGGCAAAGGGGATATGGGAGGATCATGGGACAGGAGGACTCCTCTACTGTGAAGATGAAGCCACACTCAGGTTGGAGGAACAACACCTTATATTCCGTCTGGGTAGCCTCCAACCCGATGGCATGAACATTGACTTCTCTAACTTCCGCTAATGCCCCACCTCCCCCTTGTACCCCATCCGTTATTTATTTATATACACACATTCTTTCTCTCTCTCTCCTTTTTCTCCCTCTGTCCCTCTGACTATACCCCTTGCCCATCCTCTGGGTTTCCCCCCACCCTTGTCTTTCTCCCCGGACCTCCTGTCCCATGATCCTCTCATATCCCCTTTGCCAATCACCTGTCCAGCTCTTGACTCCATCCCTCCCCCTCCTGTCTTCTCCTATCATTTTGGATCTCCCCCTCTCCCTCCCAAATCTCTTATTAACTCTTCCTTCAATTAGTCCTGATGAAGGGTCTCAGCCCGAAACGTCGACTGTACCTCTTCATAGAGATGCTGCCTGGCCTGCTGCGTTCACCAGCAACTTTGATGTGTGTTACTTGATGTCTGTTGGGACTGGCTGCATAAATACATTCAGAGACCGGGGAGTGGCTGCTGGATTGTTCTTGTCCTTACTCCTTGTATCCCTTCCTCTGCATTCTGTTTCCTCGCCTGAAGCCCTGCCTTGTCTTACTGGTAATTCTCGCCTCACCTGAAGTTCTCGTCTCGCCTTGCATTGCCTGAAGCCTTCTCTTGTCTTGCTGGTAACTCTCGCCTCATCTCGCCTGCAGTCTTGTCCTGTAGCCACCCTGTACCTAGCTCTCTTCCTGTTCCTTGCCTCCGCCCAGGTAAGCCAGGCCATCTTGCCGTTACCTGTGGTTGGTTCTGTCCCTTCCTGTCCCATGCCTCCGTTGGGTGGTGATCCGCGCCCTGCCCAGGAGGAGCCTGCCTAGCCTCAAGTCTGAAGACTCCAGCCTCCTGCCTAGCCTCAAGCCTGAAGACTCCAGCCTCCTGCCTCCTGTCAAGCCTCACCTCCAGCCTCGTCCTGTCTGCCTGCCAAGCCTCGTCCTTGCCTAGTTCTGGGGTCCGAGCCAGAGGCAAGACCCAGGTACTGGGTCCTTGTCCAGTTTCTGGCTCGGAGTCCATCCTGCCTCCTGCCAAGCCTCGCCTCTAGCCTGAAGACTCCAACCTCCTGCCTCCTGCCAAGCCTTGCCTCTAGCCTCAAGCCTGAAGACTCCAGCCTCTTGCCTCCTGCCAAGCCTCCAGCCTCCAGCCTCGAGCCAAGCCTCACCTCCAGCCTCCAGCCTCCTGCCAAGCCTCGCCTCCAGCCTCCTACCTCCTGCCAAGCCTCACCTCTAGCCTCAAGCCTGAAGACTCCAGCCTCCTGCCTCCTGCCAAGCCTCGCCTCTAGCCTCAAGCCTGAAGACTCCAGCCTCATCCTTCCTGCCAGCCAAGCCTCATCCTTGCCTGGTTCTGGGGTCCGAGCCAGAGGCAAGACCCAAGTACTGGGTCCTTGTCCAGTCTCTGGCTCGGAGTCCAAGCCCGGGCTCCTAGCTCTCTTGTTCAGTCTTGTTCCAGGTTCCTGGTTTTCGTGTCCATGTCCTTGCCATCAGCCTGTATCCTAGTCCTGACCCTAGTACTTCAGTGTCTGTGTCTTGCACTTGGGTCCGTTCCCAGCCACCTCCTTATGACACCAACAAAAGGTAACTAAAAAGCAAAAAGGAAGAAATATGAAATATGAGGGTAAGCCAGCTGATAATATAAAGTAGGATTCTAAATGTTTTTACTGTTACTTAAAGTATAAAAGGGAGGTGAGAGATGATATTGGACCACTGGAAAATGATGCTGGTGGAGTAGTAATGGGGGGGGGAGGTGGAACAGAGAAATGGCAGATGAACTTAATAAGTACTTTGCTTCAGTCTTTACTGTGGAAGACACTAACTGTGTGCCAGAGGTCCATGAGTGTCAGGGAGCAGGAGTGAGTGCCATTGCTATAACAAAGGAAACATTTCTAGGCAAACTCAAAGATCTTAAGGTGGATAAGTCACCTGGACCAGATGGACTACATCCCTGAGTCCTGAAAGAGGTTGCTGAAGAGATAATGTATGCATTGGTCATGACCTTTCAAGGATTCTGGCATGGTCCCAGAGGACTGGAAGATTGCAAATGTCACTAAACCCCTTACGAATAGAGGAAGACAAAAGAGAGGAAATTATAGCAACACACACAAAAAATGTCAGGACGAAGGGTCGCGGCCCGAAACATCAACTGCATCTCATCCTACAGATGCTGCCTGGCCTGCTGCGTTCATCAGCATTTTTTGTGTGTGTTGCTTGAATTTCCAGCATCTGCAGATTTCCTCGCTTTTGAGAGGAAATTATAGGCCAGTTAGCCTACCCTCAGTGGTTGGGAAAATGTTGGAGTCTTTTATTAAGGATAAGGTTTCAGGGTACTTGGACACTAATGATAAATTAAGTCAAAGTCAGCATGTTTCTGTAAAGGGAAATCTTGCCTGACAAATTTGTTAGAATTCTTCGAGGAAGTAACAAACAGGATGGACAAAGGAGAGGCATTGGATGTCACTTGCTTGAATTTTTGGAAGGCATTTGATGGGTGCCTCACATGAGGCTGCTTAACAAGATAAAATCCTATGGTGTTCAACAAAATATACTGGCATTCTTGAGGAATTGCTGACAGGCAGGAGGCAGAGTGGGAATAAACGGGGCCTTTTCTAATTGGCTGCTAGTGACTAGTGGTGTTCCTCAGGGGTCAGTACTGGGACCACTGCCTTTGTTCTTTGTCAATGATTTATATCGTGGAGTTGATGGCTTTGTGGCAAAGTTTGCAGATGATACGAAGATAGGCAGAGGGGTAGGTAGTGCTGAGAAAGCAATGCGATTGCAACAGGACTTAGACAAGTTAGATGAATGGGCAAAAAAGTGGCAGATGGAATACGGTGTTGGAAAATGTATGGTCATGCATTTTAGTAAAAGGAACAATAGTGCAGACTATTATCTAAATGGGGAAAAATGCAAACATCAGAAGTGCAAAGGGACTTAGGAGTCTTCGTGCAAGTCCCAGAAAGTTACTTCACAGATAAAGAAGGCAAATGCAATGTTGCCATTTATTTCAATGCAAATAGAATATAAAAACAAGGAAATAATGTTAAGCCTGTATAGGACACTACTATTGTCAACAGTTTTGGGCCCCTTATCTCAGAAAGAATGTGTTGTCATAGGAGAGAGTCCAGAGGAGATTCACGAGGATGATTCTGGGAATGAAGGGGTTAACATATAGAAACATAGAAACATAGAAAATAGGTGCAGGAGTAGGCCATTCGGCCCTTCGAGCCTGCACCGCCATTTATTATGATCATGGCTGATCATCCAACTCAGAACCCCGCCCCAGCCTTCTCTCCATACCCCCTGACCCCCATAGCCACAAGGGCCATATCTAACTCCCTCTTAAATATAGCCAATGAACTGGCCTCAACTGTTTCCTGTGGCAGAGAATTCCACAGATTCACCACTCTCTGTGTGAAGTAGTTTTTCCTAACCTCGGTCCTAAAAGGCTTCCCCTCTATCCTCAAACTGTGGCCCCTTGTTCTGGACTTCCCCAACAACGGGAACAATCTTCCTGCATCTAGTCTGTCCAATCCCTTTAGGATCTTATACGTTTCAATCAGATCCCCCCTCAATCTTCTAAATTCCAATGAGTACAAGCCCAGTTCATCCAGTCTTTCATCATATGAAAGTCCTGCCATCCCAGGAATCAATCTGGTGAACCTTCTTTGTACTCCCTCTATGGCAAGGATGTCTTTCCTCAGATTAGGGGACCAAAACTGCACACAGTACTCCAGGTGTGGTCTCACCAAGGCCTTGTACAACTGCAGTAGTACCTCCCTGCTCCTGTACTCAAATCCTCTCGCTATAAATGCCAGCATACCATTCGCCTTTTTCACCGCCTGCTGTACCTGCATGCCTACTTTCAATGACTGGTGTATAATGACACCCAGGTCTCGTTGCACCTCCCCTTTTCCTAATCGGCCACCATTCAGATAATAATCTGTTTTCCTATTTTTGCCACCAAAGTGGATAACTTCACATTTATCCACATTAAATTGCATCTGCCATGAATTTGCCCACTCACCCAACCTATCCAAGTCACCCTGCATCCTCTTAGCATCATCCTCACAGCTAACACTGCCACCCAGCTTCGTGTCATCCGCAAACTTGGAGATGCTGCATTTAATTCCCTCATCCAAGTCATTAATATATATTGTAAACAACTGGGGTCCCAGCACTGAGCCTTGCGGTACCCCACTAGTCACCGCCTGCCATTCTGAAAAGGTCCCGTTTATTCCCACTCTTTGCTTCCTGTCTGCTAACCAACTCTCCACCCACACCAATACCTTACCCCCAATACCGTGTGCTTTAAGTTTGCACACTAATCTCCTGTGTGGGACCTTGTCAAAAGCCTTCTGAAAATCCAAATATACCACATCCACTGGTTCTCCCCTATCCACTCTACTAATTACATCCTCAAAAAATTCTATGAGATTCGTCAGACATGATTTTCCTTTCACAAATCCATGCTGACTTTGTCCGATCATTTCACCACTTTCCAAATGTGCTGTTATCACATCCTTGATAACTGACTCCAGCAGTTTCCCCACCACCGACGTTAGGCTAACCGGTCTATAATTCCCCGGTTTCTCTCTCCCTCCTTTTTTAAAAAGTAGAGTTACATTAGCCACCCTCCAATCCTCAGGAACTAGTCCAGAATCTAACGAGTTTTGAAAGATTATCACTAATGCATCCACTATTTCTTGGGCTACTTCCTTAAGCACCCTGGGATGCAGACCATCTGGCCCTGGGGATTTATCTGCCTTCAATCCCTTCAATTTACCTAACACCACTTCCCTACTAACATGTATTTCGCTCAGTTCCTCCATCTCACTGGACCCTCTGTCCCCTACTATTTCTGGAAGATTATTTATGTCCTCCCGAGTGAAGACAGAACCAAAGTAATTATTCAGTTGGTCTGCCATGTCCTTGCTCCCCATAATCAATTCACCTGTTTCTGTCTGCAGGGGACCTACATTTGTCTTTACCAGTCTTTTCCTTTTTACATATCTATAAAAGCTTTTACAGTCCGTTTTTATGTTCCCTGCCAGTTTTCTCTCATAATCTTTTTTCCCCTTCCTAATTAAGCCCTTTGTCCTCCTCTGCTGAACTCTGAATTTCTCCCAGTCCTCAGGTGAGCCACTTTCTCTGGCTAATTTGTATGCTTCTTCTTTGGAATTGATACTATCCCTAATTTCTCTTGTCAGCCACAGGTGCACTACCTTCCTTGATTTATTCTTTTGCCAAACTGGGATGAACAATTGTTGTAGTTCATCCATGCAATCTTTAAATGCTTGCCATTGCATATCCACCGTCAATCCTTTAAGTGTCATTTGCCAGTCTATCTTAGCTAATTCACGTCTCATACCTTCAAAGTTACCCCTCTTTAAGTTCAGAACCTTTGTTTCTGAATTAACTATGTCACTCTCCATCTTAATGAAGAATTCCACCATATTATGGTCACTCTTACCCAAGGGGCCTCTCACGACAAGATTGCTAATTAACCCTTCCTCATTGCTCAAAACCCAGTCCAGAATAGCCTGCTCTCTAGTCGGTTCCTCGACATGTTGGTTCAAAAAACCATCCCGCATACATTCCAAGAAATCCTCTTCCTCAGCACCTTTACCAATTTGGTTCACCCAATCTACATGTAGATTGAAGTCACCCATTATAACTGCTGTTCCTTTATTGCACACATTTCTAATTTCCTGTTTAATACCATCTCCGACCTCACTACTACTGTTAGGTGGCCTGTACACAACTCCCACCAGCGTCTTCTGCCCCTTAGTGTTACGCAGCTCTACCCATATCGATTCCACATCTTCCCGGCTTATGTCCTTCCTTTCTATTGCATTAATCTCTTCTTTAACCAGCAACGCCACCCCACCTCCCCTTCCTTCATGTCTATCCCTCCTGAATATTGAATATCCCTGAACGTTGAGCTCCCATCCCTGGTCACCCTGGAGCCATGTCTCTGTGATCCCAACTATATCATAATCATTAATAACAATCTGCACTTTCAATTCATCCACCTTATTACGAATGCTCCTTGCATTGACACACAATGCCTTCAGGCGCTCTTTTACAACTCTCTTAGCCCTTATACAATTATGCTGAAAAGTGGCCCTTTTTAATGCTTGCCCTGGATTTGTCGGCCTGCCGCTTTTACTTTTCTCCATAGTACTTTTTGCTTCTGCCCTCACTTTACACCCCTCTGCCTCTCTGCACTGGTTCCCATCCCCCTGTAGTGAACTAACCTTCTCACGCCTAGCCTCTTTAATTTGATTCCCACCCCCCAACCATTCTAGTTTAAAGTCACCTCAGTAGCCCCCGCTAATCTCCCTGCCAGGATATTGGTCCCCCTAGGATTCAAGTGCAACCCGTCCTTTTTGTACAGGTCACGCCTGCGCCAAAAGAGGTCCCAATGATCCAAAAACTTGAATCCCTGCCCCCTGCTCCAATCCCTCAGCCACGCATTTATCCTCCACCTCATCGCATTCCTACTCTCACTGTCGCGTGGCACAGGCAGTAATCCCGAGATTACTACCTTTGCGGTCCTTTTTCTCAACTCTCTTCCTAGCTCCCTATATTCTCCTTTCAGGACCTCATCCCTTTTCTTACCTATGTCATTGGTACCTATATGTACCACGACCTCTGGTTCCTCACCCTCCCACTTCAGGATATCTTGGACACGATCAGAAATATCCCGGACCCTGGCACCAGGGAGGCAAACTACCATCCGGGTCTCTGGACTGCGTCCACAGAATCGCCTATCTGACCCGCTCACTATCGAGTCCCCTATCACAACTGCCCTCCTCTTCCTTGCCCTACCCTTCTGAGCTACAGGGCCAGACTCTGTGCCGGAGGCACGGCCACTGTCGCTTCCCCCGGGTAAGCTGTCCCCCCCAACAGTACTCAAACAGGAGTACCTGTTGTTAAGGGGCACAGCCACCGGGGTACTCCCTACTACCTGACTTTTCCCCTTCCCCCTCCTAACCATGACCCACTTGTCTGCCTCCCGTGGCCCCGGCGTGACCACCTGCCTGCAACTCCTCTCTATCACCTCCTCACTCTCCCTGACCAGACGAAGATCATCGAGCTGCAGCTCCAGTTCCGTAACGCGGTCCCTTAGGAGCTGCATCTCGATGCACTTGGCGCAGATGTAGACGTCCAGGAGGCTTGGAGACTCCAGGGCCTCCCACATCCGACACCGAGAACAGCAAACTGCCCTCACACTCATACTGCCCCTCTCCTCAAATAACAACTAAAAATGAATGCCAAACCTTCCTCGCCCGTTTCCGCCTAAGCCCGTTGAGCCGAAGCCCTTAAGCCTTCACTCTGCTCCCGGCTCACTACACTGCCCGCTCTATGAGGCTCTGTTCCTTTTAAATCTGCCGCGCTGCAGTGCCCGACGTCACACGCCTGCGCAGTCCCGCCTCTCAGAACGCCGTTGGAGAAAAAAAATAACGAAAATTTCAAAAATGTCTTTCTCGGCACTCCCACTCAGACTCTCAGACTCCTTCTTCGAATCAGAATATGAGGAGTTATTCTTTATTTTTTATTCTTTATTCTTTGGAGCATGGAAGGTTGAGGGGGGACTTGATAGAGGTGTTTAAAATTATGAGGGGGATTGATAGAGTTAACGTGGATAGGCTTTTTCTATTGAGAATGGGGGAGATTCAAACAAGAGGACATGAGTTGAGAGTTAAAGGGCAAAAGTTTAGGGGTAACATGAGGGGGAACTTCTTTACTCAGAGAGTGGTAGCTGTGTGGAACGAGCTTCCAGCAGAAGTGGTTGAGGCAGGTTCGATGTTGTCGTTTAAAGTTAAATTGGATAGATATATGGACAGGAAAGGAATGGAGGGTTATGAGCTGAGTGCAGGTCGGTGGGACTAGGTGAGAGTAAGAGTTCGGCACGGACTAGAAGGGCTGAGATGGCCTGTTTCCGTGCTGTAATTGTTATATGGTTATATGAATGTTGGCAGCTTTGGGCCTGTACTCACTGGAATTTAGAAGAATGCATGGGGATCTCATTGAAGCCTACTGAATGTTGAAAGGACTAGATAAAGTGGATGTGGAGAGGATGTTTCCTCTGGTGGGGGTATCATAAATGAGAGGGCACAGCCTCTAGTTTATGATAAATTGAGGGGTGACCTTTTAGAAACCTAGGAAACCCACAGCACAATACAGGCCCCTCGTCCCACAAAGTTGTGTCGAACATGTCCCTACCTTAGAAATTACTAGGCTTACCCATAGCCCTCTATTTTTCTAAACTCCATGTACCTGTCCAAAAGTCTCTGAAAAGACCCTATGGTATCTGCCTCCACCACCGTTGTCGGCAGCCCATTCCACGCACTGACCACTCTCTGAGTAATAAACTTACCCCTGACGTCTCCTCTGTACCTACTCCCCAGCACCGTAAACCTATGCCCTCTTGTGGCAGCCATTTCAGCCCTGGGAAAGAGCCTCTGACTATCCACATGGTTAGAGCAGAAGTAAGAAGGAATTTTTTAAGGCAAAGAATGGTGAATCTGGGGAATGCTTTGACACGCCCTGTGGTGGAGGCCAAATTCCATGAGGTATATTCAAAGTGGAAGTTTGTAGATTCCTAATTGGTTGGGACATCAAGGAATAACCATTGCTGTTCAGCTGACATCCCTGTCAGCAGCTCCTTCCAATTTACTGTAGCCAACTCCTCTCTTACACCACTGTAATTTCCTTTACTCCACTGAAATACTGCTATGTCAGACTTCACTTTCTCCCTGTCAAATTTCAAGTTGATCACTGTTTCCTGAGGGTTCCTTTTCCTTAAGCTCCCTAATCACCTCTGGTTCATTAGTTAACACCCAATCCAGTATAGCTGATCTCCTAGTAGGCTCAATGGCAAACTGCTCTAAAAAGGCATTTTGTAGGCATTCAACAAATTCACTCTTTTGGGATCCATTACCAACCTGATCTTCCCAAAAATTTAACATGCTACATGCATGTTAAAATCTCCCATGACTATCATAACATTGCCATTTTGACACACCTTTTTATGTGAATCTGTCAGCAGAACTTGTTGCATTTATGATTTCCTACATTCATTGATATCAGAATCAGTAAACCACTAATGTAGCTCACAACTGCACCACTCCATGGTCAAAGACCTCCAGTCAAAACAACAACCCTATAGCTCTACCCTCTGCTTCCTATCTCCAAACCAGGTTTTGAAGAGCGTTGACAATCCAGCCTGGACATCAGGCCATTAGAGAATATCAGTGCAGTATGATTGAGGCCAGTGGGAGAACATGGACACTTCACACACAGATCGAACCTGGGTCCCTGGAGCTGTGAGACAGCTGCTCTACCCATTGTGCCACTCCCACCCCAACACTTGCAAAGGATAGACCGTGGGTTCAGGAACAGCTTCCATCCATTTACTTCTTCAACCAAGCTGCACAAGCCTCATCTCAAGGAATAAACTGTGCTTTTTTTGTTATAATTGTGTTCTTTCTTATATAATTTCATACAATTTATGTCAAATTTATGTTTTCTTGTGAATGACATGTATTTCCCCATGGGAAACATCCTTTCCACATCTACTTGGTCTAGCCCTTTCAACATTCGAAAGGTTTCAATGAGATCTCCCCCTCATCCTTCTGAATTCCAGTGAGTTTAGACCCACACCCATGAAACATTCCTCATATGCTAACCTTTCATTCCTGGAATCATCATTGTGAACCTCCTCTGGATCCCCTCCAATGCCAGCATCCTTTCTAAGATGAGGGGCCTAAAACTATTCACAATACTCAAGGTGAGGCCTCACCAGTGCCTTATAAAGTCTCAGCATCACATCCCTGCTCTTGTATTCTAGACCTTTTGAAATGAATGCTAACATGGTATTTGCCTTCCTCGCCACTGACTCAGCCTACAAGTTAACCTTCAGGGTGTTCTGCACAAAGATTCCCAGGTCCCTCTGCAACTCAGATTCCTGGATCCTTTTATTCCCACTTGCTGCCTCCTACCAATCATCCAATACTCTAACCATCTTAGTAAATTTCCTGTAATACCATGGGCTCTTAACTTGATAAGCAGCCTCATGTGTGGCACCTTGTCAAAGGCCTCTGGAAGTCCAAATATACAACATCCACAACATCCCCTTTATCTATCCTACTTGTAATCTCCTCGAACAATTCCAACAGGTTTGTCAGGCAGGATTTTCCCTGAAGGAAACCATGCTGACCTTGTACTACCTTGACTTGTGTCACCAAGTACTCCATCACCTCATCCTTAACAATTGACTCTAACATCTTCCCAACAACTGAGGTCAGGCTAACTGGTCTATAGCTTCCTTTCTGCTGCCTTCCTCCTTTCTTAAAGAGTGCAGTGACATTTACAATTTTCCAGTCCTCTGGCACCATGCCAGAGTCCAATCATTTTCGAAAGATCATTTCTAATGCCACCACAATCTCTAACGCTACCTCTTTCAGAACCCTCGGGTGCAGTTCCTGTGGTCTGGATGACTTATGAACCTTTAGGTCTTTCAGCTTTTTGAGCACCTTCTCTCTTGTAACAGTAACTTCACTAACTTCTCTTCCTTCACACACTACAACATCAGGCATACTGCCAGTGTCTTCCACAGTGAAGACTGACACAAAATACTTACTTAGTTCATCAGCCACCTCCTTGTCCCCCATTATTATTTCTCCTGCCTCATTTTCTAGTGGTCCTATATCCATTATATAACAGAAGAGATTCAGAGACATCTTAAAAGCCAATATGAAGAAATGTAACATCGACATCAACATTTGGAAAACCAATGCCAAGGACAGGAAACTCTGGCAAGCCATCATCCGAGAAGGAACAGCAACTTTCGAAGCCAACAGATGTGCAGAATTAGAAGAAAAGAGAAGAAAATGGAAAGAGAGGCAGCAACAACCAAAGCCTGATCTGCCATCTGGACCTACCTGTCCTGAATGCGGAAGAACTTTCAAAGCCAAGATTGGACTCATATGCCACTTGAGAGCCCATAAGTAGATCAACAGAATGAAGACCATCATCCTCGACCTCGAGGGATAGCCACTACAACGATATCCACTCTCATTTCTCTTTTATTTTTAACATACTTGGAAAAACTTTTTCTATCCATTTGATAGCTTGCTTTCATATTTCATCTTTTCCCTTCCAATGATTTTCTTAGTTGCTCTCTGTAGGTTTTTAAAAACTTCCCAATCTGCTATCATCCCACTAATTTTCGTTTTGTTGTTTGCCCTTTCGTTTGCACTTGACTGTTTTGCTTTGACTGTTGTACTATTTTGCCATTTGAGTATTTCTTCATTTTTGGAAGACATATGTTCTGCGGCTTCCTCATTTTCCCCAGAAACACACGATTCCTGCTCTGCTGACATCCCCGCCAGCTGCTCCTTCCAATTTACTTTGCCAACTCCTCTCTGTTACCACTGTAATTTCCCTTACTCCACTGAAATACTGCTACATCAGACTTTAGTTTCCCCCTATCATGTTTCAAGTTGAACTCGATCATATTGTGATCACTGGTTCCTAAGGGTTCTTTTACCTTAACCTCCCTGATTGCATCTGGTTCATTACATAACACCGAATCCAGTATAGCTGATTCCCTAGTAGGCTCAACGACAAACTGCTCTAAAAAGCCATCTCTTAGGCATTGAACAAACTCACTCCCTTGAGATCAATTACCAACCTAATTTTCCCCATCAACCTGTATGTTAAAATCTCCCATGACGACCATAACATTGTCCTTTTGACATGCCTTTTCTATTTCCTGTTGTAGCCTATGGTCCACCTCCCAGCCACTGTTGGGAGGCCTGTATATAATTGCCATCAATGTCCTTTTACCCTTGCAGTTCCTTACATCAACCCACAAGGATTCAACATCTTCCGATCCTGGGAGGGAGGAGAAGGTGGCGGCGTGACGCAGCGCGCACGGCCGTTATGAATGAATATCGATTATGTGTAACTAGGGGCCGTGCACAATCCAGATTTGATGGAGACAGCCCTGAGAAGCGCAGAGGAACATCTGGAGT
Source organism: Mobula birostris (assembly GCF_030028105.1). Classification (NCBI taxonomy): domain Eukaryota; kingdom Metazoa; phylum Chordata; class Chondrichthyes; order Myliobatiformes; family Myliobatidae; genus Mobula; species Mobula birostris. The sequence continues at coordinate 201,170,609 of NC_092374.1, forward strand.
AACTTCTGAAATGCCTGCTTCGCTACCTCTGCTACTGTGCAATCGAGAATCTCCAGAGACGAAGGCCCCAAATCCTTGGCTTTGCCTATCGTCTGTTGCCGGCAGAGATGGTGCTTGGCGCTCAGTGTCAGAGAGGTGGTCGGAGGCTCGGAGTTTTCGGACGGGCTCGGAGTCGGACTGTGGTCGGATGCTTCCAGGATGCTGCATCGGCAAGTTGGCAGCGCTGGAGGTTTACCGTTGGCGTGAGATGATGGGACTTTCGAGATACTTTGAGACTTTTACTGTGCCATAGTCTGTTCTTATCAAATTACGGTATTGCTTTGCACTGTTGTAACTATATGTTATAATTATGTGGTTTTTGTTAGTTTTTAAGTCGGTTTGTCATGTCTTTTCGTGATATCATTCTGGAAAAACATTGTATCATTTCTTAATACATGCATTACTCAATGACGATAAAAGGGGACTGCGTGTCCTCATAATCATAATAATCATAATGTCACAATTTTCTACTAATTTGATGCCATTATTTACCATTAGAGCCACACCACCCCCTCTGCCTACCTTCCTATCACTCTGATATAATGTGTAACCTTGGTAGCAGTGGAGGACCATGAATGTCGATTTAAGAGTCAGGTGGCAGAGGGGAAGAAGCTGTTCCAGAATCGCCGAGTGTGTGCGTACCTCCTTCCTGATGGCAACAATGAGAAGAAAGCATGTTCTGGGTGATGGGGGTCCTTAGTAATGGACATTGCCATTCTGAGGCACCGGTAGCCACGGAGGCTACTACCCAAGATGGAGCGACTAATTTTACCTTCCTGTAGGTTGTTTCGGTCCTGTGCGGTGCTCATTTAGAATGAATAGCCGTGCAGTAGTAAAGGTATGTGCATTTCAGTTGCTGTATGGCCATGCACCTGCGCAGCTTACAGGGAACAGTGGGTGTGGTGTGTCCAGGGAGGGGGTGACACCTCTGGTGACTGGGCTTGTAGTGTCCATTCAGGGGCAGCTCACTCACCTTTGGTCCCCACCGGACACTCAGCTCTCACCTGTGGTTCCAAGTAGCCAGGTGAGGGTAGCTGGCAGGTCTCACACCCCAGCGCCTGTCCGAGCACAGTGAGGTCAGCTCTAGCGGGCTGGGCGGACGTGATGAACAGTGAGCTCCGCCGACCGGGAGGGCGGCTCGGCAACGCTTCCGCGGAGAGCGAGGGGCACGACGAGGCACAGAAGAAGTCACGGTCATCCACCGCAACCAAGGAAGAGCCTAGTTTGTGACGACTACTCGTACCACTGGAGCCGGAGCTCTGAGGTTCAGAGAGCGGGACTGCCTCAGTGCAACAGCTTTTCTACTTCAAAAGCTCTCCCACGCAGGTTTCCTGTCATCGTTGGATACCAAGCAGTCCTGAAGTCTGAACAAAGAAATGCCATTTTGACATAGGACCCACAGCCAGGGGTGGTGGTAGAGGTAGATTCATTAGGGATATTTAAGAGACTCTTAGACAGATACGTGGATGAAAGAAAAATAGAGGGCTATGTGGGAGGAAAGGGTTAAATTGATCTTTGAGTGGGTTAAAAGGCTGGAGCTTTAATCTGCTGTAACATTGTGGGCCGAAGTGTCTGTTTTGTACTACGCTCTATGAAGCATGCCCTGATGACTGCAGGACAGGATGCCAAGAGGTTAATTTCCCTGCAACACACACAAAATCAGCAGGCGCGACAGCATCTATGGGAAAAAAAGTACAGTCGGCGTTTTGGGCCGAGACCCTTCTCCAGTCCTGCTGAAGGGTATTTCTTTTCTATAGATGCTGCCTGGCCCGCTGAGCTCTTCCAGCATTTTGTGTGTGTTGCTTGGATTTCCAGCATCTGCAGATTCTCTCTTGTTTGTGGTGAGGTTAACCTCCCTCCAGCCTTGCCGTGCGTGCAGTGAGTGGGAGAGGGGGAGAGCAGTGAGGTCGCAGGAGAGCTCAATCTGATAGTGGACTTGCCCAGCATTTCTTAGCTTCCTACCACCTCCTTATCACCATGGTTTGACATTTCACTGCCCTGATGCTGGGTTGGGGGGGGGTGGCGGCGGGTAGGGAGAGGAGACTGCGAAAGCAGAGGGCATTTCCCCTGCTGAAGCCAGTCGGAAAGTTGCCGCATGGTTTTGGGGGGCACGGTTCAGAATGCTGACAGCCTCAGCGCTTTCCAGGGAGTCCTGGGTCACCTGCGAGGGGGCGGAGCCGGGCATGTGGTTTCCCGGCTTGCATCTGCAAAGCGTCAGCGCAGGTTCAGGAGAGGAGCAACAGCCTATAGGTCCTGTAGCTCCAAGGCGATGGTGGAGGCAGCCAGCCGGGGTCAGGCAGCATCTGCCCCCGCCCCTGGTCACCACGTTCGGAGACCTGTGCCAGCCTGGAAGATGAGGCCCAAAGCTCAAACCTGCGGTCAGTGCGTGCAGATTCCGTAGGCCTGCTTCGGTACACTGAAGATGCTTAAATGATTTATTTGTCACGTGGACACCGAAACATACAGTGAAATGTGTTGTTGCTTGCGTCACCGACCGACGCAGTCTGAAAGTGGGCTGGGCCAGTCCGCAAGCGTTGCCACCAGTTCTGGCCCCTACGCAGCATGCCCACAACTGACTAACTCTAAGATGTACATCTTCGGACTGTGGGAGGAACCTTGTGATCACGTACAATCTGACTACAGACCGTGGTGGGTATTGAGCTCTGATCGCCAGTGCAGAAAAGTGTTTTGCTGGCCGTTACATTACTGTGCTGCCCCCTGACTCTGTGTCAGTGAAGAACGTTTAGAAAATGTTACTTTGGTACAGTTTCTTTAGGGAACTATCAACTAAACTGCCTTTAACTGCCAAAGTACCCAAATACAGCCCTCAGTAGTTTCGTTTCCTAATACCCTCTCTCACACAGCTCCAGAAAATCGTCAAGAAAGACCTTAAATGAAAGGAAAATCCAAAGGATGTGAACACTTCAAGCACTACCATAAACTTTTGAAAATGTCATCTGTCAGAGAGAGTTCATGTATGGCGTCAGCACACTTTCCTCCAAACAAGTGGATGTGTGAGAGAAGGTTAATTTCATTCAACATACACATGACTACGGCCAAATGAAATAGAGTTCCCCTGGGGCCAAGGCGCAAAACACTGTACCAACAGTCACACACAACACATAAGGTATAAGATCATAAGATATAGGAGCATAATTAGGCCATTTGGCTCATTGAATCTGCTTCACCACTTCATCATGGGTGATCCAATTTCCCTCTCAGCCCTAAATAGCACCTATAGTTATGACAGCAAAAAAAAAAGAGTCAATAAAAATAATATTAGTGCCAGCTCCTGAGTGGCAGGGCCTGAAAGTTGAGGGTGCGTGGGATGTTGTCCTGGAGCCACGCTTCTGCAAGAACAAGCCTGCAACAGTTCCTCATCTCGTGCTGGGTCAGCCGCAGAGGAAATCAATCCAGCTTGTGTCCCACTGAGCATATACTGGAGGGCAGCACCAACAGGAAGAGCCAGCCCAGATCCCAGCACACTCTTCTCACTCCCACACCACCTCCGGCGTCTCCACTCCCGGGAAGCTTCACTGGTGACCCCGCGACATGGGGGCCTGGTCCGCGCAATAACTGAGGCAACACAGCTCCCCCTGCCGCCGGCTTCATCGGTGAACCAGACTTCCCGTATTCTACGTGACCACTGTCCAACAGTGTCTTGTGATCACAGTCATACAGCATGGAATCAGGCCTTTGGCCCAGCCCAGACTCCCATTAAGCTAGTGCCCGTGTTTGACCCATACCCTTCGAAACCTCTCCTACCCATGCCAGAATCAGGTCCTTTATCACTGACTTACCCTGGCCGTAAGACATGATCTTGGCCTGAAATGTTGACTGTTTATTCCCCTCCACAGACGCTACCTGAGTTCCTCTAGTGTCCTGTGTTTGATAACATGAAATTTGCTGTTTTGTGTGTCCAAGTACCTTTTAAATGTTATTAGTCAACATTCTTCAGCCCCTTCCACATCCTCACCACCCTCTGGATAGTAAAATTGTGTGTCCGTGAGGTTGCTAATGAATCTTTACACTCTCACCTTAAAGCTATTCCCTCATGTTCTTGATTCCCTAACCCTGTGCGCATTCACACTCTCCGCACCCTTCATGTTCTTATACTTCTCTTTCAGACCACTCTTCAGTCTCCTAACTGCAGTCGATAAAGTTCCAGCCTGCTCAACCTCTCTCCGTAATGGTGACCCTCGAGTCCACGCAACGCCTGCGCAAATCCATAAATTTATTTATCAAGATAATAGCGCAGAAAAGGCCTTTCCAGCCCTTTGCTCCTTCAAACCAACAAATCTTATACCATTTGTTGGCGATGGTAAACCTGATTCTGATTTTGATTCTCAAAACATGAATCAACTATAAGTTATACACAATTTTTATAAGAGAGGGCAGAATTCCAACCCTCAGCCATCTGGCTTATGAACTTCACTCTCCCCAACATTAAACTCACATCAAGTCTCACTACAACTTATGTTCTCAATACTTCTTTATTTATTATAATTATGACTTTTTTCCTTTCTTTCTTTATTGAGATACAGCACAGAATCGACCCTTCAAGCCACGTCACCCATCAGTCCCCCAAACTAACCCCAGCTTAATTATGGGACAATTTACAATGACCAATTCACCTGCCAGCAGGTACGTCTTTGGAACATGGGAGGAAACCAGGATACCTGGGGGAAATCCACGTGGTCACGGGGAGAATGTACAAACTCCTTATGGGCAGCAGTGGGAATTGAACCCGGATTGCCTGTGCTGTGTAGCGTGCTAACCACTACGGTTACATGCCACCTGAATCTCCTCAGTGCTCTTACAAAAGGTGGAATGTATTTTCACTGAAGGGGGTCGAAGAACCCTGGACATTGACCGGACCAGGGTAAGAAACGAGAAGGAGGGATGTGTAACATCAGGGAAAGGGAGAGGAACAGGAATAGGCCATTCGCTTCCTTGACACTGTTCTGGCCTAGTTGATTCATACCGGGTCGCAATGACACTTTCATTGACTTTGCTCCTACAACTCTCCTGAGTAAAAAGGTTCCAAGGGTTGAGAATCCTGGAGGAAAGGAAGTTCTTCCTTGAGCCCAACTTAAGTAGGCACTGTGGTCAGTATGATCTGGTTGGGCCGAACGGCCTGTATCCATGCTGTATTGCTCAATGATTTTATCTGGAGGGAGGGAGGGGGAGATTGGGTAACACATAATCTGCTGGAAGATCAATTGACTTGAGTTAATTAAGATGGTCCTTTTCTGATGCTTGGTTATATGAATTTGGTTGGCGGTTTGATGTCTTTTTTTTTATGGAAGCTTGCGCACAGCTCCGGGTTTGTACTCCAAATGGTTCCCCCCCCTTTTTTTTTAGTTATCAGGGGTTTTCTCTGTTTTAGTTAGTAGGGGTTCTTTTTCTCTTTCTTTCCTTTTTTGAATAAAAAAGCGTTAATAGTTTGTTTCTTGATTATTATTGATATACTGTTCAGCCTGGTTGATAGTTTAACTTCTACTCTACATATGGATATGTTATCTTGATTATTTTGATGTATTTTTCTCTGCTGTTGATATTCAATAATCATTAATAAAAACATTTAAAATGACAATAGGGTCTTTTAAAAGACTCTTGGATGCATACACGGAGCTTAGAAAAATACAGGGTTATGGGTAACCCTAGGTAATTTCTAAAGTAAGTACATGTTTGGCACAGCTTTGTGGGCCGAAGGGCCTGTATTGTGCTGTAGGTTTTCTATGTTTCTATTCATAGATCACAGAGCAGAGAGCACTATAGCAGAGTACAGGCCTTTCGGCCCGCAATGTTGTGCCATCCTTTTAGCCTACCCCAAGATCAATCCACTCACCACTGTCTGCATAAGAAAACCTACTGAATGTATCCCCTCGATACATTCCTCCAATCAGATTATCAGATTAAAATTATGCCTTCTTGTAGTAGCCATTGCTGCACTGGGAGAAAGGCACTGGCTGTCTATTGCCTGTTCCTCTCATCAACTTGTACACCTCTATCAAGTCGCCTCCTTCATTCCAAAGGGAAAAGCTCTAGCTCACTAAACCTTTCCCCATAACACATGCTCCTTAATCCAGGCACCCTCTATCAGATCTTCTCTGCAGCCTCCACAACCTTCAATACTCCAAGTGTGCTCTAACTTAAAGCTGCAACATTGCCTAGGGGCTCTTGAAGCCAATCCCCTCACTACTGAAAGCCAACACACCACATGCCTTCTTGTCCACCCTATCATCTTGCACAGCAACGTTGAGCAATCTAAAGATGTGCAGAAGAGTGGTTGACATTTGGAAAATTCTGCCAGAGGAGATGGCAGAAGCGGATACAGTCACTAATTCTAACGAGTACTCAGACAGGAGGGAGGTGTTGTCTACTCACGCTCAATGGTTACACAATGTTTATCTCATGCTTAAATTTACAGAAGATCTGTTGTTCAATTTCTGATTCTAACCAAGACTTTCAAAGTTTGTGGGGACCATTTCTGAACTATTTTCAAAATCTTTGATTGGTGTTAAATACAGATGTTGGCTAATAACATAAATCACTACGTGATAAGCATTTTTCTCCATCTTTCTTTCTTTACCAAACAGCTTCGATCTTTGTAGGGGGTTTAGATTTTCTCTATAATAAAATTATCATGTATTCAATATTACAATTTAACTCAATTTACGTGGTTGATTACGAATATGGCAAACTGCAATTGTAAGTGTGACTTAAATATAATGTATTCGGTACTATTGTATCTTTTTTTTGATTCATAATATATATATATCTTCATGTACTCTGTATTCTTCTATGTGGAAATTAATAAAAATATTGAAACAGACAGTGAAAATGGCAAGCTACAGAGGGATATGGTCCTATTGAAGGTGTGTGATTAGCAAGGATGAGCTGGGCTGAGGGGTCTGTCACTGTGCTATATGGCTATATCTCTAAGTTATAGTGCATTGGCCTTCATAAATCAGCCAACTGAGTACAGGGGGTGGGATGCTATGTTGAAGTTGTACAAGATGTTGGTGTAGAATTTATTGTGGATTTCAGTAAAGGGAAGTCAAAGAAACTCACACGAGTCCTCAATGAGGGGTCAGAGTGGAAAGTGTGAGCCGTTTGGAGGAATGAGAATGAAGTGTTGACTGTTCTGGCCCGACGCCCTTCATCAGGGAGAAGCCTCTGGAATCCGAAAAGGCTGGGAAAGTGGGGAGTGCAGGCTGGCAGGTGATAGGCAGGACCAGGTGAGGGGGAAGGTTGGTGAGCGGGAGGAGTGGGGGATGAAGTAAAGAACGGCGAGGTGAGAGGTGGAAAATGTAAAGAGTTGATCAAGAAGGTGAGGAGGTGAGGAGAGTGGAACGTGGGACAAAGAGAAGGATGAGGCTGATAGAGGGACCTGAGGCTTCTGTACCTCCTGCCCAATGGTAGAAGTGAGAAGAGGGCACAGGCTGTGTGGTGGCAGGTCTTTGAAAAAGGATGCTGTTTTCCTGAGGAAGCACTCCGTGCAAGTGTACATAACGATTGGGCTGAGGGACATCTTTCCGTACTGTCTGACTCCCGGCCTGTGATTGGAATGTTGCAGCTATGACCAGAAGCTGAAGTTACTTTTCTTTGCTACCGGAGACTGAGAGGAGGCTTCACTGAGGTGGATCACACGAAAGGTCCGGCTAGGAAGGACCCATACCCCACAGTGATGGGGTTTTAAATCAGGCCAGAGGTTGAGTGTGCAGAATTTGGGAGGTTCCCATGACGCTATCGCAGCTCAGGGCGTTCGGAACTTCAGAGTTCAATTCTGACGCCGTTCTGTAAGGAGTCTCCGTACGTCCTCCCCACGGGTTTCCCCTGGGTACTCCGGTTTCCTCCCACAGTCCAAAGCTGTACTGGGCAGCTTAATTAGTTACTGTCAATTGTCTTGTGATTACGTTAGAGTTAATCGGGCTGTGGGGTTGCTGGGTGGCGCAGCTCAAAGGGCCAGAAGGGGTTAATCCGCACTCTATCAACACATAAATAAAGTGGGGGGGGGGTGGCTTGGGAACTCGCTGCCTTGAGAGGGTGGGAGGGCGAGGTGCATCCTTGAGGAGAAGTGGGGTGGAGGGTTGAGGAGTGTCCGTCTGCTTTGGACCAGCACCAGTTCGACGTGCTGAGAGGCAAATGTTGCCGCATTCTCTGAACCATAACCCTCACCAGAAATGGAAAAGGGGTGAAATACCATTGGGGGGGGGGATGACTGGCAAAGAGCAGAGGGAGGAAAAGGTGGTGTGTGTGAGACGCGCGGCTGGAAAGACTGGGGGAAATTTGATGGACTGTGGGAAGTGCAGTCTTCCGCTGATGCAGACAGATAGCAAGGGATATCACTGGGGCAGGGACAGAGGAATGGCCCTGCTGGCATGTTGAACCGACCCCAGTGATATACACCTTGTGTTCCGGAGAGTGATGGAGTCCTACAGTGACTGGCTCAGCGGCGCCATCTGCAGGCTGTATCAGAGACTGCACTGTCTGTCAGAGCACCGGTGCTCCACAAAACCTAACAGAGGAAGCTTATGCTGCTCCTCTCTCACTCCCCTCCCCCTGTCTCAGCTCTCTATGTCTTTCTATTACTTTATCTCTGCCGTCTTTCTTTCTCCCGTTCTCTCACAACCCGGAGAAAAGCACTTACAGGCCGACAGACAAACGTCCTCTTTAAATACAGCCAATGACTTGGCCTGCACAGCTACAGACGGCAATGAATTCCACAAATTTGCCACCATCTGGCTAAAGAAATTCCTCTTCATCTCTGTCCTAAAGAGATGTCCCTCTATTCTGAGGTTGTGCCCACAGGTCCTAGACTCTCCCACTATAGGGAACATCTTCTCCATGTCCACTCTGTCTGGGCCTTTCAGTATTCTATAGATTTCAATGAGCTCACCCCTCCCCCGCCCCATTTTCCTAAACTCCAGTGAGTACAGGCCCAGAGCCATCAAACGCTTCTCATATGGTAACTCCTGTACAGAGTGAAACGGGCCCTCTGGCCCAAGCTCATCCCATTTGCCTACATTTCGCACATGTCCCTCTAAAACTTTCCTATCCATCAAACTGTCCAAGTGCCCTTTAATATACCTGCCTCAGCCACTTTCCCTGTAGCTCATTCCAGATATGGACCATCCCTCTGGGTGAAACGTTTGCCCCTCGGGTTTGTATTAAACCTCCCACCTCTTACCCTAAACCCATGTTCTCTAGTTCTTGATACCGCAATCCCGGGATAAAGACACTCCATCTAAGACATTCAGGATGGTATCCAACTATAAGATCACCCTTCAACCCCCTACATTTCGTGGAATAAAGAACTCGCTGCCCAGGCCTCTCCGTATAACTCAGCTCCTCATCTTGGCAACAGCTTCGCAAATCTCCTTTATACTCTGTCCAGATAAATGTCATCCTATCGCAGGATGAGCAAAACTTAGCGCGTTATTATAAACTATAAGCGTGGCCTCACTAATATCTTGTACACCATTAATATAATGTCCCGACTCCAATGGACAATGCCCTGACCGATAAAATCCGGCGTGCCAAAAGTCTTCTTCAACACCCTGTCTACCCGAGACACTACAGGTGGGTATGCCGTGGAAACAACCCCAGGGAGTGGTGACACTTCACAAACCTCTCATTGCTGCCGGAGTTTTCCAGGGAGACGCTGTTGTCAAGTGTTGGAAGGTGCGCATTCGGTGCCCGTGGCTGCCCCCTTATGCCCCGGGCAGGAATTACAAGGTTGTAGTTCAAAGCCGAGAAAATCTGCAGATGCGAGGAATTCTGACAACGTACACAAAATACTGGAGGAACGCAGCAGGCCAGGCAGCGTCTATGGGGGAAAAAAAAACACAGTCGACGTTTCGGGTCGAAACCCTTCGGCAGGATTGGATTTCTAGCATCGGCAGACTTCTTTTGTCTGGAAATCCTGAAGAAGGATATTGGCCGGAAAAGTCAGCTGCGCTGTCTTCCATAGACGCTGCCTGACCTGCTGAACTCCTCCAGCATTTTGTGTGTGTTACAGGGATTTAGTATTCCAGCCCGGAATTCGCCACTCTTGCACGCTACAGTATTTGGTTCCCGAACGATCCGCCGTCCTATTCCCACAAATAGAGTCACAGAGCACCACAGGTGAATTGCTGAATTGTTATTCTATCAAGTACCATCGACCTACAGTGAACCATGACTCTCCATCCACGTACCGATCCAAATTTCCCTGAAATGTTGCGATCAAACCGGCGTCCATCACTTCCGCTGGCAGCTCGTTCCACATTCCCCCTCCCCCACCCCATTCTCCTTAAATGTTTAACTTCTCACTCAAAATCTATGACCTCTGTTTCTCGTCGCACCTAATCGCAAAGAAAAAAACCTGCTTGCATTTTTGCCCCTCAAAATTTTGTAATACCTCTGTAATACTTCCCTTCATTCTTCCAGCGAATAAAGTCCTAATCCGTTCAACCTTTCCCTGTAGTGCAGGTTCTCAAGTCCCAGAAACATCCTCGTAAACTTTCTTTGCATTCTTTCAATTTTTTTGAACACCTACGTTCTACGCTGCACCTACGCTGAACAACTGCGCTCTGTCCGCCAGAGTAAGCAGGATCTCCCAGTGGCCACACATTTTAGTTCCACGTCCCATTCCCATTCTGATATGTCTATCCACGGCCTCCTCTACTATAAAGATGAAGCCACGCTCAGGTTGGAGGAACAACACCTTATATTCCGTCTGGGTACCCTCCAACCTGATGGCATGAACATTGACTTCTCTATCTTCCTCTAATGCCCCACCTCCCCCTCGTACCCCATCAGTTATTTATTTATATGCACACATTCTTTTTTTTCTCTTTCCTTTTTCTCCCTCTGTCCCTCTGACTATACCCCTTGTCCATCCTCTGGGTTCCCCCCCCCCACCTCTTTTCTTTCTCCCTGGGCCTCCTGCCCCATGATCCTCTCACATCCCTTTTGCCAATCACCTGTCCAGCTCCTGGCTCCATCAGTCCCCCTCCTGTCTTCTCCTATCATTTTGGATCTCCCCTCCCCCTCCAAATCTCTTACTCACTCTTCCTTCAGTTAGTCCTGACGAAGGGTCTCGGCCCGAAACGTCGACTGCACCTCTTCCTAGAGATGCTGCCTGGCCTGCTGCGTTCACCAGCAACTTTGATGTGTGTTCCTTCAACTTTATTGATATCTTTCCTGTAGGTAGGTGACTGGAACAGCACACAATATCCCAAATCAGGTCTCACAACGTCTTATAGAACTTCAATATAACATTAAGTACTTAAAACTTTGATTAATGAAGACTAGTGTGCCAATAGCAGCAACACGCTGAGTTCCTCCGGCATTTTGTGTGTGCAAAATGACAATAGCTCTCAGTAACACCGATCTACCAGTGAATTATGGACCTGTATCTTCCCTGGAGAAAGATAAAATATGCCAGTATAAAGTAAGTTTATTATCCAAGTTTGTATGCAATATACAACCCCGAGATTCATTTTCTTACAGGCATACTCAAGATAATACAGTGACAACCGTAATAGAATCAACGAAAGGCTGCACCAAACTGAATGTGCAAAAGGCAACGGACTGTGCAAGTACAAAACAAGATGATTAATAAATAAGTAATCAATAATTATCGAAAACAAGAGATGAAGAGTCCTTGAAAGTGAGACTGTAGGTTGTGGGAACATTTCAATGATGGGGCAAGTGAAGATGAGTAAAGTTATTTTCTGATAGTTGAGGGGTAATAACTGTTCCTGAACCTGGGTGGGGGGGGGGGCGGGAAGTCCTGAGGCTCCTGTACTTTCTTCCCAGTGGGAAGAGAGCATGGCCAGGGTGGTGGGGCTCCCTGATGATGGACGCTGCTTTCCTGTGACAATGCTCCATGTAAATGTGCCCAGTGGTGGGGAGGGCTTTATGTGTGACGGACTGGGCCATATCCACAATTATTCCTGTAGGATTTTCCATTCAGGGGCATTTTGTGTCCCCATACCAGGCTGTGATGCAGCCAGTCAAGATGCTCTTCATCACAAGCCTATAGAAGTCTGCAAGAATTTTAGATATCATGCTGAACCTTTGCAAACTTTCTGACCCTTAAAATTTCTGATCCTCCGATGAGGACTGGCTCACGGGCCTCTGGTTTCCTCCTCCTGAGTTCAATTTTCTGCTCCTTGGTGTTGCTGACAGAAGGTGCAGATTGACAGTTATTTTATAGAGAGGGATAAAGTCATGGTGGCCACAGAGAAAGCAAACTTCTTTTTCCTGGGGCTGTGGAATCAAGGATGAGAGGGCATGGGTTTGGGTTGAGGCTCATCACATGTACACCACAACTTTGAAAGATACAGTGGAAGCGGAATATCATTCACATTAACGATCAACAAAGTCTGAGCCTTGTGCAGGGGGCAGCCGGCAAGCGTTGCTACACTTTCGTTACCAACAGAGCATGCTTGCAATTTATTAACTCTAACTCACTGGGAAGAAACCGGAGCCACGTGGTCATGGCGTGAATTTACCAACCCCTTACAGACAGTGGTGAGCATTGAGCCCCGATCGCTGGCACTGAAATGCGTGATGCTAACCAGTATGCTACTGATTAGGCACCGGAAGATTGACTGGTGCAGTGGATGTGGGCACAGATTCTATGGCAAGGTAGGGCAACATCTAGTACGACCTCACTCTGTCCCTGGAATTGGCACAACTCCCTTTTGCTAATAAAGAGGAAGTTTTGCGAGGCAGTTTTGGAGAGGGGTTTCTCTGTTCCATGGTTATAACCTCAGAGGCTTTAAACACAAAGGTCTTCCCCTTCCAACCACAGTAAATTTTTGGATGTGGAAGAGGAGACTCCAGTGGTTTAGGAAAATCCCCTCTCCATCTATTTTGTGGGTGAGCTCCTGAAACAGGCCATTCAGCCCATCTGCCCCATACCCTCCACTCAAACAGGCCATTCAGCCCAGCTGCCCCATACCCTCCACTCAAACAGGCCATTCAGCCCAGCTGCCCCATACCCTCCACTCAAACAGGCCATTCAGTTTAGCTGCTCCATTGCCACTACAACACCCCTCTATTTGACTACATTTGGTCCATGACCCTCCCAGACATTCCTATCCATGCCTTGCGCAAGTGACTTTTCATTCTTTCACACCGACTCGTTCCATGTACGAACCATCCTCTGAGTGACAACATTGCCCCTCGCGTTTTTATGAAATCTCTCCCCTTTCACCCTAAACCCATGGTCACTAGTCCTTGATCCCACAACCCTGGCAGAAAGACGCTCACTCTATCTATGGCTATCATGATTTTACATCATCCTTCAATTTTCACGTTTAAAAGTCATTGTTATTAAGGAAGATGAAAAGAGGTTAAGTTTATTTGTCATGGGCGCTTCAAAACATATCTTGAATTGTGTCATTCGCATCAAATCAAATGATGGAGGGTTGTTCTGGGGGCAAGTGTCACCACGGCTTCAGAGCAAACCTATCATGCCCACAGCTCACTAACCCTAACTCTACCCTTGTCTTTGGACTGTGGGAAAAAAAAAAAAAAAAAAAATACCCTTGTCTTTGGACTGTGGGAGGAAATCGGAGCTCCTGGAGGAAACCCACACTGTCACAGGGCAAACGTACAAACTCCTTCCGGACAGTTGTGGGAATTGAACTCCGCTCTGTGATAAGCCATTGCGCTATGCGCTATGCCACCATTCTGCCAACTCTACCAATTCTACCTGTGGATCCGGGTGAGGAGAGTGAACAGAATCAAATCATCCCCAGCGAGCCCTTAGCAGCTCCGGAAAGGATGTGCTGGCATAGAGGAGGTTCATGAGAATGATCCCGGGAATGAAACCGCTATGGAATGAGGAACGTTTGATAACTCGGGACCTATACATGCTGGGCTCCAGAAGAATAAGCGGTTATCTCATTGAAGCAAATTGAAAAGCAGTGGGTGATTGGCAGGAGGCAAAGAGTGGGAGTAAAGGGAGCCTTCTCTGGCTGCCTGCCTGTGACTAGTGGTTTTCCACAGTTGGGACTGCTTATTTTTGTACGTCATATGTTAACGACTTAGATGATGGAATTGATGGCTTAGTGGCAAAGTTTGCAGATGATACAGAAATAGGTGGAGAGACAGTCAGTTTGGAGGAAGACGAAAGGCAACAGAAAGACTTAGATGAGGAGAATGGGCAAAGAAGTGGCAGGTGGAAGTGTATGGTCATACACTTTGGTAGAAAAAATAAAAGACCACAAGACAATAAGGCATAGCAGCAGAATTAGTCCCTTTGGCTCATCGAGTCTGTTTCATCATTTCTTCATGGCTGATCCACTTTTCTTCTCAGCCTCAATATCCTACCTTCTCCCCATATCCCTTCATGCCCTGACCTTTTATATAGGCATCCGCTAGTCTCATGAGACCACAGAATTGTGCCTTGGAAGGTTTCCATGGCGCAGGCCTGGGCAAGGTTGCATGGAAGACCAGCACTTGCCTATGCTGCAAGTCTCCCCTCTCCACACCACTGATGTTGTCCAAGGGAAGAACATTAAGACCCATACAACTTGGCACCGGTGTTGTCGCAGAGCAATGTGTGGTTAAGTGCCTTGCTCAAGGACACACATGCTGCCTCAGCTAAGGCTCGAACTAGCGACCTTTGAATCACTAAACGAATGCCTTAACCACTTGGCCATGCACCAACCAATCAAGATATCAACCTCTGCCTTAAAGTGATGAATGCTTTGAAAGGTTGGTCATGACTAGACTGAGCTCCTGCCTCAGCAAGGACCTGGCCCCTGTCACCACAATAGATCAAGAGCAGATGCAATCTCAATGACTCTCCACACAGCTTTAGACCACCTGGACAACACAAACACCTGTGTCAGGATGCTGTTCATTAACTATAGCTCAGCATTTAACACCATCATTCCCACAATCCTGATTAGAAGTTGCAGAACCTGGACCTCTGTACCTCCCTCTGCAATTGGATCCTCAACTTCCTAACTGGAAGACCACAATCTGTGCGGATTGGTGATAAATTATTTTCACTGTTTGTTTGACCATGAGCTGCCTCTGGCTCAGTGTAGCAGGCAGCAGCATGGTAAGCAACAAATCCAGCTCCATCATTATCCAGCAACTTGATAGTGGTGTAGGCCTGCAGTTCTTGATGTTTTTAACATCTATCAGTGTCTTGCCATAAAAGAGGCATCACTGACGAGAAAGACTCTTATCTAACCTATCCATGCTCCTTGTTAATTTTCCTCTATCTCTTACTTCGCATGAATCATCTAAGTATGCAATGCTGGATTTTGATCTCTTTTAGTCACATGTAAGAAGATACAAATGATACGATTTATTAATATGCAGTTTCTGTTTGGAATGCTGCCAAACTCTTAACAAACCATCAATTGTTCCCCCATTTGAAATTCAAGGAAATGTGACCAGTGGTTTTGTGTTTAACAAGTTTTGTTTGAGGTCACTATCAGTTACTGATTCTGAAATGTCTGTATGGCCTGGGTCTATGTCCAAGTAGCATGCCACTGATTTTTAAAATAATTTCCTTCCCTCCTGCCCACTTCTCAATTGCATATGTAATAATTTAATAGTCTACTGCATTCTGACAGTGAAAATCATCTTCACAATCATAAGCACAAGAGATTCTGCAGTTGCTGGAAATCCAGAGCAACACAAAAAATGCTGGAAGAGCTCTGGTCGGGCAGCATCAATGGAAATGAATAAACTGTTGGCACTTTGGGCAAAGACCCTTCAACTTCACTTTCAGGTTAAGATTCATTAATTTTGAAAGGGTTAGAAAAGATAGAAGTAGGAAAGTTGTATCCACTGGTAGGTGAGACTAGAACGAGGGGACATTGCCTCAAGATTCAGGGGAGAAGATTTAGGACGGAGATGAACAGAAACTGTTTTTCACAGAGAGTGGTGAATCTGTGGAATTCTCTGCCCAGGGAAACAGTTGAGGTTTCTTCACTAAATTTATTTAAGTTACAGTGAGATAGATGTTTATATAGGGGAATTAAGGGTTATGGTGAAAAGGCAGGTAGACAGAGCTGAGTTTATGGACAGATCAGCCATGATCTTGTTGAATGGCGGGGCAGGCTCGATGGGCTGGATGGCCTACTCCTGCTCCTACTTCTTATGTTCTAACATATCCTCCTCACTGTCGATGAACACTGCCGCACCTCAGGGGTGTGTTCTTAGCTCACTGCTCTACTCACTATATACACATGAATGTGTGGCTAGGCATAGCTCAAATATCATCTATAAACTTGCTGACAATACATCTATTGTTGGTAGAATCTCAGGTGGTGACGAGAGGAAGTACAGGAGTGAGATATGCCAACTACTGGAGTGGTGCCACAGCAACAACCTGGCACTCAACATCAAAAAGACGAAAGAGCTGATTGTGGACTTCAGGAAGGGTAAGATGAAGGAACACATACCAATCCTTATAGAGGGATCAGAAATGGAGAGAGTGAGCAGCTTTAAGTTTCTGGGTGTCAAGATCTCTGAGGATCTAACCTAGTCCCAACATATTGATGTATTTATAAAGAAGGCAAGACAGCAGCTAAACTTTATTAGGAGGTTGAAGAGATTTGGCATGTCAATAAATACACTCAAAAACTTCTATAGTTGTACTGTGGAGAGCATTCTGACAGGCTGCATCACTGCCTGGTATGGAGGGGCTACTGCACAGGACCAAAAGAAGCTGCAGAAGGTTGTAAATCTAGTCAGCTCCATCTTGGGTACTAGCCCACAAAGTACCAAGGACATCTTTAGGGAGCGGTGTCTGAGAAAGGCAACGTCCATTATTAAGGACCTCCAGCACCCAGGGCATGCACTTTTCTCACTGTTACCATCAGGGAAGTGATACAGAAGCCTGAAGGCACACACTCAGTGATTCAGGAACAGCTTCTTCCCCTCTGCCATCCGATTCCTAAATGGACATTGAATCTTTGGATACTACCTCAACTTTAAGAAAAAAATATACAGCATTTCTGTTTTTGCACATTGTTTAAAATCTACTCAATATGTATAATTGATTTACTTGTTTATTTACTTATTATATTCATTAATTTTTCTCTCTGCTAGATTAGGTGTTGCATTGAACTGCTGCTGCTAAGTTAACAAATTTCACGTCACATGCCAGTGATAATAAACCTGATTCTGATTCTGACAAAAATGATTCCAGGATTGAAAGGCTTGTCATATGAAGAGTGTTTGATAGCCCTGGGCCTCTACTCACTGGAATTTAGAAGAATGAGGGGTGAACTCATTGAAACATATCAAACACTACAAGGCCTTGATAGAAAGGATGTGCAGAGGATGTTTCCTATGGTCTAAGACACAGAATAAAGACACAGATACAGAGGGGTGTTACTTTAGAAAGGAGATGAGGAACAATTTCTTTAGCCAGAGAGTAGTAAATCTGTGGAATTTGTTGCTACAGGGGGCTGTGGAGGCCAAGTTATTGGGTGTATGAGGGTGACAGAGGCTGATAGATTCTTGATTGGTTAGGGCATGAAGGGCTACGGGGAGAAGGCCAAGACTGGGGCTGAGAGGGAAGACGGATCAGTCACGATGAAACGGTGGAACAGACTCAGTGGGCGCAATGGCCTAATTCTGCTCCTATATCTTATGGTCTTATGAAGCCTATCGAATATTGAAAGGTCGACAGATAATGGATGTGGAGAGGATGTTTCCTATAGTGGGGGAGTCTAGGGCCAAAGGTCACAGCGTCTGAATAGAAGAACTTTCCTTTTGAGCAGAGAGGAAGAATTTTTTTGGTCAGAGAGTGGTGGATCTGTGGAATTCACTGTCACAGGCAACTGAGAGGCCAAGTCATTAGCTATATTTAAAGTGGAGGCTGATGGGTTCTTGATTAGTCAGGGTGTCAAAGGTTACGAGGAGAAGGCAGGAGAATGGGGTTGAGAGTGATAGTAACTCAGCCATGATGGTATGGTAGAGCAGTCTCGATGGGCCTAATGGCCGAATTTTGCTCCCATGCCTTATGGACATGAATAAAATCAACTATCGCCTGTAATCTGCATAATGATTTCTGTGAATAACATGATCTATAGTGTGACAACAGACCAAATTATCAGAAGATTGACGCCGATAAGAGGACAATGGGGGAACATTCAAAATGCTAATGAGAGACGAGGGGGATTAATGAAAATGAGACACAGTTCCGAGTATTGTCAGAGACCAGTTGCTTTCAACCTGAACTGTTTGATGTTTGATGGACAGGCGATACCCCAGCAGGGGGATAAAAGGAACAGGTTCGCTAAGGCAAGACGCCACGACACCACGAGGTAACGAGACCCTGGAAGCAGTGTGCCCCCACAAGTTGGTGGGAGTTTTTTTGGAGGTCTGGTCGCGGGACCAGCCATAGACGCACAGGGTGGAAAGGTACGGGTCGGCGGGAATCTGGTGTGTGTGTCCGCCCTTGCCTGGGTGCCAGGTTCACTGCAGAAGAACGATCATATCTGGAATGGAGGGGTCACAGTCAGTGACCTCAGAAGACATTACAAAGGGCTCGCCCGAAAGCTAACTGCGAGGAATATCGAAGGTCTGTTTGGAATCCGATTTGCATATTCATTCGCTCTCTCTCCCTCCCCAACGGCACAACAGCGATTACTGCGAACTGAACTAAATTGAACTGAACTCTGTGTCACTTGAGACTGATCATTTTACCCCTAGACTGCGATAGAGCTTGATTGATTCCTGTCAGCCTAGTTCTGTGTACATGTGTGTTTTATCATTGCTAACCCATTGCATTTATATCCTTATGACTAGAGTACTGTGTTGCTTAGTTCTTTAATAAAACTTTCTTAGTTCCCTTAATCCAGACTCCAACTAAGTGGTCCATTTCTGCTGGTTTGGCAACCCAGTTATGGGGTACGTGACAATAGGAACAGCACACAAGACAAACTTTTCACTGTACATGTGACAGTAATAAACCAACACCAATATCACCCCCTCCTGTTCATCTCTCAGTCCCTCCCACCTCTTTACATCGGCCATTCCCCTCTATGCTCCCAGTCGGACGCGGGATTTTATCCGAAATGTCAACCCCACAGCTACAGCTCGACCGGGTAAGTTCTTCCAGCTGTTTTCTCGTTGGTTGGAAATTAATGCATCTCTTTAACCTTGTGCCGGGCCTTGTGCAACTCTGGATCCGGCCTGCCTCAGGTGCGGGTAACAGCACTAGGCCGTAGACATCGGTGTGCTCCGCCCAGTGTCCCTGCAGGGGCTTAGTGACCTCTGCGGTACACACCCACCCTCACCCCATGGTCTGTACTTCATCCCTCGCCCTGATTTAACAGTCAGCAAACTTAATTTTTGAAGTGAGGGAAAGGGGGGAATGTGTCGGCGGGTGGGAGAATTCTGGGGGTGGGTTCTGTTGAGAACGTGATGGGGGATGGGGGAATGAAATGGGTTTAATGCGTATAGGATTTGTGAGAGGGCTGTGGGTGTGTTTAAGGTTTGTTGAGAGAGGAAGACCAGAGAATGGGAGGGAATACATTGGATGGGCCGAGCACCCAGTTCCACTCCTATAGGGCTTGTACTGACTTGCTGGGCTGAAGGGCCTGTTCCCATGCTGAGCACACAATCTCTTCCCTGCCGAGCTGCCTCCCTCCCCTCCCTCATCCCCCCCACAGGACCAATGACGCAAGGAGGCTTCGGGGGAAACACCGGGAAACCGCGCTCTCACACCATGAAGGCCCCGAAGAAAGTCCTCTGCTCCTGGCGCTGCACAGAGGCTGGCTGGCTGACGGTCACGAAGAGCCTGTCCGTGGGGTGGAGGTAAAAGAGGCCGCCCTGGCTGATGGTGGCGTGCCAGTCCCCGCGGCCGCCGCATGCAGACTTGGTGGCGGTGAGCAGCGCGATGGGCTCCGGGTAGGTGTCACTCCACCTGTAGATGTTGTGGACCAGCACGGTGCCTGCCCCCCGCGTACCCCACTCCTTGCACGCCAGGTAGAAGGCCACCTGCGAGTAGACATAGTAGAGCCCCTGGCGGGGGATGTGCAGCTGGCCGTCAGCGTAGACCATGTTCGTGTACGCCGTCCCCTTGCTGAAGTCCCAGCGCAGCGCCTGCAGGCCAGGAGTCGTCTCCTCGCTCTGGTTCCCTCCGCCCGAACAACCTGTAATGAGAGCCGGAGGTGAGTTCCGACTCTGCGCTCGACGGGGTGGTCATTGGGAAACCGGGAGCTGCAACGGGGGCTTGCTTTCCCGGAAGCACGGGAGGCCGAGGACCAACGACCGTGAGCCCAAGAGATGCTGGAAAATCCGGAGCAACACACACAAAATGCTGGAGGAACTCAGCAGGTCAGGGATTCTCGGCACCTCGCGCCCTCTTCTCATTGCTAACATCAGGGACAGGAGCCTGAAGACCCACACTCAACATTTCAGCAACGACTTCTTCCCCTCTGCCATCAGAGTTCTGAATGGACACAGAACCCAGGAACACGTCCTCAGTATTTCTTTCTATGTGGCTAGGGTGCCTAAAACTTTACACAGCACTGTGTTCGTCAATGTGGGCTGGAGAGCGAGTTTCTGAATCTGAAAGGATGTTGGGAATGATTCCGGCGGAGTGTCGCGGGAGGAGTGTGGGACTGGTGGCAGAGAAGGATACAGACTCACCCAGCCCTGACATACCAGGCAAGGTCACTTGATTCCAAACAATTGGCTCATTGATAATGAGAGAATGTTTCTCTGGTGCTTCCTGTTCTCTCTCATCTCTTCCTTTTCCCAACCCTCTCCCTGCCCCCTTCCCACTCTCTGTCCACAATAGAGACCCATATCAGAATCAAGTTTATCATCAGTCACATGCTGTATATATGCATATGTATATAGCACCATAGCTATATACATGTGCATAAGACTACTACACAGTACATATACACTTACAACTTACAGTTGTTATTACTATGAATTGCAGTGTACTGCTGCCACAAAAGAACAAATTTTACTGCAGATGCCAATGATATTACATCTGATTCTGATCGTGGAAGGAGGAGGGACACCATGGGGAGGTGATAGTCTGGTGATCAACTGTATCCGCCATATACATTCACATGCATTAGAAATATGCCATGGAGAGTTAGTCAGGGTGCGACATGCAACAACAAAAAAAATTATAAAGTATTATATACAGTAAAGACAAAGTTAGAAGTTAAAGAACAGATATAGAGTAAAGTGTGCACAAATACCAGCAATATAGAATGGAAACAGCTTTACAAAAAGTGATATTAAGTGCTACAGTGTGCAGTAACTGGGATAGAGTGCGCAGATAGAGGAGGTGGGTGGGGGGGGGGGTCTAACTAGAATGGTTGATCAGATTAACTGCCTGGGGGAAGAAACTTTTAAAATGGCACAGAGTCTCCTGTTTCTAAAACCCTATAGCTCTTTCGAGAATGGGGCTTTTGGAAAAAGCAGTTTGCGGGGTGGGAAGAGGGCGCGATCGTGAGAGATGCCGACTCACTGGGCAGCAAGCATCTTTCCCCGCAGGGTCGAAATGTCTAATACTGGACGTCGTGCATCTAAGGTGAGAGGGGGATGAAAAGATCAATGGGTATGTGAGGGGTAAGTTGAGTGTGTGTGTGTGTGTGTGTGTGTGTGTGTGTGTGTGTGTGTGTGTTTTTCTTACACAGAGTGGTGTGCACCTGTGATAGGCTGCAGGAGCTGGTAGCAGATCAAGGGCACATAGCCACAAAGTCTACCCAACTTTGTCCAAACTCTCCTTCGAGCACATACACTCTAATCCAGGCAGCACCCAAGTGGCCTCCTGTGCACCCTCTCTAAGGCAAGGCCTCAGCATCCTTCCTGCAATGCGCTGACCAGAACTGAATGCGATTCTCCTGATGCGGCCTAACGTAAGCCGTAACCCTCCGCCTCCAGTTAAAGGCCCCTTAAACACCACTATCGTATCTGCCTCCACCACCGCTCCACGCGCCCACCCCTCTGCGTGTACACAAGAACTTACCGCACACATCTTCTGACGACGCATTTCGCAGTATGTTTCGATGTATGTGAAATAAATCTGAAACTGAATCCTTTAAACTTTCAGCCCTCCCCACCTTAAATGCATATCTTCTGGTGTTCCACATTTCTATTCCGGGGGAGGTGACTGGAGACTTATTTTAAATTTCGCTGTCCATGGGGTTTTCTGTGACGGACGCTGCACTGGGTAGAGTTTTGTGCAGAGAAGGAGCCCAGGCCTCAGGGAGTGGTTGCATTGCAGAATGTCCATCTCCGGCCCTCACAAATGAGGACCCTGGATGACAACTGGCACTGGGAAGTCCTTCTAATTCCAGCCAACAGGGGGCAGACCGAGGCCACCCCATATTCCAGTGCCTGCCCTCTCTCATGTCTCCAGAGAGCACTCAGCACTTTTAACCTTGCCAGTCGTTAACTATCTCTGCTTCTTCTCGCACCTCTTGAGTTTTCAATCCTAAGGAAAGTTCTCCTCTCATCTTCCCTCTTTCCCTGACATAGTAGCCATTCCAGTCTTCGAACTCTCACCCTCTCCTGAGGCCCCACCCTCTTAATGGCAGACATCTACCAATCACCACTGCCCCAGGAAGGTAACACCTATCAAAGATGCCCACCATCCACGCCACGCCACCTTCTTGCAGCTACCAGATGTCTCACACCACCAGTTTCAAGAATAGCTACATCCCTTCAACTGATGAAGGATCTCAGCCCGAAATGTCGACTATTTCTTTCCCTCCATAGATTCTTTCTTGAAAACATTGTGTATAATTTCTTTTCTTTTCCCCTTGTGGATGTTGTGTCTCTAATGCTGCTACAAGGACGTTTTACATTTCATCTGTGCATCAAGGTTTTTGTTCATTTGACAATAAACCCCTTTTATGACATGACTTTAATGTCAGTAAATCACCTTTGCCCTTGTGATCAAAGTCAGTTGGAAGCAGAATCTTTGACCGTCCTTAAGACAAAGGGAGATACCCAACACCCCAGCCCATCAACCAGCACAAAACTCCTCCCACCAACCCATCTCCGTGCAGACCAGCCCATCCATTACCCAATTCCTGCACCAGGCATATCGTGGTTCAATTCTGTCAATATTAACCCTCTCTGGAAGTGGTGGATGTAGTCTAGTGTAATTTGGAGCTTAGTCCAATATATCACAGCACCTCCCTCCCCGCCATAGGTCGTATCTACAAGAGGCCTCAAGAATACAACAACCCCACCTTCCGAGCCAACCCACCTTCTCGCAATGACTAGGTTCAGGAACAGCTACAGTACTTCCCTTCATCCATTTGATTCTTGAACCAGGTGGCACAACCCCCAAATTACTATCTCAGTATAAACAACAGTAATTATCTATCTATTTCCCATCACTGCACTGTAAACACTTCAAACCACTTTTTGCAATACCGTTCAACATTGTAAATACACCCTGGTATTTATGTATATTTCACTCCATATCAGTACTTCAATCTCTATGTATATTTTTCTATACAATTCTTTATAATTGTTGAATATTGTCTTTTTTCTTGCAAGTCACACCTTGACCAACAGCAAGTTCCTCACACATGGCAAATAGAGTCAATCCTTCACCATAGAGTCATGGAAGAGTACAGCACAGAAACTGGCCCTCTGGCCCTTCAGCCCATCTAGACTGTATCAAGCCATTTAAAATTCTTAGTCCCGTTGATCTGCACCTGGACCATAGCCCTCCTTACCCCTCCCGTCTATGTACCCATCCATCTTCCCTTCAGCTTTGAAATTGATCATCTTACACTAAGGTGGTCTTTCTTTATTCTAATTGTGTTCTTTCTTGTAAAAGTTACATATAATTTTTTTTTAGTTGTTGCTTTTTCTTGTGAATATCGTGTCTCTGACTGCTGTGCCTGTGATGCTGCTGCAAGCAAGGAATTCATTGTGTGCCCATGCAGACAGATACTTGTATATATGACTTGTTCAAATGGTTCAATTTAATATCAGAGCATACAGCCTGAAATTCTTACTCTTCACAGACATCCACAGAACAAGGAACCTCAAAGAACGAATGGTGGAAATATCAGGACCCCTCCCTCTCTCTGACATCGATTTTGACCATCTTTTTCCTCCAGGCACCCCAACTTCATTTGCACTTTCAGGCACTGACTGATCTACTGAGTGTTCTCGATACCCAATCTGTGTGTGTTACTCAGGATTTCCAGCAGCTGCAGAATCTTTCGTGTCCCAATACCCCTTGCCTTTTTTTTTTAAATTTCATTACAAATTTGGTCTCCATAGTCCTGAGCAAGAGTGAGGTGGGATGGGGAGGGAACGAGACCCCTTTGGAACCCACCCCAGCAGATGGGAAACGTTCTGGTGGGCTGCAAGCAGAAGAAAGGCACAAACCTGTGAGATGAGCTGCTGGCTTTTCGATGAGATCTCCTCCTGGTGTGTCTATAATCCGGATTGGGCTTCTGGGGAACTCTGCAGGGAAAGTACAAAGTTCATTCAACGAGGGGCAAGTCGATACTGGGTACAATGAACCAGTGACCACCTCAGCCACAGGGCAGCACAGAAGCATAGTGGCAGTCACAACACCTTACAGGGACACTGATCGCCAAATGGGGTTCAAAACCTGCCATTGTCTGTAAGGAGTCTGTATGTTCTACCGTGACAACCTAGGCTTCCTCTGGGTGCTTCAGATTCCTCCCACAGTCTAAAGTTGTAGGGATCACGGTTAGTGCACTGCAGGCATACTATGTTGGCACAGGAAGTGTGGCATCACCCGTGGCTGCCCCCAGCACATCCCTGTACTGTGTTGGTTGCTGATGCAAACAACACTTACTGTATAGTTCAATCTTTACTTCCTGAGGAAGCTAAGGAAATTTGGCCTGTCCCCTAAAGCCCTCACTAATTTTTATAGATGCACCGTAGAAAGCATTCTTCTAGGGTGCATCACAACCTGGTATGGAAGTTATCCTGTCCAAGACCGAAAGAAGCTACGGAAGATTGTGAACACGGCCCAGCACAACGCACAAACCAATCTTCCGTCCTTGGACTCACTTTACACCGCACGCTGTTGGAGCAGTGCTGCCAGGATAATCAAGGACACGACCCACCGAGCCAACACACTTTTCGTCCCTCTTCCCTCCGGGAGAAGGCTCAGGAGCTTGAAGACTCGTATGGCCAGATTTGGGAACAGCTTCTTTCCAACTGTGATAAGACTGCTGAACGGATCCTGACCCGGATCTGGGCCGTACCCTCCAAATATCCGGACCTGCCCCTCGTCTTTTTTGCACTACCTTACTTTCCCTTTTCTATTTATGATTTATAATTTAAATTTTTAATATTTACTATTGATTTGTACTCTAGGGAGCACGAAGAGCAGGATCAAATATCACTGTGATGATTTACGCTCCAGTATCAATTGTTCGGTGACAATAAAGTATAAAGTAAAAGTAAGTCAAGTAAAGTTTCAATGCACATGTGACAATTAAAGCTAATCAGTCTCGAAGAATTCGAGGTGACCTTATGGAAGCAGGCAGGAACATTACTAAATGGCGTGCAGTAGAACCCAGCAGGTCAAGCAGCATCTGTGGTGTCAGAGACACAGTCAATGTTTCAGGGTGAGACCCTTCACTTGGACTAAAACGGACAGCTCAAATGAAGGGTCTCGACCAAAACACTGGCTGTCCACTTCCCTCCAGCGGTTTGCGTGTTACATCGGATTCCAGCGTCGGCAGTCTCTCGCAGCTCGAAGATTATTATTGTCACAGGAGAAAGATTTAGTCTGTGTGCGATCCAGGCAGATCGTTCCATTTGTAAGTACATCGAGGGAGCAAAGGCCAACACCAAATGCAGAATGAAGTGTCGCAGTCACGGAGAGAGTGCTGAGCAGGCAGACAACACACACACACACACACACACAGAAAATGCTGGAGCAACTCAGCAGGCCAGGGAAATAAACAGTCGACATGTCGGCCCAAAACGCTCGGGCAGGACTGGAGAAAAAAAAAGATGAGGAGCAGATTTGAAAAGTGGGGGAAGGGGAGAGAGAAGCGCAGGCTGATAGGTGAAACTTGAAGAGGGAGGGATGAAGTAAAGAGCTATGAAGTTGATTGGTGAAAGAGACAGAAGGCCACAGAAGAAAAAAAAGGGAGGAGGAAGACCAGAGGCAACTGGGGGGCAAACATATAAGGTGAGGGAGGGGAAAAGGGATGGGGAATGGTGAAGGGGGGCGTTACGGGAACTCTGAGTAATCAATGTTCATGCCATCAGGTTGGAGGTTACCCAAACAGAATATAGGGTGTTGTTCCCCCAGCCTAAGTGTGGCCTTATCCCAACAGCGGGGATGCAAGTGGAGTGAAGGGCAGAGTGAAGGCTGGTCCGCCTTTCCCCTCAGGGGAGGGGTGAGTGCTGGAGCGGACCATCTCAGAATAATGGAGGGGGGGCGGTCCACAGAGGCCTGGGGTGAAGAAAGGCTATCAAAGCCTGCAGTGTGATCTTGATCAGCAGAGTAAATGGGGTGGAAAATGGCGGCAGCAATTGAACACAGTCAAGTGCGAGGTGTCGCACTTTGGGCACACAGACCAGGCCTGGGCTCACACAGTGAACAGGAGGCACCGAAGAGCATGGGGGAGCAACCCAATCTGTGAAAGGTGAGCTACTTAAGGGGAATCTGGGGGCGAGGGGGGTTTCTTCACTCAGAGGGTAAAACGAGCACATCACACTCAACAAACTTACAGCTGACGGTAAACTGTGCGTGACTGGATCCACACCCTACACCCACTCTGACTGCCTCTCACTACTCTCGGTCACACACACACACACACACGGATATACACTCACTCACACACACCCTCACGAGCACAGACACACTGCACATGCACAGTTTCACACTACCATATGGCACACGCACACATTGCTCACACTCTCAGACATACACATGCTCTTACACCCTGACACACTTAACATTAATACTGCGATAGACAGAAGCACATTCTCTCTCCCTCTCCCCCACTATGACCACCTCTTCTTTTGCAAGCTTGTTCCATTCACCCATCACATTCCATGTGGAAAAACTCGTGCCTTGGATCCCCTTGTCATCTTCCCCACTTTAAAACCGTGCCCTCTATTTTTGGACTTCTCTACCCTGGGACAAAGACAGTTGCCATCCATTTTACCCCTGGCCCTCATCACTTTTTCGACCTCTTTAAGGTCACCCCTCAGCCTCCTTCCCTCCAGGAAAAAAAACCTATCCTATCCATTCCCTCCTTGTAATTCAGTCTCTCCATTCCCCGCAAAATTCTTGTGAATCCTTACTGCATCCTCTCTAGATTTGTGACATCACAGTAAGAAATAAATTACTGAAGCAAATGAATAAAGAAATCTTGTTGCTTAGTATTGCGTAGGACAATGGGGGAACCTTTTCCGAGAGCCAGAACGTGCATGAGGTTGGCATGCTTCATCAGTCAGGGCATTGACTACGGCAAGAACAGAAAAGCAAGCAAGTGCTGTTGAGGCTCTATAAGGCATTGGACAGACCACACCTGGAGTACTGAGAGCAGTTTTGGGCCCCTTAGCTCAGAAAAGATGTGCTGACAATGGAGAGGGTCCAGAGGAGGCACACAAGAATGATTCAAGGAATGAAAGGGTTAACGTAGGAGGAGCATTTGATGGCTGTAGGCCTGTACTCACTGGAGTTTAAGCGAATGTCAATGGATCTCAATGAAACCTATCGAATATTGAAAGGTCTAGATAGAGTGGACGTGGAGAAGACATTTCCTATCGTGGAGGAGTCTAGGATCAGAGGGTGCATCCTCAGAATAGAAGACAGATATCGATGAGGCTACCTCAGTAAATATACCCAAGACAAAGTTGGATAGATTTTTGCATAGTAGGGGAATGAAGGGTTATGGGGAAAAGGTGGAGATGAGTCCATGGCCAGACCAGCCGTGATCATATTGAATGGCGGAGGAGGCTCGACAGGCCAAATGGCCGACTCCTGACAAAGGGTCTCGGCCCGAAATGTCGACTGTACTACTTCCTATAGATGCTGCCTGGCCTCCTGCGTTCCACCAGTATTTTGTGTGCGTAGCCTACTCCTGCTCCTATTTCTTTTGTTCTTGTGTAATTTAGAACAGAGATGAGGAAAATTTTCTTTAGCCAGAGGTTGGTGAATCTGTGGAATTAATTGTTACAGATGGCTGTGCAGGCTAAATCACTGGGTATATTTAAGGCAGAGGTTGTTAGATTTCTGATTATTCATGTCAATGTCAAATTGCAGGAAAATGGAGTTGAGTGGGATAATAAATCAGCCACGATGGAATAGCAGTGCAGACTCAATGGGCCAAATAGTCCAGTTCTGCTCCCATGTCTTATAGCCTTATGAAAGTTAGGATGTTATTTTTACTTATTTGTCAGTTCTATTTAGTGATAAGGAACGGTAAGAAGACCTTCCCGCCCAACAAACACCCATGTGACCAATTCACCTACAAACGTGGAATGTGGGAGGAAACCAGAGCACGTGGAGGAAACCTCCATGGTCATGGGGAGAAGGTAGAAACTCCCTACAGACAGTGGTGTGAACTGAACCCAGGTCGCTGGCACTAGAATCGTGTTACACTACACCCTATGCAACCACGTGGTGCAGTTATACAAGGCTGTGTTTGTGGTCAGGCCTGGGAAAGATGGCATTAAGCTGCCAGGCATGCAGAGATTTACCAAGGCGTTGCCAGAGTGGAAACTGTGTTGTGGAAAGACATGGAACAGATTGGGACTTTATTCACGGGACCATAGGAAAACAAAGGGCGATCTTTTAGAAGTTTAAAAAACTTTGAGGGCTTTAGATAAGTGAATGCACAGTCTTGGGGAAAAAAAAAGAGAGCAGTACGAAAGTGCAATTACAAAGAAAGCACAACTGTACCTCTACTTGGTTAGACGTTTGCGAAGATTTGTCATAATATCTAAAACTTTGACAAACTTCAATAGACTTATGCTGCCTGGAATGGAAACCACCAATGCCCTTGAATGGAAAAGCCTACAAAAAGTAGTGGATATGGACCAGCCCAACATGGGTAAACTCCTCCCCACCACTAAGCACATCTATACCTACCATCCAGGCCAAGTTCTCTTCTCGCTGCTGCCATCGGGAAGCCTCAGGACTCATGCCACCAGGTTCAGGGGCGGTTATTAACCCACCTTGAACCGGAGGGGATAACTTCTCTCAACTCCACTCGCCCCATCACTGATCTGTTCCCACAACCTATGGACTCACTTTCAAGGTTCAAGGACTCTTCATCTCATGTTCTCAATATCTACTTCTTATTTACTTAGTATTATTATTATTCATTTTATTCTTCTTTTTGTATTTGTGCAGTTTG
The DNA here is from genome assembly GCF_030028105.1 of Mobula birostris. NCBI lineage: Eukaryota > Metazoa > Chordata > Chondrichthyes > Myliobatiformes > Myliobatidae > Mobula > Mobula birostris. The sequence goes on from NC_092374.1 coordinate 201,199,993, forward strand.
TTGTCTTTTGCACGTTGGTTGTTTGCCCTGTTGATTGAGGTCTTTCATCGGTTTTATAGTAAGCACAAAATAATCTGCAGATGCTGGGGTCAAAGCAACACTCACAACAGGCTGGAGGAACTCAGCAGGTCTGGCAGCGTCCGCAGAAACAATGAGTTGATGTTTCGGGCCGGAGCCCTTTGTCAGGACTGTAGGGGGAAGGGGCAGAGGTCCTATAAAGAAGGTGGAGGAGGGTGGGAAGGAGAAGGCTGGTAGGTTCCAGGTGAAAAACCAGTAAGGAGAAAGATAAAGGGGTGGGGAGGGGAAGCAGGGAGGAGATAGGCAGGAAAGGTGAAGAAAGAATAGGGGAAAACACAATGGGTAGTAGAAGGAGGCGGAACCATGAGGGAGGTGATAGGCAGCTGGGGGAGGGGGCAGAGTGAAACTGGGATAGAGGAAGGGAGGGGGAGGGAACTACTGGAAGTTGGAGAATTCAATGTTCATGCCAAGGGGCTGGAGACTAGCCAGACAGTATATGAGGTGTTGCTCCTCCAACCTGAGTTTAGCCTCATCACGGCAGTAGAGGAGGCCATGTATGGACATATCTGAATGGGAGTGGGAAGCAGAGTTGAAGTGGGTGCGCCTTCCCTCTACAATTCTGACAAAGGGTTCCGGCCTGAAACGTCGACTCATCGTTTCCACAGATGCTGCCCGACCTGCTGAGTTCCTCCAGCGTGTTTGTGAGTGTCGGTTTTATTGTGTTTCATGTATTTACCGTGAATGCCTGCAAGAAAATGAATCTCAGGGTTGTATGTGGTGCCTTACATGTACTTTGATGATAAACTTACTTTGAGCTTTGAGACAGGTTTACAGTGATGGGAGGAAAGTATAGGGAGGGCGTCAAAGGTAGTGTTTTTTTTTAAAAACACAGAGTTGTAAACTCATGGAACGCCTCGCCAGTGGGGTAGTAGAGACAGATACATTAGGGGCTTCTTAGATAGGCACGTGGATGATAGAAAATGGAGTGCTATATGGGAGAGTTAGTCCTGGCGAAGGGTCTCGACCTGAAACGTCGACTGCACCTCTTCCTAGAGATGCTGCCTGGCCTGCTGCGTTCACCAGCAACTTTGATGTGTGTTGCTTGAATTTCCAGCATCTGCAGAATTCCTGTTGTTTGCTATATGGGAGAACAGGGTTAGACTGATTTTGGATCAGTCTATCAATATTGTAGGCCAAAGAGCCTGTACTGTGCTGTAATGTTCTAAGTTCTACAGGCAAGGGGTTCAAAACACTGACAACAATGTGCTTTGTTCCACCCCAACATCTTATCAGGATGGACGGTGAGATTAACAGGGAACGTAGGCAATTCCCTTCATCACTGCCAGGGTCTGTTCTCACCACAGGAAGCCCTGTGTTATCAGCGGCGTGGGTGACAAGTGTGTTCGGCGCCACAAATCCCTGCCCTGGCTTCTGTCTGCCGTTTGTGACCTTGTGTTAACCCCGCCTGCGGCAAACATGAGCTTACCGTGACTGCAGTTTGCGGGCCTCAGTGCTGGGAAGTGGAAGCACTGTGAGAGAGGGAGAAAAACACCGGTTAAAAATCTTCATCGGCAATGAACTGAACTGCAGCCCACCACTCCGCCCGTATCCCAGCCCCGAGCAACGATGTTTCACTTTTAAACCGGCAACTTTGCAATTAATGACCCGGTAAGCGGTGTCATCTAACTCTGGAGAGGCATTGTTTTTTCTTTCACGATAAGATATAAAAAATATAGCTTTATATGTCAAATGTACTACATTGAAAAATCGAAAAAGACAGCGAAATGCGTCGTTTGCGTCAACACCCGCAAATTGAGGATGTACTGGGGGCTGCCTGCAGGTGTCACTGTGCTTCCAATAGCATTCCCACAATTTACTAACTCCAACCAAACATTGGACTATGGGAGTAAAATGAAGCATCCAGAGGAAACACATAGAATTAGGAGCAGGAGTCGGCCATCTGGCCCATTGAACCTGCTCCGCCATCAATAAGATCATGGCTGATCTGGCCATGGACTCATCTCCACCTACCTGCCTTTTCCCCCATGACCCTAATTCCCCTACTATGCAAAAATCTATCCAAACTTCTCTTAAGCATATCTACTGAGGTAGCCTCCGCTGCTTCATTGGGCAGAGAATTCCACAGATTCACCACTCTTTGGACAAAACAGTTCCCCATCTCCACCTAAATCTACTCCCCTGAATCTTGAGGCTATGTCCCCTAGTTCTAGTCTCACCTACAAGTGGAAACAACTTTCTTGCCTCTATCTTGTCCATCTGTTTCATAATTTTATATGTCTTTATAAGATCACCTCTCATTCTTCTGAATTCCAGTGAGTACAGTCCCAGGTGACTCAATCTCTCCTCAAAGTCTAACCCCCTCATCTCTGGAATCAACCTGGTGACTCCTTCGAGACAACAGCACGAACTAAGCCTTGATCCTACAGCTAGCATTGTAATGTGTTCCTATGTTACCATGCTACTGTATGTTTTAATATATTAAATGAAGGTTGATGCCAAAATGTTCCTTCTCCTTCACACTTTCTCGGTGCGTTTATGTAGCACCGAGGACATAGGGACTGATTCGAAGTGAGATAAGCTGGAGGAAGGAGGGAGAGGGGAGATCAGTGGGATGTCCATGGATGAAAATGGTCAGTTGATGTTCTGGGTCGAGACCCTCTATCAAGGGGAGATAGCCAGTATTGAAAGATGAAGGGGAAGGGATGGATCAACAGCTGGCAGGCAATGGGAGAGGACATCAGCAGATGGAGGAGGGGGAAGTAGAGGCTGGGAGGTGATAGGCTGAGGTGACAAAAGGTCGCAGATGATGGAATCTGATCTTAAAAAGTAAGACTATTTGAGGGAATAACCCTGAACTATCCAGTTTATGGAAACCTGCCCTGCCCCCTGTCATTTTCACTCTTCTTCTGATCTACCTATCTCATCCAACACCCACCAAGTACCCAGCTCTCCCCCAATCTCCCTGTTGCTTTCCCCTCCTTCACCCACTCCATCTGCCCATCACCCAATGCTTCACTTGTACATTAGGTTGGACTCTTGACTTTATCGTCAACCCCGTTATGATCTTGCACCTTAATGTTTACCAACACTGCGCTTTCTCTGTTGCTGTTACACCTTATGCTGCATTCTTATCATTTTGTTCCATTGCATTCTGTAATGAATTGATCCATTTTATTTTTATTTAGAGATACAGGCCCTTCCAGACCTACAAGCCCATACCACCCAGTTACACCTATGCCACCAATTAACCTACTAACTCTCACATCTTTGGAATGTGGGAGGAAACCAGGGCACCTGGAGGAGAACATACTAATTCCTTACAGACTGCGGCAGAATTGAATCTCGGTTGCTGGCACTCTAATCAAAACGTTCAAATTTCAAAGTAAAATTCATTATCAGAGTACGTACACGTCACCACATACAACGCTGAGAGCTTTTTTTTCCCTGCGGGCATTCTTAGCAAATCTACAGAATAGTAATTGTAAACAGAATCAATGAACAAACTGCACAAAAGCAAATATAAATAAATAACGAGCATGAAAGAACAAGATAAAGAGTCCTTAAAGTGAGACCATTGGTCACGGGATACATTAAGTGTTACATGTCGCCCAATAGTGTTTTGTATGAACAGTCTGCAAGACAAGCTTTACTCTAAATCTCAGTACCTGTGACAATAATAAACCAATTCCAATTTCAGACTCCCATTCCCCCCTCTCCCACTGTTCCCATCTGCCTTCCACACCTTCTGCATTTGACTCCACACTTCACCTTCCTCTCCTGTTGGATTCCATCTCTGCCGCCAATCGTAATACACCCTAACCTATCTGATCTCGTCTTCCAAGTCAAACCCTCGATTCCCAGCAACGTCCCTGTGCAGACAGGAGATTCTGCAGATGCTGCAAATCCAGAGTAACACATTCAAACTGCTGGAGGAACTCAGCAGGCTCAGGCAGCATCATTGGAGGGGAATAAATAGTCGACGTTCGGGGCCAAGACCCGTCATCAGGACTGAGAAGACAGAGAAAGAGGATGGGGAAGAGGGAAGGAGTACAAACAGGTAGGTGATAGGTGAGACCAGGTGTGGGCAAAGGTTGGTGCATGGGGAAGTAGGGGGTGAAGTGAGAACTGGGGAGCCTTGCTGAGTTCTGCATTTTACTTCTTTTCACTCTATAACCATATGCCTTGTATAATTGATATCCTGCCTGTTTCTGGTCCGTGCCTCAGCTGTGAGTTTTTCATTGAACCTTTACCCCACACTTGTGCACATGACAATAAATTTGACTTGAGGTATAACAGGTACATAGGACATTCAGCCCACTGTGTGGGCACAGACTCCAGTCTAACCCATTTTATTTCACACACAAGAGGTTCTGTAGATGCAAACAACACAGACAACACATGCTGAAAGAGAGGAATAAACAGTTGATAAACAGAAGAGATTCTGCAGATGCTGGAAATTCAGAGCAACGGATACAAAATGCTGGAGGATCTCAGCAGGACAGGAAACACCAATGGAGGGAAATAAACAGTCCACGTCTGGGGCTGAGACCTTTCTTCAGGACTGGAAAGGAAGGGGGAAGACCCCAGAAGAAAAAGGTGGGGAGAGGGGAAGGAGTCCAGCTGGAAGCTGATGGGTGAAGCCAGGTGGGTGGGACAGGTAAAGGGCTGATCGGAGAGGGGAGTGGACCGTGGGAGAAAGGGAAGGGGGAAGGCACCAGAGGGAGGTGCTCGCCAGGTGAGTAGAATAGGTAAAAGGTCAAGAACTAGTAAAGGAGTGAAGGGGGAGGAAGGAGGGGTTGGCAACAACACAGATCAGACAGCATCTATGAAGGGGAACATAGAGTGGATGATTCGTGACATGACCCTTGATCAGGAGTCCTCAGGCCCTTCCTGCCCTGCAAGATTATCCCACTCATCTACTCCCCTGCACAGTAGGTGCTACTTGGTGGCACTGGTGCATGTTGGGTAGTGCGTCGCTTTACAGCAAAAAAACCGCGATGACCGACTGCCGCTGATGTCTTTAAGGAGTTTTTACTCTCTTCCTGTGATTGCAGGGGTTTCCTCCAGATGCTCTGGTTTCCTCCAGCACCCCAAGGACAAATGGGTTAGTGAGTTGTGGGGTTTGATTTGAAGCAAACAAAGCATTTCATTTCATTTTACACATGATATATAAATGTATGCTTCAGTGTACGTGTGACAATTAAAACTAATCCTTAATTTATCGAGCAACCTGCAGATTTTTGGGGCAGAGGGGAAAATCAAGGAGAGCGTGCAGACTCCATACCGACAGCAGTGGGGATCAGGATGGAAGCTGTGTCCTTGGGCCAGGCAGCAAGTCTATCCACTACACCATTTTGGCACGCTGTCCAAGAGAGCCCTACAAAAAGGCAGTAATTCTCACCTTCCACATCTGCTCTATTCTTGCTGAACATCTCTGAGGACATTTCTACTCAGCGCAATTCAAACAGTATTCCCTACAGTTTGGTTAAAATCCGGGCCAGAGAAACCACACTTTCTCTGAGCAGTGGAGTGGAACCGCTGGCTTCAGTTAATGAAACAGAACCTAGGTTCCCTGACCAGTTCAGATCTGATGTCAGAGGGGTCTGGAGCTGTGCAGGGAGATCTCTGATTTTACAGAAGGCCATGGGTCCCAGCAATGCACTGCTTTTCATTGAACATAGAACATAGAAGAGTACTGCGCAGGAATAGGCCATTTTGGCCCACAATGCTGTGCCAAAACAGCTAAAAACAAAACAAAAACACCCAACACTAATCCCTCCTACCTGCTCCATGTCCTTATCCTTCCATTTTCCTTACCTAGCCAAACATCTCCTAAAAACCTCCAATACACTTGCCTCTACCACCACACCAGGCAGCGAATTCCAGGCATTGATAACCTCTCTCTCACATCCCCTTTGAACCTGTCCCCTCTCACCTTTAACTCCTGCCCTTTGTTATTAGAGAGTTCAATCCTGGGAAACAGACACTCTCTATCCACTCTATCTATGCCTCTCATAATCTTGTAAACCTCTATCAGACCTCCCCTCAGCCTGAAGCACTCTGGAGGAAACGACACAAGTTTATCCAACCACTCATGATCAAACCATTATGGGAATTATATATAGGCCTCCAAATAGTTATCAAGATGTGGGACTGAGATTGCAAAGGGAGCTGGAAAAGGCATGTAATAAAGCCAGACACAATTATAATGGGGACTTCAATATGCAAGGGGATTGGGAAAATCAGGTTGGTGTCGGATCGCAAGAGAGGAAATTTGTTGAATGCCTACGAGATGGCTTTTTAGAGCAGCTTGTGCTTGAGCCTATAAGGGGAATGGCCATCTTAGATTGGGTGTTGTGTAATAACCCAGATCTTGTTAAGGAGCTTATAAAGTTGCTACATAACACTTGACTTTTGAACTCAATGCCCCAACTAATAAAAACAAGCATTTCATAAGCCTTCTTAACCACCCTGTCGACCTGTGTAGCCACTTTCAAGAAGCTATGAACTTGGATCCAAAGATCTCCCTGTTAACATTACATTGTTAAGGATCTCTGCTGTTAACAGGGTAATGTCTCCTTGCATTTGCCCTACCAAGGTGCTACACCTCACTTTTACCTGGGTTACCCCATCTGCCATTTCTCAGCCCATATCGCACTGTATAGTTTGCCATTCTTCTACACGATCCACAACTCCACCAGTTTTGGCATCATCTGCAAATCTACTAACCCACTCATCTACATTTTCATTCAGGTCATTTAGACACATCGCAAACAGATGTCCCAGCGCAGATCCCTGCAGAACACCATTAATTACAGACCTGCAGCTCAAATAAGACCCTTCGACCAATACCCGCTGTCTTTGGTGCACAAGCCATATGTGAAACCAAGCAGCCAATTCACCATGGATACCATGCACCTTAATCTTCTGGATTAGCCTCCCTAAATCCATCAAATGCCTTACTAAAATCCATGTAGACAACATACACTGCCCTACCCTCATCAATCTCTCTCATCACATTGTCAAAAAAACTCAATCAAGTTGGTGAGGCACGACCCGCCACGCACAAAGCCATGCGGGCTCTCCCTAATTCGGCCATGGATTCCCAAATGCACATATATCCTATCCTTAAGAATTTTCTCCAGCAATTTCCCTACAACTGATGGGAGATTCACTGCTCAATAACTCCCAGGGTTTTCCCTTGCTCCCTTCTTAAATAGAGGTACAACATCAGTCACTTGCTACTCCTCTGGGACCTCGCCTCCGGCCAGAGAGGACACAAAGATACTACTCAAGGTCTCAGGACATAGGAGCTGATTGTGGACTACAGGAGGAATGGAGACAGGCTAACCCCTAATGACATCAATAGATCTGCGGTTGAGAGGGTGAACAGCTTTAAGTTCCTCGGCATAAACATCACTGAGGATCTCACATGGTTTGTACATACTGGGTGTGTGGTGAAAATGATACATCAATGCCTCTTTCACCTCAGACCATTGAAGTAGTTTGGTATGGGCCCCCAAATCCCAACAACTTTCTACAGGGGCACAATTGAGAGCATCCTGACTGGCTGCATCTCTGCCTGGTATGGGAACTGCACTTCCCTCAATAGCAGGACTCTGCAGAGAGTGGTGTGGACAACCCAGCGCATCTGTAGATGTGAACTTCCCACTATTCAGGACAATTACCAAGGTAGGTGTGTGAAAAGGGCCTGAAGGATAATTGGGGACGTGGGTTAGCCCAACCACAAACTGTTCCAGCTGCTACCATCTGGGAAACAGTACCGCAGCATAAAAGCCAGGACCAACAGGCTCTGGGACAGATGCGAGAGAGTACCCCTGTGGTTGCCCCCCCTTAACAATAAGTACTCCTGTTTGAGTACTGTTGGGGGGAGACTGCCGATCTGGGGAAGCAACAGTGGCTGTGCCTCTGGCACAGAGTCTGGCCCTGTGGCTCAGAAGGGTAGGGGAAGGAAGAGGATGTCAGCAGTGATAGGGGACTCTATGGTTAGGGGGTCAGACAGGCGATTCTGTGGACGCAGGAAAGAAACATGGATGGTAGTTTGCCTCCCAGGTGCCAGGGTCTGGGATGTTTCTGATCGCGTCTATGATATCTTGAAGTGGGAAAGTGAGCAACCAGAGGTCATGGTACATGTTGGTACCAATGACATAGGTAGGAAAAGGGAGGAGGTCCTGAAAACGGACTACAGGGAGTTAGGAAAGAAGCCGAGAAGCAGGACCACAAGAGTAGTAATCTCGGGATTACTGCCTGTGTCAAGTGACAGTGAGTATAGGAATAGAGTGAGGTGGAGGATAAATGCGTGGCTGAGGGATTGGAGCAGGGGAGCAGGCATTCAGATTTCTGGATCATTGGGGCCTCTTTTGGGGCAGGCGTGACCTGTACAATAAGGATGGGTTGCACTTGAATCCGAGGGGGACCAATATCCTGGTGGGGAGGTTTGCAAAAGCTATTGGGGAGAGTTTAAACTAGGATTACTGGGGAGTGGGAACCAAACTGATGAGACGGAGGAAGAGGTGGTTGGCTCACAAATAGAGAAAGCTTAGAGACAGTGCGAGAGGGAGGAAAGGCAGGTGATAGATAAGGGATGCGCTCAGACTGATGGTTTGAGATGTGTCTATTTTACTACCCAATAGTAACAGGGACATCGAGGAGCAGATAGGGAGACTGATTCGGCAACAGTGCAATAATAGCAGGGTGTCGTAATTAGGGATTGCAATTTCCCCAATATTGATAGGCATCTCCTTAGAGCAAGGGGTTTAGATGGGATGGAGTTTGCTAGGTGTATTCAGGAAGGTTTTCTGACAATATGTAGACAATCCTACAAGAGGAGAGGCTGTACTTCATCTGCTATTGGGAAATGAACCTGGTCAGGTATCAGGTCTCTCAGTGGGAGATTCTATCTCCTTTACCATAGCATTGGAGAGGGATAGGAGCAGACAAGTCAGGAAAACATTTAATTGGAGTAAGGGGAAATATGAAGCCATCAGGCCAGATCTTGGAAGCATAAATTGGGAGATGTTCTCAGGGAAATGTATGGCAGAAATGTGGCAAACGTTCAGGGGATATTTGCGGGGTGTTCTACATAGGTATGTTCCAATGAGACAGGGAAAGGATGGTAGGACAGGAACCATGATGTACAAAGGCTGTAGAAAATCTATCAAGAAGAAAAGCTTACAAAAAGGTTCAAAACACTCCGTAATGATACAGATCTAGAAAATAATAAGGCTAGCAGGAAGGAGCTTAAGAATAAAATCAGGAGAGCCAGAAGGGGCCATGAGAAGGCCGTGGTGACCAGGATTAAGGAAAAACCCAAGGCGTTCTACAAGTATGTGAAGAGCAAGAGGATAAGTTGTGAGAGAATAGGACCAATCAAGTGTGACAGTGGAAAAGTGTGTATGGAACCGAAGGAGATAGCGGAGGTACTTAATGAATACTTTGCTTCAGTATTCACTACGGAAAAGGACCTTGGCATTGGTAAGGATGACTTACAGCAGACTGAAATGCTTGAGCATACAGACATTAAGAAAGAGGATGTGCTGAAGATTTTGGAAAGCAACAAGTTGGATAAGTATCTGGGACCAGACGAGATATACCCAAGGCTACTGTGAGAGGCGAGGGGGGAGATTGCTGAGCTTCTGGCAATGATCTTTGCATCATCAATGGGGACGGGAGAAGTTCTGGAGGATTAGAGGGTTGCAGATGTTGTTTCCTTATTCAAGAAATGGAGTAGAGATAGCCCAGGAAATTATAGACCAGCGAGTCTTACCTCAGTGGTTGGTATGTTGATGGAGAAGATCCTCAGAGGGAGGATTTATGAACATTTGGAGAGGCATAATATGATTAGGAATAGTCAGCATGGTTTTGTGAAAGGCAGGTCCTGCCTTACGAACCTGATTGAATTTTTTTGAGGATGTGACTGAACACATTGATGAAGGTAGAGCAGTAGATGAAGTGTATATGGATTTCAGCAAGGCATTTGATAAGGTTCCCCATGCCAGCCATTCAAACAATAAGGAGGCATGGGATCTAAGGGGACCTTGCTTTGTGGATCCAGAACTGACTTGCCCACAGAAGGCAAAGAACGGGTCATATTCTGCATGGAGGTTAGTGACCAGTGGATCAGTTCTGGGACACCTTCTTTTCATGATTTTTAAAAAATAAACTGGGTGAGGAATGGAGGGATGGGTTAGTAAATTTGCTGATGACACAAAGGTTGGGGATGTTGTGGATAGTGTGGAGGGCTGTCAAAGTTTACATATTCTGTTGTACATGCTATTTATTACAAATTACTATAAATTGCACATTGCACATTTAGACGGAAATGAAACGTAAAGATTTTCATTCCATATATATATATCAATATCCTGGGGTAAATCTCATCAACCCATGGATTTATCCACCTTAATACTCATTAGGTGGCCCAACACTTCCTTCACCTTGACTGATAAACTCCCCAATATATTTCTACACTCAGTACTGATCTCCTGGTCCTCCATATCTTTTTCCTTGGCAAATACTGAAACCAAATACACATTAAGTACCTCACTCACATTCTCTGCATCCAAGCAAATGCTCCCACTTCATTCATGAGTAGTTTCACCCTCTCCCTAGTTATCCTCTTACTCTTGATGTAGATATGGAACGCCCTGGGATTCCCCTTAATCCTACCTGCCAAGGACTTTTTATGGCCCCTGTTGCCTTTCCTGATTCTCTTCCTTAGACTTGGCTTCCTTATAAGACTATAAGGCATAGGAGCAGAATTCGGTCATCTGGCCCATCAAGTCTGCTCTGTCATTCAATCATGGCTGATCCATTTTTATCTCCTCAACCCCATTTCCCCAGCCTTTTCCCTGTAACCTTTGATGCCATGTCCAAACAGGAACCTATCAATCTCTGCCTTAAATACACCCAACGACCTGCCCTCCACAGCTGCATGTGGCAACAAATTCCACAAATTCACCTCCCTCTGGCGAAAGAAATTTCTCCGCATCTCTGTTTTGAAAGGCGCCCCTCTATCCTGAGGCTGTGCCCTCTTGTCCTAGACTCTCCCACCATGGGAAACATCCTTTCCATATCTACTCTGTCTAGGCCTTTCAACATTCGAAAGGTTTCAATCAGGTCCCCCCTCATCCTTCTGAATTCCAGCGAGTACAGACACAGAGCTATCAAACGTTCCTTGTATGATAACCCTTTCATTCCTGGAATCATCCTTGTGAACCTCCTCTGGACCGTCTCCAATACTAACACATCTCTTCTAAGATGAGGGGCCCAAAACTGTACACAATACTCAAGGTGAGGCTTCACCAGTGCCTTATAAAGCCTCAGCATTACTTCTCTTCTCTTGTACTCTAGACCTCGTAAAATGAATGCTAAAAACTGCATTTGCATTTTCACCACCAACTCAACCTGCAAATTAACCTTTAGGGTTCTGCACAAGGACTCCCAAGTCCCTTGGCACCTTAGGTTTTTGGAATTTCTCTCTGTTTAGAAAATAGTCTGCACATTTATTTGCATGACCATGCATTTTCCAACACTGTATTGCATTTGCCACTCTCTTGCCCGTTCTCCTAATCTGTCTAAGTCCTTCTGCATCCCACCTGTTTCCTCAACACTACCTGCCCGTCTACCAGTCTTATAATCTGCAAACTTGGCAACAAAGCCATCTATTTCATCATCTAAATCATTTATATGCAGCATAAAGAGAAGTGGTCCCAACACCCACCCCTGCGCAACTCCACTAGTCACTGGCAGACAGCCAGACAAGGATCTTTTTATTCCCACCCGCTGCCTTGCAATCAGCCAATGCTCTAACCATTTTAGTAACTGATACTCCTGATGGGCTTCTTTTGATCGTTGCATACTTTTCCTTTTTCTCCTTGACTAAATTTATCACCTCTCTGGACATCCAAGGTTCTCTTTTCCCTGTCCTTCCCTCTAACAGGAACATACCTTTCCTGGAGTCTGTTCAATTGATCTTTAAATACCCTGCACGTATCTGATCTAAGGAACTGGTGGTAGACCTGAGGAGAGCTAAGGTACCGGTGACCCCTGTTTCCATCCAGGGTGTCAGTGTGGACATGGTGGAGGATTACAAATACCTGGGGATACGAATTGACAATAAACTGGACTGGTCAAAGAACACTGAGGCTATCTACAAGAAGGGTCAGAGCTGTCTCTATTTCCTGAGGAGACTGAGGTCCTTTAACATCTGCCGGACGATGCTGAGGATGTTCTACAAGTCTGTGGTGGCCAGCGCTATCATGTTTGCTGTTGTGTGCTGGGGCAGCAGGCTGAGGGTGGCAGACACCAACAGAATCAACAGACTCATTCGTAAGGCCAGTGATGTTGTGGGGATGGAACTGGACTCTCTCACGGTGGTGTCTGAAAAGAGGATGCTGTCTAAGTTGCATGCCATCTTAGTCAATGTCTCCCATCCACTACATAATGTACTGGGTGGGCACAGGGGTACATTCAGCCAGAGACTCATTCCTCCGAGATGCAGCACAGAGTGTCATAGGAAGTCATTCCTGCCTGTGGCCATCAAACTTTACAACTTTTCCCTTGGAGGGTCATACACCCTGAGCCGATAGGCTGGTCCTGGATTTATTTCATAATTTACTGGCATAATTTATATATTACTATTTAACTATTTATGGTTCTATTACTATTTATTATTTATGGTGCAGCTGTAACAAAAAACAATTTCCCCCGGGATCAATAAAGTATGACTATGACTATGACAATGTGGACTTGCACACTTAACTCTTCTTAGTTCCTGCCATGTAATTTGCCCTTATCTGATTCCAAACTCTCCCACAAGGACCATACCTACCCTAATGTCTTGAACCTTAAGGAGTTGTGATCACATTTCCCTAATCTGATTACATGTCCGTTCCTCGATGTCCCATTGGCTATTAGGGGGTCCGCAGTTCAATCTCATCAGTGTGATTACACTCAGTCCTGAGTTGTACCCAAATATACTCAGTGTCTGACCCCCCCATTGTCTCCCCTGAGTACAGCTGTGATATTGTCCCAGATTAGCAATGCAACTCACCCCCCTCTTCTACCTCCTCCTCCAGTTTTTCCAAAACTTCAGAAACCTGCTACATTCCTGCCCCTCTTTCAACCAAGTTTCAGTAATGGCTACAACATCGTAGTTCCCTGTACTGATCCATGCTCCAAGTACATCGCCCTCACCCATAATACTCCTGGCATTAAAATATGCACACTTCAAACTATCCGACCCGTCATACCTGTTGTTCCGATTTTGCCTTTCAGCACCTTCCCCGATATTTACCTTCTGGTCCGATCCTTTCCTTACTGACCTGGGGCTCCGGTTTCCCAGCCCCCTGCAAAACTAGATTAAACACTCCCGAGTAAACTCCTGATTGATAGCTCAAACTTCAGCAAACTTCGCGGCCGCGTGGTGTGGAGGGGTGTAATAAGAGTGTTTTAGGAACAGGAACGTACAGATAATGGGGGGAGAGAGATAGAATTGGAGCCTGTACAGCGGGAGGGATTCGCTTAATTAGGCGTTTAATTAGTTCGACAGGCATGTGCGACAGAATATCTTGCATGACAGAGGGAGCCGGGGGCCGGAGGGACTGCCTATGCAGGAATGCTCCACAGCTCAGTTCAGTCTCGGCGTCGTACCACTCGCCCCAGGCGACAGCGCCGCGCCCTTACCTGAAGTCCGAGCCTGCGGAAGTACAAGCCCAGCGCTAGGTTGGAACAGACCAGCAGGACGGTGAGCAGCGCCGAGTACCACAGGAGGCTTCGATCTACGGTCCGTGTTCCGGCCATCAGCTCTGTGGCGTTCTCCTCCACCAGCGCCTGCCCGCGCAATTATACCTCCCCATGCGCTCGGTGCTTTCCCCGAGAAATTTTATTGTTTTAAAACGTGTTTTTTTTAAGAAGGAAATAAAGCAGGCGCAGCTGCAAATATCGAAGAGTCCTCTGGGAAACTGGGAATGTGGATTGGGGACGAGAGGGGAAATTTGAGCGGCTTTTAACTGTAAACAGTGTAGTTTTCCCCCACATCCCGACTTCTGCTGTGACAGGGCGAGTCTCGGGGGGTCTCATGGTTTCTTTCATAAGAACAAGTTTATTAGAAGTACTGCAGCCTATGACAAATATTGAAAGGCTTAAATTGAATGATGTGTAGAGGACGTTTCCCATAGTGGGGGAGCCCAGAACTGAGAGGCACAGTCTCAGGAAAAAGCGGATGAGAAGGAATTTCTTTAGCCAGAGGGTGATGAATCTGTAGAATTCATTCCCACAGGCAGCTGCGGACGTCAAGTCATTAAAGCAGAGGTTGATTAGTGAGGACGTCAAACGTTACGGGGAGAAGATAAGAGAATGGGGTGGATAATAAATCAGACATGATAGACAGACTTGATGGGCCGAATGGCTAATCTTGCTCTTATGGTCTCCAAGAAATCACCCAAAATAACGGCAGATAGATTAAAACATTCCCTCCCGGATTCTGGATGTATCCAGGATGAGTTATTAGTCAGGAGTGGAATTTATTATTTGGAGAGTCAGCGCCTGGCTGCTTAAAATTGCTTAAGTATTTAAAACACGACAACAGTGTTTAGCCAGAGAGTGGTGAATTTGTTGCCTCAGGCGGCTGTGGAGGCCAAGTCTTCCCGTATATTTACGGCAGAGGTTGATAGATTCTTGATTGGTCAGGGCATGAAGGGTTATAGAACATAGAATAGTACAGGCCCTTCGGCCCACAATGTTGTGCCGACCCTCAAACCCTGCCTCCCATATAAGCCCCCACCTTAGATTCCTCCATATGCCTGTCTAGTAGTCTCTTAAACTTCACTAGTGTATCTGCCTCCACCACTGACTCAGGCAGTGCATTCCACGCACCAACCACTCTCTGAGTAAAAAACCTTCCTCTCATCTCCCCCTTGAACTTCCCACCCCTTACCTTAAAGCCATGTCCTCTTGTATTGAGCAGTGGTGCCCTGGGGAAGAGGCGCTGAGTGTCCACTCTATCTATTCCTCTTATTATCTTTTACACCTCTATCATGTCTCTTCACATCCTCCTTCTCTCCAAAGAGTAAAGCCCTAGCTCCCTTAATCTCTGATCATAATGCATACTTTCTAAACCAGGCAGCATCCTGGCAACCCTTTCCAATGCTTCCACATCCTTCCTATAGTGAGGCGACCAGAATTGGGGAGAAGGCAGGAGGTTGGGGATGAGAAGAAAATTGGATCAGCTATGTTGAGAAGGTGGAGCAGACTCGATGGGCAGAATGGCCTAATTCTGCTCTATATCTTGTCTTGTGGCTTAAATTGTGAGGCATAGAAAAGGTGGAGGGCAACAGCCCTTTTCCCCAGGTAGGGGCATCCAAAATGAGGGGACAGGTTTCAGGTGAGAGGGGAAAACATTTATTGGTATTGGTTCATTAGTGTGAAAAGCCTGGCTTGCATACTGCCTATTCTGATCAGATCAGATCGCTACACAGTGCACTGAGCTAGAACAAGGTAAAACAGTAACAATAAAGTGTAAAAGCTACTGAAAGAGTGCAGTGCTGGTCAACGATAAAGTGCAGGTGAGTATTTGGAATGACCTACCAGAGGAAGTGGTTGAGGTAGCTGCAAAAGTATCACTTGGGTGGAGGGGCAGGGCTCGCAGGGGTATGGGCACTAGCCTCTCCAGCATCAAGGACATTTTCAAAAGTTTGTGCCTCAGAAAGGCAGAACCAGAGGCCACAGTTTAAGAATAAGGGGTAGACAATTTAGAACAGAGTTGAGGAAAAACTCTTTGACACAGAGGATTGTGGTTCTGTGGAATGCTCTGCCTCAGAAGGCAGTGGAGGCCAATTCTCTGGATTCTTTCAAAAAAAAAAGTTAGATAGAGCTCTTAAAGATAGTGGAGTCAAGGGATGTGGGGAGAAGACAGGAAAAGGGTACTGATTGTGGATGATCAGCCATGGTCACAGTGAATGGTGGTGCTGGCTCAAAGGGCTGAATGGCCTACTCCTGAACCTATAGTCTATTGTGTCCCCATCGCCCAGGATATGCCCTCTTCTCATTACTACCAACAGGGAGGAGGTACAGGAACCTGAAGACACCCACTCAATGATTTAGGAACAGCTTCTTCCCCTCTGCCATCAGATTTCTGAATGGACAATGAACCCAAACACTTCATCAGTGTTGTTTTGCCTCTCTTTTTGCATGACTTATTTAATATTTAAAATATATGCTTCTTATTGTAATTTATAGTTTTTATTGTTATGTAGTGTAATGTACTGTTGCCACAAAACAACAACATTTCAGGTTAAATGCCACTGATATTTAACGTGATTTTGAACACAGGAAATTGAGACAAGCTGGGTGGGCCCCAAGGCTAGCATAGCCTGGTTGGGCCAAAGGGCCTGTATCTGTGATGTCTTGCTCTCTGGTTCTATGCAAATAACCCCCTGTGGTGCAAATACTCTCAGAACCCCTGCCATGTGTCGGTGGACACCACATGCCTTTTTCCTAGCAACACCTGGGCATGAACATAGGCCCAGAAGCAAGCCTGGTTGTCAGCATGGCTGGAGCCTTTGGCTGGCTGCCTACCTAACCCATGAATATCTTGTCCAGCCAGGGCCAGAGTAGGGCTACCAGGACATTGACGTCCTCCACATGTTTGTACCTTCTCCACCCCCATAACCTTTCACTGGCAGAAAGCAGTGAAAGAGTGAGAAAGGTAATGAGGTAACTGAGGCCACTGCTTCACCGTACTGTACCACCTTGGTAAACTTCCACATCGAGGAAAGATCCAAGCGTCCCTTTAGAATAGAGATGTGGAGGAGTTTCTTCAGCCAGTCTGTGGAAATCACTGCCACAGGCAGCTGTGTAGGCCAAGTCAATGAGTACATTTATGCAGAGGTGGATAGATTCTTGATTAGTAAGAGTGTTAAAGGTTACAGGGCGAAAGCAGGGGAATGGAGTTGAGAGGGACAATAAACCAGTTATGGTGGAGCAAACGCAATGGGCCTAATTCTGCGCCTACGTCTTATGGAGCTGGGTCACGTGCCTCTGCCTCGCCTCTCCAGCGACCCAAGTTCGGGTGCTGTCCGTGTGGAGTTTGTATGTGAGCACATTAACTGCCCGGGGTAACTCACCTGTAATATGTCGGTGAGTGATAAAACCTGGGATGCAGTTGATGGGAATGTGTGGTGGGTAGTTTACAGAGGGAAAGGGAGATCAGTACATTTGCTCAGAGACTCAAGGGGCCAAAATATCTTAAAGAAAGAGAAGATATAAAATTTAAAAGCAGCAATGGTTCCAAATTATAAAAATATATGAAATGCAAATTCAGATCAAGAATAAAACTATAAATATAATGAAACAATAAAAATAAAACTTTTTCTCAACCAATGATACAGACCAAGGTCAACCAAATGTGATGGGGTTGAATAAACATCTTGACCAGTATAGGCCAGTTGGGCCAAAGGCTCTCTTTCCAAGCTGTAAATATCTATGGAAATATATAGTGCAGTCAAAACAGATGGGCTGGTTAAAGTATAGAGCCAAGGACAGACTTGATGGACTGCGTGGCTTCCTCCTAATTTTCAATAATAATTACTGGCTCAAAGATCAAACAGAAACACAAACAAGAGAAAATCTGCAGATGCTGGAGATCCAAAGCAACACACACAAAATGCTGGAGGAACTCAGCAGGCCCGGCAGCGTCCATGGGGAAAAAAGTACACTTGACGTTTTGGGCTGAGATTCTTTAGTATCTTCCCTTCAACGGCAGTTCTGTGAAACCCTCTAAAACTGCTCACCACCTGCACCCCCGGCCGTGTGATCTCTGTTGCCCTCTGACTCCTCTACCATGTGCTTACCCTGACCCACTACTACAGCCACGTATCCTTCCTGGGAACATGCCTTTGCCACCAGCTCGTACCGCTTTTTCCTGCCCAGCCAAAGGGGTTTGACTGTACTTTTTTTTTCCCCCATAGCTGCTGCCCGGCTTGCTGAGTTCCTCCAGCATTTCGTGTGTGTTGCTCAAACAGAAACATGTTTGTTTTTTTTTTAAACTGAAATTTCAAGCGAGTCTGGAAATGTGTAGAAGGAGGGAACATCTGGGTAGAAACCTATCCCAGATGAGGAAGGACTAGGAAGAGGTTTATGGGAAGGAGCCTGTGAGTCACATCCCACCATTCCGCTGGGGGAATGTTGATATCTTTCCCCCAAACATGAGATAAAATTACAACTTCACCTTAAACAAAACTGCAGTGAATAATGTTTAACACAAAGTAGGCCCGGTATTTTCTCCCTGTGGTGACATTTACATTGAACAGAGAACAGCGCAGCACAGGAACACGCCCTTCGGCTTATGGTGCTGTGCTGATCTGATTCAGTCAGTGACACTTCATTCCTGTGTTTACACAGTCCGTATCCCTCCATTCTCTGCACATTCATGTGCCCATCTAAGAGTCTGTTAAATGTCTCTAATGCACCTGCCTCTACCACTGCCCCAGGCAGTGCATTGCGGGCATCAATCACTCGCTGCGTAAAAATCCTCCATCTTCCCCCCTCTCACCTTAAATGCATGCCCTTGAGTATTAGAGATTTTGGCCCTATAGAGAAAGGTAACATACCATGCCTCTGATAAACTTATAATCTTCCATCAGCCTCCGCTGCTTCAGTGCAAACGACTGTCCAACTGCTCCTTATAGCATATGCCTTCTCATCAAGCCACATCCTGGTGAATTGTTTCTGCAGCTGTTCCAAATTCTTCCAGTAATGGGGTGACCAAAAATGGATGCAGTACAACTGATGCAGCCCATCAAACTGCAACATGACTTCCTGACCTTTGAACTCAATGCCTTGACCAACAAAGGAATGCCATGCCATATACCTTCTTTACCACTGTCAGGGAACTATGGACTTGGAGCCTGAGACCCCTCTGTACACCAACCCTGTTAAGGGTCCTGCCACTTCACGCTTACATTTGATCTCCCAAGTTGCAATACCTCACATTTGCTGCAAAACTCTTTGAAAAAGAATTGCCCAGATTCACAAACCTTTGGGAGAAGTCGTCAGATTCAGATTTATGTATTTATTGCGTGTACATTGAAACATACAGTGAGATACTTCTCAACCCAGTCTAAGTAGTCAAGCTCTTTGCCTGAGAATTCATTGCCAGAGTAAGTCCCTCTCTCTCTCAGTGCCCTGTGTGGTTATGTGGATGTCCACAAGAAAATGAATCTCAGGCGGGCATATGGTGACAAGCATGTACTTAGATAATATATTTTTACTTTTATTGTGACTTACGTTCCTGATGTTGGAATATTAAAGGAGGGGACAGACTATTCCAAGCTTTGAAATCCTTTGCTCCGAGACAGACTAACAAGTCAGTTATTTTCCATCATTCTCATTGACAGCATCTGACAAAGAGATTTTGATGGGATCAAAGGTGGTGGAAGTGAATTGAGAAAGAAGTTTGACATGGTATGTTGCCTCAAAACTCTGGCTGTGCTGAACTAAGAGGGTTTAGGAAGATAATGGGGGGGGCAGCTGGATTGGTCAGAGACCTCAAGGAACAAGACCGTGACGTATGGGAGCAGAATTAGGCTATTTGGCTCTTCGAGTTGGCTCTGCCATCCAATCATGACTGATTTTCTTTCAGCCCCACTCTCCCACCTTCCAATCCTCCTTAATCCCCTCACCAATCGAGAGCTGTGGTGTACCAGTTAACATGATGCTTTACAGTACAGGTGACCTGAGTTCAATTCCCTTCACTGTCCGTAAGGAGTTTGTACATTCTCCCCGTGACCGCATGGGTTTCCTCTGGGTGCTCCAGTTTCCTCCCAGAGTCCAAGGACACACTGGTTGGTGGGTTAATTGGACATTGTAAATTTTCCCGTGATTAGGCTAGGGTTAAATTGGGCAATTACTGGGCATCACAGCTCAAAGGACTGGAAGGGCCTATCCCGTGATGTATCTCAATAAATAAATAACCTTTGCCTGAAATACACCCAGTGACTTGGCCTCCATAGCCGTCTGTAGCAACGAACTGCACAGATTCACCACCCTCCGGCTGAAGAAACTGCACTTCATGTCAGTTCTAAAGGGACGTCCCTTTATTGCAAGTCTGTGCTCTCAGATCCTTGACACATCCTCTCCATGTCCACTCTCTGCAGGCTTTCCAGCATTTGGTAGGTTTTCATGAGAACCACCCCCGCCCTCACCATTCTGAACTCTATCCAGTACAGGCCCAGAGACATCAAACCCAACTCATATGTTAACCCTTTCATTCCTTGTCAACCTCCCCTGGTCCCCCTCCAGGGCCAGCACCTCTTACCTTAGGCATGGAGTCCAAACTAACCTGTCAACCGTGTTCTCGCTGAATGGCAGAAAGGTTGATTGACCTCCTCCCACTCCTGCAGCTTGAGGTGGAAGATGAGTGATTGGGAAGGGGTGAGATTGGGTGTTACTGAGGAAGGGCAGATCGAGAGAGAGCTCTAGCTGGGGACAAAGAGGAGAGGGGGAGGGGAAGGGGGGAGGGAGAGGGGGAGAGAAAGAGAGAGATGTAGATGAACCTCACTCTGTGGGTGAAGTCACAATGCCAACCACAATCACTGTTGGGATTTGTTCATCAGAAATTCCCACACCATCTTTCACTCCCATCTCCTTTCATCAGCCAGTAGGTCAGGTCCCCAGGGAGTGTCGCGCCCCAGAAGGTCATTGAGATCTCACCCCTCAGAATATACAGAGAACCCTTGAAATACTGTCACATTTATTTTTAGAAGTTGAGCTTGTAAAAACTTTTGCAAAGTATCTGTTTCCTCACCTCAGGGTCCTGCCTGATCACGGTGAAACTGATACCATCTAATATGGTGAAACCTGTTCTGGTGACATGATGGGGTGAGTCAGGTTCCAGTGAATAACCCGGCCTGGGACAAACAGGATGGTTTTAGATGACATGCTGAATTCAGAAATTTCTAAGAAAGTAGAAGCACAAGAGCTTTAATAAACACAGAAAATTCTGGAAGCATTCAGCTGGTCAGGCAGCATGTGGAGAGAATCATTGGCCTGAAACTCAAACCCCGTTTCTCTTCGCAGCGGGGTTGCTGAACCTGTTGAGTGTTTCCAGCATTTTCTATTTTTATTTCAGATTTCCAGCATCTGCAGTTTCCTGGTTTTTTTTCAGATCTTATCATCCAGTATTGCCTAACGTAGAAATTCCCTCGGAGTAGAGAATGGGAAATGAGAAGAGGTGACTCATGCCATAGTATGGGCCCTTGTGGCCCATCACCTTTATGCCAGAATTCTGTCCACTCATTTCCTTTTCAGTTATTGCCTCCCACATTTCCATCAACTCCGCCCCCCCACCCCTGTGTCCTGCAACATTTATGCTGGGGGTAAATGATAGCGTCCAATTAACCTGCCATCTTGCACGTCTTGGGGATTTGGGATGACAAGCCTGGATTGTTTTCTCTAAGTGTCAAAGGCTAATCAGAGACTTACTGAAGTTTGTAAAATTATAGGAGGCGTAGATAGGGTAGGCAGTCAGAAACTTTACCCAGGGTAAAAATGACAAGCATTTCAGGTGAGAGGGAGTTCATAGGAGATCTGAGGGGCACGTTTTTTTTTTAACGTGGAGAGTGGTAGGTGCAGGGAATGTGCTGTCATGGCTGGTGATTCAAGATTCAACTACACTTATTATCAAAGAATGTAAAAATTATTCAACCTTCAGATAAGCTTGCTCACAGGTGGCCACTGAGCAAGAAACTCGAAAGAACCCAATTAAAAAAAAATAATAAAAATAAGAGACCAACATCTGATATGCAACAGAAAGAAAAACAAAATTATGCAAACAATTGAAGTGAACAACAGCATTCCGAACCAAAATTAAGTCTTCAGACCTGAACCCCCGAGCAGCCCAGAGTAGGCCCAAAGCCTCGCTTGTCAGTTCACCATATCAGCAGGCACGGAGCACAGCAGCCGGGGCAGTCTTCATAGCCTCAGCGCCGTGGAGATGATCATCACGGAGAAGGAACAAAATTGGCCCAAGAGATTCAAGATTGTTTAATGCCATTTGCTGTACACAGGCATAAGGAGAACATAATAATTGTTACTTCCAAGGCCAATGTGGCACAAAAAGGAACCGCAAAAGATAAAGGAAGGACACAACAATAATAATAGACCAGGCCACATATAAATAAATGTAATCACGCAAGATACTTTATATAGAGATTGATTTATGTCCGGAAGGTGATGATAGGCTGTACATTAAGTGACTGTTGGGAAATAATGAAGTAGTGGTGGCGTTTGTGGGTGGAGGAGTTGCTCAGTCTTAGCGCTGGGGGAAGGTAACTGTTTTTGAGTCTGGTGGTCCTGGTGTGGATGCCATGTAGCCTCCTCCCTGATGTCCGTGAACAGGGTGGTGTTTACACATACTGTAAATATACAATAAATGGAAGGATTAATTTATTCAGCTTCATTTATTTCCAAATGTACCTCGAAACACATAGTAAAGTGCACCTTTTGTGTTAACAACCCAACACACCCCAAGGATGTGCTGGAGGCAGCCAGCAAGCATCACCACACACTCGGGCACCAACATAGCAGGTCTACAATGTTCTGCAGAGTGACATAAACAACAGCAACAAAACAAAGCAACAACAGCAACATGTTGGTAGGTGAACTGGTTGTTGTAAATCGTCCTGTGATTAGGCTAGGATCGCTTGGCGGCGTGGCACGTAGGGCTGTAAGGTCAGATTCTGCATGTATCTCAAAAAATAAATTCATTTCAAACATGTGTGGGTAGTGAGTTGTAGACACGCTATGTTGGCACCACAAACGTGGCGACATTTGTGGGATGCCCCCAGCACATCCTTGCTGTGTAGGTGGTTGACACAAACTGTGTGTTTTGACGTACATGTGACAAATAAAGCTCATCTTTCTTTCACGAGTTGTTAACAAGGCAAGCAGCATATTGACCTTTATCGCAAAGAATAGGGAGGTCCTGTTTCAGCTGTGCACGGCGCAGCTGGAATATTGGTCCAATTTAATGCCAGAGAATGTATACCGTATACAATCTGAAATCTTACTCTTCACAGGCAATCATGAAACAGAGAGAAAACAAAACCCAAAGAATGAATGACAAAAAAACAGTAGAACCCAAAACTCCCTCCCTCTTTCCTCACTCAAACTGCAGCAGAGCATCAACCCTTCCCCAACTTGTTCCAGCAAAAAGCATCAACCACCTCCCACCACCACCCACCAAGCAATAGCAAGAGCACAGAGATCATGATCAATAGACCATCGAAAACTACTGCCCATCCCAATAATTCGGTATCTCTAAAGGCCCTCTCCCTCACTAATGAGGGAGGGAGAGCTATCACTCCTACTTATTTCAATTTTCCTGACTTGAGAATCAGCAATCTCTCTCTCTCCTCTCTCGTTCTGAGGCCTCTGGCCGCCCGCTTTCTCGATGTTTCGATCTTCCGCGACGTTTCAGTGAGGAATCAGGTCGGCCATGGGGCCACACCTTGCAAGCTCTCCTGGAGATACTGAAACACAGGCCACTTGGTGAGTTCCAGAGAGCGAGAACCCATCGCCTGTGAAGAGTGCAGTTTGACCACAGGTTTAGATCATGGACTCTGACGGGACACCAGCCAGCTAGAAAAGGGAAAAAAAGATATGAGAACAGACGATTTAAGGTGTTTTGTGGCTGAACTCGAAGAAGTCACCCAGGTCTGCAAAAACCTATGGTGCCATCTTTAACTATTGTGTACAGTTTTGGTTGCCTTACTTGGAAAAAAAAAGCATGCAGACTACTGGAGACAGTCCAAAGGAGATTTATAGACCAGTACAGCACAGTACAGGCCCTTTGGCCCACAATGTTGTGCTATCTCTGACCTACTCCAAGATTAATCCAACCCTTCCCTCTTCCAGAGCCCTCCATTTTTCTTTCATCCATCTGTCTATCAAAGAGTCCCTTAAATGTCCCCAGTGTTTTCACTGGTCTCATTCCTGGATCATCCGATTGAAAAAGGCTAGACAGTCTGATACCCATATTCCTATGTTTGGAAGAATGAGGGGTGACTTATTTAGATATAGGAGATGCTAAGTGAGAGAGTCACAGACAGGGACATGGTTACATAGGAAAAGGCCGTTGAGGTATGGCGAAATTTTGTCTCTCACAAGGCAATGAGTCTCCAGATTTCTTCACTGCTGCAGAACGTGAAGACCTATTTATCTGATATACTTAAGGTGGTGTTATGGAGAACTGGTGCAGGACAGAGGCCAGCCAGTATAGATCAGACATAATCGTGTTCAGTGGCTGGGTAGGTTTGAAGGGCATGGTGACCTATTACTATTTTCTTGTGTTCCTAGACCCATAGGAAACAGGCCTTTCTTCCCGTTAAACATGTGCTAGCCCCTTCCATCAGCTGCAGGGTTGCAGCAGGAGGGAATGCAGATAATAGATCAACCATGCTCCCTCTGAATGGTGAAGAGGCAGAATGGCCTCCTCCTGCTCTCGGAGTCTGAAGTGGACAGTGAAACATTCAAAGGGATGTGGGGTGTTACCGAGGAAATAGGAGTATGGAAGGACAGAAGGAAGGAGGGTTCCTAGCAGGGTCAGTGTCTGAGAGAGGGGAGGGGGAGCAGAGGTAACTTGCTCTGTTGGTTAAGTCACATAACCAACCTGGAACAATTATGATTGACTTTTGCTCATCAGAAATCCCCACATCCCCTTTCTTCTTTCATCAGCCCATGCAGCAGGCCCCCAGGGAGCAGAGCACCTCTGAACGTGGTCGAGGTGTCACTCCTCTCCACCTCGAAATACACGGGGAACTCCCCAGCACTCCCTCGAAATACTGTCACTTTTATTTTTAGAAATCAACTTTTTAAAACTTTTGCCACCCATCCTTTCACCTAGCAGGGGGACCCACCTGAAAACCATTGGATGAGGGGAAACCTCTTCCGGTAACCGCACAGGCTTCTTCAGCTTCCAATCAATAGCCAGCAGAACATTCGGGATGGTTCACAGACCGTACAGGACAGAGACAGAGGCCAATTCGGGCAATGAAATCTCAAGCAAAGGGCCATTTCGAACAGTATAGGCCCTTTGGGACATGATGTTGTGCCAGCCTTTTAACCTTCTCCAAGACCAGTCTAACCCTTCCCTTCTACACAGCCCTCCATTTTTATATCATCCATGCGTCTAACTGAAATTCTCTTTAATATCCCTAATGTTTCTGCTTCCACCGTGCCATCTGATTTTTGCATGATTAGATTTCACTGATATCCTCAGTGCTTGCTATCTTGTATGTGCGAGGACTAGGCCTTAAGCCTCGGCGTTGCCTGCTTATAGCTGCCAGGGAGGAGCGTTGGGCCCAGTGCCACCCCAGCCCCCAGCATTCACCTGGAAGAAGACAAACTGTCTTGGTTGTCTGCAGATTTTGGCAGCATTGGATGGCTTGAGTTTGGTCTCTTTCATTGAGAGGCTGTACCTTTCTACCTTATACATCAGGGGTCCCCAACCTTTTTTGTACCGCGGACCAGTTTCATATTGACAATATTCTTGTGGACCGGCCAACCGGGGGCGGGGGGGGCGTGGGTAGGGTTGCCAATGTACAAGAGTAGCAGTAAAATACGTTGTGTTTACCCCGAGGGAGATTACAATGACCATGAAGCCTTGCGCGGGCACCAGTGCGCATGCGTGTACATGCTCATTTTTTAAAAAACTGTTTTGGGCGATTCTGTTCAGGGGGGGTGGATGTGTTAATCCTAACTGGAACATAGGTGATAAGTGGCTAATACACTCAATTTTGTTTCTAAAAGGGTTTATCTAACGAATTTAATATTAAACACAGCGCATATTTTCCTCGCATGAATATAGCGATAAGTCAATTATCAGGGGAGGACAGGGGAGCTTGAAGTAAGTGTTGATTGAACGAACTTCCAGTCGAAGTGGTAGAGACAGGTTGGATATTATCATTTAAAGTTAAAGTGGACAGCTATATGGACAGGAAAGGAATGGAGATTTATGGGCTGAGTGCAGGTCGGTGGGACGAGGTGAGAGTAGTGTTTGGCACGGACTAGAAGGGCAGAGATGGCCTGTTTCTATGCCATAATTGTTATATGGTTATATAAGTCACTTATAATAACATCATAACATTTTAAGTAATGTTTGGATATTAAACACACAGCGCATATTTTCCCCGTATGAACATATAAAATCATTGCAACACACCAACATCGCTGAATCGGTGGGAGCCCCGGGCTTGTTTTCCTGCAACAAGACGGTGCCATCGAGGGGTGATGGGAGACAGCAATACTCGAAGGGGGTTCCTTATGTCCAGTCTATTCCACAATTTAGTTTTCATTGCATTCATTGCAGAGATATGTTGGAAATGGAAGCAACGTTTTCAGAGTTTTCCTGACTATCTCAGGATATTTAGCCTTGACTTTGATCCAGAACGCCAGCGGAGATGTTATGTCAAACATACTTTTCAGCGCACCGTCATTTGCAAGCTCGAGGAGTTGATCTCTTTACCGCGCTGACATGGATGACGCGCGGGTAATGACCTCACGTGCGTTCAAGCTCAACAGTGGGCGTGACAGGGAATGAGGAAAAGTGCAGCTGACTCATATTGCCAAATCTTATCGTTTCCTCGCGACCCGGTAGCGCATGCCTTGCGGCCTGGTACCAGTCCGCGGCCCGATGGTTGGGGACCGCTGTTATACATGGTATGTGTGCCTTGTGCTGTGTGTGACTGTGTTTTTCAGCTTGACCCTGGAGTAATACTACCTGGTTTGGCTATATTCATTAGTATTCATGTACGGTGGAATGACAATTCAGCTTGAATTGATCTACCACCTGGGGCTGTGTGTTCCAATCACCCAGCACTCTGTAATAAAACTACTCCGATCCTTTCCTCCAACCAGTTTATAGTTATGCCACTCATATTAGTCATTTATGCCCTGGGGGACAAAAGTCTTTGGCTGTCCACTAGATCTGTGCCTTTTATCATCTTGTACACCTCTATAAAGTCACTTCTGGTCCTCCTCCTCTCCAAGGAGAAAAGTGCTAGTTCACACAATCCATCCTCATAAATCACACACTTTAATCCAGGCAGCATCCCGGTAAATCTCCTCTGTTCCCTCTCCAATGCTTCCACATCCTTACGGTAACTTAGGGAAAATCTTTGCAGTCAGTACCCATGGTGCAAACTGTCTTTTCAAAAATTCCCTTCTACAAAGGCTATTAAAACAAAATCTTTACACCATTTAAAAATGCTTTAACCCCAGGCAATTAATCTGATCAACCATTCTCGTTAGCCACACCTACAATAGACAATAGGTGCAGGAGTAGGCCATTTGGCCCTTCGAGCCAGCACTGCCATTCACTGTGATCATGGCTGATCATCCACAATCAATACCCTGTTCTTGCCTTCTCCCCATATCCCCTGACTCTGCTATTTCAAGAGCTCTAACTCTTTCTTGAAAGCATCCAGAAAATTGGCCTCCACTGCCTTCTGAGGCAGAGCATTCCACAGATCCACAACTCTCTGTGAAAAAGTTTTGTCTCAATTCCGTTCTAGTTGGCCTACCCCTTATTCTTAAACTTACCTATTAGCCTCATTGCTGCACGGTACTCTAAACACTTTGACCATTTTGTATAATGCTGCTTACATTGTAAATACACACTGGTATCTATGTACTTGTGTTACATTTTATTCCTTATCTATCCTTGAACTTCTAACTTTATTTTTTATATGATTCTTTATTCTTTGCAATTGTTGAATGTTGTTGTATTTGCTGCAGATCACCCCCTGGCCAACACAACACAGCAAATTCCTAATACATGTAAATTTACAGGGTGAATTAAGTTGATTCTTGATGTTCAGCACTTGCCTTCGAACTGGCTTCGTGGCCGTGGCCTGCAACCATCAGGGTCTCGGACCAGCTACACTCGCCTCGGCCCTGAACTGGCTCCGTATCTGAGGACTCACCTTTAGAGACTCAGTCGTTCATGTTCTGTGTGTTATTTGTTTATTTTTTGTTGTTTGCACAGTTTGATTTTTTTCCTCCACATTGGATATTTGATGGCCTTTGCTGTGTGGGTTTTTTTTAAAAAAATGGATTCTATTGTCTTTCTTTGTTTGATAGCTGCCTGTAAGGTTGTAGACAGTATAGACACTTTGATAATAAATGTACTTTGAACTTAGAATAATTTTTACGTACAGCTACCACAGAACAAATTTCACAATATATGTCAGTAATAATAGGTCTGAGAATTAGAGGTGCAATGTTAGACTTGTTGAGGGGCCTAATATGCGGTGAGGAAGTTTACACATTAAACTTTCCCTGGGGTTTTACAGTTCAAGTTTCTTCAGAACCTAATCACTGTTGTAACACCATATGATCTCGTAAACAGCAACGTGGAAGTGACCCTGCTGGGCTGCTTACTGCCTTGCATGGAAAAGTAAATGACTCATGAGAATGGTCTGGGAATGGAAGGGTTAATATGTGAGGAGCATTAGACAGCTCCGGGCCCGCACCCGCTGGAGCTTAGCAGAATGTCAGGAGATCTCATTGAAACCTATCAAAGATCGAAGGGCCTACAGAGAGGGGATGTGGGGAGGATGTTTCCTATAGTGGGGGAGTCTAGGAGCAGAGGGCACAGCCTCAGAACAGAGATGAAGATGAATTTCTTTAGCTGGAAGGTAGTGATTCTGTGGAATTCAATGTCACAGATGGTCATGGAAACCAAGAAATTGGGTAGATTTAAAGTGGAGGTTAACAGGTTCTTGATTGGGAAAGGTGTCAAAGGTTATGGGAGAATGTGTTGAGAAGGATAATAAATCAGCCGTGATAGAAGGGGCAGGGCAGACCTGATGGGCTGAATGGCCTCATTCTGCCTCTATGTCTTATGGTCGAATGGTAAGTGCTTTCTCTACAGTCACACCCAGAAGGGCACAAGGAAATAGAATCAGGAGAGGCTATTTGGGCTGTGAAGCCCACCCTACTATTCAATAAGCTCAAGGTTGATCTGCCCAAGGTCTCATCTCATCAATTCCCTATGTTACCCAGTTCCCTGATCTTTCAAGCATTCCTCTTCCTCCACTTTCATTAGCTCCAGTGATCCAGTCTGCCGAAAAAAAAGAATTCAAGGGATTCACCAGCCTCTGAAGAACCTTCCACATACCTACACTGATACATAAATCACGAGTGGCGCAGACAGAGTGAACGTGCACAGTCCTTTTCCCAGCCACGGCAAAATCAAGAACTACAGGGCTCAGATTGAAGGGAGAGGAGATAAATTTGATGGGAAACTGATGGGCTAATTTTTCACCCAGGGAGTGGTCTGCATGTGGAACAAGCTGCCCAAGGAAGTGGTGAGGCAGGCACATTGACAACATTTAAAGGGACTTGGACGCGTACATGGGTAGAAAAGGTTTTGATGTAAGTGGGCTGAACTTGCGCAAAGGGACTAGTTTAGATGGAAAGCTTAATCGGCATAGACCAGTTGGGCCACAGGGCCTGTTTCTGTTCTGTGTGACTCTATAAATTTATGGTTCAGTTTTAAATGGGTTGTCCTTCATCTCCTAGGAATGCCCTCTCATTTGAAGTACCCCCAACAGTGGGAACAGGGAGCAGTTCAGCACCGAAATAGGTCCTTTCGCCAAATGTCCTGCCAACACAAATTCCCATCTAAACTCGTCCCATTTTGCAACCTGTTAAGCCCATTTCTCTTTCCTAGCCACGCACCTGTCAACATATATTTCAGATACTGTTATTGCACCTGCCTCAACCACTTCCTCCGGCAGCACAAGTCCAGACTCAGCCTGCTCTGTGCAAAGTTGCAGCTCGGGTCGGTTTTCAAATCTTTCCCCCCTCATCTTAATCCCACATAGTCTAGTTCTTTGTTCTCCTTCCCTGTGAGGGGGGAGTGGGAAGGTCATTCACCCTATCTTTGCCACTTATCATTTTACACAACTCTGTAAGGTCTCCTCTCAGGCTCCTACATCCCAGGGAACAAAGTGCCAGCCCACTTAACCTCTCCCTATAACTCAGGCCCTCATGCCCTGGCAACGTTCTCTTAAACCTCTGCCAGCGCAGCATCCACCCACCAAGCCCCTTTACAATCTTAAAGAGATGAGATCGTAAGACAAAGGAGAAGAATTAGATCACTCTGGCTGATTTATTTTTTCTGTGAGCCCCATTCACCTGCCTTCTCCTCGTAACCTTTGTTACCCTCACTGATTAAAAACCTACCAACCTCCGCTATAAATATACCCAGTGTTTTGGCCTTTGCAACCATCGGTGGCAATGAATTCCACAGATTCACCACCATCTGACTGAAGAAATTTCTCTTCCTCATTCAGTTCTAAGGGATCATCCTTCTGTTTCCCACGACTGGAGACTTTCTCTGCACATCCACTCTGTCTAGGCCTTTCAATATTTGATGCTGTAGATTAGAATAAGATCCTTGCCCTTCTAAATTCCAGCAAATACAAGCCCAAACCAATCAAACGCTCCTGATAAGTTAACCCTTTAACTCACAGGAGCATTCTTGTGAGCCTCCTTTTCACCCTCCCCAATATCAGCTCATCCTTTCTTGGATATGGAGCCAAAAATTACTCACGTACTCCAAGTGTGCTCTGACCAGTGCCTTATAAACCCTCAGTATTAGATCTTTGTTTGTATATTCTATTCCTCTGGAAATAAATGCTATCATTGCATTTGCCTTCCTTACGACAGATTGGTCCATCCATTACCCTTGCAGACCCAGCCTTCCAAACTGCTCATGACAGAACAGATCTCTCATCCCTGGAAGTAGAAAGGTACAGCTGCACAGACCAAAAATGCCCTGATAAGTGTGTGGCACTTGAAGATTATAAAAGAAAATTCCAGCTGCGTGGCAACAAAGGCGATGTGCACAGGAGCATTTCTGCTACTGTGCGGCCATGTACCTGCACAACTTAGGGGGAACAGTGCCGGACGTACTCTCTTCTCCCCTCCCATCAGGCAGAGACACAAATGTCTGAAAGCACGTACCTCCAGACTCAAGGACACCTTCTACCCTGCTGTAATAAAGTTCAAAATGTATTTATTATCAAAGTACATATATATCACCATATACAACCCCGAGTTCATTTTCTTGTGGGCATACTCAATAAATTCATAATGGTAACTACAGCAGGATCAATGAAAGATCAACTAGGGGGCAGAAGACAACAAACTCTGCAAATACAAATATAAATAAATCACAATAAATAACAAGAACATGAGATAAAGAGTCCTTAAAGGGAGATCATTGGCTGTAGGAACATTTTAATGATAGGGCAAATGAACCTGAGTGAATTTAGCCCCTTTGATTCAAGAGCCTGATGATTGAGGGTTAATAACTGCTCCTTAACCTGGTAGTGTGAGTGCTGAGGCTCCTGTATCTTCTTTCTTGTCGTAGCAGGGTGAAGAGGGCATGTCCCGTATAAACTGTGCAAATACATGAAGGAAGAAATAATAATAAATAAAAACAATAAATATCAGAACATGAGATGAAGAGTTCTTAAAATTGAATCAACAGGTCATGGAACATTTCAAAGATGGGGCAAGTGAAGTTGAGTGACGTTATCCCCTTTGGTTCAGGAGCCTGATGGTTGAAGGGTGATAACTGTTCCTGAACTTGGTGGTGTGAGTCCTGAGGCTCCTGTACCTTCTTCCTGTTGGCAGCAGCGAGAAGGCGGCATGACCAGAGTGGCTCCCTCGTACAAGATGGGCTCTCGACCTCACAACTTAATCTGCAGCATATTGTCTACCTGCCCTGCACTTTGTAACTGCAACAGCTTATTCTGCACTCCATCATTGCTCTTCCCTTGTTCTACCTCGATGTACTGATACGATGAAATTATCTGCACAGACAGATCAATGAAGAAAGTTTTCCACTGTACCTTAGAACATGTGACACTAATAAACCAGTTTGTCAATTCTCCATTCATTTGAAACCCTTCATGATTTGGTTCCTCTCTGATAGATCTACTGTAAATGGAGATTACTCTGCCTGGAGGTCAGTGACCACTGATATTCATGTTTCTTGTATTTCATTTCGTGATAAAGCACAGAGTTGGCCCTTTGAGCCGTATCACCCAACAACCCCTGACAACCCCGATTTGACCCTAACCTAATCACAGGACAATTTACAACAACCAATTAACCTACCTGATATGTCTTTCAATTGTGGGGGCAAATTTGGAGCACTGGGGGAAAACCCCTGCATTCCACCAGGAGGACATACAGAGGCTCCTGAAAAAGGATGCAGGGATCGAACTCCCAACTCTGACGCCCCCGGGTTGTAATAACACTATGCTAACCCATACACTATCGTGGCACCCCACAGGAATCACAATTTTTCACTGTACCCCAGTGCATGTGATGAGACTAAATCAATTTCTGCTCTGAGAGAACACACAGGACAGACTCAATCAATACCACACTACCTCTTGACTCAGAAGTCCAGCAGCAGGACTTGAACCACCAACCTTTAAGTAGAGACATTCCAAGAAGCAGCTCCCTGCCTGTCAGCCATTTCAGACTGACCTGGTCCATTCAGCAGGTGTTATTGATAGTAGGTGGTCTATTGCACTTGGCCAATCACATTCACTTATCATTAAGGGTCAATAAACTGACAAGAAGCTACTTAAGTGGGTGCTTCTGCATCTCTCTGAAGTTGGTGTGGTTTGAGTCAGATTGATGGACTCCTGGCTTGGTTCAAGCCAGAAGCAGGTGGGCAGTGTTTGGGGTGTGATGATGGCTGCTGGTATGACTGATGTGGCTGGTAACTGCGATGATCTGACCTGGATGAAGAGGCCCCAGCTGCAGAAGCTTTGCAAGAGCCTGGGCCTAAGGGCTGTTGGCAAGGTGAGTGCACTGCAGGTCCTTCCTGTGTATTGCATACTCCAAACTGGAGGTTCTTCTGAAGTGTTGTCCCTATTGTTGTGGGGTAAATGTGGGTAGTAATGGACAGAGCAAGCTCCTAGTAACTACTCAGAGAGTATTACAACACAGAAACTAGCCATTTGGCCCAACTAGTCTGTGCTGATTAATTGACCTACACCTGGACCATAGCCCTCTATGCTCCTGCATTCCATAAACCTACCCATACTTCCCTTAAATTCTGCAACTGAACACACAACCACCAATTCTGCTGGAAGCTTATTCTGCACTTGCACCATCCTCTGAATGAAGAACCCCCTCAGGTTCTCGTTAGATATTTCAACTGTTGGCTGAAGCTACTTCCTCAGAATCCAGTTGACTCAGCATCTAAATGATTGTTTATCTTGTAGTTTAACTTGCTTCTAAGCTTATGTAGTCACCTGTTTGCCTGTGACTCTTCACTGGATTTTTGTAATTTATGGTACAGTTTGTTCTGGGTTTTTTGTTGTTTCTTTGTTTGTACCTTCTGCCATAAATTGAATTGTCTCCTAGGCTGTTCTTATCAAATGGATATCCCTATCTGTCTGGTTTACACAGAATATTGCAGCACAGTCAAGGCCAGTGGCCCAAGATGTGGTAACCCTTTAACCTACTGAGGTCAATCTGCTCCTTTCCTCCCACATGAGCTAGTTGTCAGTATATAGACAGCCATGTTATCTATCTTTGTCTTTATTTTTCTTCTTTTGGTTCTTGCTATAGGGTGAGCTGGTTTCTGTTAGGTCTGTGTTATCCCATTCTAATAAAATGGCTGTAGCCATAAGGTTTGTGTCTCTTTGATTTCTGACGAGCCTATTGTGTGCTGTTCAGGTCACCTAGCTTCAGGAAACGTGTCTTGAGAAGTGAAAGAGAATGGGGGAAGTTTACAAGGATATTGTTGGTACTGGAGGACGTAAGTTACAGGGAAAGGTTGAATAGGTGAGGATTGCATTCATTGGTTTCTTTGGGTTGTTATAGTTGGGAGTGGTAGTGCGGATAAGCTGGAGTCCCTAAGGCAGTCCTGCATTGAGTTTAACGCAGACTGGGAACTCCTGTGACTCTGCTGGTGCCAAACTGTATCAGTCTCTGCCGTTCCTTTGGATTGATCAGATGCACGGAGAGGGGGAGCAGCCGCTTGCTCTCCGGATGGTCGTGCCTTGCTTGTCTATCCGGAGAGCTAGGATGCAACATCCACGGTCGACCCTGACCAACGAAGGCCCCGTCATCTTCCTCGGAGCGTAGGAGAATGAGGGGAGATTTGATACTGAGGACCCGCCGTTGGTTGGGGTTGACCCACGAGTGTTGCATGCAGGCTGTCTGTGGTCTGCGAGCCAGGGCAGTACAGTATGGAGAGCACGTTGCTGCCCATGCAACAGGCTACCCCTCCTCCCCCCTCCGGCTGATGAGCCACATCATGGCAGCAGCAGCAGCAGCAGCACAGGAGTTGCCAGGCAGTGTTGAAGTCAGGAGCTCCAGCTCTGGGTTTTGCTTGAGTTTACTCCAGAAGCCTCCCCGCTTTTTTTTACTACAAAATTCTTTATTACAAATGTCGGTGCTATACAATATTTACAAAACCAGTGACTAACATATTTACTACACTACAAACCGACAATACATGTTAAACCAATATATTGCCATCCTCATCAATGATGGCATTTACACCCCGCGGAGCCCAACGGTCCCGGAACATCTCGAAGGTCGCCGTGGACTGCGTGTATTCCTTTTCAATGTTCACCCGGGCTCGAACATACCCCCTAAACATAGCCAGGCAGTCCGCCCGGGGAGAACCTCCTGCCACCCTTTTCCAGGAGCCACGGATGGCAATTTTCGCCAGCCCCAGGAGCAAGTTGACAAGGACATCCTCATCCCTCTGTGCCCCCCTCCTTACTGGATGACCATATATGGATAGGGTGGGACTGAAATGCAACCAGAAGGCGAGAAGCAGCCCACGCAAATATGCGAAAAGGGGCTGCAGCCTCACACACTCCACGTACATATGGTACACAGTCTCCTCCAGCCCGCAGAAGTGACACGCGGCTGGGAGATCCGTGTACAAACTAAAGAACTTATTGCAGGGCACCGCTTTATGCAGCACCCTCCAGCCGAGATCCCCAAGGTGCATGGGAAGGACTCCCTTGTAGAGGGACTTCCACTGGGGACCCCCCTCACCTCCAGGTGGAAAGACCGACCGCCATGGCGTGTCGGGACGGTGGACAAATGCTAGGAAGTGGAGGGTGTGGAGCAGCAGCCCATAAAGGTACCTCCTGCCTGCATCCCTGAATGGGATTGTGGGTGTTGATGAAAGACGGCTCAAGTTGTGTGGATTCGTCTCTCGGGTAAGGCTGCGGGGCCTGGGCCCGACGAGCAGCTCAGCCCGAGTCGTTCCACACACCTGAGCCGCACTGACATCCGTTGAGACAGGGCAAGGGTCGGCCAGGACCCCGCCCTCTGCCAGAGGAGGGGATTCCCGGCCTGAGGCATCCCATTCTAATAAAATGGCTGTAGCCATAAGGTTTGTGTCTCTTTGATTTCTGATGAGCCTATTGTGTGCTGTTCAGGTCACCTAGCTTCAGGAAACATGTCTTGAGAAGTGAAAGAGAATGGGGGAAGTTTACAAGGATATTGTTGGTACTGGAGGACGTAAGTTACAGGGAAAGGTTGAATAGGTGAGGATTGCATTCATTGGTTTCTTTGGGTTGTTATAGTTGGGGGTGGTAGTGCGGATAAGCTGGAGTCCCTAAGGCAGTCCTGCATTGAGTTTAACGCAGACTGGGAACTCCTGTGACTCTGCTGGTGCCAAACTGTATCAGTCTCTGCCGTTCCTTTGGATTGATCAGATGCACGGAGAGGGGGAGCAGCCGCTTGCTCTCCGGATGGTCGTGCCTTGCTTGTCTATCCGGAGAGCTAGGATGCAACATCCACGGTCGACCCTGACCAACGAAGGCCCCGTCATCTTCCTCGGAGCGTAGGAGAATGAGGGGAGATTTGATACTGAGGACCCGCCGTTGGTTGGGGTTGACCCACGAGTGTTGCATGCAGGCTGTCTGTGGTCTGCGAGCCAGGGCAGTACAGTATGGAGAGCACGTTGCTGCCCATGCAACAGGCTACCCCTCCTCCCCCCTCCGGCTGATGAGCCACATCATGGCAGCAGCAGCAGCAGCAGCACAGGAGTTGCCAGGCAGTGTTGAAGTCAGGAGCTCCAGCTCTGGGTTTTGCTTGAGTTTACTCCAGAAGCCTCCCCGCTGGTGGGTATAGCCACAAGACTGGCAAGATTTGAGATCAGGGTTTTCCTCCCAGATGAGCTGTTAACGGTGGCTGGTAAGTGCCATCAGCTCAAAGAGACTGGATTTCTGGTGTCAGTAACTCTCCTTTGCTCCTCCTGGCAGTACAAATAGTTTCTGTGCCCTTTAGTAGCGAAGCTACATGTGAAGGCCAAGACCTGGACCTGTTTGTCAGAGGCTATTTGTGATCCACACCATTGAGAGCATTTAATAGGCACTGGGATCTTATCCCCACCACCGAGGCACCCCCAGCTATAGCAATGTTAA
The DNA here is from genome assembly GCF_030028105.1 of Mobula birostris. Classification (NCBI taxonomy): domain Eukaryota; kingdom Metazoa; phylum Chordata; class Chondrichthyes; order Myliobatiformes; family Myliobatidae; genus Mobula; species Mobula birostris. Next base: position 201,236,544 of record NC_092374.1, read on the forward strand.
GGAACTGGAGATTTGACAGTGGCATATAAAATTTAATGGTACAGAGAGGGTAAATGCAAGCAGGCATTTTTCACTGAGGAGGGTGAGACGAGCAAGTTGTGCAAGAGTAAGGGTGCAAGTTGAAATATTTAAGGGGGACCTAAGGGGGAGGTGCTTTACTCAGAGGGTGGTGAGAATGTGGGATGAGCTGCCAGTGGAAGTGGGTCTGGTTGCAACACTTAAGAGCAATTTGGCTAAATGCGTGGCTGGGAAGAGTATGGAGGTTTTGTTATCTTGGTGCATATCAATAGGACTGGGCAGAGTAACATTTCAACATGGACTAGATGAGCCCACAGGCCTGTGTCTGTGCTGTAATGCTCTATGATTCTAACCTCCTGGACAGCATCATCTCCAGATCCAACACCAGCGTAGGATCTTCATTGTGCTCAAGGTACAGTAGTGAGTGCCAGCCCTAGCTCCATAGATCACTGTTCGGTCATGACCTCTGCTACTGTCTGTGTTTGCACGTTCTCCCTGTGGTATTTGTGTGTCGATATTCCCCGGCTTCTCTTGTTCCCATACCACATCCCTGCAAGCGACAAATGCTACACCTGCCTTGCACCTCCTCCCTGGCTTCTGTTCAAGGCTCCAAGCAGGTGAGGCAACACTTCACTGGCTCTGCTGGGGTTGCCTATGATATCTGGTGCTCCCAATGTAGTCTCCTTTATGTTGTCGAGATCCAACATTAATTGGGGGACTGCTTTGTTGAGACCTCTGCGTCCCCTGCAAAAGCAGGATGGACTTTCCAGTGGCCAACTAGTTAAACTCCTATCACTATTCCCAGTTCAGCATGTCAGACCATGGTCGTCTTTTTTGCCACGATGAGGCCACTCTCAGGGTGGAGAAACTACAGATATTCCGTCTGGGTAGCCTCTAACCTGATGGCATGGATATTAATTTCTCCTGGTATTTTTCCCCCTTCCCCTTCTGCTTCTGTTCCCCACTCTGGTACTTTGCCTCTTCTCACCTGCCTATTACCTCCCCCTGGTTCCCCTCCTTCCCTTTCTCCTATGCGCCACCTTCCACTCCTGTCAGATTCCTCTTCTTCATCCCTTTACATTTCCCACCCACCTGGTTTAATCTACCACCCTCCAGCAGTCCTCCTTCACTCCACCCCCCCCCCCACCATTTTATACAGGGATCTTTCCCCTGCCTTTCCAGTCCCGAGCAAAAGTATAGGCTTTTTCTATTCTTACGGATGCTGCCTGACCTGCTGAGTCCCTCCAGCATTTTGTGCGTATCGCTCTGGGTTTCCAACATCTGCTGAATATCTTGTCTCCCGGAGAAAACGTGCTGGCTGGTAAATTAGCCCCCTGGTGTAGCCGCTGTGCCTGAGGGAGTGTTGGAGTGAGGTGTGGAAATGGGTTGTCCACTTGGGGCAGGCATGGGTGAAGAGATCAGACAGCCTCCGAAGTTTGTATTGATATCGGTGCAGCAGTTGCACTGGGACCTAGCAAGTTCGTCAGTTATTGCACCTTCTAAGGGAAGTTGTTGAGCCAATTTTGATGTCGACTCTCTGCTCTCGAAGCTCTGTGTGTGTAAGGAAGTTCACTGCATCCTCGTTAATATGACAATAAACTGGTCTGGTATGCAACCCTCTCCCCTGTCTGCTTCCCTCCCTAGTACTGTTTGAGAGGTTCCAGTTGGAAATGCTGGTCCAGACTTGGGGCTTGTTTTCTGATAACAAATATTGGCTCTATTTGTCAAAACATGTCAGTTGAATCAACGATTAACGCAGCCCGAGGATGTGCTGTGGGTAGCCTACAAGTGCCCACATGCTTCTGCTGCCAACATAGCATGCCTGCAGTTGACTAACGCTAACCCGTAAGAGTTTGAGTGTCAGAAGAAACGGCGTGCAGTCGCAGGGAGAATGTATGAAGTACTGGGAATTGAACCCAGGTCGCTGGTGCTAGCCTGGATTCTATTGGGCCACCTCTTTCACCTGGGGATCTGTGGATTTTCTTTCCATTAATGGAAGAGGGCAAGGGAAGGACCAACTTTCAGAACTGAGATGAGCAATTTCTCCAGCCAGGAGGTGGCGAATCTGTGGAATTCACTCCCAAGGAGAGTGGTGGCGGCCAAGTACTTAAGGCCAGGATTGTTAGGTTCCTGCTTGGCTAGGTGTTATTTGGGGGTGGTTAATTGTTTTGTGGAGGTTGGAGTTGAGGGGCCAACTGGGGCATGACTGGATGGCAGAACTGACCAGATGGGCTGAATAGCCTTTTCTGCTTCTATGTCTCGTGGTCTGTTTTACTTATCCCTCTGAGCTCGTTTCTAGGACGTTCTCCCCAATGGACATGAGAGAAGTGGATTGTGTAGGAGAGAAGGGTCAGATTAACCATGGGGCGTGTTTGTATAGGATGGTATAATGTCACTACTATTAATCTCCTAATGAAGATTACTGTCCCTGTGTTTTCTTTGAATCCCTCACCTGCAAGTGAATTAATTTTGTCTTTCAGAACGCTGAGCTAATCGCACGCCTGTCCTGCTGCATCACACAGACCTCTCCGGATGAGGTAAGGAGCCTTGCATCTGACCCTTGTAGCCAGGCGTGATGGCAATAGGGCTCTGGGTACACTGCAGGGAGCAGACCGTCCTCAGTGGATTTTGACCATGGACCCCTCTGGTTAAATGAAGGCTGATTGATGATGTTATTCAGCTGGATCCTGGTGAATTGGGACTTACACCTTTCGTTTTGTGTGAAAAGGAGGAAATTGAAGTAGTGGGTTGCAGGCTGCGATTTCCCCTCCTATATGTAGAGTGATGTTATAGAGCCCAGCCTGTGTTTGGCTTCTAACTGTGGGTTGATCCTGCTGGTGAATCCACTTGCTTCAATAAGATGCAGTACTTTTTTATTATTTAAAGTCTGAAGGTTGTTTCAATCCAGTATCCAATCACTAGTTCAAAATAAAATGATCAGAGTACATGTGTCACCAGTTACTCCCCTGGGATTCATCCTCTTGTGGGCATTTATACAACCATAAGATACTGGAGCACAAGTAGGCCATTCGGCCCATCGAGTCTGTATTCGCATCTACTGTGATTCCGGTGGAGGACTTTGTGTATTCGCAGTAGACACAAAGAAATACTATAGAATCAATGACTAATTGCACATGAAAAAGACAGACAGCCAATATGCAAAGGACAACAAACTCTGCATGTACAAGAAGGGAAGTGATAGTACTAAATAAGAAATGTATTTCAAGAACAAAAGTTGTAGAGACGTTAAGTGCGAGTCCAAAGAGTGTGAAATCAATTTGGTGTTGAGGTGAGTGAAATCATGTCCTGTGGTTCAAAAGCCTGGTGGTTGAGGGGGAATTGTTTCTTTTCCTGAATCTGGTGGTGTTTGTCCTCGGGCTTCTGTGCCGCCTTCCTGATGGCGGCAGTAGCAAGAAGAAAGCATGGCCAGGATGATTTAGGCCCTTGATGGACGCTGCTTTCCTGTGACAACACTCCTTGTAGATGTGCTCAATGGCGTGGAGGGCTGTGTCCATCACTTTTTGTCGGTTTCTCCCCATTCAAGGGGCATTGCTGTTCCCATACCAAGCCATGATGGAACCAGTCAGAATACTCCCTACTGCATATCTGTACAAGTTTGTCAGAGTTTTGATGTCATGCTGAGTCTGTGGAAACTCCTCAGGAAGTTGTGGTGGTGCTGCTGTGCTTTCTTCATAATTGACTGGCAGACTACAGTTTGTGTGGCTTCTGAGCTGTGTCAGACATGGCTATTAGCAGCTCTGGGGCTCCACAGCAGACTGTATTGGCTTCCTTCCTGTTTAGCCTGTATACGTCAAACTTTAGATACAACACTGAGTCATGGCATCTGCAGAAATTCTCTGATTCAGCAATAGTTGAGTGTATAAAGGGAGGACGGGAGGATGAATACAGGACCCTGGTGGAGGACTTTGTCAAATGGTGCAAGCTGAATCATCTGCAGCTCAGCATTAGGTAAGATGAAGGAGATGGCAATGGCAGACTACGCAGAAACTATTACTATTGATGAGGACGCAGATGTGGTGAGGACCTACAAGTACCTGGGAGTGTACCTGAATGACAGACTTGAGTGGAACACTAACAGAGAGGTCATGTAATAGAAGGGCCAAAGCCACCTCTACTTCCGAAGGAGACTGGAGTCCTTTGGAGCATGCAGGGCTCTCTTTTCATATTCTACCAGTCTGTTGTTGCCAGTACAATCTTCTGTGTAGTGGTGTGCTGGGGCAATGGCATCAACATGGGTGATGCCAACAGGCTCAATAAACTGATTAGAAAGGCTGGCTCTGTTATAGAAGTCAAGCTGAACACACTGGGGGGGCTGAGGTAGAACAAAGGACTCTCTGGAAAATCCTGGCAAATCGGGATAATGTTTCTCACCCTCTGCATGCCACTCTGTCTGAACAGAGGAGTACTTTCAGTAATAGGCTACGACAGCTATGCTGCTCCGACGAGCTCTATCCGAGATCAGTCTCGTTCTCAGCCACTGGGTTCCGTAATGAGTCAACCTATCTCTGGGGAAATGATGAAACCCCCCAATCTGCCACCCACCCATCCTGTTGTGGGAACTTATTTGTCTTCTTTCTACTTCTCTTCTAATATTCGTATCCGTGCACTTACCACGCCACTGCGGCACTTAACTTCCTTTGGGATCTTTAAAGCGTCTATCTATCAAATTCCTGAGCCCAAGACAAGTCCCTCAAAATAATAGCACCGAGGAATTTAAATTTGCTGACCCTCTCCTCCTCTGATCCTCCAATTGGGCCAGTCTCGTGGAGCTCTGGTTTCCTTCTCCTGAAGTCAATAATCAGTAGTCTTGCTGACGTTGAGTGAGAGGTTTTGTGGCACCATTTAGCCAGATTTCCAGTCTCCCTCCTATATGCTGATTCACCAGCACTCTGGTTCAGCCTACGATAGTGGTGTCACCAGCAATCTTGAATATGGCACTGGAGCTGTGCTTAGCCACAGTCATAAGCGTAAAGTGAATAGAGCAGGGGGCTAAGCACACAGCCTTGTGGTGTGCCTGTGCTAATGGAAATTGTGGAGGTGTTGCCAATCTGAACTGACTAGGCAAGTGAGGAGACCAAGGATGCAGTCACGTAAGGAGGTATTCAGGCCTAGGTCTTGAAGCTTATTGACTATTGAGGAGACGATGATTTTGAATGCTGAGCTGCAGTCAATGAGGGGCATCCTGATGTATGCACCTTCATTGTCCAGATGTTCCAGAATTGATTGAAGACCCAATGAGATGGCATCTGCTGTGGGCCTGTTGTTCTAGTAGGCAAATGGGGCAGATCCAAGTCACTCCTCATGCAGGAGCTGATGTGCTTCATCCCTTCAAAGCACTTCATTACACTGGATATACAGTAAGTGCTACTGGATGATGGTCATTGAGACAGGTTACCACATTCTTCTTGGGCACCAGCATAATTGAAGCCTACTTGAATCAGATAGGTACTTCAAGATTTTTTTTTTTATTATTTAGGAATGTATTGAGGAACAGGCCTATCTGGCCCAATGAGCAGTACCACCCAGCAACAGGCCAAAAGATGCCTTGATGAAAGATGGCGGTGCGATGCAACTCGCAGCGGCCACTCCGGTACTGATGTCTCTTATTTGTCAAGTGGGGTGCTGTGCACAATCCTGATTTGATGGAGATGGACGTGAGAGCATGGAGGAACATCTTGAGAAACTTCTGAAATGCCTGCTTCGCTGCTGCTGCTACTGTGTGGTCCGGAATCTCTGGAGGAGAAGGCCCCGAGTCCTCGGCTTTGCTTGTTGCTCGGCGGCCGGGACGGGGTTGAAGTGCTTGGCAGAGGATGGTGCTCGGAGAGACTGTGTCGGAGGGGCTGGTCGGAGGCTCGAAGTTTTTGGACGGACTCAGAGTCCGCTGCAGTCGGGAGCTTCCAATAGTGCTGCATCGGCGAGTTGGCGGTGCTTGGAGGTTCATGACAGGGAGGGTTTCTCCCTTCTGCAGTCTGCGTGGGATGATGAGTCTATCAGGACTTTGAGACTTCTTTTTACCATGCCCATGGTCTACTCTAAATCAAATTATGGTATTGCTTTGCACTGTTGTAACTGTATGTTATAATTATGTGGTTTTGTTAGTTTTAGTCTTGGTTTGTCCTGTGTTGTCTTGTAATATCATTCTGGAGGAATGTTGCATCATTTTTTAAATGCATGCATTTCGAAATGACGATAAACGAAACTTGGTATTTAACACCAGCCTACTTACAGTGACCAGTTAACCTACTAACCAGTGTGTCTTTGGACTGTGGAGGGAAACTGGAGAAAACCCATACATTCATGGGGAGAACATACAAACACCTCACACATGGTGCTGGAATTGAACTCCAAACATCAGAGAACTTTGAGATGTAATAGGGTCACAGGAGCCCAAACCAGTCTCACCATCATGGAGTTGAACCCAGATCTCCCGTGGGCTGGGCGGGGATACTAACCACTACAGTAATGAGCAATAAACTGAAGCAAGAGGTTAAAGATGTCAGTGAACACTAACACAGATCTTCAGTGTTCAGCTACGTACCACGTTTGAGCCAAATGTTTTCTGTGGGCTCACCCTCTGAAGAATGCTCTCACATCCACCTCAGACTGACATAGAAACATAGAAAATAGGTGCAGGAGTAGGCCATTTGGCCCTTCGAGCCTGCACCACCATTCAGTACGATCATGGCTGATCATCCAACTCAGAACCCTGTACCTGCCTTCTCTCCATACCCCCGATCCCTTTAGCCACAAGGGCCATATCTAACTCCCTCTTAAATATAGCCAATGAACTGGCCTCAACTGTTTCCTGTGGCAGAGAATTCCACAGATTCACCACTCTGTGTGAAGAAGTTCTTCCTAATATCGGTCCTAAAAGGCTTCCCCTTTATCCTGAAACTGTGACCCCTCGTTCTGGACTTCCCCAACATTGGGAACAATCTTCCTGCATCTAGCCTATCTAATCCCTTTAGAATTTTATGTTTCAATCAGATTCCCCCCTCAATCTTCTAAATTCCAGAGAGTATAAGCTTAGTCGATCCAGTCTTTCATCATATGAAAGTCCCGCCATCCCAGGAATCAATCTGGTGACCAACAGGAATTCTGCAGATGCTGGAAATTCAAGCAACACACATCAAAGTTGCTGGTGAACGCAGCAGGCCAGGCAGCATCTGTAGGAAGAGGTGCAGTCGACATTTCAGGCCGAGACCCTTCGTCAGGACTAACTGAAGGAAGAGTGAGTAAGGGATTTGAAAGTTGGAGGGGGGGGGGAGGGGGAGATCCAAAATGATAGGAGAAGACAGGAGGGGGAGGGATGGAGCCAAGAGCTGGACAGGTGATTGGCAAAAGGGGATACGAGAGGATCATGGGACAGGAGGTCCGGGAAGAAAGACAAGGGGGGGGGGACCCAGAGGATGGGCAAGAGGTATATTCAGAGGGACAGAGGGAGAAAAAGGAGAGTGAGAGAAAGAATGTGTGCATAAAAATAAGTAACAGATGGGATATGAGGGGGAGGTGGGGCCTAGCGGAAGTTAGAGAAGTCGATGTTCATGCCATCAGGTTGGAGGCTACCCAGACGGAATATAAGGTGTTGTTCCTCCAACCTGAGTGTGGCTTCATCTTTACAGTAGAGGAGGCCGTGGATAGACATGCCAGAATGGGAATGGGATGTGGAATTAAAATGTGTGGCCACTGGGAGATCCGCTTTCTCTGGCGGACAGAGCGTAGGCGTTCAGCAAAGCGGTCTCCCAGTCTGCGTCGGGTCTCGCCAATATATAAAAGGCCACATCGGGAGCACCGGACGCAGTATATCACCCCAGTCGACTCTCAGGTGAAGTGTTGCCTCACCTGGAAGGACAGTTTGGGACCCTGAATGGTGGTAAGGGAGGAAGTGTAAGGGCATGTGTAGCACTTGTTCCGCTTACACGGATAAGTGCCAGGAGGGAGATCAGTGGGGAGGGATGGGGGGGGACGAATGGACAAGGGAGTTGTGTAGGGAGCGATCCCTGCGGAATGCAGAGAGAGGGTGGGAGGGAAAGATGTGCTTAGTGGTGGGATCCCGTTGGAGGTGGCGGAAGTTATGGAGAATAATATGTTGGACCCGGAGGCTGGTGGGGTGGTAGGTGAGGACCTACTGTAAAGATGAAAAACCCTGGTCCTCACCTACCACCCCACCAGCCTCCAGGTCCAACATATTATTCTCCATAACTTCCCGGACCTCCTGTCCCATGATCCTCTCGTATCCCCTTTGCCAATCACCTGTCCAGCTCTTGGCTCCATCCCTCCCCCTCCTGTCTTCTCCTATCATTTTGGATCTCCCCCTCCCCCTCCAACTTTCAAATCCCTTACTCTTCCTTCAGTTAGTCCTGACGAAGGGCCTCGGCCTGAAACGCTGACTGCACCTCTTCCTACAGATGCTGCCTGCCCTGCTGCGTTCACCAGCAACTTTGATGTGTGTTGCTTGAATCAATCTGGTGAACCTTCTTTGTACTCCCTCTATGGCAAGAATGTCTTTCCTCAGATTAGGGGACCAAAACTGCACACAATACTCCAGGTGTGGTCTCACCAAGGCCTTGTACAACTGCAGTAGTACCTCCCTGCTCCTGTACTCGAATCCTCTCGCTATAAATGCCAGCATACCATTCGCCTTTTTCACCGCCTGCTGTACCTGCATGCCCACTTTCAATGACTGGTGTACAATGACACCCAGGTCTCGTTGCACCTCCCCTTTTCCTAATTGGCCACCAGTCAGATAATCTGTTTTCCTGTTTTTGCAACCAAAGTGGATAACCTCACATTTATTCACATTAAATTGCATCTGCCATGAAATTGCCCACTCACCCAACCTATCCAAGTCACCCTGCATCCTCTTAGCATCCTCCTCACAGCTAACACTGCCGCCCAGCTTCGTGTCATTCGCAAACTTGGAGGTGCTGCATCTTTGTACTCCCTCTGACATCTCAGGGTCATTGGTTACTGTAGGAGTTTGTGAAGTTGCCTCCACATTCTGATGGTCAAAGCAAGCATAAATGACATTGAGCTCATCTGGGTATGCAGCCTTGTTGACCCCCATGTCTCTTGGTCTCAGTTTGCAGGAGATGATGGCATTCAAGCCCTGCCACATCTGTCAAACATCCTCCAGTGATTCCAGTTTGGTCCAGAATTGCCAATTTGCATGTGAGATGGCTTTCCAGAGGTTGTACCTGGACTTGTATTTTTATTGGCTGCCAGACCAGAATGCCACTGATCTGGCCTTCAGATTGTGGATCATTTGGTTCATCCAGGGCTTCTGCATGGGGGGAGACTCTGGTTTTTGGGGGACATGTCTGTCTCTGACTGTGTCTTTATAAAGTCAATAACAGCCAGGGTGTATTTTCAGATCTTATGGGTCCTTGAACGCAGTCCAGTCCTCTGATTCAGCAATCCCAAAGCTGCCTCTCTGTCTCCCACAACTACTCTTTGTTGTCCTTGTCTTGGGCATCTCACTCTTTAGCCTCTGTGCTCAGGTAGGGAGAGGACAGCCAGATGCATGTAGGCTGAGCGATATTTGCCATTAGTCCTTTCCGTGTGGGTTTTTTTTGGTCTCCGCTGGTCAACAGTCTCTGGGTCTCTGGTGTATGACCTCTCCAGTGGAATGATATCGTATTTGTTAAATAGAGGCTGTGCACAATCCTGATGTGATGGAGAAAGATGTGAAAAGCATGGAGAAACATCTGGAGAAACTCCTGAAATGCCCGGTGCACTGCCGCTGCTACTGTGCGGTCGAGAATCTCCGGAGGGAAGGCCCCAAATCCTCAGCTTTGCCTGTTGCTGGTGGCTGGGGCTGGTGTTGAAGCACTCGGCAGAGATGGTGCTCGGTGTTGGAGGGCTGGTCAGAGGCTCAAAGCTTTCGGATGGACTCAGTTGGACTGTGGTCAGGTGCTTCCAGGGTGCTGCATCAGCAAGTTTGCGGCGCTGGGGGTTCATGGCAGGGAGAGTTTTTTCCCTTCTACCGTCTACGTGAGATGTTGGGACTTTCGAGAGACTTTGAGACTTTTTTTAACTGTGCCCATGGTCTGTTCTTCTATCAAATTATGGTATTGCTTTCACTGTTGTAACTATGTTATAATTATGTGGTTTTTGTCAGTTTTTCAGTCTTGGTCTGTCTTGTGTTTCTGTGATATCAAACTGGAGGAACATCGTATCATTTCTTAATGCATGCATTCCTAAATGACAATAAAAGAGGACTGCGTGTCCTCATAATCTAATCTAATAGTCCTGGAATGTCTAACTCTCCTGCAACTGCTAGCAAATAACTGCGAATGTTGGCTTACAGTAGCATAGTGGTGAGCTCAGTCACTTTACTGACACTGAGCGGGGTTTGATTCCTGCCACTCTCCTTAAGGAGTTTCTTGTGTTCTCCCGTGATCGCGTGGGCTTCCTTCGGGTGATCTGGCTTCCTCCCACATTCCTGAAATGTACAGGTTAGTGTACTGAGTCTTGAGCGTGCTCTGTTGGTTCCAGAAACAAACTACTTGCAATCTGCCGAGCACATTACAAAAATAATGTCACAAACAGTAAGTTTCACTCTGTTTCAATGTTTCTGTGACAAATAAAACAAATCTCTTTTATAGATTAGCTGTGCTTCTATTATCGTGGAGAATTGGTGAAATGGATTGTGGATCATGGTGTAGAGAGTGGGCCTTGAAGGATCTTAAGAGAGCACAACACCACTACAGCCAGAAGTTGTCAGATTCCATTCCCACTGCTGTCTGTAAGGAGTTCCAGCTTATCCCCGTGATTGCACAGGTTCCCTCCCACATTGCAGTGACCTACTGCTTAGTAGGTTAATTGGTCACAAGGGAATAATTGGGTGGTGCAGACCCATTGGGCTAGAAGGATCATTTCTGTGCTGTATCTCTAAATAAAAGATAGAGCAGAATTATGCCATCCAGCCCATTGATTGTGGTCTGCCATTCAGTCATCGTTTCTCAGCTGCCCTTCCCCTTCTCTCTGTAAACTTTAACCCCCTTGTCAATCAAGACTCATCCTTTTTGTAGCAACAAATGTTGCTGTTGGTAGTGACAAATTCCACAGATTCACCACCCTCTGACAAAAGAAATTCCTTTGGTTTTAAAGGAATGTCCCTTTATTGAGGCTGTGTCCTCGGCTCTCAACAAGCACCAAATAATGAGGTTTTTTTAATTTCAAAATATACTTTATTCAAAAATAAATATATACAATAAACCATTCAATAACTTTCCATCCTTTCCATACGTTTCCATTATAGTCCATATTTATGGCCACCCACGTGGCACTCCAGTTGTTCGCCTTACCACATCATTGTTGAGGGGTACACTCCCCGCCCACTGACCCCTCCCACTCCCACGGGTGGAGAAACCTATACTGTGGTCCTTCCCCACCGGGCCCTTGCGGTGGCTGCACCGAGTTTCAGCGCGTCCCTCAGCACGTACTCCTGCAGCCGAGAATGTGCCAGTCGGCAGCATTCTCCCACGGACATCTCCATGTGCTGGTAGATCATCAAGTTTCGGGCCGACCAAAGAGCGTCTTTCACCGAGTTGATGATCTGCCAGCAGCACCGGATGTTGGTCTCCGTGTGCGTCCCCGGGAACAGCCCGTAGATCAGAGAGTCCTCTGTTACGCAGCTGCTGGGGATAAAACGTGACACTAGCCCGTCCATCCTCTTCCACACCCTCTTTGCGAACTGGCAGTGTGCAAAGAGGTGGGTCACAGACTCCTCCTCACTCCAGTCCTCTCGTGGACAGTGGGGTGTGGAGACGACGTTCCGGGCGTACAGGAGGGCTCTGACTGGGAGGGCCCCTCTCACCGCCAGCCAGGCGAGGTCTTGGTGCCTGTTGGTGAGATCCGGCGATGAGGCATTTTGCCAGATGAACTGGACGGTCTGCTCAGGGAGCCACCCCACTGTGTCCATCACGTCCTTCTCCTGCAGTGCCTGCAGGACATTGCGTGCCGACCAGTGCCTGATGGCCCTGTGGTCAAAGGCGTTGAAGCGACTCTGGCTTGCTGGACTGCTTCGCAGAATGGGTGGGTTCGGGAAAGTTTGGCCAGATGAGGCTTGTAGCCATCACAGTTAAGTTATGGAGAGGTCTTTGAATCAAAATCCTGTGATGTTCTGGCAGAGGGGATGTAGAGAAGTTTCTCCATGTTGGAGAATCTTTAAAACCTTTCTCACTTTTTATTATTTGCAGTTTGTCTTTTGCCAATTGGTTGCCTTTCAGTGCTTATGTTAGTTTTTTGTAAAATTCATTTATTCCTTTCTCTGTAAATGCCTGCAAGAAAATGAATCTCAAGGTGGTAAATGGTGACCTACAAGTATAGCGGTCGGTTTTTATTTTAAAATCAAAAATAAGGAATTGTTCTATTGAAGCATTTGGACATTTTTGAGGGTTGAAAGTTGTCAGAACTCTAATCCTCTGAAGGGCAGTGAAAGGAGTCTAGGGTTGAGAAAGACTGGTTCCTGAGCAGGAGTGAAATGTTAATAGTGGGGTACATTTACAAAGTTCAAGGTACATTTATGATCAAAGTATGTATACCATATACACCCTCGATCCATCACCTTGCCATAAAAATAAAACGCAATAGAATTCATAAAAACCCCACACCACAAAGACCATCAAACGCCCGACGTGTGACAAAAGAATAAATTGTGCAAACAATTTAAAGAAAAAGGTAAAGAAATAATACAGAGTATAACCAGATTCTCTGAAAGTGAGTCCGCAGCCACGGAGCCAGTTCAGAGCTGCAGCCAGACCTTAATCATTTTAATCTTCCTAGAGATGCTGCCTGGCCTGCTGCGTTCACCAGCAACTTTTATGTGTGTTGCTTAATCATTTTAATCTGGTTCGGCACTTAAAATAGCTAAACATTTAAGAGCAGCACACACAAAATGCTGGAAGAACTCAGCAGGCCAGGCTGCATCAATGGAATGAGTGAACAGCCAATGTTTCAGGCTAAGACCCTTCTTAAACCAAAACGTCGACTGTTTACTCTTCCATAGATGCTGCCTGACCTGCTGAGTTCCTCCAGCATTTTGTGTGTTGCTGCTTTGGGTTTCCAGCATCTACAGGTTTTCTTGTGTTTTATGAAACATTTAAGAATACAGAGTTGAAGTTGTAATTGGATCAGCTGTGATTGCATTCAGTGTCAGAGTAAGTGTGAGGGGCTGGGTGGGTCCTGCTCTCTGTACACATCACCAGGAGAAATTGGATTAAGTGCTGTGCTGGGCTTGGTTTGGGTTTAATTGGGTCCTATCACAGTGCTCCTGGTGATCATTTACAAGGTTACTCTAACCTGCTTCCAATCTCCCTTGTTTCTGGGCAAAAATGCCAAGCACTCAAGGCAATGTGTGTTATGTATATCAGAAATGTCAAAGTAGATATATATTAAATGTATATTATGCCTATATATTCATATTCTTACCATGTACTACCTTCAGATTCACTTTCTTCTAGATATTTACAGGAAGATAAAGAATTTTGTAAATTTTATTGTATTTGTCAGAGCATAAACAATGACTATCAATGAGTAAAAGAAGGCAAATTGCACAGATAAAAATATATTGTGCACGTGAGTTGTAAAGGATCTTCAGAAGTGAGTCTAGTTTGTAGAATCAGTACAAGGTGGTGGTGAGTGATATTATCCATGCCTGTTCAGGAGCCTGAAGATTGTAGGACAGGGGTCCATCGACTCCTTACTGGTATTTGGTCCATGGCATAAAGGCTGGGGGCCCCTGTTGTAGGGTAATAACTGTTCCTGAGCCTGGTGGTCTGGGACCTGAGTCTTCTGAACCTCCTGCCAAATGGCAATGAGAAGAGATGGCTGAGGTCCTTGATGCTGCTTTCTTGTGGCAGCATTCCATGCAGATGTGCTTAATGGGAGGGCAGGCTTTGCCTAGGGTAGTCCATTCTGGCATTTGTTCTCCATTTGTGTCTTGACTAAATTTAAGTGGCCTCTGTCATCGTATAGCCTCTCTTTAATCGCATCCTCACTCTCAGCTGTGCCCACTCTTGGTAGGGAGGAGTTCCCCATCATGTGTTGGTCTCCCATTATTTCTGGGGACTGTACCTGGGCTCTTTGTGGACGGGTTTGGGGATGTGTTGGTGGGGTGGGGAGAGACACCTTCTTACTCCATTGGTGGTAAATGTTTCCTGCTCTTTAACTACTCCAGACAGTTTCCAAACCTCTTCCGCAACTTCAAGGTGACACACGCATCCCTCTGCAATGGGACTCTCTGGATGAGCAAGACCCCCTCAGAGTAAAGGAGGACTCTAGAGGTGAGTGTATTCCATCTGGGTGGTTGCAATCGGACGTAACTGGGAACAGCTGGTTGTTATGGAAACCAATGATATGTGGGATGCTGGTTGACTTCATCATTTCAAATTGGTTCTGAGGTCAGGAAGGTTGAGAATGTCAGGTTCCTAAGTTTAGACATCACCAACAACTTGAGCAACACGCTGGAGGAACTTGACAAGTCAGGCAGCATCTATGGAGTGGAATAAGCAGTTGTTGTTTTGGGCTGAGATACTTCATCAGTCCTGGAAAGGAAGAACAGTAAAAGGAGGAGGAGAGATGGGGAGGAGTAGAAGCTGATAGGTGACCCCACACGAGGGGGTAGGTAAGCAGGGGAAGGGGGTATGATTTAAGCTGGGAGGGGACACGAGGAAGGGGTAAAGGGCTAAAGAAGGAATCTGATGGAGCACAGTGGACCATAAGAAGAAATGGAAGGGCAGGGTTTGCCAGAGAGGTGACGGGCAGGATAGAAGAGAAAGAGGGTAGCAAGAATGCTGAATGGAAAAAGGAGGGGGAGAAATGACCAGAAGTTGGAGAAATTGATCAAATTGAAGGCTCCCCGGAAGGAATGAGGTGTCCTGAGTTTGGCCTCATTGTGACAGTAGAGGAGGCCAAGCAGGTGTGCCAGAATGAGATTTGCAAGTCAAATTGAATCCAGGAGATCCTGTCTTTTGTGATGGACTGAAAGAAGGTGCTATATCAATCTATGTAGGATCTCACTGATGCAGAGGAGGCTGCACCGGGAGCACCAGCTACAGTGGCTGACCCTGGCAGGCTTGTAGGAGAAGTTTCCCCTCCCTGTCTGGGGCCTGAATGGCAGTGAGGGAGGATGTACAATATAGTGGCTTAGGAAACTGCTTGCTCTTCTCCACCCTCGTGCAGAGAGGAGCTGAACCCGAAGCTGACTGAATCCCGATCTCCCCCCACCCCGTTTCACCAGTTGTCTTGGGATGGTGTGTCGTCCATGGGATGGAACTGCTCAGCTCTGGATGGAGCAGTCTGGCACTGAAGTGTGGCCGACCTGTGGTGGTTGATGGGGACTCTCTGTTCGACCTGCATCTGAAGCCAGCAGTGGTGGAGACTCCCTCTCACCTGGAGGACAACAAGATCTGCCAAGAATGCTTGCAACGGTGAGTCAGTCTTTCCTCTTGTTGGCGGGCACGGGCACAGTGACTCGCAGGAGGTGCTGGCTGATTTTGGGGAGGGAGGACTGTCATGGTCAAAATCTAGACATGATCATGTGGATAGGGTGGTGAAGAAAGCTTTTGGTATGCTGGCCTTTATACATCAGAGCATTGAGTATTGGAGTTGGGATGTAATGTTGAAATTGTACAAGGCATTGGTAAGGCCAAATCTGGAGTATTGTGTACAGTTCTGGTCACCGAATTATAGGAAAGATGTCAACAAGATAGAGAGAGTACAGAGAAGATTTACTAGAATGTTACCTGGGTTTCATCACCTAAGTTACAGAGAAAGGTTGAACAAGTTGGGTCTTTATTCTTTGGAACGTAGAAGGTTGAGGGAGAACTTGATAGAGGTATTTAAAATTATGAGGGGGATAGATAGGGTTGATGTGTATAGGCTTTTTCCATTGAGAGTGGGGGAGATTCAAATAAGAGGACATGAGTTGAGAGTTAAATGACAAAAGTTTAGGAGTAGCATGAGGGGGAACTTCTTTACTCAGAGAGTGGTAGCTGTGTGGAACGAGCTTCCAGCAGTAGTGGTTGAGGCAGGTTCGATGTTGTCATTTAAAGTTAAATTGGATAGCTATATGGACAGGAAAAGAATGGAGGGTTATGGGCTGAGTGCAGGCGGTGGGACTACGTGAGAGTAAGAGTTTGGCATGGACTAGAATGGCTGAGATGGCCTGTTTCCGTGCTGTAATTGTTATATGGTTATAAAGCTCAAGTTTATTGTCATGTATATCACCAAAGCAACCAATGTTTCTCTGGATCAAAGTGCACATATTGCAGCACAAAGGTAATATTACCACAAATTTAAAAAAAAAAAAATAAGGTGCATTTACAAAAGTCAGTGAGTAGTGCAGACTACTGGTACTTCATATGGGATGAGTTCTGGGTGGTGGCAGGGAGTTTGCTGGTCTCTCAGCCTGGGGGAAGAATCTGTCTGTTATCCTGTTACTTTGGTGCCCCTGCCTGATGGTAGGGGGTAAGAGATTGCTGGACAGAGAGGAGGGATGATTAATGATGCTGAGGACACTACGTACACAGCACTCCTGATATACAAGAGGTCTGCTGGGACATAATGTGCATTGTAAACACCAGATTCTGCAGATGCTCAAAATCCACATCAGAACACAGAAAATGCTGGAGGAACTCAGCAGGTCAGGGAGTAGTTCTGGCAGCGGTTCCATTTCTGCCGTGGAGCCTTGCCATTAGCCGAGGGTCCTGTGGACCCCTGATCTATGCAGAGAAAGAAACGGTGGAAGTGTGGTCACGTGGGTGTAATTGGGCATTGTGATAGAAGGGCCTGTTATTGTACAGTATATCCAAAAATGTTCTTAAATGTTCCTGCCTCCATTTCCACTGGCTTCTCCTTCCAGGTGCTGACCACCTCTCCCCCTTTCACATTAAACCTATGTCCTCGAGTTCTTAATTCCCCAAAACTCGTGGCATTCACAGTATCTACAACCCCCATAAGTTTGTACCCATCTAGAAAATTACTTCTCATTGTCCTATGTTCCAGTGAAAAATCTCCCAACCTGTTCAAACTCTCTCCATAGCTGTTACGCAACACCAGGTGATATCCTCGTAAATATCCACTGCATTCTTTCCAACTTAATAGCACCTTTCTTGTAGGAAGATGAGCAAAACCAAACACGATTCCAAATGCAGTTAAAGCCACTGAATCCTGGGGAGCAGCCAGACTAAGAATGGAATTTTGCTGACCACACTTTGGGTAAGGAAGAACCTCATGTTGCTAATTTCACTTCAACTGTTTCAGAAATGCTGAGGAGGATTCTGTGAGGCGACAGAGGCCACCTAAACGTTGGTCGGGTATTCCCCTCTTAATCAGGAGGCAGATGGTTGCTCCATGCAACGATATCACTACTCCTGCCTCCAGGGATTCCATGAAGATGCACTCTGCTTCAGTGTCACGTAAGTTCGATCCCCGCTTGGGGCAAATGTGGTAATGCTCAGCAAGCTGCTGGAAGTGTATTAAATAATCCAATTATGAGGCCAGTATTGATTGACTACCCTTCAAGATTAAGACCATAAGACATGAGAGCAAAAATATGCCATTTGGCCCATCGAGTCTGTTCCACCATTCTGCAACTGATTTATTATCCCTTTCTACCCTATTCTCCTACCTTTTCCCTGTAAACTTTGAAACCCTTAGTAATCAGGGAACTATCAACCTCTACATTTAAAGATGAGATCAGCTTTAATTGTCACATGTATCTTATGATGTACAGTGAAGTGCACTGTTTTGCTTCAAATCCAGTCAGTGAGGATTGCCCTGGGCAGCCCATGAGGGTCATCGTGCTTCTAGCACCAACATAGAGGGCCTGTAGCTCACTAATCCTAACCCATATGCCTTTGGGTTTTGGGAGGAAACCAGAGGAAACTCGCATGATCCCAGGAGAACGTGCAAACTCCTTATTGACAGTGGTAGGAATTGAACTTCTATCTGACAGGGCTACTTTAATGGTATCGTACTGTCCCAGTATCTCTTG
This sequence comes from Mobula birostris, assembly GCF_030028105.1. Lineage (NCBI taxonomy): Eukaryota > Metazoa > Chordata > Chondrichthyes > Myliobatiformes > Myliobatidae > Mobula > Mobula birostris. The sequence goes on from NC_092374.1 coordinate 201,254,584, forward strand.
GAAAGAGGTTTAATATCGAAGTATATTTGCCAGTGACTAAAATCCTGCTCCAGTAACTAAAATTGAATGACCATAATAGACCATAGGATATCAGTGCAGAATTAGGCTGCTCTGCTGACTCGTCATCCCCTCCAACTGCACACTCCTATCACGCCTGAACATTTATCTCAGTGCCACTTTCCTGCATTAATTCCTCGAATTCCCTTCATATCTGAGAAGATATCTCTGCTTTCCCAAACCTCTTCGGCGGAGAATTGATCAACTTCACCACCCACTGGATGAGAGATGGTGTTTTTTTTTTCTCAGTCCTGAATATGTCAAAACCTTGAGGCAGACCCCCCTATCCTAGACTCCTCAGCTAGGGGAAGCCAACTCCCTGAAGTCCCGATTTAAAACACTTCAGCTTGTGTCACTGTTTTTCCCTGGGGTGTAAGCCTGCCATGCCAGTAAGACAATCTGCTTCTTCCCCAGTGCAGGGGAAGAACTAGCTGACGTGTCTCTCTAGAGAATAGACCGATGGAAAATGTTCTGGGTGTGATTATATTTTGAGCCCTGTGTAGTTCCACTGAGTGATTTCAGAGGATCCAGTAAGTGTTGGATGAGGTGTCTTGGTTGGTACGGGCCAGACTGGCTGAAGGGAATCATTCCTTGCTTTGACTTAATAAAAGAATAAATGTTTCACAAAAAAATAACGCTTCCCACATTAGACCCGTCCATCTCCTCTAAACACATGGAACAGGATGAGTGGCATCCTGCATCCCAGGGGACTGCCTAAGAATGGAAAGGTCTCTGTAATGACAGGAGGAAGAAGAATACTTAGTCTTTGCAAATCTTAGAAAAGTTGCTTGAAAACTGGGTGCAGTGTACACTCCAAAACCTGCTGAGTGCTTAGAATTCACCACAATTTGCAAAGCTATTTAGAGACTGATGCCCCTGCACCCTTGCGCACTGTATCGTTAGCTTTGCAAAGCTGGCCACGATAGGCAAATGGCCTGGATGCCTGCCTGTGCACCTACAGGTTTCGAAGTGTTGTGGCACCTTCCTGTTGAACAGGCAGTTGCCAGTTTTAGTAGCTGATCACTGCTACAGATAACTCTGATGTGATTGAAGCCGGTCCAGGGGGATATGACTACAGCTGGGACAGGATTGGAGTGCATTCATAGATCTGGGGGATCCGACTATAATTAGAACAGGATTGGGGAGTATCCATAGACCAGGGTTATCTGACCATGGTTGGGGCAGGATTGGAGGGTGTTCATGGACTAAGGGAAACTGACCATGGCTTGGCTGATTTGATCTTAAACCCCCTTTTTTTTCCTCCTGTTGCAGGTTGCACCAGATTTGGGTGAGTGAATAACTTTGCTTGCTGCTAACTTCCGTTTCTGTGTCACCCTCTTAATCACACTAGCAGATTTTGTGCTAAAGGGTCCATTTCAGTGTCTGATCTTTCCAACTTGCATTTCTGAACTGTTCCACCTACAGCTGAGCTGTTCCACAATCCATGGAGAAACCTTTGAGGTCCAAAGTGACTCCACAGTCTATGGCTTCATTTTCCAATGACTCTGCAACTCATCTCAATTTTGTTTATTTTTATTTACATATTTTACTGTCATTTGTTTTTATTTGTGTATAGCTTTTCATAAATTCTTTTATATTTTATTTTCCTGTAAATGCCTGCAAGATGATGAATCTCAAGGTAATGTATGAAGACGTATATAAGCTTTGATACTAAATTAATTTGAGCTTTGAAATTTGAACTTGGACTTGGTTCTATAAACCAACAGAAGAAAGACCTGGCCACCTGCACTGTCATGGTCAAAAGAGCACAAAAATGGCTCCTTTCGTCCAACTAGTTCATCCCAACCAAGATTCCCAACCAAGATTGCCCATGTTAGACCTTCTAACCATTTCTAATCCATGTACCTGTTCAAATATCCATTAGCTTTATAAATTAAAACAAACTTTTTCCTTAAATTTTTGATACATTCTTATTTCCATAAGTTCAAAGTGAATGTATTATTGAAGTACATATGTTCACATATACAAACCGGAAATTCCGGAGTCCCAGGTCATCGATGCTCTTTCTTTGTATTTACCTGGGACTCTGGTCCGCTAGGCTCTATAAGGTGCTGGTGAGACCTCACTTGGAGTACTGTGGACAGTTTTGGTCTCCTTATTTAAGAAAGGATGTGCTGACATTGGAGAGGTTACAGAGAAGATTCACTAGAATGATTCTGGGAATGAGAGCGTTAACATATGAGGAACGTTTGACCGCTCTTGGACTGTATTCCTTGGAGTTTAGAAGAATGAGCGGAGACCTCATAGAAACATTTCGAATGTTGAAAGGCATGGACAGAGTGGATGTGGCAAAGTTGTTTCCCATGATGGGGGAGTCTAGTACGAGAGGGCATGACTTAAGGATTGAAGGGCGCCCATTCAGAACAGAGATGCGAAGAAATTTTTTTAGTTAGAGGGTGGTGAATCTATGGAATTTCTTACCACGGGCGGCAGTGGAGGCCAAGTCATTGGGTGTATTTAAGGCAGAGATTGATGTGTATCTGAGTAGCTAGGGCATCAAAGGTTATGGTGAGAAGGTGGGGGTGTGGGACTAAACGGGAGAATAGATCAGCTCATGATAAAATGGCGGAGCAGACTCGATGGGTCAAATGTCCGACTTCTACTCCTTTGTCTTATGTTCTTATAGTGTATATCGGCCAGCTGGGGCACATGGCAGAAAGTCATATCAAGGAGCACAGGTGGTGCATCTTTTTGGGCTACCTGAACAAATTGTCAGTAGCAAATTACTGCTTTCATAATGACCACAGGATTGACTTCAGCACAAAACTACTGTGCCATGCCAATGGGTTTTGGGACCACCTGGTAAAGGAGACCATTGAAATAAAATTAGAGGAAAAGAATTTTAATGAAGATGAAGGTCTTGCTCCAAGTAAAACTGAAATTTGACTGTAAGCAAAGTAGGAGAGTTTGATGTCAGTGGTGGGTAAATTTATAGAAAGCATTCTTAGAGATGGTATATATAATTATCTGGATAGACAGGGTCTGATTAGGAACAGTCAACATGGATTTGTGCGTGGAAGGTCATGTTTGACAAATCTTATTGAATTTTTTGAAGAGCTTACTAGGAAAGTTGACGAGGGTAAAGCGGTGGATGTTTTCTATATGGACTTCAGTAAGGCCTTTGACAAGGTTCCACATGGAAGGTTAATTAGGAAGGTTCAACCATTGGGTATTAATATTGAAGTAGTAAAATGGATTCAGCAGTGGCTGGATGGGAGACGCCAGAGAGTAGTGGTGGATAACTGTTTGTCAGATTGGAGGCCAGTGACTAGTGGTGTGCCTTGGGGATCTGTACTGGGTCCAATGTTGTTTGTCATATATATTAATGATCTGGATGATGGGGTGGTAAATTGGATTAGTAAGTATGCAAATGATACTAAGATAGGTGGAATTGTGGATGATGAAGTAGGTTTTCAAAGCTTGCAGAGAGATTTAAGTCAGTTAGAAGAGTGGACTGAAAGATGGCAGATGGAGTTTAATGCTGATAAATGTGAGGTGCTACATTTTGGTAGGATGGATCAAAATAGGACATACATGGTAAATGGTAGGGCACTGAAGAATGCAGTAGAACAGAGGGATCTAGGAATAATGGTGCATAGTTCCCTGAAGGTGGAATCTCATGTGGATAGGGTGGTGAAGAAAGCTTATGGTTTGCTGGTGTTTATTAATCAGAGCTTTGAGTATAGGAGTTGGGATATAATGTTGAAATTGTACAAGGTATTGGTAAGGCCAAATTTGGAGCATTGTGTACAGTTCTGGTCACCGAATTATAGGAAAGATGTCAACAAAATTGAGAGAGTACAGAGAAGATTTACTAGAATGTTACCTGGTTTTCATCTCCTAAGTTACAGAGGAAGGTTGAACAAGTTGGGTCTTTATTCCTTGGAGTGTAGAAGGTTGAGGGGGTACTTGGTAGAGGTATTTAAAATTGAAGGGGATAGATAGAGTTGACTTTTTCCAATGGCTTTTTCCATTGAGAGTGGGGGAGATTCAAACAAGAGGACATGAGTTGAGAGTTAAAGGGCAATGGTTTAGGGATAACATGAGGGGGAACTTCTTTACTCAGAGTGGTAGCTGTGTGGAACGAGCTTCCAGCAGAAGTGGTTGAGGCAGGCTCGATGTTGTCATTTAAAGTTAAATTGGATAGCTATATGGACAGGAAAGGAATGGAGGGTTATGGGCTAAGTGCAGGTCGGTGGGACTAGGTGAGAGTAAGAGTTCAACTCGGACCAGAATGGCCGAGATGGCCTGTTTCCATGCTGTAATTGTTATATGGTTATAGGACAAATCTGATTGCATGAGGACTAACCAATCAGAAGGGACAGACTGCAGGGGTATAAATACCTCCAGACTAGACATCCCTGCAGAAGGTAGTTTGTCATTGAAACGCCGGTTATAATCAATACCTGTACCTGCCAGAAGCCAGAGAAAAGTTTATTTGCCGTACAGGCGGAAAACACTAGATCCTTTTGCAAGCACCATTGAATTAATGAGAAACCGCACAGCAATATGAACAACCCATGTGCAAAGGACAAACTGTGCACATACAGAAACAGAACATGAATAATAACAGGAACATGAAATGAAGAGTCTTGAAAGCCAGTCCATAGGCTCAGTCATCAGCCAATTGAAGTTGAGTGACGTTATCCCCTCCAGTTTAAGAGTTTGAGGGATAATAACTGTTCCTGAATCTGGTGATCTGAGACCATGAGACACGAGCAGAATTAGGCCATTTGGCCTATTGAGTCTGCTCTGCCATTCAATCATGGCTGATCCTTTTTATTTTTTTTATCTCCTTCTCAACCTCTGTTTCTGGCCTTCTCTCTGTAACCTTTGATGCTGTGTCCAATCAGGAACCTATCAATCTCTGCCCTAAATGCACCCATCGACTTGGCCTCCACAGCTGCATATGGCAACAAATTAATTCACCAACCTTTGTCTAAAGAAATTCCTCCACATCTGTTTTGAAAGGGCGCCCTCCCCCCTATCCTGAGGCTGTACCCTTTTGTCTTAACTCTCCCATCATGGGAAACATCATTTCCACATCTACTCTGTCTAGGCTTTCCAACATTCGAATGGTTTCAATAAGATTCCCCCAGATCATTCTGAATTCCAGCGAGTACAGACCCAGAGCCATCAAACATTCCTTGTGTGATAACCCTTTCATTCCTGGTATCATCCTTGTGAATCTCCTCTGGACCCTCTCCAATGCCAGCACATCTTTTCTAAGATGAGGGGCCCAAAACTGGTCACAATACTCAAGGTGAGGTCTCACCAGTGCCTTATGAAGACTCAGCATCACATCCCTGCTCTTGTATTCTAGACCTCTTGAAATGAATGCCTTCCTCACCACCGACTCAACCTGCAAGTTAACCTTCAGGGTGTTCTGCACAAGGACTCCCAAGTTCCTTTGCATTTCAGATTCCTGCATTTTCTCCCCATTTAGAAAATAATCTGCACATTATTTTCTACTACCAAAGTGGATGACTATGCATTTTCCAACATTGTATTTCATTTGCCACTTCCTTTGGCGAGGGTGCAGAAAAGCTTTATCAGGATGTTGCCTGGATTAGAGAGCATGACGTTGGACAAACTGTTTACTTGGGTGTCGTGGAAGCTGAGGAGGAGATCTGTTAGATAAGTTCATAAAATTGAGAAGCATAGGTAATGTGAATATTGAGAATATTTGTGTTGAAGTGTTGGATACTAAAAACATTATTATAGACAATAGGTGCAGGAGTAGGCCATTTGGCCCTTCGAGCCAGCACCACCATTCATTATGATCATGGCTGATCATCCACTATCTGTATCCAGTTCCTGCCTTATCCCCATAACCTTTGATTCAGCTATCTTTAAGAGCTCTATCCATCTCTTTTTTGAAAGCATCCAGAGACTTGACTTCCACAGCCTTCTGGGGCACAGCATTCCATATATCCACCACTCTCTGGGTGAAAAAGTTTTTCCTCAACTCTGTTCTAAATGGCCTACCCTTAATTCTTAAATTGTGGCCTCTGGTTCTGGACTCACCCATCAGCAGGAACATGCTTCCTGCTTCCAGCATGTCCAATCCTTTAATAATCTTATATGTTTCAATAAGATCCCCCCTCAGCCTTCTAAATTCCAGTGTATACAACCCCAGTTGTCCCAATCTTTTGACATATGACAGTCCTGCCATCCCGGGAATTAATCTTGTGAACCTACGCTGCACTCCCTCAATAGCAAGAATGTCCTTCCTCAAATTTGGGGACCAAAACTGCCCACAGTACTCCAGGTGTGGTCTCACCAGGGCCCTGAACAGCTGCAGAAGGACCTCTTTGCTCTTATACTCAATTCCCCTTGTTATGAAGGCCAGCATGCCATTAGCTTTCTTCGCTGCCTGCTGGATGTTGCAAAACAAATCTTGTCATAAAGTGATAATAAATCTGGTTCTGATTTTAAAATGGGGCAAGATTTGTATTTTAAGAGTGGTGAGCGCCAGGGTTGGTGGTGGAGGCAGATGCAACGGTGGTGTCTGAGGCTGCTGGACAGACACAAGAATGAGGGATGTGCATCACATGCGGGCAAAAGGTTTATTATAATTGCATGACAGTTTTGGCACAGATGTCAGAATTGGGTTTATTTTGTGACAGCAGTGCAGTATATATAAAACTGCAAGTTGCATGAGAAATGTAGTTTTTAATAAATTTTATAGTGTGGGGGTGTGTGGTTGTAAGTTGCAACACTCAATCTCTGCATTTAATTTGGCTTTTTTTGATACTGATCAACAGAAGAAGACTTTCACGTCAAAGTGATCTAAGTTAATTACAGTACAAATATAAAACAAAATAATTGATTGCAGGAGTATTCATCCACTTAATGACACACTTAATGACATCACTGGTGTAGCCAATTGGTTTTAGAAGTCACATACTTAGTTAAATGGAGATCACCTGTGTGCAGTCAAGGTGTTTCAATTGATTGTAGTAAAAATACACCTCTATCTGGAAGGTCCAACTGCTGGTGAGTCAGCATCCTGGCAGAAACTATATAAAAATGAAAGAGCACTCCATCCAACTCTGCAAAAGGGTTATTGAAAAGTGCAAATCAGGAGATGGATACAAGAAAATTTTGAAGTCACTGATTATCCCTTGAGTACAGTTCAGCCAATCATCAAGAAATGGAAAGAATATGGCACAGCTGTAAATCTGCTTAGAGCAGGCCATCCTCAAACTGAGTGACTCTGCAAGAAGGGGACTAGTGAGGGAGGCCACCAAGAGACCTATGACCAACTCTGGAGGAGTTGCAAGCTTCAGTGGCTGAGATGGGAGAGACTGTGCATACAACAACTGTTGCCTGGGTGCTTCACCGGTCGTTAGCTTTATGAGAAAGTGACAAAGAGAAAGCCACTGTTGGAGAAAAACATACTCACATGAAATCTCAGCTAGAGTTTACCAGAAGGTATATGGGAGACTCTGAAGTCAGCTGGAGGAAGGATCTATGGTCTGATGAAAACAAAATTGAGCTTTTTTGGCCATCAGACTAAATGCTATGCTATATCTTAGAGGAAAACCTGATGCAGTCTGTAAGAGAGCTGCAACTTGGGAGAAGATTTGTTTTCCAGCAGGACAATGACCCTAAGCATAAAGCCAAAGCTACACAGGAATGGCTTAAAAACAACAAAGTCAATGTCCTGGAGTGGCTAATTCAGAGTCCTCAATCCATTTGTGGCTGGATTTGAAAAGGGCTGTTCACTCATGATCCCCACGCAATCTGACAGAGCTTGAGCAGTTTTGTGAAGAAGAATGTGGAAAATTGCAGTATCCATTTGAGCAAAGGTGGTAGATGCCTATCCACATCAACTCAAGGCTGTAATTTCTGCCAAAGGTGCATCTACTAAATACTGACTTAAAGGATGTAAATACTTGTGCAGTCAATTATTTTGTGTTTATATTGGTAATTAATTCAGATCACTTTGAGGTAATCTTTCACTGTGACATGAAAGTCTTTTTCTGCAGCTGAGTGTCAAAAAAGGCAAATTAAATCCACTGTGATTTAATGTTGTAAAACAATAAAACATGAAAACTTCTTGGGGGGGGGGGGTTGAATACTTTTTATAGGCATGGATTGATCTATAGTGCAAAATAGTGAGGTAGTATTCATGAGGTAAAAGATTGTTCAGAAATCAGATGTCGGGATGGAAGAAGCTGTTCATAATACATTGACTGTGGGTCTTCAGGCCCCTACCCACTAGCTTTATTCTTGCCTGTTGAGTTTCCCATCCCGTCCTCGTCGCCCCCCCATACTGATCTCTGCCGACCCGAAGCCAAAACTCAGACCTCCAGTTCCATCAGCAGGACCCAACACCCTGGACTGTGCTGGGTTTGGCTCTGCTTTGCTAATGTGCTATTCGTTTTACAGATTGCAGCGCAAGATGTGCACCCGGGGTTATCCACAGGAGGACAAGGCCTACGCCATGAAGGTTAACCTTCTGCATTATCTTTCTCACACTCTAAATATAGCCCCCAGCCTTTCATGTAATTCCCTATCATTCCCCCTTCCCCACCCACCTTGCTCCTCATTTGGTTTCACTCATCATCTACCAGTACACATTTCTCCCCCTTCCACCCCACCCCAACACACTATTCTGGTTTCCACCCCGTTCCTTTCCGGTCCTGATGAACCCGAAACCACAACTGACCTGCTGAGTTCCTCCAGCTGTGTGTGTGTGCGTGCGGGTGTGAGAGCTGTACAGTGCATAGGAAAACTGTGCAAACTCCTTTGAGACCAGCAGGAAATGAAACTCTGTCAGTCAGTCAGATTGATCTCCTAACCGATACGTCTTTGGATTGTGGGAGGAAACCAGACATTAAAAACTCCATGGGCCTTGATCTGAATTTAACAGTGCACCAGACAAGCTTTTCACTGTATGTGTGGCGATCATGAACCAATACACAGAAATGCGAATGAATTCACCACTTGTGGTTTTAAGGTTTATTGGGATGGTTTTTGGGGACAGGAGAAGTAGGGAGTTTATGGACAGGAATGTGGGGCATTAGTGGTCAGGCTAGTGTCTAGGGCTGTGCTCTGCACTCCATGCTTGAAGGTTAGTGATGACATGGAGGAAGAACACATGTGGACAAAGGGACAAAAGCCAGCAAGGACTGTGGTACCACCCATGACAGTGCCCCCTGTAGGATTGGAGGTCCATGTGGGCAGGAAGTAGGAGGGCCGGTGAGCTCCTCATTGGGCCAATGAGTCCAGAGTTCAATGCCTGGGGTCAACTGGAAGTTGAGGCCTAATAAGTGCGCGTGGCCGTTCTGAATAATATCGATATGTGTTAACTAGAGGACCGTGCACAATCCTGAATTTGATGGAGACAGCCGTGAGAAGCACGGAGGAACATCTGGAGAAATTTCTGAAATGCCCGCTTCGCTGCCGCTGCTACTGTGCGATTGAGACTCCGGAGGGGAAGGCCCCAAATCTTCTGCTTTGCCTATTGCCTGTTGCCAGGGCCAGGGTCAAAGCGCTCGGTAGAGATGGTGCTTGGGGTCGGAGGCTCAGAATTTTCGGATGGAGTTGGACTGTGGTCGGATGCTTCCAGCATGCTGCATTGGCAAGTTGGCGGCGCTGGAGGTTCACCGTCTGCGTGCGATGATGGGACTTTCGAGAGACTTTTACCGTGCCCACGGTCTGTTCTTATCAAATTGTGGTATTGCTTTGCACTGTTGTAACTATATGTTATGATTATGTGGTTTTTGTCAGTTTTTAAGTCTGTTTGTAATGTGTTTCTGTGATATCATTCTGGAAAAACATTATCATTTCTTAATGCATGTATTACTAAATGACAATAAAAGAAGACTGCGTGTCCTCATGATCTAAAATCTAATCTAATAGTGAAGACCTGCAGTTGAGTCTACTGACTGAGTTGGAGGCCCGATGTCTGCGAGTCCAGTGGAGGTGGCCCGTCCCCTCCCCATGTCTGCGAGTCCAGTGGAGGTGGCCCGTCCCCTCCCCATGTCTGCGAGTCCAGTGGAGGTGGCCCGTCCCCTGGGTAGAGAATCTGGAGGAAGAGAACTGGCTTGTGTTGCTGTCCTGCTGAACATTGTGGGCATGTAGATTGGTGCCAAGAATGTGCGGCAGCACGTGCGGGCTGTCCCCCAGCTCATCCTTGGGTTGTGTTGACTGTTGATGCTAAATTGTGGTACATGTGCTAAATAAGAATCTGAATCTCTGGGAACTGGGCTGGAGAGTAACAGAATATTTGACAGTTATCCTGTCTTCTCCCACAGGTGGAGGAACTTCTGACGAAGATTGCCAATGGGGACATGACTGTGGACCAGGCCATAAGATCAGAGCAGCCGAAAGTGGTGCATTCTCCCAGATGTTGATTGTGCAGTTGGTGGGGACATGACCTGCTCCGGTAGTTTAAATCTGTGCAATATGTATGGTGTCAATATTGTCATATCAATAAAAATCAGTTTTAAAAATAACTCTATTAATGACTTGTATAATGGTGTCACTGTAGTTGTCATAAATCTATGACAGTGTCTGCTTCCGGGGTTTAAATTCTGCTACTGTCTGCAAGGAGTTTGTACATTCTCTTAGTGACCATATAACCGCACGGAAACAGGCCATCTCGGCCCTTCTAATCTGTGCCGAACTCTTACTCTCACCTTGTCCCACTGACCATGTGGATTTCCTCTGGGTGCTCTGGTTTCCTCCCACAATCCAAAAACCTACAGGTTAGTAGGTTAATTAGCCATATGGGTGACCTGGTCTCATTGGGCCAGAAGGGCCTGTTGCTATGCTGGATCCCCACATAACGTTGTCCTTCACAGGCATTTCATTACAATCAGAGGGCCTGCTAGTGTCTGTCTAGCCTACTTGGCCACCTCAGGTCTAGCCTACGCTGGCTCTCTGCCCTTTGACTCATTGTTCAATCCCTCCCTGTCTCAGGTAAAATCAGGCCCTTCTACTCACTTGATCCATGCTGACCACCAACCACCCATTCACATCAATGCCGCAAGACTCCAGTTTTATTCTTCGATGCTTCCACACTGCAGGCTGCTCCAGCTCCATCCTGGGCACTAGGCTCCCCACCTTCAAGGGCATCTTCAAAAGGCAATCTCTCAGGAAGGATGCATCTATCATTAAGATCCCTCCCCTTCCAGAACATGCCCTCTTCTTATTGCTACCTTCAGAGGATGAATAGGAGCCTTCGAGTCTTCACAGCAACTTCATTGTTCCCACCCTCCGATTCTTGGAATGGTCCATGACTACCTTGTTACTGCTTTTTTAGATTGAAGACATGCAGTCCTCTTTTATTGTCGTTATATATGCATGCATTAAGAAATGATATAACATTCCTCCAGTGTGATATCATAGAAACACAAGACAGATCAAGGCTGAAAAACTGACAAAAACCACATAATTATAAGGTATAGTTGCAACAGTGCAAACAATACCGTCACATGATGAAGAACAGGCCGCGAGCACTGTAAACAAAAGTTCAAAGCTCTCGGAAGTCCCACATCTCATGCAGACGGGAGAAGGAAGAAAACTCTCCCTGCCATACCCGACCACAGTCCGACTCTGAGTCGTCGGAAAACTTCAAGCTTCGACCAGCCCTCCGACACCGAGCACAGAGCGCCATCTCTGCCGAGCGCTTCAACCCCAGCCCCGGCTGCTAGCAGCAGGCAAAGCCGAGGATTTTGGGGCCTTCCCTCCAGAGATTCTCGATCGCACAGTAGCAGCGGCAGCGAACCGGGCATTTCAGAAGTTACTCCAGATGTTCCTCTGTGCTCTCACGGCTGTCTCCATCAAATCAGAATTGTGCATGGCCTCTATTTAACAAATATAATATCATTTCACCAGAGAGACCACGTGTGCTGCGCCATGCTGCCATCTTCTCCTCCTGCCGTACTTTGCACTATTCACTTTTAAAACTTTTTATTGTAATTTGTAGTATTTTTATTGTACATTGCATGGTATGCTGTCACAAAACAACAAATTTCATGACACAATGTTAGTGATAATTAACCTCATTATTCTGCCCCTCTTTGCTGTCCCTCTGCAGTGACAATTCAACATCCAACTTCCTGCCTGCAACCCAACTGGTTGAAAGAGGAAAGGATATCTTGCATTTCCCTCCTAGAAACCCCCAGAGTCTTCACCCACAACACATGATGCAGAACGCATGGGAATATTTGACTGATTTATTTCTCCTGGTTATTCCTTGTTTCCTTATGAAACAAAGGTGCTCTTTGGCCCATTGTGGGTATGCCAGCTCATACAGCTATCCCATTCACTTTAAATTGTCCTGTAATCCGTTCCCTCACCTTCTGCATTAACTGCCCTCCACCTCCTCACAGAACAGAGGTTCCCAATCACTTAATGGTATTGGGCCATAACATAAAGTTTGGACAATACCGCATAGAAACGGGCCCCTCAGTCCACTCAGTCTGTACTGATTGTGAAACCCCTGTTTTAAACTGAAGTTAGCTATATATTAGCTGTATTTGTCTCTCTCATATACACACACACACACATACACCGAAATATAGTGAAATATTACATTTGTGTCAAATAAACACCTATTGTGTTGGGCACGCTGCAAATCTCGCTGTGCTTATGGTGCCGAGGTAGTACTAGATTAGATTGAATTATGAAGACATGCAGTCCTCTTTTATTGTCATTTAGTAATGCATGCATTAAGAGATGATACAATATTCCTCCGGTGTGATAGCACAGAAACACAGGACAGACCAAGACTGAAAAACTAACAAAACCACATAATTATAACATATAGTTACAACAGTGCAACAATACCATAACTTGATGAAGAACAGACCATGGCACAGTAAAAGAGTTCAAAGTCTCTCGAAAGTCCCACATCTCACGCAGATGGGAGAAGGAAGAAAACTCTCCCTGCCATGCCCGACCACAGTCCGACTCTGAGTCGTCCGAAAACTTCGAGCCCTGATCAGCCCTCTGACACCGAGTACCGAGCACCATCTCTAACCAAACACTTCAACTTCAGCCTCGGTCGCTAGCAGCAGGCGAAGCAGAGGATTTTGGGGCCTTCCCTCTGGAGATTCTCGATCGCACAGTAGCAGCGGCAGCGAACCGGGCATTTCAGAAATTTCTCCAGATGTTCCTCTGTGGTTTCACATCTGTCTCCATCAAATCAGAATTGTTCACGGCCCCTATTTAACAGATACGATATCGTTTTCACCGGAGAGCTGTGTGCGCTGCATCACGCTGCCATCTTCATGCCCACAACTTATTAACCCTAACCATAGTCTTTGGAACATGGGAGGAAACCCATGCGGTTACAGGGAGAATGTACAAGCTCTGTATTTAAGGGGAATTGTCTTCACTGGGAAGGTGGTGTGAGTGGAATGGGCTGCCAGTGAAGTGGTCGATGCCAGGTCAAATGTAGATTCTATTGTATTTCTTCTCTACATGCCTGCAAGAAAATGAATCTCAAAGTGCTATATGGTAACATATACAAACTTTGATAATAAATTTCCTTTGAACTTTGAACATGCGGATATGTTGCTAATCGAATGTCCATTCTTGTAGCCGTAGCATCTTCACCCAAAACATCTACCATCTCTTTTGTTCCCCTTTTCTCAAGCAGGTTTATTCAGTGACTCCAGCATCCCATTTGTTACTACACTGCAATATTCCACCATTCACAATAAGAATAGTCATCGAGCCTTACAGCACAGAAACGAGTCCCTCAGCCCTTCTAGTCCTACCTGAACTCCCCAGAGTGCAGGAGAATGAGAGAAGATCTTATAGAGGTATGCAATGTGTGCAATGGTTTCTCCAGGACTTAAGGACCTGAGGAGATAAAAGGATTAGACATGATTGAATGGCGGAGCAGACTTGATGGGCCAAATGGCCTACTTCTGCTCCTATGTTTTATGGAGTTATAAGAAAAGGCTGAACAGGTTAGTATTTTACTCTCTGGACCATAGAAGAATGAGGGGAGATTTGATAAAGGTATGAGAGGTGACCTGGTCAGACCCCACTTGGAGTACTGCGTTCGGTTCTGGTCACCTCACTACAGGAAGGATGTGGATATAATGGAGAGAATGCAAAGGAGATTTACAAGGATGTTGCCTGGTTTGGAGGGCGTGATTTATGAGAATAGTTTGAGTGAAGTTGGCCTTTTCTCCTTTGAGCAACGGAGGATGAGAGGAGACCTGACAGAGGTGTATAAACATGATGAGAGGCATTGATCATGTGGATAGCTAGAGGCTTTTTCTGAGGGCTGAAATGGTTCACATGTGGGGGCATGGTTTTAAGGTGCTTGGAGGTAGGTATAGAGGGGTGTCAGGGTTTACATTTTTTACACAGAGAGTGGTGGGTATGAGGAAGCTCTGCTTGACAGTAGTGGAGGCAGACACAATAGGGTCAAGAGACTCTTAAATAGGTACATGGAGCTTAGAATAATAGAGGGTGATCTTGTAGGGTGATCCTAGACAGTTTCTAGAGTCGGCTACGTGGTTGGGACAACCCTGAGGGCCGAAGGACCTGAAATATGCTGCTGAAGTTTCTATGTTCTGTGTGAAGGCTTGCAGAATTTTCCTCCCTTGGGTTTGGTGAGATTAGAACTACAGGTAATGGCTTTAGGGTAAAATGTGAGATTCTTGAGGTGAATCTAAGGGGAAATGTCTTCACTCAGAGGGTGGCGCAAGTGTGGAATGAACTGCCAGTTTAAGTCTGGAATGGTGCATGGATGAGAGAGGTATGAAGGGCTATGATCTGGGTGTAGGTAGATGGGCCAAGGTGGAAGACTAGGCAAGATGGGCTGAAGGGCCTGTTTCTTTATGATAGTGCTCCATGTCTCAATCATCTAGAACAGCAGTACAGCACAAGAACAGGCCCTTCAGCCCACAAATTCTGTGCCAAACAGGGTGCCCTCTGTCTGCGCGTGATCCACATCCCTCTGTTTGCTATATATTGTATTCACACATCTACCTAAAACACCTCTGCCTGTTATATGCCCCCACTGAGGCCCCTCCATTGGTTGGGGTGGACTGTGGATATTGCGAAGAGTTGTCTATGTGATAGGCAAACCGGGGCAGTACGATATGGAGAGCAAGCTGTTGCCCACGCAGATGATGAATCCAGAGGAACAGCGGACACTGCTACAGTTTCACACCGCGATGCTGCAGGAGCTGCCAATCAGCGTTGAACTCTAAGCAGACTGCCTTAGATCTGAACTTTACCCCTGAAGCCTTCCCCATGAGTGAGTACGGCCGCAGGGCAGCAGAGGTGAGCCTCATCTGCCTGAATGCACCGGAATCTCCATCAGTAGGAACGGTTCCAGGCCTAGTTGCTAAGCCACACATGTAGGCCAAGAGATCAACATGGTTGTCAGAGGCTATTTGAGACGTATGGCATTGGGAGCATTTAATAGGTAGTGGGAACTTATCCCCACTACCACCCCCTCCCCGGCTATAACAACCTTAAGGAATCTCTACCTTAAACACCCACCACCCTCTGTGCAAACAAATTCCCCTGAACATCTCCCTTAGACTTCCAAGCCCTTGCATCCAAGAGTCCACCCTCTAATATTTAGATTAGATTAGATTATAAGGACACACGGTCCTCTTTTATTGTCATTTAGAAATGCATGCATTAAGAAATGATACAATGTTCCTCCAGAATGATATCACAGAAACACAAGACAAACGAAGACTGAAAAACTGACAAAAACCACATAATTATAACATATAGTTACAACAGTGCAAAGCAATACCATAATTTGATAAAGAACAGACCATGGGCACAGTAAAAAAAGAATCTCAAAGTCTCTCGAAAGTCCCATCATCTCACGCAGACGGTAGAAGGGAGAAACTCTCCCTGTCATGAACCTCTAGCGCCGCAAACTTGCCGATGCAGCACCCTGGAAGCACCCGACCACAGCCGACGCTTGAGTCCGTCCGAAAACTTCGCGCCTCCGACCAGCCCTCCAACACCGAGCACCATCTCTGCCGAGCGCTTCGACCCTGGCCCCGGTCCCGGTCGCCAAGCAATAGGCAAAGCCGAGGATTTGGGGCCTACCCTCCGGAGATTCTTGATCACACAGTAGCAGCAGCAGCGAAGTGGGAATTTCAGAAGTTTCTCTAGATGTTCCTCTGTGCTTCTCATGTCTGTCTCCATCAAATCAGGATTGTGCATGCTACCTACTTAACAAATACCGATATCATTTCGGAGTGGCCGCGTGCACTGCGTCGCACCACCATCTTCTCCTCCCCTCCAATATTTAATACTGACTCTAAGAAAGAGATGCTGTCTACTCCATCCATACCTTTGACAGTCAGATGTGTCACCTGGGACGTACCAGGCTACAGGAGGACACACTGAGAGCTTCGTGCACCCACCACAAAAGTTCTCTGGGGAAAGACCAGAGTATAGGCTTCTGCTGCCGGAGAGGGAGTGGACGGATGGGCTGAGGAAGCCCCTTAACTGTTAAAGTAGTGGACCACCCCAGAAAGCCACATGAGTGACAACAGTCCTATTGGTTTTAATGAATGTAACAGAACACCATGTAAAACTTTGTCTATGAATGTAAGTATGAAAATGCATTGTGTTTATTCCTGTAAATACATATTTTACTATGAATAAAATATATTTTGATACATAATGCACACTTCTGTCAGGTTTCCCCTCAGTCTCTGATGCTCTGGAGAAACCGCCTCAAATTTGTCAAACCCCTCCTTATAGCTCGCACCTTCTGATCCTCGTGAACCTCTTCTGCAACCCCTCCAAAGTCTCCACATGCTTCCTGTAATGAGGGAAGGACAGGTTAAAGAGAAAAAAAATCATAGCTATGGGACTAGTCTGCGATCTGCTACAACCAGTGGCCCAAATGACTTCTTTACACGTCAGAAAACTCATGGAAAGACCAGAATATACTCGGTGGCCATTTTGTTAGGTGCACCTGCTTGCTAATCTCATCAGCCAGTCATGTGGCAGCAACTCAATGCACAAAAGCATGCAGACATGGTCAAGAGGGTCAGTTGTTGTTCAGACCAAACATCAGAATGGGGAAGAAATGTGATCCAAGTGACTGTGACCGTGGAATAATTGTCGGTCTCCGGCGGGGTGGTTTGTGTTTCTTAGAAACTGCCCAACTCCTGGGATTTTCATGCACAGCCAGCTCTAGAGTTTACAGAGAATGGTGCAAAAAACAACAACAAAAACAACAACAAAAAAAATCCAGTGAGAGGCACTTCTCCGGGAGAAACTGCGTGTTCATCAGAGAGGTCAGAGGAGAATGACCAGACTAGCTCAAGCTGACAGGAAGGCGGCAGGAACTCAAATAACCGCGCGTTATGACAGCGATGTGCAGAAGAGCATATCTAAACACACAAGTCGAGGCTTAAAGTGGTCACACCGGGTCCGCTCCTGCACTTTAATGAAGTGGCCACCGGGTCAAATATTCCCGTGCCACTCCGAATCGCGTGCTGTGTGGGTAGAAAGGGGGTTTCTGTAAGGGAAATAGAAAAGATCCTTCCTTTCAGCGGTTGGATCACAGGCGGAAGGTCCCTCTCCAGAGGAAGGGAACACTAGGGGGCTGTGAGGCCTGAACGGGTGGGCTCGTTACGGGCCTTTCGACATGGGGCTGCTGTGAGCGAGGAGGAAGTCACCGCTGCGAGCTGCGAGAACCGCGTCTGACACTGATAAGGACGGGGCTGCATGACGGGAAGTTCCCCGCGGTAACCAGTGAAGAGGTACTTTCTCCTGCCGTCAGTCATGAAGTCCCCATCAGGATCAGAGCGAGGGGCGGTCCGACATACAGAGTACAGGGTCCCCAACAGAGAGAGAGAGGGTGTCCGTGCACACACACACACGCACACGCGCACGCGCACACACACGCACACACTCACTCTTCTTCGGTTGTCCATCAAAATCCGATGACGACGTCCACTCCTTTCACGGTGAGATCTTTAATGACTATACAGTCCTATCCTGGACCCACAAGCTCTATTGCAGGTGGGATATATATATGTGGTAGTGATGGTAACCATGGCTGCATTTCTCCTGGCTCTCTTCTGCTGTCTTCTGGTTGTTCTTTCCATCTCCAGAATACGAACCCCGTCCCTACGCAGCTGTCACAAAGCGGTACGGTCAGCAGCAACATCCTCCAGGTCCTCGGGTCTGATCTTTCACTTACTTAAAGCATTCTTCATCTGATCTTTATGGCGCTTCTTCGGCCCTCCAGCTGGGCGTCGACCATGATGTAACTGGCCGTATAACACTCTGCCGGGTAGCCGACATGGGGGCATCCTTATCACGTGTCCCAGCCACTGCAGCTGACGCTGGGTGACCATGGCCTCAATACTCCTGCAGTTGGTCTTTACAAGTATTTCAGTGTCAGGCATCGGCTCACGCCAGTTAACTCTCAGGATACGCTGGAGGCAGCTTATGTGGAAGCGCTCCAAGGACTTGATGTGATGGCTGTAGGTCACCCAAGCTTCACAGCTATAAAGGAGGGTGATGACACAGACCGCTTGGTATACGGCGACCTTTGTGGAGGGACGAAAGCTCCTGTTATAGACAATGGACAATAGGTGCAGGAGTAGGCCATTCGGCCTTTCGAGCCAGCACCACCATTCACTGTGATCATGGCTGATCATCCAGTTCCTGCCTTATCCCCATAACCTTTGATTCCGCTATCTTTAAGAGCTCTACCCATCTCTTTCTTGAAAGCATCCAGAGACTTGGCCTCCACAGCCTTCTGGGGCAGAGCATTCCATATATCCACCACTCTCTGGGTGAAAAAGTTTTTCCTCATCTCGTTCTAAATGGCCTACCTCTTATTCTTAAACTGTGGCCTCTGGTTCTGGGCTCACCCATCAGCAGGAACATGCTTCCTGCCTCCAGCGTGTCCAATCCTTTAATAATCTTATATGTTTCAATAAGATCCCCTCTCAGCCTTCTAAATTCCAGAGTATACAAGCCCAGTTGCTCCAATCTTTCGACATATGACAGTCCCTCCATCCCGAGAATTAACCTTGTGAACCTATGCTGCACTCCCTCAATAGCAAGAATGTTCTTCCTCAAATTTGGAGACCAAAACTGCACACAGTACTTCAGGTGTGGTCTCACCAGGGCCCTGTACAGCTGCAGAAGGACCTCTTTGCTCTTATACTCAATTCCCCTTGTTATGACGGCCAGCATGCTATTAGCTTTCTTCACTGCCTGCTGTACTTGCATGCTTGCTTTCAGTGACTGATGTACAAGAACACCTAGATCTCGTTGTGCTTCCCCTTTTCCTAACTTGACTCCATTTAGGTAATAATCTGCCTTCCCGTTCTTACCACCAAAGTGGATAACCTCACATTTATCCACATTAAACTGCATCTGCCATGCATCTGCCCACTCACCCAGCCTGTCCAAGTCACCCTGCGTTCTCTTAACATCCTCCTCACATTTCACACTGCTACCCAGCTTTGTGTCATCTGCAAATTTGCTAATGTTACTTTTAATTCCCTCATCTAAATCATTAATATATATTGTAAACAGCTGCGGTCCCAGCACTGAACCCTGCGGTACCCCACTGGTCACCGCCTGCCATTCCGAAAGGGACCCGTTAATCGCTACTTTTTGTTTTCTGTCAGCCAGCCAATTTTCAATCCATGCCAGTACTCTGCCCCCAATACCATGTGCCCTAATTTTGCCCACTAATCTCCTATGTGGGACTTTATCAAAGGCTTTCTGAAAGTCCAGGTACACTACGTCCACTGGCTCTCACTGATTCTGAAAGACTCTACGCGGAAGTCTCCCAAAGGCAGCTGATGCCTGTTTAATGCGCCTCTGGATGTCGTTGTCAATGCTGCTATCCTCAGAGAGAATGCTCCGCAGATATTTGAAAGGTGGCACTACTGACAGCTTTTCATCACCAACAGTGAAGGCAGGTAGAGTGGGTGGGACACTGGTACTCCATTGACAAATCACATCTGTCTTGGTGGTATTGACAGTCAGCCCCATCCTGCTGTACGCTCTCACCGCCACAGCAAGGACAGTCTGAAGATCCTCTGGAGTATGGGACACAAGAGCACAGTCATCTGCGTACTGCAGCTCCAGGACCAGCTGTCTACGCGTCCTGGACGGACAGACAGACGCGCGCACGCGCACACACATACACACACACACACACACACACACACACACACACACACACACACCAAAGTCTCACAAAGACAGGTGTGTAAAAAGGGCCCGAAGGATCACTGGGGACCCAAGTCACCCCAAACACAAATTGTTCCAGCTGCTACCATCCGGGAAACGGTACTGCAGCATAAAAGCCAGGACCAACAGGCTCCGGGACATCTTCTTCCACCAGGCCATCAGACTGATGAACTCATGCCAATGCAACTGAATTTCTGTGTTATATTGACTACCGTGCTGTACATAATATTTATTATAAATTACTATAATTGCACATTGCACATTTAGACAGAGACATTACGTAAAGAATTTTACTCCTCATGTATATGAGGGATGTAAGTAATAAAATTGATTCAATTCAACACACACACACTCACGGATATCCACACTGACATGCACGCAGAAGTGCACTACACAGAAAGTTTCACAGGTATGTGCAAGCATACACAGAACATAGAACGGCACAGGGCCTTCGGCCTACCATGTTGTGCTGACACTTAATGTATTCCAAGATTAATCTGACCCTTCCCTCCTACTCCTTAATTCCATTAGGCAGAATTCACCCAGGCTGTTAAGGGTTAAGTTCGCCATGCATGTTACATGTAATGTTGTATGTTATTACGTTTATGGGCCAGGTTTTTTTCTTATATACACAACATCGCCATTTGTTGACTAGTGAATAAACTGTACCTTAGAAGTAATTATACTCAACGCTCCTACAGTCCTCCATTTTCTTATCATCCATGTGCCTATCGAAGAGTTTCTTAAATGTCCTGAATGTAGCTGTCTCTAGCCCCACTGGGGCATTCCACGCACCACCACTCTCTGTATGAAAGACCTACTTCAGACATCTCTCCCCCTTCACTTTCCACCAAACACCAGGAAGTTATGTCCCCTAAATACTGTACATATGCGGTGACATACACATACAAAGACATACACACACACACCTACGGACAAGACAAACTCATCGACACTAAATGACTTAATGGTAAGAGTCAGATAGCTGGTGAAATGGCTTCTTATTGTCACAGTGAATCACTTTGTTTTGAATGCCATCCCCACAGATCATTTCATCGTCACATTGACGTATTTACGAGGGGAAAGCAGTAACAGAATAGCGTCACATTTGCACCAGTGCAGGCAGTGCAGACAGACAATAAGGTGCAAGTCCACGATGAGGCCAATTGTGAGATCAAGAGCACGATCAAAGATGAAAGCACGTAGCACCAGGCTCCAGGACAGTTCCGTCCTGCTGTCCTTTGTCTACTGAGCAGCTCCCTAGTATGACAAGATGTGCTTCTCATACTAGGGATCTGCTCAGTAGACATAGAATAGCAGGATGGAACTGTCCTGGAGCCTGGTGCTACGTGATTTCAGGCATTCGTATTTTATCTGATGGGAGTGGGGAGAAAGGAATGTCCAGGGTAGGTGGGGTCTTTGATTATGCTGGCTGTTTTAGCAAGGCAGCAGGAAGTTCACGGAGGGGAAGGTAGTTTCCGTGTTATGCTGAGACATGTCCGCAACCCTCTGAAACTTCCCTTGGTCTTCGGCAGAACCAACTGCTGTACCAAGCTGTGATGCACCAGAAAGGATGCTTTCAATGCTGCAACTGTGGTTGTTTAACCTAACTTTATTCTTTAGAAGTTACCTTTCTTTGTAATTTAGGAGATGAAACCCAGGCAACGTTCTAGTAAACCTCCTCTGTACTCTCTCAATTTGATTGACATCTTTCCTATAATTCGGTGACCAGAACTATACACAATACTCCAAATTTGGCCTTATCAATGCCTTGTACAATTTCAACATTACATCCCAACTCCTATACTCAATGCTCTGATTTATAAAGGCCAGCATATCAAAAGCTTTCTTCACAAGCCTACCCACATGAGAGTCCACCTTCAGGGAACTATGCACCATTATTCCTAGATCCCTCTGTTCTACTGCATTCTTCAATGCCCTACCATTTACCATGTATGTCCTATTTTGATTAGTCCTATCAAAATGTAGAACCTCACATTTATCAGTATTAAACTCCATCTGCCATCTTTCAGCCCACTCTTCTAAGTGGCCTAAATCTCTCTGCAGGCTTTGAAAACCTACTTCATCATCCACAACTCCACCTATCTTAGTATCGCCATATTCCATTATGGCTGATTCATTATCCCTCTCAACCCCACTCTCCTGCATTCTCCCTGTAAACTTTGATGCCCTTAATAAACAAGAACCCATCAGCCTCTGCTTTGAATGTACGTTAACAATCTGCATGTGGATGTGGGAGGCATGACCTGAGAGATAACAGACCA
The DNA here is from genome assembly GCF_030028105.1 of Mobula birostris. NCBI lineage: Eukaryota > Metazoa > Chordata > Chondrichthyes > Myliobatiformes > Myliobatidae > Mobula > Mobula birostris. Next base: position 201,277,140 of record NC_092374.1, read on the forward strand.
CACTAAAATTTGAGGTGTTGGTGTGGGGATTGCAACAGGCCACAGGATGCTGTTAATCAGTTGCTAAATGACAGCAGTGGTAAATGCAATCCTGATAATTATGAGATGATGCACTGAGGTATTTATGTCTTTAGCTGCAAGAAAACAACAAAGTTTGCAGCAAAAGAGATAAATCCTTGGTTCGACCACACTTTGAGTATTGTGCTCACTTCTGGTTGCCTCTTGTAGGAAGGATGTGGCATCCTTAGAATGGGCGCAGAGGGGATTTACCAGGATGTTGCCTAAATTGGAGAGCACGCCATGAGAAAACGTTGAGTGAGCTACGGCTTATCTCTTTGGAGTGAAGAAGGATGAAAGGTGACCTGATAGAGGCGTACAAGATGATAAGAGGCATGGATAGAGAGGACAGCCAGAGACTTTTTCCCAGGGCGGCATTGACTAATACAAGAGGCCAGAACCTTTAGATGATTAGAGGAAAGCACAGGGGAGGGGTGGATGACACAGATCGTTTTTTTTTGTTCACAAAATGGTGGGTGTGTGGGATGCCCCGCCAGGGTTGGATCTAGAGGCAGATTCATTAGGGACATTTAAGAGACTCTTAGACAGGCAGATGGATGATAGAAAAATGGAGTGCTATATGGTACCGAAAGGTTAGATTGATCTTGGAGTGGGTTAAAAGGTTGGCACGATATTAGCGGGAGGAGAAAATGGCGGCACGCCACACGTGTGCACCTCTCCAGAGAAAATGATATCGTATTCGTTAAATAGGGGCCGTGGACAATTCTGATTTGATGGAGAATGGACGTGAAAGCACAGAGGAACACCTGGAGAAATTTCTGAAACGCGTGTCCGCTGCTGTCGTTACTGTGTGGTCATGAATCTTTCGGAGGGTAGGCCTCAAAATCCCCGGCCTTGCCTGCTTTTGGCGACCACGGTCGAGGTCGAGTTGCTCGGACAGAGATGGCACTCAGTACTCGGTGTCGGAGAGCCGGTCGGAGCTCGAGGTTTTCGGATGACTCGAAGTCAGATTGTGGTTGGCATGGCAGGGAGAGTTTTTCTTCCTTCTCCCGTCTGCATGAGATGTGGGACATTTGAGAGACTTTGAACTTTACTGTGCTCACGGACTTACTTCATCAAGTTATGGTATTGTTACACTGTTTGTAACTATATGTTATAATTATGTGGTTTTGTCAGTTTTTTCAGTCTTGGTTTGTCCTGTGTTTTGTGATATCACACCGGAGGAAATATTGTATCATTTCTTAATGCATGCATTACTAAATGACAATAAAAGAGGACTACATGTCTTCATGATCATAGAAACATAGAAAATAGGTGATGGAGTAGGCCATTCGGCCCTTTGAGCCTGCACCGCCATTTATTATGATCATGGCTGATCATCCAACTCAGAACCCTGCACCAACCTTCCCTCCATACCCCCTGATCCCCGTAGCCACAAGGGCCATATCTAACTCCCTCTTAAATATAGCCAATGAACTGGCCTCAACTGTTTCCTGTGGCAGAGAATTCCACAGATTCACCACTCTGTGTGTGAAGAAGTTTTTCCTAATCTTGGTCCTAAAAGGCTTCCCCTTTATCCTCAAACTGTGACCCCTCATTCTGGACTTCCCCAACATCAGGAACAATCTTCCTGCATCTAGCCTGTCCAATCCCTTTAGGATTTTATACGTTTCAATCAGATCCCCCCCTCAATCTTCTAAATTCCAACGAGTACAAGCCCAGTTCATCCAGTCTTTCTTCATATGAAAGTCCTGCCATCCCAGGAATCAATCTGGTGAACCTTCTTTGTACTCCCTCTATGGCAAGGATGTCTTTCCTCAGATTAGGGGACCAAAACTGCACACAATACTCCAGGTGTGGTCTCACCAAGGCCTTGTACAACTGCAGTAGTACCTCCCTGCTCCTGTACTCGAATCCTCTCGCTATAAATGCCAGCATACCATTCGCCTTTTTCACCGCCTGCTGTACCTGCATGCCCCTCTTTCAATGACTGGTGTATAATGACACCCAGGTCTCGTTGCACCTCCCCTTTCCCTAATCGGCCACCATTCAGATAATAATCTGTTTCCTATTTTTGCCACCAAAGTGGATAACTTCACATTTATCCACATTAAATTGCATCTGCCATGAATTTGCCCACTCACCCAACCTATCCAAGTCACTCTGCATCCTCTTAGCATCCTCCTCACAGCTAACACTGCCACCCAGCTTCGTGTCATCCACAAACTTGGAGATGCTGCATTTAATTCCCTCATCCAAGTCATTAATATATATTGTAAACAACTGGGGTCCCAGCACTGAGCCTTGCTGTACCCCACTAGTCACCGCCTGCCATTCTGAAAAGGTCCCGTTTATTCCCACTCTTTGCTTCCTGTCTGCTAACCAATTTTCTATCCACATCAATACCTTACCTCCAATACCGTGTGCTTTAAGTTTGCACACTAATCTCCTGTGTGGGACCTTGTGAAAAGCCTTTTGAAAATCCAAATATACCACATCCACTGGTTCTCCCCTATCCACTCTACTAGTTACATCCTCAAAAAATTCTATGAGATTCGTCAGACATGATTTTCCTTTCACAAATCCATGCTGACTTTGTCCGATGATTTCACCGCTTTCCAAATGTGCTGTTATCACATCTTTGATAACTGACTCCAGCAGTTTCCCCACCACCGACGTTAGGCTAACCGGTCTATAATTCCCCGGTTTCTCTCTCCCTCCTTTTTTTAAAAAGTGGGGTTACATTAGCCACCCTCCAATCCTCAGGAACTAGTCCAGAATCTAACGAGTTTTGAAAAATTATCACTAATGCATCCACTATTTCTTGGGCTACTTCCTTAAGCACTCTGGGATGCAGACCATCTGGCCCTGGGGATTTATCTGCCTTGAATCCCTTCAATTTACCTAACACCACTTCCCTACTAACAAGTATTTCGCTCAGTTCCTCCACCTCACTGGACCCTCTGTCCCCTACTATCATATCGTGGTACACCTGTGCCATACTACTGAATGTTCTATGTTCTATATGTTGGTTGTCTGTTGTATCCAACACTGACAGGAGACCTGTGGGGGAGAGTTTTTAGACTGGAAAAGCCCTTGCACTGGGCCAGTTCCACTCTCTTGACCTCAGAAGTCTGGATTCTGTGGATGTCACAGACTGAGGACTTCCTTGGTTGCAGTGGATGGCCATGACTTCTGTGCCTTGTTCTGCCCTTTGCTCTCTCCGAAGTATTGCGGAACTGCCTTCCTGACCATTGGAGCCCACCGTCGGCGTCACTCACCCAGTCGGCCAGAGCCGACTTCTTGCCGGGGCAAGCATGTCCCTATCTCACCGATGAATGAGGCCATCGGCTATGCTCACCCGGTTGAGCCCGCCTGTCAAAGCTGTGTATCCAGGTGTGGCCACCCTTGCGTGCAAACATCTACTTGGAGCTAGAGGTGAGAGCTGAGTGTCCAGTGAGTGAGCTGCCCCAGAATGGACACGACAACCCCAGTCACCAGAGTTGCTGCCCTTCCCTGGACACCCCATACGTCCCATGTCAGTGATAATAGATTTGATTCCAACTGTGAGGACTTATGCAGGCCATGCCTAGGTTATGAACACTTGAGATATGGAGAATCTGACACTCGAAAGGGTGCCCATGATATTGTTAAATTCAGAAGTCTGATGTACATCCTACAGACAGCAGAATTAGTATACTCTTTCTCTCTACATTTAGTGTGTGGGTGGTATCCGTTAGTCTCCATGGATCTGCGCCTGGAAAGTCTTGCTTCAGTCTGTGTTAGAGCAGCGTCTGTTGTGGCTGTAGAGTCCCACATGGGAGTGACAGTCTCGGCTGCAGCAACTGCACTTGAAGGCACTGTCCTGCAGTGTTGTCTTGGTGCTGTTTTTCCGCCGAGTGTGCTTTTCTTCAGCAACAAGCCTCAGCTTCTCTCCTCCTCTTTTTAGCCCTCTGCGTAGTTCCAGCCTCCAGTGAGAGCGATCGCTTGCGATGTCCTCCCACCTCTCGACGTTCATTTTCAGTGACTTCATGTCTCTCTTGCAAACGTCTTTGAAACGAAGATGGGGCTGCCCTTGTGCTCTCTTGCCAGAGGCCGGGTCCCCAGACAGCAGGTCTTTCGGGATCCTCCCGTCTGACATGCGGTGTACGTGGCCCAGCCAGCGGAGACGGTGTTGTTGGAGCAGGGTGAAGAGGCTGGGTATCTGGGCGCGGGCCAGGACCTCATTGTTGGTGACTTGGTCAGTCCACGTGATGTCCAGGATGCGTCTCAGGCTGCGAAGGTGGGAGGCGTTGAGACGCCGCTCTTGTCTGTAGTAGAGGCTCCAGGTCTCACTGGCGTAAAGCAGTGTGCTGAGGACGCAGGCCCAGTGGACTGCAACCTTGGTGTGCGTCGTCAGCTTTCTGTTCTCCCATTGTCAGCCTGGCGAATGTTGAGGCTGCTTGTCCGATCCGTCTGTTGATCTTGGGGTCGAGGGAGAGGCTGTCCGTGATGGTGGAGCCAAGGTATGTAAACTCGTGAACTACCTCCAGCTCGTAGTTGTTGATGGTGATGGCAGGGGGGTGCTCAACGCCTTGGCTCAACGCGTTGGTCTTCTTCAGGCCGATGATCAAGCTGAAGTCCTGGCAGGCTCTTGAGAAGCTGTCCATGAGGTTTTGCAGTTGCTCTTCAGGGTGTGTTGCCAGTGCCGCATCGTCTGTAAACAACATGTCCCTGATGAGTACTTCACGAACCTTACTTTTCACCCTCAGTCGGGACAGACTGAACAGCCTCCCGTCCAATCTGGTGTAGAGGTTGACACCATCAGTTGATGTTCCAAAGGCGTGCTTCAGCATGACTGCGAAGAAGATGCCGAACAGGGTGGGGACAAGCACACAGCCCTGCTTCACACAGCTGCGGATGTTGAAGGCCTCCGAAGAAGAACCGTCAAACTGAACGACACCTTCATGTCTGTGTGGAATGACTGAACTATCCTGAGGAGCCTCGGGGGACAACCAATCCTGGTGAGGATTTTGAACAGGCCGTCTCTGCTCACAAGGTCGAAGGCCTGCGTGAGGTCAATGAAAGCGACGTAGAGTGGTTGTCTTTGCTCTCTGCATTTCTCTTGTAGCTGTCGAAGGGAGAAGATCATGTCGATTGTGGAGCGTTCTGACCTGAAACCGCACTGGGACTCGGGATACAGTGTTTACCCTTTCGGCTATTTTCTGCAGTCTGTTCAGGACTGCGCAGGCGAAGACATTCCCAATGATGCTCAGCGTCAATGCTGAGCATCGTTGGGAAGGTCTACATTTAGTATTTTTTTAATCAAACTTAGCAGTATTTTGTTCTTTCGAATCTAGTCATTACAATACAGTGTAGGTGTGTTTAGCAGATCATAGAACATTTAGTAGTATGAGCCCTTTGCCACAAAACATTGAGTTGACCTTTTAACCTACCATACAATCAATCTAACACTTCCCTCCTACATAGTCCAAAACCATCCAGTTTTCTTTCATACATGTATCTATTTAAATATCTTTTAAATATCCCTAACGTATCTGCCTCCACAACCACTCCCGGAAGTGCTTTCCAGGCATTTACTGCTCGCTGTGTAAAGAAAAATTACCTCTGTCATTTCCCCTGAACCTTTCTCCACTCACCTAAAATCATGTCCTGTGGTATTAGCCATTGCCACTCTGGGAAGAAGTCTCTGGCCATCCACACAATCTCTGCCTCTATCAAGTCAACTTTCATCCATCCTTCACTCCAACGAGAAAAGCCCTAGCTCGCTCAACCTATCCTCCTAAGTCATAAACTTATGGTCAACAATTGACCTTAGGATGTCTATAATTTAATTGTTACCTGTTATGTGCTGTATAGTGAATGTTACAGCCCTCGTGACTTTTAAGGAACAGAGGGATCTTAGTGGGCTAGTAGTTGATGAGGGTGGCAACGTTGGTAGACAAAGTTCTGAAAAGACATGTGATACATTCCCTTTATTAAGAGCTGGGAAGTTTATGAAACAACTTTATAATGCATTTTAATTTATTTTTTATTTAGCGATACAGCACAGAGTAGTCCCTTCTGCCCTGAGGGCCACAACGCCCCTGCAACCCCACAACTCCGATTAACACTAACCTCACCATGGGACAATTTACAATGACCAGTGAACCTACTCGGTACATCTTTGGACTGTGGGAATAAACTGGAGGACCTGGAGAAACCCCACACATTCCATGGGGAATACGTACAGACTCCTTACAGAACGGCGCTAGAAATGAACTACGAGCTGTAATAAATTACGGTGGTGCCCACGGTATTGGTGAATTCAGGCCAGAATAAAGTACAGGAGCATAGAGGAGAGATCTAGATCGGCTGGTTGAGTGGTGTCACAACAAAAACCTTGCACTTAACATCAGTAAGAACAAAAAATTGATTGGGGTCTGCAGGAAGGGGAAGTTGGGAGAAGACACACTAGTCCTCATGCCAATGGCTATATTTCATTAGGAGTTTGAGGAGATTAGCTATGTCACCAGAGGCACTTGCAAATTTCTACAGCTGTGTCGTGGAGAGCATTCTTATTGCTTGCATCACCGTCTGGCGTGGAGGCGCCAACGTACAGGATTGGAAGAAGCTGCAGAGGGTTGTAAGCTCATCCAGCTCCACCATGGACCCAATGGGCAATGATTCAAAAAGGCAGCATCCATCACTAAGGCCCTCACCATCCAGGGCATGCCCTCTTCCATTACTACATCAGGGAGGAGGTACAGGAGTCTGACGACGTAAACCCAATGTCTTAGAAGCAGCTTCTCCCCATCCACTGTGAGATTGCTGAACAATCCATGGATTCATGAACACTACCTTACTATTTTGCTCTTTTTGCTCTACTTATTATTCATGTTTTTTTATTGTAACTTACAGTAATTTTTCATATATTGCACTGTACTGCTGCCACAGAACAACAAATTTTGTGATAATAAATTTCAGTGATAATAAACCTGATTTGATTCTGAGTACTGGTACTGGGTAAAGCTGTGGTGGAAAACTCCCCACACACCTGCATACCTGCACTCCACCTCTGGGCTTCGAGGGAAATTAAGCACAGGAGCGCATCAAAGCAAAAAGGCTAGAAAAGTTTCCCAGTAAACCCGAGGGTTTGGGGAAGCTTGGGGATTCACAAAATGAGACCGAGATGTTAATCAGAAAAGGGAAAGAGAAGAAAAAAAACACACACACCAATAAAGGCAATGGAGAAATGTGAAGAGAGACTGGGGAAAGTGCTCTCAGTGCACAATGAGATTAAGTAGAAAACTGTAGCAAGGTTTCATGAACTCTGCCTTGGGTGGACCCCAAGCCTGCTAGTGCAAGGAGGAGGTTTGGTCATGGGATTAGCAACACCATCCTGTAAAAGCATAAAGTTACAGAAACACCAACATAACCCCCAAAGACTTCATCCCTGGGATCAGAAGGATGCATCAGGAAGATGGAGAAAACCCAGGACAGAGGACTCCGGTAAGCTGCTAGCAATGGCCTGTGCCCAGTAGGGCTAATTGGCTTAACAAGAAGTAGGGACTCCTGAGTCATTGTAGTCTGACCAATAAGCAATCACTGATCAGAGGGACATAGAGCGATATTCAGCATGTCCCCATTAACCTTCGCCAACTTTTATTGACTCACCATACTTAGCATCCTATATGGGTTCTTGATTAGTCAGGGCTTCAAAGGTTGTGGGGGGAGGCAGGAAAATGGGTTTGAGAGGGATAATAAATGAGCCATGATGGAATGGCAGAGCAGATTTGATGACAGAATGGCTGGATTCTGCTCCTCTGTCTAGGTCTTATGGATGCAGTATGGAGTGGTAGAGCAACTAGAGAGAGATATGGACATGCTCAGCCATTAGCGAGACCAGCCTCCTCTACACGGACTCTGTGATCTTCAGGTAGGGGAAGTCGGGAGAACACGCATCAGTTCTTATTCAGGGGTCAGCACGGAAAAGGTTGAGCATCATCAAGTTTCTGGGTACCAGCATCTCAGAGGAACATCCAGGGCCCAACATATTGATGCATTCACGATGCAGGTATATCAGCGACTAGATTTCATTAGGACTTTGAGGAGATCTGGTATGTCACCAAAGACTCATCTGCAATGGATACTATTGAGTGCGTGTAACCCATTGAACACACATTTACATTGATCTATAATAAGTATAATTGTGTGTGAACCATCGAACACCCATTTACACTGATCTACAAGGAATATCATTGAGTGTGTGTAAACCATCCAACATGTATTTACACTGATCTACAATGAATACCATTGAGTATGTGTAAACCATTGAACACCCATTTACACTGATCTACAATGGATATCATTGAGTGTGTAAACCATCCAGCACCCATTTACACTGATCTGTGATGAATATTATTGTGTGTAAACTATTGAACACCCACTTACACTGATCTACAATGAATATCATTGAGTGTGTAAACCATCGAACACCCCTTTACACTGATCTACAATGAATACCATTGCCTTTATTTCCACTACATTTCTGTAACCACCGCGCAACCCGCCTCCCCCCCACACACACACATACATACACACACTCACACACACAGGCCAGTTAACCAACCAGCCAGCACATTTTTGGGATGCAGGAGGGAGCCAGCCTTCCTAAATGCTAAATACAGCACAGAGACCTGATTCGCTTGCAGCAGCGACTGGGGTTTCTGAAATGTCCCGTCATATCACTAGCGCTGTATCCTCTCCGTTTGGAATGGAACAATGGTTGGGAGAGGGACGGCAGGATCCCAGATAGAACAGCAGGCCATCTGACCCCGGTGTCCTGTGCCAGTGTTTCTGCAGATTTTATGCAACTCTACTGGGCTCTGTGTTAAGTATTGCATTCGTTTCTGGGTGCCCCATTACAGCAAAGACGTGGAGGCTTTGATGTAATGTAGAAGAGGCTTACAGATTGTAACCCCTTGTGACCAATCGGAGCAGCAACGAAATTACGGACGCTCTTCTTCCAGTGCTCGGTACTGGTGTTGGAGTGTTCGTCTCAACCCAGAGGAACATGGAGGGAGAAGGGGAGAGGAACAGCGGTGGAAGGAGGGGAGTGTGACGAGGAGGGGAAGCGGAGAGGGCGATTGAGGGAGAGAGAGCAGAGAGAGAAATGGGAAGAAGGGGAGAGAAAAAGAGTGGAGAGAGAAGGGAGAGGGAAGGACGGATAGAGAGGGTGGTTAAGGTAGAGAGAGAGGAACACAGAAGAGAGAAAGGAGGGTGTTTAGATAGCAAGGGAGGGAAGAGTGAAAACGAGTAAGAGACAGAAGGATGAGAGAATGAGAGATAACGACAGAGAGGAGGAAGATAATAACAGAAAGGAGAGAGAGAGAAGGCTGTGTGTGTGATGAGGGCGGGGGGTGGGGCGAGAGGGACGGGGAGTGATTTTCAGCATTGTTTACTCCCGTTCAACCAGATCCATTGGGAGATCTGCCCGAAAGTTTTCGGGTTATTTCCTCTTTGTGAAGACAAGCTTCGTATCATCGCCACAGATCGATAACTGCCGGAACGTTCCAGTTTTTATTTTATTGTGAATTCATTACAAACATTGTGAAAATGTCACATAAAGGCAAAACCAGCTCGCCTGGAGCCGTGAAGATTAAACGCACACAAAGTATTCAAGTCGTTTCCAGCGCGGAATAAAATTGGTTTGTTTGCCGTTGCAGCTTTCAGCTGCAGCCTGCCGAGACCGACAATGGGGGTGTTTGAGTAGTAGGGCTCTCGGGTGGTTTCCACCGCACCGCTGTGTTCCACACTGTCAGCGGGTTCCGATGTTGGAGGGAGGTGGTAAACCCATGCCGCCTCCTCACCAGCCCCCGCCCTCCCACAACGGACGCTCCGCAGTGCCTCGGAGCTTTACCCCGTCTGAAAACTTGACACGCATCCTAAGAAATATAACCTCCCGATACGATAAATGTCCATAATACCATAATCTATAATAGCGGAATCGAGCCCTTCGGCCCATCGACTCTGCTACGCCATTCCATCCTACCTGATTTATTTTCCCTCGCAACCCCATTCTTTTGCCTTCACCCCGTAACATTTTACTAATCCCGATCGCGTCAGCCTCCGGTGGCTTGGACAGCTGCCCGTGGCAACGGATTCCACAGATTCACCACACTTTAGCTGAATAAATTTTTCCTCATCTCTGCTCTAAATGGGCGTCCCTCTTTTCTGAGGCTGTGCCTTTTGGTCCTAGACTCCTTCACCTGGGAAACATCCTCTCCACATCCACTAGAGCTTTTAACATTCGATAGATTTCAATGAGATCTCCCCCCGCCCCCCCCACCCACCACCACCACCCCTATTTTTCTAAGCCCCGGCGAATACAGGACCAGAGCCATCAAACGCTCATCATACGTTAACCCTTTCATTCTTGGAATCATTCCCGTTAACTTCCTCTGGACCCTCTCCAATGCCAGCGCATCTTTTCTTAAATACGGGTCACAGAATTGCTCAGGGTGCCCCAGCTGCGGCCTGACCAAAGTCTCGATGTTTATCTCATCGCTGATAGGACGAATGGGCCAATTGGAATATGTATTTCCAACGTTAGGAGCCTCGAACTCCAGACTTTCTGTTGTTATGCCAACGACAGAGTGATTGGCTGCTGTCCCTGACTGACCGACAGGCGGACCCACAGCTTCCAGCCTGTGCCCTTGATGCCCACGGCAAATCGTCGTCCGAGTCCCGCTGTAGCCCCGTCCGCCCGTCATCTCTCCGGCTGCTGTTCCTTTCCAGCTCTCAATTAACCAACGGCAGAATTCCAGCTTGATCCCCGGATGCGGCCTGCAGAGGGATTCCCTCACATAATGCAGCCTGCATAAGCGAATTGGAGACCCCCAACTCAACATTCTTTAAGGAGGGCAGCAAGCCAAAAATTTGTCGTCATTGAATGCTCGACCGCACTGTCTATCCACATCGTTGTGGCTCTCGCACCTCATTGTCTGAACAGAATTTTCTCTAAAGATTAAAGATTAGCTATATTTGTGACATGTAGACTGAAACTGCGACAAAGACCAAATGTTTCACAGTCCGAGGATGTGCTAGGGAGAAGCCCACAAGTGTCGATGCGCTTCCTGCGCCAACGTAGCAGGGCCACAATCTAACCTGTACGTCTTTAGGAATGTGGGAGGAAACCGAAGCACCCGGAAGAAACCCACACAGTCACGGGGAGAACTCCTTACAGTCAGTGGCAGGCATTGACCCCCAATCGCTGGCACTGTAAAACGATGCACTAACCACTATGCTACCGTGCCTTTTGTGACTGTAACACTTTATTCTGCAACAAGCACAAAATGCTGGAGGAACTCAACAGGCCAGGCAGCATCTATGGAAAAGATGACGACGTTTATGACCGAGATCCGTCATCAAGACACTTGCTGGTGTCCTGTTTGACTCTAGTTTGTGATTCCGGTTCATTCTGCATTTTCTTACTACTTTTCCCTTGTACGACCTCAATGCACTGATACAACGAAAGGAAATGACATACAAAACAACCTTTTTTTCACTGCACTTTGATACAGGGGACAGCATGGTAGTGTAGAGCTCAGCACAGATGGCAAGGGTTCAAATCCCGCCGCTGCCTGTAAGGGGTTTGTACGTTCTCCTCGTGACCGCATGGGTTCCCTCCGTGTGCTCCAGTTTCCTCCCAGATTCCAAAACCTACCAGAATTGTATAATGTCCCATGGGTAGGCTAGGATTAAATCAGGGGATTGATGGACGGTGTGGCAATTTGTGAATTTAACCTGTCCGGTTAGATCAACCTAATCTAATTTTGGAAGGTTTGCCAGCTCCCCTGATTGAATCTCTGGAATTAGGGGCCACAGTCTCAAAGTAAGCAGTTGGTTGTTCTGGACAGAGATGAGGGTCAGTCTTTACTCAACCTTTGGAGTTCTCCACCCCAGATGACTACAGGGTTTCCATCATGAACAAATAACAATAAGCAGTGATGTAAACCAATTACCAGTGACCACCTCATTCACTTGGCAATGATGCCATTATACTTTTACACCCTGCAGATAGTCACTTCAAGGTTCATCAGATAGGATGGAACAGTGCTGTACTGGATGCACCGGTAATCAGAGTTCAAGTTTCACCTCCATTTGCACGGAGTTTGCACATTCTCCCTCTGACCACATGGCTTTTGTCTGGGTGCTCTGGTTTCCTCAAACTTTCCAATGGCATATGGTTAGGGATAGTGAATTGTGGGCATGCTCCGTGGGCACCAGAAGTGTGGTATTATTTGACCCCAGGACTTGTTAATCATGTTTATCATGTGCTTGACCTTCAGGCTTTTGAATTTTGGACTTGCTCAGACCTTCGACACTTGTGACCCAGGCACTCGTGAATCCTTCTTGCTTCACCTTTGCCCTTTGACCGCTTCCACTGCTATTCTCCAGTAGCCTGGACTTGACTAATTAATAAACACAAGAGATTCTACAGATGCTGGAAGTCTTGAGCAACAAACACAAAATGCTGGAGGAACTCAGCAGGTCAGGTAGCATCTACGGAAGGAAAAATGCCCTTCATCAGCACCAGACTCTGCAGATGCTGGAAATCTTAAGCAACACGCACAAAATGCTGCGGGAACTCAGCGGGTCAGGCAGCGTCTATGGAGGGGAATAAACAGTTGACATTTTGGGCTGAGACCTTTCTCAACTAAAGCCCTCTCCTGCCCTCTTCCAACATGACCAGGCTTCTGTATCTTGCCAGACTATTGCAAACAGTTGAAAAATCAGATAGGATATATGTAGATCTTAAAAACAAAAGGTAAAACAGAGAGCGAAGATGGGGAAACGTAAGCTGCCCTAACCCTTCCCCGCACCCCTTGATCAGATCTTGATGACTCCAAAGAAGGTCTTGCCGTCCAGGTAGTCGACCAAGTTGGGGTTGCTGACATTAACGTAGAGGTGGTGGTCTTGCTCCAGCTCCACCATTGCGCCATGGCTGAGGGTTGTGTACCAGATGCCTCGACCCTGGCTTCTTCCGCACACCGTCTCGGTCCCAGTGAGCAGCAGAAGGGGCTGGGGGTAGGAGTCATGCCGCCGGTACACCTGGTGGGAGAGGGTGAGCGGCTTCTCCTGGCACCCGCTGCCCCGGAAGCCCACCTGACAGTAGACGTAGTAGAGGCCCCGCTTGGGCACGATCAGCGAGTGGCCCCGGTACCTCACCAGGTTGTTGGTGAAGGCCAACCCCCTCACTGGCTCCCACATCAGGGTGCGGTGCACCTCACCCTCTGCCAGGTCCTGGTATATCCCTGCACATCAGACAGAGGGAAGGGACATGGTTTAGTGGGATGCGAGCCCTGGTGCTCCATCACATCAAGGACCTGGCCCTCACTCACTTCTTGTCTGATATGACCATGAGATATAGGAGCAGAATTAAGCTATTTGGCCCATCAAGTCTGCTCCATCATTTCATCATGGCTGATCTGCCGTTTCATCATGGCTGATTCAATTTTCTTCTCAGCCCCAATCTCCTACCTTCTCCCTGTATCCCTTCATGCACTTACCTACATCCTTTCAATCTACAATAATCTCCTTTGATGCTCAATAACTTCCTACTGCTCCTCACCTCCCATTGAACTTCATGAACTTCCCATTGGTCCTCACCAACTTCCTATTGATACCCACCAAACACTTGTTGGCCCTTCAGATATTCCATTGGCCCTTGCTAAATTTCCTGTTGGCCCTCACCTTCCCAATGGTCCTCGGTGATTTCTTACTTATCCTCCGCAAACTGCATTTGGCCCACTCCACTTCCTGTTGGCTGCCTCCAATTTCCCATTATTCCTCACCAACTTCCTGTTGATCATCACCCAAACTCTTGGTGGAGCTTCTGATGTCCCATTGGCCCTCATCAACTTTTCATTGGTCCTCACCAAGTTCTTGTTGGCCTTCATTCAATTCCTGTCAACCCTTGCTATCTCTCTGTTGGCTCTCACCAAGTCTCTGCCAGTGCCTACCACTCCCTGTCAGCATACTCTCAACCTCACCATTCATCCCATTATGGCCTTACAAACTCATAATCTGCCTGCACTGCACTTTCTCTGAAAATGTAACACCTTTCTCTGCAACAATTTACTGTTTGCTTTGTACGACCTCAAAGCATTGTGGTGATACAATGATCTGAAGTGTTTGCATGCAAAATTTTCTCACTATCTGTCAGTACTGTTGACAATAATAAACCAATTTAATCCGACTAGTGACAATTTGCCCTAACCCACTTCTTGCTGTGCACAACTTGGTTGCCACTGCTTCAAGAAGAGGAACAAGTTTGTGGACCATGTCCCACTGACTTTGGGCTCAGCGGGGGGGGGGGGGGAGTGGCATTAGGCAGTGAAGGGGTGCTATCCAAGTGCGAGGGCAGAAGGGATCGAGTCCTTGCCAGCCCAGCTGACTGTCCCTGCATTTTCTCCTAGTTTCAGCAGAGTTGGTGGGGGGGTGGGGGGGTGTGGGGAGATTGGGACACAGCTCCTCCTCCTTGAGGCATGGCCTCTGCCATGACATGTCTCCTGCCCCCTGAAACCCAGAAGGAGACAGACCTCTGCCTCCACTCTCCACCCATACTTACCAATAAGATGTGCAGCTGGCTTGCCGGTATCGATGATACTCGGTACCTTCCCTTCAGTGCTGACTCTCCCTGCAAGAGAAGGGAAACCTTTGAATGAGGGATGAACTGTGTTAGTCTGCGTCCAGCTGTCATTGAGGAAGAGCAGGTGGTCTCTATGGGCAAAGAGGTCTTCCAAGAACAGTGGGCCTCTCAGGGGATTGAATGTAGTTGTAGATAGTAATAATTTACAAAGAAGGGAGTAGAAGATGGTGGCGTGACGCAGTGCGCGCGGCCTCTCCAGTGAAATGATATCGTATTTGTTAAATAGGGGCCGCGCACAATCCTGATTTGATGGAGATGGATGTGAGAAGCACGGGGGAACATCTGGAGAAACTTCTGAAATGCCCGGTTTGCTGCCGCTGCTACTGTGTGATTGAGAATCTCTGGAGGGAAGGCCCCAAATCCTCGGCTTTGCCTGTTGCTGGTGGCCGGGGCTGGGGTCGAAGTGCTCGGCAGAGATGGTGCTCGGTGCTCAGTGTCGGAGGGCTGGTAGGAGGCTCGAAGTTTTCGGATGGACTGAGAGTTGGATTGTGGTTGGGTGCTTCCAGGGTGCTGCATCAGCAAGTTTGCGGCGCTGGAAGCTCATGGCAGGGAGAGTGTTCTTCCTTCCACTGTCTGCGTGAGATGACGGGACTTTCGAGAGACTTTGAGACTTTTTTTTTTACTGTGCCCATGGTCTGTTCTTTATCAAATTGCTGTATTGCTTGCACTGTTGAAATTATATGTTATAACTATGTGGTTTTTGTCAGTTTTTTTTAGTCTTGGTTTGTTTTGTGCTTCCGTGATATCACACTGGAGGAACATTGTATTATTTCTTAATGCATGCATTACTAAATGACAATAAAAGAGGACTGTGTGTCCTCATAATCTAATCTAATTGTATTTTAATCATGGTTGCATCATGGCCTGGTATGGGAACACCAACACCCTTGAATGGAAAAGCCTATAAAAGTAGTAGACACAGAACTGTTCCCAAAACCTACGGACTCACTTTCAATGCCTCTACAAACTCAAGTTCTTGATATTTAAGTGTTCAAGGGCAGCACGGTGGCGTAGAGGTTAGCACAACGCTTTACAGTACCAGCGACCCGGGTTCAATTCCTGCCGCATTCTGTACAAAGTTTGTACCTTCTCCTAGTGACAGTGTGGGTTTACTCTAGTATGGGTTTCTCCCAGAGTCCAGAGACGTACCGGTTAGTAGGTTAAATGGTCATTGTAAATTGTAAATTGTAAATTGTACCGTGATCCACCTGGGATTCTGCTGGGTGGTGCGGCTCGAAGGGCCGAAGGGCATATTCTATGCTGTGTCTCAATAAATAAATAAATACGAGAAAAGAGGTTAAAAACCCAAACTAATAATAAATAAATAAACAAACAATAAATAGATATTTATTTATCATTTGTTTATTATTATTTTGTATTTCCACCTGTTGCTATCTTTTGCAGACTAGCTGTTTGTCCATCTTCGCTGTGTGCAGTTTTCCACTGATTGTATCGTGTTTCTTTGTATTCACTGTGAATGCCCGCAAGAAAATGAATCTCACAGTTTCATGTGGTGCAATGTATGTACTTTGATTATAAATTTACTTTGAACTTTGAAACTGTAAATAGTTTAGTATTTTATTAGAGAATAAAACAAACAAGGGATGGACAAGTGGAGCATTTGGTCAGGATTGGATGATTGTCACGGGAAACAGAGCTGGCCACTGTCAGTACCTAAGGAATTATTTGCTTTGGACCGATGTAAGGCAGAACGTTCCCTCTCAGAGAAGGTGTGAGTTCACCCTGTTACATATACGGAGCAACAGAAGATCTACAGGAGGAACTCAAGGTGTTGAGCAGCATCGGTGAGGGGAAAGGGACCGTCGACATTTTGGGTTGAGACCCCATGTCAGGACTGAGAGTGGAGAGGAGAGGTGTCCACTGTACAGAGGAAGAGGGGAGTGATCCTTGAATGATGAGGGGTGAAAGATATCCAGCAATTACCTCAGACTCCTTCCTCACCACCCTCACCCTCAGCCCTGACATAGTTTCGACTTGAAATGCTGATTGTTCCTTATTCCTTTCATTCTTACATTTGTAGACAATTAGTATTCTATTATTCTATTGCATTTAAAATCCAATTCAAAGTTCAAAGTTCAGGGTAAATTTATAATATCAAATTACACATATACAACCCTGAGATTCATTTTCTTGTGAGCAGACTCAGTGGACAGCACCCATCAGAGCAGACAAACAACTAATATGCAAAAGACAACAAACTGAGCAAATACAAAATAAAAAATGAAATAATACAGACGTAAGTAAATAAGCAATAAATATCATGAACATGAGATGAAGAGTCTTGGAAAGTGAGCCCAGTTCTGTGGAAACAGTTCAGTGTTGGGGAGGTCTTTACATGTGAAGGACTGGCCGTATCCATTATTTTTTGTAGGATTTTCTGTATAGGGCCATACCAGGCTATGATGCAACCAGTCAATGTACTCTCCACCACACATTTAACGAAGTTTGTCAAAGTTTTAGATGTCATGCTGAATCTTCACAAATTCATCAGGAAGTACAGGCGTTGCTGTGTTTTCTTCGTAATTACACTTACTGTATGTGCTGGGCGTGGGACAGGCCCTCTGAAATGTTAACAGTGAGAAATTTAAAGCTGCTAACCACCCCCACCCCCAAAGAGGACTGGCCCATGGACTTCTGATTTCCTCCTCCTGAAGTGAATAATCAGTTCCTTGGTCTGGCTGACTTTGAAAGGCTGTTGTCACCACCTTTGACGTGGTCAATGACAGGACCATTGTCATGCATGCAACCACTGGGGTGGTTCATTACCACAATAACTGAGGGGCTTCCTCCCCCAACCTGATCCACCCTCTCCAACAGAAGAACCCTATACTGTGGTCCTTGCGGTGGCTTCACTGTACCCCTCAGGACACACTCCTGCATCCTGCAATGTGCCAGTCCGCAGCATTCGTCCACGGACCTCTGGCTGTACAGGAAGACCAACAAGTTTCGGGCAGATGCTGTTCAACCCACAAAATCGCTACAGCGCATCGGCTGTGGCTCCAGATTCCTGTACCTCTTGTGCCCCCAGTTTCACAAGAAGACATGGGGAGCCACTGAAAGGGTAAGAGAGAGGGAGGCGGAAGGAGCAAACAGTGAGGGAGAAAGAGATAATGGAGAAGGGCAGAGAGATTTATACATTTGTAACAGCTGTAGCAATGGGAGAAATACAAATGTATGTATGAGAACCATTTAAGATGAATGGAGGAAAGCTTTGGTAAGTTCTTTCATAAGTCGAGGGACAGAGTTTAAGAGTTGCGATGAAATGATGCAGCTCTATAAATCTCTGGTTAGGCCACACTTGGAGTACTGTGTTCAGTTCTGGTCGCCTCACTATAGGAAGGATGTGGAAGCATTGGAAAGGGTACAGAGGAGATTTACCAGAATGCTGCCTGGTTTAGAGAGTATGCATTATGATCAGAGATTAAGGGAGCTAGGGCTTTACTCTTTGGAGAGAAGGAGGATGAGAAGAGACATGATAGAGGTGTAAAAGATAATAAGAGGAATAGATAGAGTGGATAGCCAACGCCTCTGCCCCAGGGCACCACTGCTCAATACAAGAGGAGATGGCTTTAAGGTAAGGGGTGGGGAGTTCAAGGGGGATATTAGAGGAAGATTTTTCACTCAGAGAGTGGTTCGTGCGTGGAATGCACTGCCTGAGTCAGTGGTGGAGGCAGATACACTGGTGAAGTTTAAGAGACTACTGGACAGGTATATGGAGGAATTTAAGGTGGGGGCTTATATGGGAGGCAGGGTTTGAGGGTCGGCACAACATTGTGGGCCGAAGGGCCTGTACTGTGCTGTACTATTCTATGTTCTAGGTTTTGTATGGAGAGTGGTGAGTGTGTGGAACACAGTGCTGGGTGTGGTGGTAGAAACAGATATGTTAGGGACATTTAACAGACTCGCAGATAAGCTCATGGATGTAAGAATGGAGGAGTCTAGGTTGTGTAGGGTTAGACTAATTGCGGAGTAGGGGAGTAGGCACAACATCACGAGCTAAAGGGCCCATAGGCTGCTGTTCTGTTCCATGTTCTCAGAGAGAGAAGATAGACAGACAGATACATAGACAAAGACAGAGATAAAGGGAGACACAAAGTGGGACAGAGAAATGTGATATAAATATCAGATATAAACAGAGATGGGGGGAAGGTGAGAGGAGAAATGATTTGGTGATTCAGCGTTCTTTCTCTCTCTTTCCCCTCTGCCATCATTATCACTTCCGATCTGTCTCTCTCTCTCTCTCTCCCGCCTCCCCTCTTCCTTTTAGTTACTATTCTCAGACTGGTTGTCCTTGTGTGAAGCGCAGTGCACGCTGCTGCTCTCTGTATTTGAGGAAGTGTGTAGATGTGCTGGAAGCACTTCAGCGAAGGCTAAACCAGACCGATTCCTGGAATGGGCGGGCTGTGTTACGAGGAAAGGTTGGGCTGAACTGCAGCTCCTTATTAGGGCTTGGGGAGCAAGAGGGATGACTGAGTGGCTGTTTACAGATGGATATGGGGAGGACGTGTCCTCCTGTGGAAGGATCCAGAAAGTGGAGTCACTTTTTAAAAATGAGTCGCACTTAAGAAGAAAGTGAGGGGATTTTTGTTTTCTGTTTGTTATTTAACTCTCTTCCTTAATGGGCAATGAAAACATAATAATATTTGTAAGGCAAAGAAGTCAATAAGAGCATTTTGAGGGGATTTGGATATGTGATCAAAAACTCTCACAAATTTCTACAGATGTATCATTGAGAGTATTCTGACTGTGTGGAATGGAGGGGCTGTTGTGCTCGATCAGAAAGAGCTGCAGAGATTTTTCAACTTTGTCATGCACCCCCCTATCCCCTAGCATCCAAGACACCTTCAAAAGACGATGCCTCTAAAAGGCGGCATCCATCATTCAGGACCCACTCCCATCACCCAAGACATGCCATCTTCTCAGTGCTACAATCAGGAGAGAGGTACAGGAGCCTGAAGACACACATTCAATGTTTCAGGAACAGCTCCTTCTGCCATCAGATCTCTGAATGGACAATGAACCGATGTACAATAGCTCACTACATTTTGTTCTATTTTTGCGATACTTAATTTTGTTTATACACACTATATGTACTGTATATATAGACACATAAACATGTTACAGGCCCTTCATCCCACAATGTTGCACCAACCATGTAATCTTCTCCAGAAACTGCCCCGAATTTCCCTACCACATGACCGTCTATTATTCTAATCTCCATGTACCTAAAAGTCTCTTAAAAGACCCTAATGTATCTGCCCCGAATTTCCCTACCACATGACCGTCTATTATTCTAATCTCCATGTACCTACCTAAGAGTCTCTTAAAAGACCCTAATGTATCTGCCTCTGTACACAAGGACAACCAGCCTGAGAATGGCACTAAAAGGGAAAGGGGAGGCAGGAGAGAGAGAGAGAGACAGATTGAAAGTGATAATGACAGCAGAGGGAAAAGAGAGAGAATGCTGAATCACCAAATCACTACTTTGCCCCGGGGGCATAATCACAAGTTGATTGGAGGAAAGTATAGGAGGACATCAGAGGTAGATTCTTTACGCAGACAGTGGTGTGCATGGAATATCCTGCCAGGGATCATGGTAGAAGCAGATACCTTGGGGGAATTTAAGGAACTCTTAGATAGGCACATGGATGAAAGAAAAATGAAGGGCAGGGTTAGATTGATTTTAGAGCCGGTTGAAGTCGGCACAAAATCGTGGGCCAAAGGACCTGTATTAAGACCATAAGTCTGTATAACAATGGAGCAGAATTAGGCCATTTAGTCCATCGAGTCAGCTCCACTTTCTCATTAAGGCTGATCTACTGTTCTTCTCAACCCCATTCTCCTGTTTTCTCCCCATAACCTCTGTCCCCCGTACTAATCCAGAACCTATCAGCATTTGCTTTAAATATACCAAATGACTCGGCCTCCACAAGTGTCTGCGGCAAGGAATTACACACACACACACACACACACACACACACACACACACACACACACACACACACACACACACACACAATCATGAATACACAGCCACATGCACACACACACATACACACACACAGACACATGCACACACACACACACACACACACACAAATCATGAATACACAGCCACATGCACACACACACATACACACACACAGACACATGCACACACACACACACACAAATCATGAATACACAGCCATATACACACACACACACACACACACACACACACACACAAATCATGAATACACAGCCACATGCACACACACACATACACACACACAGACACATGCACACACACACACACACAAATCATGAATACACAGCCATATACACACACACACACACACACACACACACACACACACAAATCATGAATACACAGCCACATGCACACACACACATACACACACACAGACACATGCACACACACACACACACAAATCATGAATACACAGCCATATACACACACACACACACACACAAATCATGAATACACAGCCACATGCACACACACATACACACACACAGACACACGCACATGTGCATATATACACACACACACACACACACACACACACACACACACACACACAAGCACATGCACAAATAGTACCAGAGGTTGGGATCAAACCTTTGACCAATTCCAACCCTGGACCTACCTAGCAAAACAACTTCCCTGAAACTCCCTAGAAAAATCACAGCTTTTTTAAACTGTTAGGTGACGGGATTTAGCCAAGTGAATAACTTTGACTCATTCAGGTTACAAGCATGAACACTAGAACGTAGAACAGTATATCAGAGTGCAGGCCCTTTGGACCATGATGTTGTGCCGACCTTTTAACCTACTCTGAGATCAATCTGTTCTTAGCCTTCCTTCCCACATAGCCCTCCATTACCCTTGCCAGTGCATTCCACGCACCCACCTCTCTCTGAGTAACATACCCCCTCTCTGATATCCCCTCTATACTGTCCTCCAATCACTTTACAATGATACCCCCTCTTACTACCTGCTCTGGTGAAGAGATCTCCGGTTGTCCACTCTAATCTATGTCCTTTATCAGACTATACACCTGTATCAAGTCTCCTCAGATTCAGGTTTGATATCACTGGCATATGCTGTGAAATCTGCTGTTCTGTGGCAGCAGTACAATGCAATGCATAATAATTTACAAGCTATAACTTACAATAGGGTTGTAGGTGGTGACATTTATGTACTTTGATAATAATCTTACTTTGAATTTTAGTTTGAACGTTTAGTTTGAAAGACATGCTCTCTAATCCAGGCAGTAACCTGGTAAATAATTCCCCGTGCCTTGTTTAAAACTTCCACATCCCAAGGACATGTGGGTTGGTGGGATTAATTAGCGATTATTTTGTGTGGGTGGGTGAGTGTTGAAATTGGCGGGAGTGGGAACATTGTGAGCTGGAATGTGTCAGCACAGGTTTAGGTGGGGGAGGGGCGGTTGATGGTCAGAAGTGATTCAGTGCGCCAGAGGGCCAGTTCCTGTGCTGGCTGGCCTGAGGCAGAGTGCAGTCTGTCAGCGCAACACCAGCCCATGAGTTAACCCCCGAAGCCCTGGAGCAAAGTTGGTGAAACTTACGCAAGCAGAGGTTGGGGAAAACACTCAAAATCACGGCAAGTTATAAAACCCACTTCTATCTGGACCCCACCGTTCCCTCTCTCCCGATCCCACCCGTAAAACATTGAGGGAATTTGGGGTATGATGGAGATTCATTCAGGTGGGAGAGTTGGTTCGAAGGACAATGAGGGACTTTAGGGTACGATGGAGACTCATTTGCGTGGGTGAGTTGGTTTGGAGAGGACAATAAGGGACTTCGGGGTGTGATGGAGACTCATTCAGGTGGTTGAGATAGTTTGAAGGACAGTGAGGGACTTTGGGTTACGATGGAGACTCGTTCAGGTGGGAGAGTTGGTTTGAAGGGCAGTGAGGGACTTTGGGGTACGATGGAGGCTCTTTAAGGTGGGTGAGTTGGTCTGAAGGGCAGTGAGGGACTTTGGGTTACAATGGAGACTCATTTAGGTAAGTGAGTTGGTTTGAAGGGCAGTGAGGGACTTTGGGGTACGATGGAGACTCATTAAGGTGGATGAGTTGGTTTGAAGGAGGTGATTCACATGAAACCATCCCCCCACCCCCGTGTCCTTCAGCCAATTTCCAGGAAACGTCCCACCCTCCAGAGGGGGTCCACATTAGAGGAGGCCGCACCTACCTGATGGCTCGGCCCACGTGGAGGAGTTATCAGTTCCCTGTGGAGGAAAAACAAGGGAGAATTAAGAGCTTGTTTGGACCTGTGCCACAGTGGGGAGCACGTTGTAACCCGATTCGGATTCAGTTATTTATTGATCTCATGCACATCGAAACATCCAGTGAAATGCATTGTTTGTGTCGACAATGAACACAACCTCAGGATGGCACACGGATGAAAGGAAAGTGGAGGGCTAAGTAGGAGGGAAGGCTTAGATTGAACTTGGAGAAGGTTAGAAGGTCGGCACAATATCATGGGCCGAAGAGACTGTACTGTTTGACGGTCTATGTGCTGGGGAAAGCCTGCAAGGGTGTCACCACACATACTACTGCCATCATAGCATGCCCACCACACATTCACACACACACACACACACACACACTCACACACACACACACTCACACACACACACACACTCACACACACAGTGATCCATCTCTAGGACAGGCTATGGAACCAATGGGACCCAGTCATACAGCTCAGAAACAGGCTCTTCAGCCCATCCAGTGCATACTGACCAAGATTCCCATCCAAGCTAATCCCATTTGGCCCATATCACTCGAAACCTTTCCCACCTATGTATCTGTACATGCCTTTTAAACATTGCAAATGTACCTGCCTCAACCACTTCCTCTTCCTCTGGAAACTCAGTGGATACAGCAACCACCCTCTGGATCCTATTAAGTTCCTCCACACACACCTTAAACCTGTGTCCTCTAGTTCTTGATTGGCCAGTCCTAGGTAAAAGAGTGGCTCAAAAGGTGATGTCTGTTATCTGTCAAGTAGGGTGCCGTGCACAATCCTGATTTGATGGAGATGGATGTGAAAGCACGGAGGAACATCTGGAGAAACTTCTGAAATGCCTGCTTCGCTGCTGCTGCTACTGTGTGGTCCGGAATCTCCAGAGGAGAAGGCCCCGAGTCCTCAGTTTTGCTTGTTGCTTGGCGGCTGGGGCTGGGTCAAAGTGCTCGGCAGAGGATGGTGCTCGGAGAGGCTGTATTGGAGGAGTTGGTCAGAGGCTCGAAGTTTTCAAACAGGCTCAGAGTCGGCTGCGGTCGGGTGCTTCCAATGCATCGGCAAGTTGTCGACGCTTGGAGGTTCATGGCATGGACAGTTTCTCCCTTCTGCCACCTGCGTGAGATGATGAGTCGATCGGGACTTTGAAACTTTTTTTACCGTGCCCATGGTCTGCTCTTTATCAAATTATTGTGTTACTTTGCACTGTTGTAACTATATGTTATAATTACGTGGTTGTCAGTTTTAGTCTTGGTTTGTCCTGTTTTTCTTGTGATATCATTCTGGAGGAATATTGTATCATTTTTTAATGCATGCATTTCTAAATGACAATAAACGAGGACTGAGTGTCCTCATAATCTAACCTAAAAGATTGTGCACATTCACCTTATCTATGCCCCTCATGATATGCCTCTGGAGCGTAGAAGATTGAGAGGTATGTAAAATTATGAGGGGCATAGATCGGGTAAATGCCAGCAGGTTTTTTGCACTGAGGCTGGTTGAGACTAGAACTGGAAGTCACAGGTTAAGGATGAAAGGTGAAATAGTTGAGGAGAACCTGAGAGTGAATTTCTTCACTCAGGGGGTGGTGCGAGTGTGGAACGAGCTGCCAGTATAAGTGGTGGATACAGGTTTGATTGCAACACTTGAGAGTGTAGTACATGCATACAAAGGAAAGGGTATGGAGGGCTATGGTTCAGGTGAATGGTGATGGGACTAAGCAGAATACTAGATGGGCTGAAGGGCCTGTTTCTGTGCTCTTTACATCTCTATAAGGTCAGCACTCAGTCTCCTACAATCAAATGAAACAAAAAAGTCTATAACTCAGCTCTCAAGACCTGACAACTTTGACATAAATCACTTTCCAACTTAATGGTGCCTTTCCTGTGGCTAGGCGACCACAACTGAACACAAAATTCAAAATGCAGCTTCAACCCATCCTTAGCATTGGAACCCCTAAAGAGAAGCAGTGGGACATTGCTACCACTCCTGACTGACACTCAGTCTGGTCCTCGAGACTATTAGACAGGTTGTTCATCAGACCAGTCCTCCAGGCAGCTAACTGGTCCTTGCTACTGGCAAGCCTTTCTCACCCTCTCCCTCAGCCAACACTGACTCATTGTTCTTCCCTTCTTTCTCTGCACCTTTTCACAACCATCTCCCCAGATCCCAAACCCCGTCTCCTCCCCTCCAATGAAAGGCTGTTGACTGCCTCTCCCTTGCTGATGCAACATGCCCTGCTGAGCACTTGCAGCATTTCCTGGCTTTCTGCCTTAATCAGTTCCTGAAGACTGACATGGGCCGCAAGGTGTTTAAGTACTCGCCATGCCTGCATTAACTGACTGAGTGTCACTTGGGACTGAAAGACTGAGGCACAACTGAGACCTAGAGAGTGCAGAGGAGATTTACAAGGATGTCGCTTGGATTGGGGAGCATGCCTTATGAGAATAGGTTGAGTGAACTTGTGCCTTTTCTCCTTGGAGTGACGGAGGATGAGAGGTGACCTGATGGAGGTGTATAAGATGATGAGAGGTATTGATCATGTGGATAGCCAGAGGCTTTTTCCCCAGGGCTGAAATGGCTAACATGAGGGGACATAGCTTTAAGATGCTTGTAAGAAGAGAGAGGATTCTACCTGCTTTTATCACGGTGTGGTATGGAGGGGCCACTACACAGATTTGGAAACAGCTGCAGAGTTGTAAACTCACCCAGCACCATCATGGACACCAGCCTCCCGAACACCTTCAAAAGGCAGGCACCATTAATTAAGGATGCCCATCACCCAGGTAATGGCTTCTTCTCATCACTACCATCAAGGAAGGAGTACTGGAGCTTGAAGAAACACACTCAACATTTCAGGAGCAGCGTCTTCCTCTCTGCCATCTGATTTCTGAATGGACAACGAACCCATGGACACTTCCTCAGTATTTCCCCCTTTCTTTTGCACTACTTATTTTTTAAATAAATACTTCTGATTGTAGGTTTTGGTTTGTTTTATTATACATTGCTATGTACTGCTGCCACAAAATTACAAATTTCACAACATATGCCAGTGATATCAAACCTGATTCTGATGAAGATGACGTATTTCATTGTATTTTAATGAACATGTGACAAATACTGCACAGCTAATCTCTCTTTCTCTGCCTTGGGATGCGGCAGGAAAGCGGGGCATCTCTGAGAAATAGGCTATTTGCCTTGTCTGCCTTTCTCTTCACCATTTACACCTCGGACTTCAACTACTGCACAGAGTCTTCTCATCTTCAGAAGTTTTCTGATGACTCTGCCATAGTTGGATGCATCAGCAAAGGAGATGAGGCTGAGTACAGGGCTACGGTAGGAAACTTTGTCACGTGGTGTGAGCAGAATTATCTGCAGCTTAATGTGAAAAAGACGAAGGAGCTGGTGGTAGACCCGAGGACAGCTAAGGTACCGGTGACCCCTGTTTCCATCCAGGGGGTCAGGGTGGACATGGTGGAGGATTAGAAATACCTGGGGATATGAATTGACAATAAACTGGACTGGTCAAAGAACACTGAGGCTGTCTACAAGAAGGGTCAGAGCCGTCTCTATTTCCTGAGGAGACTGAGGTCCTTTAACATCTGCCGGACGATGCTGAGGATGTTCTACGAGTCTGTGGTGGCCAGTGCTATCATGTTTGCTGTTGTGTGCTGGGGCAGCAGGCTGAGGGTAGCAGACACCAACAGAATCAACAAGCTCATTTGTAAGGCTAGTGATGTTGTGGGGATGGAACTGGACTTCCTGACAGTGGTGGCTGAAAAGAGGATGCTGTCCAAGTTGCATGCCATCTTGGACAATGTCTCCCATCCACTACATAATGTACTGGGTGGGCACAGGAGTACATTCAGCCAGAGACTCATTCCACCGAGATGCAACACAGAGCATCATAGGAAGTCATTCCTGCCTGTGGCCATCAAACTTTACAACTCCTCCCTTGGAGGGTCACACACCCTGAGCCAATAGGCTGGTCCTGGACTTATTTCCGGGCCATGATTTACATATTACTATTTAACTATATATGGTTTTATTACTATTTATTATTTATGGTGCAACTGTAACGAAAACCAATTTCCCCCGGGATCAATGAAGTATGACTATGACTATGACTACGACTATTTGGCCGGCGAGTCCCCTTTGACATCATTATGTCATCATTGTCTTCCCAAACCGCGTAAGCTTTGACGCCGTTCCTAATCAGCGACCTCTCGCCCTCCAGTTTAACTGTACCCAATGACTTGGCCTCTTCAGTCATCTATGGCAATGAATTCCACAGATTCACCACCGTCTGGCTATAGAAAGTCTCTGTTCTAAGGGGACATCCTTTTATTGTGATGAGGACGATGAGCCATGCTTCCTGCTTTACCTGAGCAATGGTCCATAGGTGGCAGTACGAGATTGCGAGCTGTTCGTTATTCTTCGAAACCATTTTTTTTTGTGTTCATCTCATTGCGCTTCTGAATAAAGAATTACGCTCTCTCCCCTGAACTGCGCCCCGTACACATCGACAGATGTGTAACCTTGTCCCGGAGTAACCTTGGCCTCATCAATTCTGCAGAAGAGTGTCGGATTGGAAACGCGGTCTCTGCCTCTCCCTTCAGAGAAGTAGCCTGATTTGGTGAACGTAAACCCTGCAGAACCTGTCCTTTCTCGATCGCGCTGACACGCACAAGACTGATTCTGGGAACCTCCGGGCAAGCAATGATATTGAATTTCCCTCTGGGATTATCCCGCCCGAGCAGGAACAGGATATGAGATGGTCTAGGAAATGGACATCGGATATTCCTGATGGGGAAACCCCACCACCCCACCAACCAAACCCCGCCCCCCCCCCCGACCCCGCTGAAGCTCTCTTGGTAAGCGAGTTTCATTGTACAGCCCCAGGGCATGTCAAGAAGGCTTCTCTTGCAAAATCAGGCTTTGGGGCACGGTCAGTCTTTCAATGTAGGAAACGCAGCGGCTGGTACTCACACAGCAAGATCCCACTAACACGCAGGCGTGGGGCGTTGCGGCCAAGGAGCTCCGAGATTGCTCCTCACTGGGGGGATTTGCACTCCCTGCGACCCATCCTAACGAGAGAGGGTTCCCACTGAGAGAGGTATGTTGGCCGTGAACCGATCACGGACATTTGTCATTTCAGCCACAGACCCATCGCAGTGACTGCTCACCACCCACGCTGTGGTGGCACGGTAGCGAAGTGATTAGCTTAACACTTTAAAGGTGGTCAACTCCCTCCGCTGTCCGTGAGGGATTTGTACGCTTTCCCCATGACCGTGTGGATTTCCTCCCGGTGCTCCGGTTTCCTCCCACATTCCAAGGACGTACGGGTTAGGGTTAGTGAGTTGTGGGTAGCGGAAACATTGCGACCCTTGCGGTTGACCCAGCACATCCTCGGACTGTCTTATTGACAATGATATTTTGCTCTGCTTTATTTTTGATGGCTCGATGTACAAGTGACAAATGAAACTACACCTTAAAACAAGACTGATCTGCCCCTGGACCCAGTTCTCCTCTGTTCCACTTCTCCATCACCTTCCACATCTGTGGGGTTCTCAAAGGTTTCCAATCTGGGGTCTGCAGATCCTCTGGTAATGGTAGTGGTCCGAGGCATAAAAAAGATGAGAAACTTGAACCTGCATCATTTTGATACCCTCCCACAGTCCAACATATCGGGCGGAGAATCCCAGGGAAGAAATCCCTACTAGCCTCCCCACCACCTCAAAAGGTGATGCCTCGAGAAGGAACCTCGCAAACCAGGACATGCCCATTTCTCATCCATGCCATCGGGGAGGAGGTGCAGGAGCTTGTGTACGCATGCTCAACACTTTGGGGACATCAGATCTCTGAACGGTCAATGAACCCATGAACACCACCTCAGTACTTTGTCTTGTTTTGCACAACTCATTTATTTTTATTGTACTTCTTATTGTAACTTAGCGATATCTTTGTTACACCGTACCGCTGCCACAAGGCAACAGATTTCAGAACATGTTGGTGATTTAAAATAAAACCTGTTTCCAATTCCTGCATATACTGCGCTTGTAAACCTACCTCTTTTGTTCAGAACTCCTCCGATAGTGGAAACATCTCTCTATCTAACAGAGCAGCGCCTGTGGAAGGGAGAGGCTCCTCCCGCAATGGCTCTCGGCCCACTGAGTGCTCTGGATTGCGGCGTCCGGGGTCTCTTGTGTCTCTATTTCCGTGTCTACGGTTACCCTCTCCCAGAATCCGGTACGTTTCCACAAGATTGCATATCATTGTGTTCAGCATTAAAGAATATCCATCCGGATATTTCCCATTCATAACAGGACAACCCTCCCGTCCCAGAAAGCAGCCAGAATCGCATCTGACTCTGGGTTAGATCTGATTTCTTAACTGAGATACCTACAAAACCTGTACACCGGCGAGCGGAGGATCTTTTTCTCTCTCTCTCTCTCTCTCACCCCCCCCCTTTCTTTCTCTGTCTGTCTCTCTTCCCCCCCCCCGTCTCTCTCACTGATTGTCTCTCTCCTTCTCCCCATCCCTTTGTGTATGTCACTATTTTCTTCCTCTCCCTACCGCTTTCTCTGCTCTTGTTCCCTAACTTTTCCTGACCCTGACCCCCCCTCCCTGCTCCCCCTTCTCCCTCTATCTCTCTCTCCCACTCTCCCAGACTCTCTTTCTCCGTCTCCCTTACCCTCGCCCTCTCTTCCCCTCTCACGGTCTATTTCTCTGTCACTCTGCTCCGTGCAACTCACCTGGTGGTTCAGTGCCAGCTGATTGCCACACTTGAAGTACACAACCAGCAGCGTAGTGGTTGGTACGGAGAACGCCAGTGTCAGCAACACCGTGAGGAACACCGACCCTAAGCCAACGGTATCCCCCTCTGCAGCCTTCTCCGTGCGCCCCATTCTCCCTGGTCCTGGACTCGCCCCTGCCCAGTCTCGCAGTGGCGGCTCGCAGCACGGTGCCTCCTGGTTTTGAGCTTTCTGCGTGAGGTCCCGTGCGCTGCCTTCGGGTCCGCCCACAGGCTCCGTCTCGCAGAGGTCGTTTACTTTCAATTTGCAAACAAGCAGGGGATCTCCCGCACCCCCTCCCCCCGGCGGGACCGTCAGATGAGGGGACAACACCAGGGGGTGCAACACACACAAAATGCTGGAGGAACTCAGAAGGTCAGGCAGCATCTCTCCGACCTTCAGGATTGTAAAGGAGTGGGGAGATGTCAGAATAAGAAGGTCGGCGGGGGCTGGGGGTGAAGGACCCGCACTAGATGGGTGGGGGGGGGGGAATGCAACTGGGAAACGATAGCTGGAAAAGACAAAGAGCTGGCTGGCGAGGGAGCGAAAAGTGGACCACGGCAGAAAGGGAAGGAGGGTCACCGGGGGGAGGTGATAGGCAGGTGGAGAGAGGAGGTAAGCGGCCAGAGCGGGGAACTGAAGGAGAGTGGAGGGGAAGGAAAGGGGAAATTGGTCCCATTAGGTTGATGGCCACCTAAATGGAATATGATGAAAATCAGGGGGCGATCACCTGAAAATATACTGTATGGAAACTTCCCTGCTCAAGAGGTTTCAAAGTATCGGAATAAATATTAAACATTAAATATCGGAATATCTAAGTAGTGCACAACCTGAAATATGACCTCTTCACAGACATCCATGAAACAGAGAAAGCCCATAGAACGGTAGAAACCCATTGAAACGACAAAGCCCTCCCCTGCCCTCTCCCTTCGCACAAGCAGCGTTCACTTGTCCGCAACCACGCCGGTAGAAGCACCGATCCCGCGCTCCCACACACTCACACTTCTGTAATTGTCTTTGCCTCTCCGCGGGGTTGTGAACGGTGGATCGTTGGGGCTCATTCAGGGGGAGGGCAATAAGTTAATGAAAGTCATTATTGGTGTTACGATTTACTGTGCTGAGATTCAATTCCCTACAGTTCCAGGAAAATAAAGAAATTCAGTAGAATTTATGCGTAAACAAAGACTGACAAGCAAACAAAGTGCAGAAGAAGACAAAGCGTGTAAACAAATTTAAAAAATACCGAACACATGACTTGTAAAGCTCCTAACGGACCTGTCTTCATCGCTTTCCCCCTGCCTTACCCTGGGTTAGCCAGACAGTGGTGGGTGAAGGTAACAGACAACACTGCCCACAGCCCTAGCGCTGATTCAAAGTAAAGGCTTGGGTTCTGCCCTCAGCAAGCAAGAAATTACAGATGAACTTCCATTCTGTAACAAAACCAGCACCCGTCTCTCCTCCGACTGCCGGCTGCCTTCCCCTCACCTCGCCCTCCCTCCCCATTCCCCTCCCTGTATCTCCGCACTCCTCTTCTCTCCACATTCCCCTCATCCCCACACTCCCCACTCCCATCCCCCTCTCTCCCCGCTCCCCTCCCCTCCCTCCCCTCCCGCTCCCTTCCCAAACCTCGCCCACCCACTCCCCCCAGACCCCTCCCACTCCCCACCCTCCCCACTCTCCTCCCTCTCCCTTCTCATTCCCCTCCCCTCGCTCACTGCTCCCTTCCCTCCCTCACCTCACCTCCGGCTCCCTTCCCAAACCCCTCTCTCCCATTCCCTCCCCACTCCCTCCCCAGTCCCCTCCCACTCCCCAACCTCCCCACTCTCCTCCCTCTCCCTTCCCATTCCCCTTCCCTCGCTCACTGCTCCCTTCCCTCCCTCCCCTCAGGCTCCCTTCCCAAACCCCTCCCTCCCCACTCCCTCCCCAGACCCCTCCCACTCCCCACCCTCCCCACTCTCCTCCCTCTTCCTTCCCATTCCCCTCCCCTCGCTCACTGCTCCCTTCCCTCAGGCTCCCTTCCCAAACCCCTCCCTCCCAAGACCCCTCCCACTCCCCACCCTCCCCACTCTCCTCCCTCTTCCTTCCCATTCCCCTCCCCTCGCTCGCTGCACCCTTCCCTCCCGGCTCCTAATTGC
The DNA here is from genome assembly GCF_030028105.1 of Mobula birostris. Classification (NCBI taxonomy): domain Eukaryota; kingdom Metazoa; phylum Chordata; class Chondrichthyes; order Myliobatiformes; family Myliobatidae; genus Mobula; species Mobula birostris. The sequence continues at coordinate 201,309,077 of NC_092374.1, forward strand.
CACCCTACTTCCATCTTCGCCCTTCCCTCTCTCTTCTCCCTTCCTCTCCTCACCTCACCTCCCTCCCTACTCCCTCCCACTCCCCTCCCTCTCCATCCCCGCTCTCTTCCCCCTCCATCCCCCACCTACCCCTTCCTCCTCCACCTCCTCCCTCTCCCTTTCCACTCCCTTCCCCTCTCTCCCCTTTTCTCCTCCCTCACCATCCCCACTCTCCTTCCTTCCCTTCCCACACATCCCTCCACCTACCCCTCACTCCCCACTCCTCTCCCTCTCCCTTCACACTCTCCTCCCCCTCCCTTTCCTCACCTACTCCTCCCCCCCACTACCCTGCCCCACCCTCCCCACCTACCACTCCATCCCCTCTCCCTTCCTACTCCCTTCCCCCTTCCTCCCCGCTCCCCTCCCTCTCCCTTCCTACTCATCCCTTCCCACCTCCCTGCCTAACCCTCACCTCTCACTTCCCCCTCCTGCTCTTCCTCCACTTCCCTCATCCTCCCTCCCTCTCACCATGCCCATAACACTCATTAACCCTCCACACCCCAACCCTTCCCCTTCTCTCCACTCCCCGCCCCTTGCCCTCCCCACCTCTTCCCCCTCTCCATCACCTCCCTCTCATCCTTGCCTTCTCCCTCTTATCCCCTCCCCTTTGCACTCCTCCCTCCTCACTGCCCACCTACTGCCTCTCCCTCTAACCATCGCCTCCCACTGCTCGAACTGCCCTCTTGCTTCCGAGTGTCCGGTTTGGAGGCAGGACAGCAGGTTACTGGAACAAGTTTCACATCAGGTGGTAACATCTCAGTTTGGAACGGCATCCATTTATTCCTCTCCATAGATGCTGCCTGACCTGCTGCGTTCCTCCAGCGTTTTGTGTAGGTCGTTCTGGATTTCCAGCCTCTGCAGAATCTCTTGAGTTCACGTCTTTTTTCCACATCTCCACTCCCCCTGCACCTGTTTGGCTGGAATCTGTGAAATCCTGGGTTTACGAGACATAGTTGGAGAAGCTCGCACAGTTCATTCTCAGTTCCTCATTATCACTCTCTCTCTCACACTCTCCCTCTTCCCATCTCTCTTTTCCCTCTCCTTCCTACACACACACAGAGCTCCCCCTCTCCCTAGAGTCATGGGTACGACAGCACAGAAACAGGCCCACTGGCTCAAGCCAAACTATTAACCTGCACCTGGTCCAAAGGCCCCCATACCCCTCCCCTCCATGTACCTATCCAAATTTCTCTTAAATGTTGAAATCAATCCCGCATCCACCACTTCTGTAGGTAGCTCATTCCACACTCTCACCACCCGGAGTGGTCATTGTTAGAGTAGGCATGTCAGACTTTGGCTCAAAGGAGGCTTCGGCTCAAAAGAGGTGTTGGTTCTGCTTGAATTTCCAGCGTCTGCAGAATTCCTCTTGTTTGGTTCTGTTAAGGCTCCTTTTGTTTTCTCTTGCTCTCCCTCATGTGGTGAATGGCTGATGTGTGTTCTTCGTGCCAAGAGTCTCCCAGGGAACTATATCTGCGTGAAGTGCATCCGGATGCGGCTCCTTGTAGATTGTGTTAGAGATCTGGAACAGCAGCTGGATGATCTTCAGAACGTAGAGGAGGGTGAGGAGATAATTGATCAGAGTTACAGGGAATTGTCACCCCGAAGTTGCAGGAGGTGAGCAGCTGGATGACTGTCGGGAGAAATGGGAATGTGAGTAGGTACTTACCACAGAACACCCCTGTGGCCATTCCCCTCAATAATAAGTAAACTGTTTTGGATACTTTCGTGGGGATGACCTTCCAAGGGAATGCCATGGAGACCGGTATACTGGCACCGAACATTGGACCGTGGTGCAGAAGGGAAAGGGAGGGAAGAGGGAAGTGGTAGTGACAGGGGACTCAATAACCAGAGGAACAGGCAGGAGATTCTGTGGACATGCACGGGACACCCAGATGGTATGTTGCCTCCCAATATTGTCATATCCACAATATTTTGGAGAGGGAAGGAAAAAAGCCAGATGTCTTGGTACATATTGGTACCAATAACATAGGAAGCAAAACCAATAAGGTCCTGAAAAGAGAATTTAGAGAGCCAAGTAGAAAGCTGAGAAGCAGGAATTTCTGGGTAGGAATTTCTTCATTGCAGCCTGTGCCACATGCCAGTGAGGGTAGAAACAGGATGATTTGGCAAAGTAATGCAAGGCTGACAAGCTATGCAGGGGCAGGGCTTCAGATTCCTGGATCATTGGGATCTCTTCTGGGGGAGGTTTGATCTGTTCAAAAGTGTCAGGTTGTACCTGAACCCGAGGGGGACCAATATTCTCGTGGGCAGGTTTGTCAGAGCTATTGGGGAGGGTTTAAACAATTTGGCAGGGGGGTTTTAACCGGAGTGAAGGGACTCAGGATAGGATGGACGGCAAAAAAGCAAAGATAGCGTGCAGGCTGTCAGGAAGGGCAGGCAGATGATAGGACAAAATTGCAGCCAGCAGAGTGAGTATCAGTGCATTAGGGATGCAGATTCAAAAGTGTAGCAAATGCAGCAGTCAATGTGTTATATGTCAAAGCACAAAATATAAGAAATAAGGTGGATGATCTTGTATTATTACATATTGTCAGGTATAATGTTGTGGCCATCACTGAATCGTGACTGAAGGATAGTTGTAGTTGGGAGCTAAATCTCCAAGGTTACATGTTGCATTGGGAGGAAAGGAAGGTAGGCATAGGGGGTGGCGTGGCTCTGCTCATAAAGAATGGGCATCAAAGCAGTAGAAAGATGTGACATAGGATTGGAAGATGTTCAATCCTTCTGGGTTGAGTTAAGAGGACTAAAGTCCTTTTAGAAGTATAAAAAGTCCTTTTGCAAGTATAAAAGGACTCTGATGGCAATTATATACAGGCATCCCAACAGTAGCTGGGACATGGACTACACACTACAATAGGAAATAGGAAAGGCATGTCAAAAGGGCAATATTATGATAGTCATGAGAGATTTTAACATGAGGTTGATTGGGAAAATCAGGTTGGAAATTCATCCCAAGAGAGTGACACACACAAAGTGCTGGTGGAACGCAGCAGGCCAGGCAGCATCTATAGGAAGAAATACAGTCAACATTTCCGGTGGAGACCCTTCATCAGGACTAACGGAAAAAAGAGATAGTAAGGGATTTGAAAGTGGGAGGGGGAGGGGGAGACCTGAAATGATAGGAAAAGACAAGAGGGGGAGGGATGAAGCTAAGAGCTGGAAAGTTGATTGGCAAAAGGGATACAAGGCTGAAGAAAGGGGAGTATCATAGGATGGAAGGCCTTGGAAGAAAGAAAGGGGGAGGGGAGCACCAGAGGAAGATGGAGAACAGGCAAGGAGTTATGGTGAGAGGAAAAAAAAGAGAGTGAGTTTGTTGAATGCCTGTGAGATGGCTTTTTAGAACAGTTCGTCGTTGAGCCTACTAGGGGATCTGCTATACTGGACTGACCGTTATGTAATGAATTGGAGGTGATTAGGGAGCTTAAGGTAAAAAAACCCTTAGGAACCAGTGATCACAGTATGATTGAGTTCAACTTGAAATTTGATAGGGAGAAAGTAAAATCAGACATAGCAGCATTTCAGTGGAGTAAAGGAAATTACAGTGGTATGAGAGAGGGAGTATTGATATAGTTGTTGAAGAAAGTGCAAAAATGAGTCTATCAATCACAAAAAGACAGAATGTATGGTGATATCCAAAAAGAAGGATTCTCCTATCTGCAGGCTGAGAATAAACAGGGAAGACATAAAACAAGTACAGAACTTTTGCTACTTAGGAAGCTGCGTGACATCAGATGGCAGGTGCGACATGGACATCAAAAGAACAGGGATGGCAAAAAACACCTTTATGAGAATGAAGAGTATACTGACCAACACTAAACTAGGCATGACAACCCACCTTAGAGTACTGAAATGTTACGTTTATCCAGTTATGTTATATGGATCAGAATGTTGGACAATATCTAGTAACATTAGGAAACAAATTGAAGCAGCAGAGATGTGGTTTTTGAGGAGGGTGCAAAGAATATCATGGATGAAACGAATATCTAATAAGGATGTCATGAACAGAGCAAGCACAAAAAGAGAAATAATGTATGAGATCATGAAAAGGCAACATAACTTCATTGGATGTGATTAGGAAGGAGGAGTTAGAATGCATGGTAATTATGGGAAAGATTGAAGGAAAGAAAGCAAGAGGAAGGCAAAGACAAATGATGATGGAGACAGCAGCCAGAAAACTGGAAGTGAATACCAATGAATTGATCCACTTGACCCGAAACAGGAGTGTGTGGGCCATGGCAGTCAAAGCTCAAACTGGGCACGGCACCTGATGATGATGATGATGATGATGATGAGAGAGGAGTTCGCCATAGTAAATTGGAATGAGATGCTGGCAGGGATGACAGTGGAGCAGCAATGGTGTGAGTTTCTAGGAAAAATGAAGAAGGTCAGGATAGATGTATTCCAAAAGCAAATACTCAAATGGCAAAGTAGTACAATCAAGGCTGATAAAGGAAGTCAAAGCTAATGTAAAAGCAAAAGAGACGGCATACAACAAAGCAAAAATTAGTGGGAAGAGACAGGACTGACGGCAGGTTGTTCAACCTTAGGCGCCTGCAGGCAGTTACAAAGGTGCAAGAGACTGTCATCAGAGACTTCTTGTTTGCTGATGACTGCGCACTCAACTCCAGCACAGAGCAGGAGATGCAGCGTGAAATGGACTGCTTCTCACAAGCCTGCGACAGCTTCGGTCTCACTATCAGCACCAAAAAGACCGAGGTTATGTACCAGCCTGCCCCAGGAAAGCCATACCAGGAGCCGCGCATCACGGTGAAGGGCCAGAACCTCCAGGCAGTTGACAACTTCACCTACCTGGGCAGCATACTCTCTCGCGCAGTGAACATAGACACTGAGGTCAACAACAGGATTGCCAAAGCCAGCGCCGCCTTTGGGAGACTCCGTGAGAACGTCTGGGAGTGGAGAGGTCTCAGCCTTACCACCAGGCTGAAGGTCTACTGTGCAGTGGTCCTTACCACCCTCCTTTATGCCAGCGAGACCTGGACTATCTACAGCAGACACGCCAAACAGCTCAACCATTTTCACCTGAGCTGTCTCCGCAGACTCCTCCATATCAGGTGGCAGGACAAAGTCCCTGACACGGAAATCCTGGAACGAGCTGGGCTCTGCAGCGTCTACACCCTCCTGCTGAAAGCCCAAGCCAGGTGGGCTGGACATGTGGTCAGAATGCCAGACAGCCGATTGCCTAAGCAGCTGTTGTACGGAGAACTGTGTCAGGGCAAGCGCTCAGTCGGGGGGCAGAAGAAACGTTACAAAGACTGCCTGAAAGCATCCCTCAAAGGCCTGGGTGTCGACATCAACACGTGGGAGACGCTTGCCCTCGACCGTCCAGCTTGGCGCAGCAAGATCACCACAGGAGCCCGTGCAGCTGAAGTCAGGCGCATCATCGAGGCGCAACGTAAGCGTGCTGTGCGCAAGGCCCGAGCAGCATCCACTGCCACGACAGCACCCACCCACTTGTGTCCCACATGTGGGCGAGCCTTCAGGGCCCGGACTGGCCTCATCAGTCACCTCCGGACTCACAGCCACCAATCTCCCATTTGACTTTGAAGCCATGGTCATCTTCGACTACGAAGGACGAACAACAACAAGTGGGAAGACAGAGGATTGGAAAACTTTTTAAACCCAAGAGGGAACAACTAAAAGAACCATTAGGAGCAAAAAGAGGAAATATGAAAACAAGCAAATAATGTGAAAGTGGATAGTAACGACTTTTTCAAGAATGTTAAAATTAAAGGAGAAATGAGAGTGGATATAGAACTGCTAGAAAATGAGGCAGGAAAAATAATAAAAGGGAATCAGAAGATGGCTGATGAATTAAATGAGTATTTTGCATCAGTCTTCATTGTGGAAGACACTAGCAGTATGCCCGATGTTGTAGTGTGTGAAGAAAGAGAAGTGGATGCAGTTACTGTTACAAGAGAGAAGGTGCTCAAAAAGCTGAAAGACCTAAAGGTACATAAGTCACCTGGACAAAAGGAACTGCACCCTAAGGTTCTGAAAGAGGTAGCAGCTGAGACTGTGGAGGCATTAGTAATGATCCGTCAAGAATTATTGGACTCAGGCATGGTGCCAGAGGACTGGAAATTGCAAATGTCACTCCAGGGATGTTGTATATTTGGACTTTCAGAAGGCCTTTGACAAGCTGCCACACAAGGTGCCACTGCTTACCAAGTTAAGAGCCCATGGTATTACAGGAAATTTACTGACATGGTTAGAACATTGACTGATTGGTAGGAGGCAGCGAGTGGGAATAAAAGGAACTTTGTCTGGTTGGCTGCCAGTGACTAGTGGTGTTCCGCAGGGGTCAGTGTTGGGACCACTTCTCTTTATGCTGCATATAAATGATTTAGATGATGGAATAAGTGGCTTTGTTGCCAAGTTTGCAGATGATATGAAGACTGGTAGAGGGACAGGTAGTGTTGAGGAAATAGGGAGGATGCAGAAGGACTTAGACAGATTGGGAGAACGGGCAAGAAAGTGGCAGATGAAATACAATGTTGGAAAATGCATGGTCATGCACTTTGGTAATAGAAATAAATAGAACATAGAACATAGAATAGTACAGCACAGTACAGGCCCTTCGGCCCACAATGTTGTGCTGACCCTCAAACCCTGCCTCCCATATAAACCCCCACCTTAGATTCCTCCATATACCTGTCTGGTAGTCTCTTAAACTTCACTAGTGTATCTGCCTCCACTACTGACTCAGGCAGTGCATTCCACGCACCAACCACTCTCTGAGTAAAAAACCTTCCTCTAATATCCCCCTTGAACTTCCCACCCCTTACCTTAAAACCATGTCCTCTTGTATTGAGCAGTGGTGCCCTGGGGAAGAGGCGCTGGCTATCCACTCTATCTATTCCTCTTATTATCTTGTACACCTCTATCATGCCTCCTCTCATCCTCCTTCTCTCCAAAGAGTAAAGCCCTAGCTCCCTTAATCTCTGATCATAATGCATACTTTCTAAGCCAGGCAGCATCCTGGTAAATCTCCTCTGTACCCTTTCCAATGATTCCACATCTTTCCTATAGTGAGGTGACCAGAACTGGACACAGTACTCCAAGTGTGGCTTAACCAGAGTTTTATAGAGCTGCATCATTACATCGCGACTCTTAAACTCTATCCCTCGACTTATGGAAGCTAACACCCTATCTTAACTTTCTTAACTACCCTATCCACCTGTGAGGCAACTTTCAGGGATCTGTGGACATGTACCCCGAGATCCCTCTGCTCCTCCACACTACCAAGTATCCTGCCATTTACTTTGTACTCTGCCTTGGAGTTTGTCCTTCCAAATCTCACACTTCTCCGGGTTGAGCTCCATCTGCCACTTCTCAGCCCACTTCTGCATCCTATCAATGTCTCTCTGCAATCTTTGACAATCCTCTACGCTATCTACAACACCACCAACCTTTGTGTCGTCTGCAAACTGGCCAACCGACCCTTCTACCCCCACATCCAGGTCGTTAATAATGTGCAGACTATTTTCTAAACGAGGAGAAAATCCAAAAATCTGGGATGCAAAGAGACTTGGGAGTCCTTGTAGAGAACACCATTAATGTTAACTTACAGTAAGAGTCGGTGGTGAGGAAGGCAAATGCCATGTTAGCATTTGCTTCAAGAGGTCTAGAATATAAGAGCAGGGATGTGATGCTCAGGCTTTAAAAGGCACTGGTGAGGCTGGAGCTTGAGTATTGTGAACAGGTTTGGGTTCCTGATCTAAGAAAAGATGTGATGGCATTGGAGAGGTTTTAGCTGAGGTTCACAAGGATAATTCTGGGAATAAAAGTGTCATCATAGGAGGAACATTTGAGGCTCTGGGTCGGTACTCACTGGAATTTAGGATGGAGGGAGGGGGAATCTCGTTGAAACTTATTAAATGTTTAAAGGCCTAGACAGAGTAGATGTGGAAAGGGTGTTTCCCATGGTGGGGAAGTTTAGGACAAGAGGGCACAGCCTCAGGATAGAGAGGCATCCTTTTAAAACAGAGCTGCAGAGAAATTTCTTCAGCCAGAGGGTGGTGAATTTGTCAAATTTACTATCACAGGCAGCTGTGGAGGTCAGGTTCTTGGGTGTATTTAAGGCAGAGCTTGATCGGTTCATGATTGGACACGGCATCAAAGGCTATGGGGAGAAGTGTGGGGAGCTGGGCTTAGGAGGGGCATAAAGGACCAGCCATGATTGAATAGCAGAGCAGACTCGATGGGACAAATGGCCTAATTCTGCTGCTATGTCTTATAGTCTTATGGAATGCTAGATTTAGGTTTTTTACATAGAGAACGGTGGATGCATGGAGTACACTGCCAGGAGTGGTGCTAGAGGCTGATAAGAGACAAGTTGATAGGTACAATGATGAAAGAAAAATGGAGGCCTAAATGGGAGTGAGGTGTTTGTTGCAGAGAACAGGTGAACCCAAATGCAGGACACTAGCACAGAGATAGAGTTGGGATGCAGACGAGGGCGTGAGCGTGGCTGGAGTTGAACGGCAAACAGGAGAACGAACGGAAAGGCAGACGGCCGGCAATCTTTTATCTTGACACAGAGCATTGCTGGAGCTGAACGGCAAACGGAAAGGCAGGCTGCTGGCAATATTTATGTTGACACGGAGAGACACAGTTACACAGGCAAACCTCGGTACTGAAGTAAAACTTAGAATACACAACCCTAAGTGGCCAGGAACGCGAATTACCACACTGGTTGAAACAATGATCTGGTGATGAGTGGATGCAAAGCTGGGGTATTTATGCTGCAGGTTTAGATGAGGATCATGTGTCGCAATCAAGGAGCCCGGGAGAACATGGGGAAAAGGGAATTAGGAGAATATGAGGATTTAATGGTCTGGACCGTGACAGTGTTAACGTGATTGTAGAGTAGGTTCACAGGGGCACAATGTGTTAGGCTGAAGGCCCTTTACTGTGCTGTCCTGTCCTATGTTCTATACTAACCAAGGTATGTGACCAGTAATAACAGTCATTCAACTAGACATATACAACCAAGTGAAACAACTTTCCTCAGGACCATGGTGCCGTCGAACCAGCCTCCACCACTTCCACGGCCAGCTCATTCCACACTTTCACCGTGGTGAAATGGTTCCACCTCGTGTTCCCTCCTGCATGATGCTGCAGATAATATCTCGGATCAGAATGGGCTTTTGCAAAGCTGAATGTCAATTCACACTGAGCCAGTGAGAGACTGAGTATCGTTTATATATTTCAGAGTGATATTTGAGTTAGCTCAGGAGAGTAAACAAACTGATTATGACATAGAGTTTTAGATCACTACAGCACAGAAACAGGCCCTTTGGTCCATTTAGTCTGCCTAGTCCCACTAACATGGATTTGGACCATAGCCTTCCAATCCATGTATCAATATTCCCTCTAATTTGTGCAACTCTCGATTCAGTTAGCAGCTAAATAAAGGAAGTAATAGCCCTTGGCCCAGCCAAACTTAAGAAATCTCATTTGGGTGGATGCTGTGTGACCCTAAAATAAAAAACAGTACACAATATGTGAATAAACGATTAAGCTTTATAATTCTTACTTTCTAGACTACATGGTTAGTAAGGAAACAAAAAAAAAAAGAAAAGGGCCCAATTTTATTAAACAGTCTGTTGTGCAAAGTTGGAGCTCACTGATAAGTCAATCATCCACCATTGACCTCCTCCGATTGTCGCTGCCCTTTGGACCTTCGCTCCAAGTCCACCATGTCCAGCAGTCTACCAAATCTCTCCATTCGCGTCTTCTCTCCCTGGCAAAAGACCGCGAAAGCTCTCCTTACAGATTCACAAGACAGAGCAACAACCTCCTGATTGGCTAACATGCATACTACAGTCCTGTTATCTCCAGCCGTAACCCAAACATTGCTGCTATAGAGAAACCGTTACCTTAGCAGTGAACATTACAGAGAAGCCATTACATTAGCAGTGAATCCTTACAACGCGTTACATTTGTAATGACCAGTGTGAGCAAAAATCTTGTGCTGTGGAACTTTTAGCCCAGTGACAACAACATGTGCACTGAATAAATTCTTCAATAAATCAGTATAAATAAGCCAGTTCTAAAATCTGCAGACAAATCAACACAAACTCCATGTTATCAACACCATCCACATCAGAAACTGGAAACTGAAATGTGATTGTGTATGATTGTGAAATATATTTAACGTGCCAATGAGGTAGAAGGTGACAACCTTTTAGAAACATAGAAACATAGAAAACACACAGCACAATACAGGCCCTTCGGTCCACAAAGCTGTGCTGAACATGTCCCTACCTTAGAACTACCTAGGCTTTACCCATAGCCCTCTATTTTTTCTTCATGTGCCCATCTAGGTGTCTCTTAAAAGGCCTTATCGTTTCTGCCTCCACCACCGTCGCTGGCAGCCCATTCCACGCACTCACCACTTTTTGTGTAAAAAAATTACCCCTGACATCTCCTCCTTTTGTGCGCAGTTTAAATTCCTTCATGCACTAGTAGCAAAAGATGCGTGTGTGCACACACACACGTACACCTTAGGGAGAACTTTCCCAAGTACCTACCCAAATTTCTCTTAAATGTTGTAATCAAACACAATCTATCATTTCTGCTGGTCACTTATTCAAGGTTCAAAGTAAAATTTATTATCAAAGTACATATGTATATGTCACCGTATACAACCCTGAGATTTTTTTTACTGTGGGCATACTCACAAAACCTATAGAATAGTAACTATAACAGGATCAATAAAAAATCAATTTGTGTGCAGAAGACACTGCAAATGTAAATATAAATAAATAGCAATAAATAATGAGAGCATGAGATTACAAGATAAAGATTCCTTAAAGTGAGTTTATTGGTTGTGGGAACATCTCATTGGATGGAAAAGTGAGTGAAGTTATCCACTTTTAAATCAGGAGCCTAATGGTTGAGGGGTAGTAACTGTTCTTCGACCTGGTCATGTGAGTGCTGAGGCTCTTGTACCTTCTATCTGATGGGAACAGTGAGAAAAGAGCATGGCCTACATGGTGGGGATCTCTGATGATGGATGCTGCTTTCCTATGACAACATTTCACGTAGACCTGCTCAATGGTTGGGAGAGCTTTACCCGTGATGTACTGGGCTGAATCCACTACTTTTTTGTAGGATTTTCCATTCAAAAACATCGGTATTTCCATACCAGGCCATAATGCAGTCAATACACTCTCCACTACATATCTATACATCTGAGTGAAGAAGATTCCCCCTCATGCTTCCCTTAAGCATTTCACCTTTCACCCTTAACCCATGAACTCTAGTTCTAGCCTCACCCAATCTCAGTAAAAAAAAGCCTGCTTGCATTTACCCTATCTACACCCTTCATAGTTTTGTATACATCTATCAAATCTACGCTTCTTCTCCTACACTCCAGGGAATGAAGTCCTATCCTATTCAACCTTTCTCTATAACTCAGGTCCTCAAGTCCCAGTAACATTCTTGTAAATTTTCTCTGCACTCTTTCAATTTTATTGATATTGTTCCTGTAGGTAGGTGACCGGAACCACACACAAAACTCCACATCTGGTCTCACCAATACAACTTCAACATACCATCCCAATTCCTATTCTCAAAACTTTGATTTATAAACACCAGCGAGTCAAAAGCTCTCATCACAACCACAGCGCCACAGAGAAACTACTCAAATTGTCCATGCTGAGCAAGGTGTCCATCCGAGCTAGTCTCATTTGCTAGCCCTTGGGTCATATCCCCCTCGTGGTTGTCCGTCGCATCCAACAATAACAGGACACTTGTGTGGGAGAGTTTTTTAAGATAGAAAAGCCATTGGACTAGAGCAGTTGCACTCTGTTGATCTCAGGCGTCCGGTCCAGGGGTGCGAGTACACATCACAACTGGGGTTGCAGAGGATGATCGTGGCCTCTGTGCCTCATCCCACCTTTTGCTCTCCACGAAGGATTCCAGAACCGCCTTCCTGGCCCTTAGGTTTCTCTGTTGGTATCACCCATCCCGTCTCCTGGAGCTGATTTCGCAGGCTAGGATGGGCATATCCCTTTTTCACTGGGGTATGAGGCCTGCTGGCTGTCCTTACCCAGTCTAGCCTGCTGTTGAAGCGGTGTGGCTGGGTGTAGCTGCTGTCCTGTGCAAACAGCTTCTTGGAGCCATAGGTGGGACCTAAAGGTGAGTGAGCACTCCAGATTGGACACAATAAGCCTCTCCACCAGAGGTGCTACCCCTCCCTGGACACCCCATACACCCATCTAAACCCTTTCTATCAATGTATCTGACTAAGTGTCTTTTAAATGTTTTCAATGTTCCTGCCTCAGCCACTTCACTAAAATCCAGTTTGTTGACCACTTGGGCCTTGAGGGATGGTAGAAAAGAAGCTTCCAGATGGATGTAACTCTGAGTGACAGTGAAGTGGGCAGGGAGGTAAGCGAGCAGTTTGAGAAGAGTGACGGCAGTTGTAGAATTACACTGCAAGACATAGGGCACTGGAGCAGAATTTGACCAGTTGAGATGAGTTGAACATAAGACACAACTGAAAAATTGCTGGAGGAACTCAGCAGGCCAGGCAGCATCTGTGGAAAGGAGTAAACAGTCCACGTTTCATCAGGACTGTATGAAGAATCTTCAACCAAAACTTTGACTGTTTACTCTTTTCTACAGATGCTGCCTGGCCTGCTAAGTTCCTCCAGCATTTTGTGTGTGTTGCTTTGGATTTCCAGTATCTGCAGATTTTCTCGGGTTTGTGATAGGATGTCACTCGGAGTCCGAGCTGTCCCTAGAAGTGTGGAACCCTTGCCTTTAAGCGTGACTGCCCCTTTAAGCCATTTCCCTTGCTCATGCTTTGCCAATTCAGCACTTTAGCCCTTATCGATTTAAAAGTTCAAAAGTAAAGTTCATATCAAAGTGTGGTAATGTCACCATATGCTAACCTGAGATTCATTTCCTTGCAGGCATTCACAGTAGAACAAAGAAATACTGTAGAGTCACGCAAAGACTGACAAACAATGTGCAAATGAAACCTGTTCTAATATAAAAATAAAAATAAAAATATGCAATAATAATAAATAATACTTAGAATATGAGTCCTTGGGAGTGTGTCTGTAGGTTGTGGCATGAGTTCAGGGTTGGGGTGAGTGAAGTTACCCATGCTGGTTCAGGAGCCTGATGGTTGAGGGTAATAACTGTTCCTGAACCTGGCGGTGCTGGCCCTGAGGCTCCTGTACCTCCTTCCCGATGGCAGCAGCGAGAAGAGTTGGTGGGGGGTGCTCGATGACGGATTCTGCTTTCTTGTGGCAGCGCTCCCTGTAGATGTGCTCACTGGTGGGGACAGTTTTTTCTCATACTCCTCAATCAGGTCACCTCTCATATCTCTCCTTTTAAACATCTTTTGCTCTTTCTCCCCACCTTCTCAAGTTTTCTCTCTCCGTCTCCCCGAATTCTGAGAGCATTCAGGGCAGCCACCTTGCCTTTAAGCGGGACTTCCCCTTTAAGCCATCTTTTTTGCCAATACTTTGCCACTTAAGCAGTTCAGCAGTGTGGGAGTTAAGTTCTCTCCTGATCCGCCCCAGAGTAGGTCACACTTCCTGTTTTCTGAATGCATTCTTCCTGGTAAACAGAGGCATCTCTGAAGACTACTAACTTGTGGTTAAAAATAAAGATAGGTCGCCCAAGAGTGCCCCCTCCTACAGCCTCATCGGGCACTCTTGGGCGACCCCTGTCCTGGGCAGGCAAGGTTGCATGCCTTGCAGCAGAAAAGGTGGAGGGGGCAATTAATGGAGGCGTTTCCAGAAATGAGGGAGGGAGTGAGGTTTCTGTAGACAGGTGTTAGTCTTGGTGTTTTTTGCAATCCAGAGGATCAGAAGGCATAAGACTTTTTCCTTATAACAGTTTCATAAGAAAGAAGATAAGCTTTGACTAAAATGATGACAACATTCCAGAGATAGCAATTAACCTGCGAAATAGCCTGATTCAAGTGGCATGACATCTAATGCAGAAGAAGTTTCTAGAAAACCACAGAAGTAGATATACGCAAATTACTGGAAAATTCACGGAACAATGACATATAAAAATACAAGCGAGCATCGGAAATTAAACTACGAGAAAAATAACAATTTACACCCCAATCCAACCATAACGGACATAACAAAATGCGTCTTATTCTCAATGAAAATTCTAAACAAAAACTGCAGATGCTGGAAATCTGAAATAAAAACCGAAAGTGCCAGAAACACTCAGTAGGTCAGGCAGCCTCTGTAGAGAAACTTCACTGTTCAAGTCACCTTGGGCCAAAAGGAAAACACTTAGATTGGAATCTTGGTTGGCATGGGCCTGCTTCCATGCTTTTGTCCGGGGTGTGGAATCGTGTTCCAGTAGGCCATGAACACAAGAGATTCTGTAGATGTCTGCAGTCTTGAGCAACGTGCACAAAATGCTGGAGGTCAGTCAGCATCTATGGAAAGGAATAAACAGGCTCTAGATGAACAGAGTGATGTAAACATTGGGCATGAAACAGCACATCCCAATGCCTTTCCCATCATTTTGGGGGATTTTAACCAGGGCAACTTGAAAAAAACATCTAAATAATTATTACCAACAAATCACTTGTAGTACCAGAGGAACCAACACACTGGACCACTGTTACACCAGCATCAAGAGTGCTTACCGTGCTATTCCACACCCACACTTTGGAAAGTCTGATCACTTGGTTGTACTCCTACTCCCTGAGTATAGGCAGAGCCCAAAGACTGCAGCACCAGCAGTGAGGACCAAGAAGGTATGGACAAGTGAGGCAGAGGAGCACTTACAGAACTGCTTTGAATCAGTGGACTGGACTGTATTCAGGGATTTATCTTCGTATATGAAGTAATATGCTATAGCTATCCCTGACTTCATTAAAACCTGTGTGGATGAGTGTGTGCCTATGAAAACTTAATGTACTGTACGTACCCAAGTCAAAAGGCAGGGATGCGAAAGGAGACTCATACAAGTATGGTGACGTAGGTCTGTACAAGAAAAGCAGGTATGACTTGTGGAAGGAACAATTACAAGCGAAGCTGGTGGCGACAGTGGACACTCATCGACTCTGGCAGGGTTTGCAGGCCATTACTCCCTACAAAGCAAAACCCAACATCGTGAATGGCAGCGATGCTTCACTCCCAGGAAGCTCAACGCCTTTTTGGCTGGCTTTGAAAGGGAGAACAAAACTACAGCTATGAGGATCCCTGCAGCACCCGGTGACCCTGTGACCTCTGTCTCGGAGTCATACGTCAAGATGGCCTTTCAAGATTGTGAACCCTTACAATGCGACAAGCTCTGATGGAGTACCTGGTAAGGCTCTGAAAACCCGTACCAACCAATTGGTCGGGGTGTTCAAAGACAGTTTCAATCCCTCGTCACTGCAGTTGGAAGTTCCCACCTGCTTCAAAAGGGCAACAATTAAACCAGTGCCCAAGAAGGGCAGGGTGAGCTGCCTTAACAACCCCATCCAGTGGTGATCACATCTACGGCGATGAAGTGCTTTGAGAGGTTTTGTCATGGCTAGAATCAACTCCTGTCTCAGAAAGGATTTGGACTCACTGCAATTTGCCTGTCTCCACAATAGGTCTATGATGGGCGCAATCTCATTTGCTCTCCAGAAAACCGTGGATCACCTGGACAATACAAATACCTATGTCAGGATGCTGTTTAATGACTACAGTTCAACACTGTCATTCCTAGAGTTCTGATTGAAAAGCACCAGAACCTGGGCCTCTGTACCTCCCTTTGCAACTGGATCCTTGACTTCCTAAGTGGAAGACCACAATCTGTGTGGATTGGAAATAACATCTCCGCCTCACTGACAATTAACACTGGCGATCCACAGGGATGCGTGCTTAGCCCACTCTCTGCTCTCTCTGCACCCATGACTGTGTGGCTAGGCACAGCTCAAGTGCTATCTCTAAATTTGCTGATGACACAACCATTGTTGGCAGAATCTCAGATGGAGATGAGATGGCATACAGGACTGAGATGTACTTGGCAGAATCTCAGATGGAGATGAGATGGCATACAGGACTGAGATGTACTTGGCAGAATCTCAGATGGAGATGAGATGGCATACAGGACTGAGATGTACCAGCGAATTGAGTGGTGTTCCAGCAACAACCTTGCACTCAACATTAGTAAAACCAAAGAACTGATTGTGGACTTCAGGAAGGGTAAGACGAGGGAACATGAACCAATCCTTATAGAGGGATCAGAAGTGGAGAGAGTGAGCAATTTCAAATTCCTGGGTGTCAAGATCTCTGAAGATCTAACCTGGACCCAACATATTGATGCAGCTACAAAGAAGGCATGATAGCAGCTATATATCATTAGGAGTTTTGGTATGCCACCTAAAACATTCACAAATTTCTGCAGATGGACCGTGAAGAGCATTCTGACTGGCTGCTTCACCGTCTGGTGTGTAGGTTGCCGCTGCACAGGATCAAAGTAAGTTGCAGAGAGTTGAAAACTTAGTCAGCTCCATCATGGGCACTAGTCTCCATAGCATCCAGGACACTTTCAAGGAGCAATGCCTCGAAAAGGTGTCCATCGTTGAGAACTCCCATCACCCAGGACATGCCCTCTTCTCATTGCTGGCATTATGAAACAGGTACAGAAGGCTGAAGGCACATAATGATTCAGGAACAACTTCCTTTCTGCCATCCAATTTCTGAATGGACATTGAATTTATTTTTTCATTTCCATTCTTTGTACTACTTACTACTTAATTGAACTATTAAATATATATTTACTACTGTAATTCACAGTTTTTTCCCTCTATATTATGTACTGCATTATAGTGCTGCCGAAAAGTTAACAGTTTTCATGACATATGCCAGTGGTATTAAACCTGATTCCGATTCTGATTTTGATATTTGAGCTGAGACCTTTCATCGGAACTGGGAAGAAAGGGGGCAGGGGCCAGAATAAGAAGCTGCTCAGCTCAGTGAACCAAACCTTCACTGCTTTTGGTACTTAACATATGAGGAATGTTTGATGGCTTTGAGCCTGTACTCACTGAAGTTCAGAAGAATGAGTTGGATGATCAAAGGTATTTTAAAATTGATGGCCCAAATGGCCTATTTCATCTCCTGTCTGATGGTTCTATGGACCTCATTGAAATCTACCGGCTATTGAAAGGCCTAGTCCTGGCTGGTGGCGTAGTGGCATCAGTGCCGGACCTCGGGACAAAAGGTCCCGAGTTTGAATCCAGCTGACTCCTCCGCATGCTTTCCATCCATGTTGGGTTATGAGCTGGTGATCTCTTTGGCAACTCACCCGGCAGAAGGCAATGTCAAACCTCTGCTGTAACTTGCCTCGTACGCGGTTCCCCACTACGTCAGAGAGGCGTGGAGGGAAATCGTCTGCTCACCGGACAAATTCCGGACGCGACGTACCTTTCCTTTTGAAAGGCCGAGACAGAGTGGATATGGAGAGGATGTTTCCTATAGTGGGAGAGTATATGACCAGAGATGCAGAGGAATTTTTTGAGCCAGAGGGTGGTGAATCTGTGGAATTCATTGCCACAGACAGCTGTGGAGACCAAGTCATTGGGAATATTTAAAGTGGAGGTTGATAGGTTCTTGATTAGAAAGGGAATCAAAGGTTGAGGAGAAAAAGCAGGAGAATGGGGTTGAGAGGGATAATAAATCAGCTGCACCTGAGTGGTGGAGCATCTGGATGGCCTAATTCTACTCTCGGTCTCGGCCTGAAACGTCAACTGCACCTCTTCCTAGAGATGCTGCCTGGCCTGCTGCGTTCACCAGCAACTTTTATGTGTGTTGATTGAATTTCCAGCATCTGCAGAATTCCTGTTATTCCATATATTATGTGCTGCTGTTGTGACTCCCGTCTCCCCTTCCCCCACCAATACCCTGCAATCCCGTCTCCCTCAGATCCCATCGTCAGCTCCTGGGCCCTCAGAGGCTCCATCTTTCTCTCACCCCAACCCTCCCCTCTCCATTGACACCCCCAGCCTCCCCCCTCCCCCCTCTGATCCCAGCTCTCATCCGTGCCGGGTCTTTACCATCCCCTCCGACCTTCAACTGTCGGAGGCAGAACGCTCGGTCCTCAGTAAGGGCCTCACCTTTGTCCCCCTTCGCCCACACCTCAGCGAGTTCCGTGTTCGCCACGATGCGGAACTTTTCTTCCGCCGTCTCCGTCTCCGAGCCTACTTCTTCGGCAAGGACTCTTCCACCCCCACCGATGACCCCTTCTCCCGTCTTCAACCCTCCTCTTCTTCATGGACACCCCACTCTGGTCTTCTGCCTGCTCTGGATCTCTTTATCGCTAATTGCCGACGGGACATCAACCATCTCGACTTCACCGCACCTTGTCCCCATTCCAACCTCACTCCTTCCGAACGCTCAGCTCTCCACTCCCCCCGCACTAATCCTAACCTTATTATTAAACCCGCCGATAAGGGGGGTGCTGTTGTAGTCTGGCGTACTGACCTCTACCTTGCCGAGGCACAGCGACAACTCGCGGATACCTCCTCTTATTTACCCCTTGATCGTGACCCCACTAAGGAGCACCAGGCCATTGCCTCCCACACCATCACCGACTTTATCCGCTCAGGGGATCTCCCATCCACTGCTACCAACCTTATAGTTCCCACACCTCGCACTTCCCGTTTCTACCTTCTACCCAAGATCCACAAACCTGCCTGTCCTGGCCGACCTATTGTCTCAGCTTGCTCCTGCCCCACCGAACTCATTTCTGCATACCTCGACACTGTTTTATCACCCCTTGTTCAATCCCGTCCGACCTATGTTCGTGACACTTCTCACGCTCTTAAACTTTTCGATAATTTTAAGTTCCCTGGCCCCCACCGCTTTATTTTCACCATGGATGTCCAGTCCCTATATACTTCCATCCCCCATCAGGAAGGTCTCAAAGCTCTACGCTTCTTTTTGGATTCCAGACCTAATCAGTTCCCCTCTACCACCACTCTGCTCCGTCTAGCGGAATTAGTCCTTACTCTTAATAATTTCTCCTTTGGCTCCTCCCACTTCCTCCAAACTAAAGGTGTAGCTATGGGCACCCGTATGGGTCCTAGCTATGCCTGCCTTTTTGTTGACTTTGTGGAACAATCTATGTTCCGTGCCTATTCTGGTATCTGTCCCCCACTTTTCCTTCGCTACATCGACGACTGCATTGGTGCTGCTTCCTGCATGCATGCAGAGCTTGTTGACTTTATTAACTTTGCCTCCAACTTTCACCCTGCCCTCAAGTTTACCTGGTCTATTTCCGACACCTCCCTCCCCTTTCTAGATCTTTCTGTCTCTGTCTCTGGAGACAGCTTATCCATTGATGTCTACTATCAGCCTACTGACTCTCACAGTTATCTGGACTATTCCTCTTCTCACCCTGTCTCTTGCAAAAACGCCATCCCCTTCTCGCAATTCCTCCGTCTCCGCCGCATCTGCTCTCAGGATGAGGCTTTTCATTCTAGGACGATGGAGATGTCTTCCTTTTTTAAAGAAAGGGGCTTCCCTTCCTCCACTATCAACTCTGCTCTTAAACACATCTCCCCGATTTCACGTACATCTGCTCTCACTCCATCCTCCCGCCACCCCACTAGGAATAGGGTTCCCCTGGTCCTCACCTACCACCCCACCAGCCTCCGGGTCCAACATATTATTCTCCGTAACTTCCGCCACCTCCAACGGGATCCCACCACTAGGCACATCTTTCCTTCCCCCCCACTCTCTGCATTCCACAGGGATCGCTCCCTACTCGACTCCCTTGTCCATTCGTCCCCCCCCATCCCTCCCCACTGATCTCCCTCCTGGCACTTATCCAAGTAAGCAGAACAAGTGCTACACATGCCCTCACACTTCCTCCCTTACCACCATTCAGGGCCCCAAACAGTCCTTCCAGGTGAGGCAACACTTCACCTGTGAGTCGGCTGGGGTGATATACTGCGTCCGGTGCTCCCGATGTGGCCTTTTATATATTGGCGAGACCCGACGCAGACTGGGAGACCGCTTTGCTGAACACCTACGCTCTGTCCGCCAGAGAAAGCAGGATCTCCCAGTGGCCACACATTTTAATTCCATATCCCATTCCCATTCTGACATGTCTATCCACGGACTCCTCTACTGTAAAGATGAAGCCACACTCAGGTTGGAGGAACAACACCTTATATTCCGTCTGGGTAGCCTCCAACCTGAAGGCATGAACATCGACTTCTCTAACTTCCGCTAATGCCCCGCCTCCCCCTCGTACCCCATCTGTTATTTATTTTTATACACACATTCTTTCTCTCACTCTCCTTTTTCTCCCTCTGTCCTTCTGAATATACCCCTTGCCCATCCTCTGGGTCCCCCCCCCTTGTCTTTCTTCCCAGACCTCCTGTCCCATGATCCTCTCGTATCCCTTTTGCCAATCACCTGTCCAGCTCTTGGCTCCATCCCTCCATCTCTTCCTTCAGTTAGTCCTGACGAAGGGTCTCGGCCTGAAACGTCGACTGCACCTCTTCCTAGAGATGCCACCTGGCCTGCTGTGTTCACCAGCAACTTTGATGTGTGTGGCCTCTACTGGTCCACTGGTCTTCAGTGAGGAAAGCAGGTTTGTATGTTCTGCTGGTGTGGTCTCACCAACGAATTATTGAACCTTACAGCGGGATTCTTTCAGCTCACCTCGGCTGGGCAGGATAGTGGCAGAGAAGAGATGGTCTGAAGGGTTTCTGCAGTACGGTTCTATAAGTTGTTGGTAAGACCTCACCTGGAGAACAAAGAACTACCCCGTCCTCGGTGAAGGTTTTTCCACTGAGCTGCCCCCACCCCGTGCATTGCCATTTTACGCTTACACTCCACACCTCTTACCTACACTGACCTGTGTCTTCAGATACCCTGCTGCTAAGTAGAGGAGTTCCTCTTGCCAAGAGTCACTTCGTCACTTTATTAGTTCCTGTCTGGGTCACTTATGCTCAGATACTCCTGCACTCAATGTCACCTTATGTACATACAATCAGCCTATGGATTTAAGCTAATCTTATGTACAGTATATAAGGCCACATTCAAAGTTACTTGTACATTGTGCTTTATAGGAAATTTTTTATATTTTTGTTGTGCTTTTATTGTGTTTTTTATGCTGCATTGCATCCAGAGAAACAATCATTTTGTTCCCCTTTACACTTGTACTGAAGAGCCTTGGGCCTTCTTGAATCTGATCCCTGGGATGTGAGAAGAGAGGTTGAACGGCCTGGGTTGATGCTCATGAGAGGCATCTTTGGTGGAATATATAGAACCCCGAGGGCTTTCTAACGCCTTAAGGAGGTTTCCCATGGGATGGTGACGTGATCAGGACCGGGACATCGTTTCAGAGTAAAGGAGTCACTCATTTCAGCTGGAGATAAAGAGGAACTTCGCTAGGAGGAGACTGGAAGTTCAGAATTCTGTGGAGCTGGAGCAACTCAAGGCTGACAGAGCGGGAATTTTGAACTGCAGGGCCAGAGAGTCACTGGGCAACACACAGGAAATGCTGGAGGAACTCAGCAAGACAGTCAGCATCCATGGGGTGGGGTGGGAATAAACAGTCAACATTTCATCACCTACCAGCTTGTACTCCATCCCTCCATCTCCTTTTGGCTTCTGCCCCTTTCCTTTCCAGTCCTGAAGGGACTCATCTTGAATGTCAGCTTGGGCGTTTTGCGTGTTGCTCAAGATTGCAGGCATCTACAGAATCTCTTACGTCCGTGGTCTAGTGGATCATGATTCCACACGCTGGACGAAAGCACAGAAACAGGCCCATGCCAATCTAAGTCCTCTCCTTTTGGCCCATGGTAGAATTGTCAGGATGTATTCTGGAGTCAGGGTCTACAGCAAATATTAACTTCACCAGCAACCAAACTTCAGATATGAGTGTAGATTGTAGATTGCATTTAAAATAGTTTCCCTGTGGACTGGAGTTGATGCACCACAGATAATGCTGATTAACATTCATTTTGGGTGTTTGGAGTGAGCATGCGAAGGAGGTGTGTGAAAACTATTTGTAATTCAAAGAAAGCATTGTCAATACATTGTAACTATAGAATTGTCCTGCTGTTACGTTTAATCTTTAGCATATAAAAACGTCAGGTAATATTGGGTTGGGTTGGAAGGTCCTTCACTTCAACAGCATCTCAATATGATGCCTGCTGCATGATTTTGTTGAATAAACATAGAAACATAGAAAATAGGTGCAGGAGTAGGCAATTCGGCCCTTCGAGCCTGCACCGTCATTCAGTACGATCACGGCTGATCATCCAACTCAGAACCCTGTACCAGCCTTTCCCCCATACCCCCTGATCCCTTTAGCCACAAGGGCCATATCTAACTCCCTCTTAGATATAGCCAACGAACTGGCCTCAACTGTTTCCTGTGGCAGAGAATTCCACAGATTCACCACTCTCTGTGTGAAGAAGTTTTTCCTCATCTCGGTCCTAAAAGGCTTCCCCTTTATCCTCAAACTGTGACCCCTCGTTCTGGACTTTCCCAACATCGGGAACAATCTTCCTGCATCTAGCCTGTCCAATCCCTTTAGGATTTTATATGTTTCAATAAGATCTCCCCTCAATCTTCTAAATTCCAACGAGTATAAGCCTAGTCGATCCAGTCTTTCATCATATGAAAGTCCTGCCATCCCAGGAATCAATCTGGTTAACCTTTGTACTCCCTCTATGGCAAGGATGTCTTTCCTCAGATTAGGGGACCAAAACTGCACACAATACTCCAGGTGTGGTCTCACCAAGGACTTGTACAACTGCAGTAGTACCTCCCTGCTCCTGTACTCGAATCCTCTTGCTATGAATGCCAGCATACCATTCGCCTTTTTCACCGCCTGCTGTACCTGCATGCCCACTTTCAATGACTGGTGTATAATGACACCCAGGTCTCGTTGCACCTCCTCTTTTCCTAATCGGCCACCATTCAGATAATAATCTGTTTTCCTGTTTTTGCCACCAAAGTGGATAACCTCACATTTATCAACATTAAATTGCATCTGCCATGAATTTGCCCACTCACCTAACCTATCCAAGTCACCCTGCATCCTCTTCACAGCTAACACTGCCGCCCAGCTTCGTGTCATCCGCAAACTTGGAGATGCTGAATTTAATTCCCTCATCTAAGTCATTAATATATATTGTAAACAACTGGGGTCCCAACACTGAGCCTTGCGGTACCCCACTAGTCACTGCCTACCTTTCTGAAAAGGTCCCGTTTATTTCCACTCTTTGCTTCCTGTCTGTCGACCAATTCTCTATCCACATCAATACCTTACCCCCAATACCGTGTGCTTTAAGTTTGCACACTAATCTCCTGTGTGGGACCTTGTCAAAAGCCTTTTGAAAATCCAAATATACCACATCCACTGGTTTTCCCCTCTCCACTCTACCAGTTACATCCTCAAAAAATTCTATGAGATTCGTCAGACATGATTTTCCTTTCACAAATCCATGCTGACTTTGTCCGATGATTTCACCGCTTTCCAAATGTGCTGTTATCACATCTTTGATAACTGACTAGCAGTTTCCCCACCACCGATGTCAGGCTAACCGGTCTATAATTCCCCGGTTTCTCTCTCCCTCCTTTTTTAAAAAGTGGGGTTACATTAGCCACCCTCCAATCCTCAGGAACTAGTCCAGAATCTAAAGAGTTTTGAAAAATCATTACTAATGCATGCACTATTTCTTGGGCTACTTCCTTAAGCACTCTGGGATGCAGACCATCTGGCCCTGGGAATTTATCTGCCTTTAATCCCTTCAATTTACCTAACACCACTTCCCTACTAACATGTATTTCCCTCAGTTCATCCATCTCACTGGACCCTCTGTCCCCTACTATTTCCAGAAAATTATTTATGTCCTCCTTAGTGAAGAGAGAACCAAAGTAGTTATTCAATTGGTCTGCCATGTCCTTACTCCTCATAATCAATTCACCTGTTTCTGTCTGTAGGGGACCTACATTTGTCTTAACCAATCTTTTTCTTTCCACATATCTATAAAAGCTTTTACAGTCAGTTTTTATGTTCCCTGCCAGTTTTCTCTCATAATCTTTTTTCCCCTTCCTAATTAAGCCCTTTGTCCTCCTCTGCTGGACTCTGAATTTCTCCCAGTCCTCAGGTGAGCCACTTTTTCTGGCTAATTTGTATGCTTCTTCTTTGGAATTAATACTATCCCTAATTTCCCTTGACAGCCATGGGTGCACTACCTTCCCTGGTTTATCCTTTTGCCAATCTGGGATGAACAATTGTTGTAGTTCATTCATGCGATCTTTAAATGCTTGCCATTGCATATCCACCGTCAACCCTTTAAGTGTCATTTGCCAGTCTATTTTAGCTAATTCACGTCTCATACCTTCAAAGTTATCCTTCTTTAAGTTCAGAACCTTCTGTATTCACTAGCTTCAGTGTGTCTCCGGTGTCATCGTTCACATTACAACAGAGTCACAGCTCATCTGACAAAGAGCCATTGACCTGAATAGAGAATAGTTTCTCCACAGAGGCAGTCTGACCTGCTGAGTGTTTCTGGCACTTCTGGTTAAAATTTCAGATTTCCAGCTTCTGCAGTTTTTGTTGAGAATTTTCACTGAGAATAAGATGCATTTTGTTTTGTCAGTTATGGTTGGATTGGGGTGTCGAATTATTACTTTTCTCACAGTTTGACTTTCCCATGCTTTCTTGTATATTATATAATCACCAATTATGTATAATTGTTCCGTAAGTATCTTCAGCAGTTTGATCGGGGCACGACTATGCAAGCGTGTGGATATCAGCCAGTGAGAACAGCGAGAAGAGTTTAAATGGAGACAGCTTTATAGAGCGAGCGATAGAGTAGAGGGAGACAGAGTAGGAAGGCTTTGGCTGAACGGGTCGAGGTGATGACGAGTCGAGGCGAGGGAGATTATCTGTGTAGAATACAGACAGGAAGCATGTGTGTGAGGCCGGTGTTCTGTGCTCGGTGTCAGATGTGAGAAGTCCTGGTGACTCTCAGCCTCCTGGACGGCCACATCTGCGCCAAATGCATCCAGTTGCAGCTCCTTATGGACCAGGTTAGGGCACTGGAGATGCAGCTCGATGACCTTTGCCTGGTCAGGGAGAGTGAGGAGATGATAGAGAGGAGCTATAGGCAGGTAGTTACACCGGGGCCTGGGGAGACAGATAAGTGGCTAACAATCAGGACAGGGAAGGGCAGGAATCAGAGCTAGAGGGCACCCCTGTGGCTCTACCCTTGACAATAAGTACTCTTGCTTGAGTACTGTTGGGGGGAACTGGGGAAAGCAGCAGTGGCTGTGCCTCTGGCTCAGAGTCTGGCCCTGTGGCTCAGAAGGGTAGGGAAAGGAAGAGTATAGCAGCAGTTATAGGGGACTGTATAGTTAGAGGGTTAGACAGGCGATTCTGTGGATGCAGGAAAGAAGCACGGATGGTAGTTTGCCTCCCAGGTGCCAGGGACCAGGATGTTTCTGATCATGTCCAAGATACCCTGAAGTGGGAAGGAGAACAGCCAGATGTCATGGTACATATTGGTACCAACAACATAGGCAGGAAGTGTGAGGAGGTCCTGAAAACAGACTACAGGGAGTTAGGGAGGAAGCTGAGAAGCAGGACCACAAAGGTAGTAATCTCGGGACAGTGAGTGTAGGAATTGAGTGAGGTGGAGGATAAATGCGTGGCTAAGGGATTGGAGCAGGGGGCAGGGATTCACATTTCTGGATCATTGGGACCTCTTTTGGGGCAGGAGTGACCTGTACAAAAAGGATGGGTTGCACTTGAATCCAGGGGGACCAATATCCTGGCGGGAAGGTTTGCTAAGGCCATTAGGGAGAGTTTAAACAAGGATTGCTGGGGGGGTGGGAGCCAGACTGAACAGATGGAGGAAGAGGCGGTTGGCTCACAACTAGAGAAACCTTGGAGACAGTGCGAGAGGGAGGATAGGCAGGTGTTAGAGAAGTGATGCACTCAGACTGATGGTTTGAGGTGAGTCCATTTTAATTCAAGGAGTATTATGAACAAAGTGGATCAGTTTACAGTGTGGATCTATGGAATCTCTGCGGGTACAAGTTAGGAAAAGGAAGAGGTCAATAACTCTACTGGGTGTTTTTCATAGACCACCCAATATTAACAGGGACATTCAGGAGCAAATCGGGAAACAGATTCTGGGAAGGTGTATTAATAACAGAGTTGTCGTGGTGGGAGATTTTAATTTCCCAAACAACACACATCAATTTCTCAAATATCAATTGGCATGTCCCTAGAGTGAGAGGTTTAGATGGGGCGGAGTTTGTTAGGTGTGTTCAAGAAGGTTTCTTGACACAATATGTAGAAACATAGAAACATACAAAATCTACAGCACAAAGTTGTGCCAAACATGTCCCTACCTTAGAAATTACTAGGCTTACCCATAGCCCTCTATGTTTCTAACCTTTTCACGTACCTATCCAAAAGTCTCTAAAAAGACTCTATTGTATCTGCCCCCACCACTGTTGCCAGTAGCCCATTCTACGCACTCACCGCTCTCTGCATAAGAAACCTACCCCTGACATCCCCTCTGTACCTACACCCCAGCACCTTAAACCTGTGTCCTCTTGTGGCAACCATTTCAGCCCTGGGAAAAAGCCTCTGACTATCCACACGATCAATGCCTCTCATCATCTTATACACCTCTATCAAGTCACCACTCATCCTCCATCACTCCAAGGAGAAAAGACCAAGTTCACTCAACCTGTTTTCATAAGGCAAGCTCCCCAATCCAGGCAACATCCTTGTAAATCTCCTCTGCACCCTTTTTATGGCTTCCACATCCTGCCTGTAGTGAGACGAACAGAACTGAGCACAGTATTTCAAGTGGAGTCTGACCAGGGTCCTATATAGCTGCAACATTACCTCTCGGCTCCTAAATTCAATTCCATGATTAATGAAGGCCAATACACCGTATGCCTTCTTAACCACAGAGTCAACCTGCACAGCTGCTTTGAGCGTCCTATGGACTCGGACCACAAGGTCCCTCTGATCCTCCACACTGCCAAGAGTTTTACCATTAATACTATATTCAGCCATCATATTTTGTAGATAAGCCTACAAGAGGTGAGGCTGTACTTGATCTGGTATTGGGAAATGAACTTTGTTAGGTGTCAGATCTCTCAGATCTGGAGATAGTGATCACAATTCTACCTCCTTTACCATACCACTGGGGAGGGATAGGAACAGGTACATTAAGAAAGTGTTTAAATGGAGTAAGAGGAAATAGGAGGCTATCAGGCAGGAACTTGGAAGAATAAATTGGAAACAGATGTTCTCAGGGAAATGTATGGAAGAAATGTGGCAAATGTTCAGGGGATATTTGCGTGGAGTTCTGCAGAGGTGTGTTCCACTGAGATGGAAAGGAAAGTAGGGTACAGGAACCATTGTGTACAAATGCTGTTGTAAATCTAGTCAAGAAGAAAAGAAGAGCTTACGAAAGGTTAAAAAAAGCTAGGTAATGATAGAAATCTAGAAGATTATAAGGCTGGCAGGAAGGAGCTTAAAAAAGAAACTAGGAGAGCCAGAAGGGGCCATGAGAAAGTCTTGGCAGATAGGATTAAGAAAAACCCCAAGGCATTCTACAAGTATGTGAAAAGCAAGAGGATAAGACATCAGAGAATCAGGTCTGACAGTGGAAAAGTGTGTATGGAACCGGAGGAGATAGCAGAGGTATTTAATGAGTACTTTGCTTCAGTATTCACTATGGAAAAGGACCTTGGCAATTGTAGGGATGACTTACAATGGACTGAAAAGCTTGAGCATGTAGATATTAAGGAAGAGGATGTGCTGGAGCTTTTGGAAAGCATCAAGTTGGATAAGTAACGGGGACCGGATGAGATGTACCCCAGGCTACTGTGGAAGGTGAGGGAGGAGATTGGCAATGATCTTTGCATCATCAATGGGGACAGGAGAGGTTCCAGAGGATTGGAGGGTTGCGGATGTTGTTCCATTATTCAAGAAAGGGAGTAGAGATAGCCCAGAAAATTATAGACTAGTGAGTCTTACATCAGTGGTTGGTAAATTGATGGAGAAAATCCTGAGAGGCAGGATCTATGAACATTTGGAGAGGCATAATATGATTAGGAATAGTCAGAATGGCTTTGTGAAAGGCAGGTCGTGGCTTACGAACCTGATGGGATTTTTTGAGGATGTGACTAAACACATTGATGAAGGTAGAACATAGATGTAGTGTATATGGATTTCAGCAAGGCACTTGATAAGGTACCCCATGCGAGGCTTATTGAGAAAGTAAGGAGGCATGGGATCCAAGGGGAAATTGCTTTGTAGATCCAGAACTGGCTTGCCCACAGAAGGCAAAGAGTGGTTGTAGACGGGTCATATTCTGCATGGAGGCCGGTAACCAGTGGTGTGCCTCAGGGATCTGTTCTGGGACCCCTACTCTTTGTGATTTCTATAAATGACCTGGATGAAAAAGTGGAGGGATGGGTTAGTAAATTTGTTGATGACACAAAGATTGGGGTTGTTGTAGATAGTGTGGAGGGCTGTCAGAGGTTACAGCGGGATATTGATTGGATGCAAAAATGGGCTGAGAATTTGCAGATGGAGTTCAACCCAGATAAGTGTGAGGTGGCTCATTTTGGTAAGTCAAATATGATGGCAAGATATAGTATTAATGGCAAGACTCTTGGCAGTGTGGAGGATCAAAGGGATCTTGGGGTCTGAGTCCATAGGATACTCGAAGCTGCTGTGCAGGTTGACTCTGTGGTTAGGAAAGCATACGGTGCATTGGCCTTCATCAATCGTGGGATTGAGTTTAGGAGCCAAGAGGTAATGTTGCAGCTATATAGAACCCTGGTCAGATCCCATTGGAGTACTGTGCTCAGTTCTGGTCACCTCACTATAGGAAGGATGTGGAAACCATAGAAAGGGTGCAGAGGAGATTTACAAAGAAGTTGCCTGGATTAGGGAGCATGCTTTATGAGAATAGGTTGAGTGGACTTGGCCTTTTTTCCTTGGAGCGGTGGAGGATGAGAGGTGACTTGATAGAGGTGTACAAGATAATGAGAGGCATTGATCGTGTGGATAGTCAGAGGCTGTTCTCCAGGGCTGAAATGGCTAGCACGAGAAGGCATAGTTCTAAGGTGCCTAGAAATAGGTACAGAGGAGATGCCAGGGGTAAGTTTTTTACGCAGAGAGTGGTGAGTGTGTGGAATGGGGTGCCAGCCACACTGGTGGAGGTGGATACGATAAGGTCGTTTAAGGGTTTCCTGGATAGGTACATGGAGCTCAGAAAAATAGAGGCCTAAGTGTAACCATAGGTAATTTCTAAGGTAAGGATATATATCTTCAGCACAGCTTTGAGGGCAGAAGGGCCTGTATTGTGCTGCAGGTTTTCTATACCTCTATGTTAAATTTTCCAGTAATTGTAGTATATCTGCTTCTGTGGTTTTCTGGAAACTTCTTCTGCATCAGATATCACACCTCTTGAATCAGACTATTTTACAGGTTAATTGTTATCACTGGAATTGAGTATTGAGTTCAAGAAATGGGATGTTATGTTGAAGTTTTATAAGACGTTTTTAAGACTAATTTGGAGTATCATGCAGTTTTGGTCACCTACCGACAGGAAGTAAGGGTGAAAGAGTACAGAGAAAGTTTACAAGAATTTTGTCAGGGCTGGAGGATCTGAGTTACAAAGAAAGATCGAATAGGTTAGGACTTGATTCCTTGAAATATAGAAGACATAGAAGAGATTTGATAGAGATATACAAAATTGTGAGAAGTATAGATAGGGTAAATGCAAGAAGGATTTTCCAACTAGAAGTCATGGGTTAAGGGTGAAATGTGAAAAGTTTGAGGGGACTATGAAGGGAAATTTCATCACTCAGAGGGTTGTGAGAGTGCGGAATGAGCCGCCAGCACGAGTGGTACATGCCGGGTCGATTTCAATGTTTAAGAGAAGTTTGGCTAGGTGCATGGATGAGAGGGGTATGGAGAGCTATGGTCCTGGTGCAGATGTATAGAACTAGGCACAGATGGCCAAATGGCCTGTTTCTATACTGTCCTTTTCTGTAATTCTGTAGAATGTTGTTATCTTTTTAGTCTGAGCTAGATACCTTTGTCTAAGATGACCAAGATTTCTTTGTTCTTGTAACAAAAATGCCATACAGAACAAATGTCATGACTTGACTGGTCGTAAAAAACTCCAGGATTCAACGTGTACCTATTGGCTGTCCCCTCCACCTTCCCTGCTGTGAGGGGTGCAACCTAGCCTGCTCGGGGTCCGGCTCCCCCAGCCCAACAAAGCCGACGAGGCCGTAGGTGGAGACCCGACCTCGTAGGAGCTTTAAGTCTACCTTTGTTTTTAACCACAAGCCTGTTGATAGTCATCAGAAGTGTCTCTGTTTACTAGGAACAATGCATTCAGAAAACAGGTTCTGCAAACAGGAAGTGTGACCTACTCTGAAGCTGTTCAGGAGAGAACTTAACTCTCACATTGCTGAAGCGTCAAACTACCTCTGCCTCCAGAAACCAGAAATTGATCTGATTTGCTTTCACTTTGTGGGTTAACTGGCATATGGAGTTGACAATTTCACTTTTATTAAACTGAGAGTTAAGAGCACCGAGTTTCAGGCAGTACACATAACAATCTCACCCGCTCCCTCAACACCTGACTGCTTATTTTAGTCAAGAAAGCACAACAACATCTCCACTTTCTGAGGAGATTGAGATGAGTGAGGTTCCACCCCCCTCTCCCCGCAAACCGCATGCGCCTCCCCCCCCAATCCCAAGCCATTCCAGTCAATTTTTACAGGAGCACTATCGAGAATGTCCTGACCAGCTACATCACCCTCTGGTAAGAGAATTGCAAAGCCTCGGACTGCAAATCCTACAACGCATTGCGAGGACAGCTGAGAAGACCATCGGGTTCTTTTCCACCCATCAGAGATACTTAACAGGAGCAGCGCATCCACAGGGCCCCCCAGCGTTGTCAATGATTCCTCCCATCTGTCCAATGTCCCCCTACCATCAGGCAAGATGTACTACGGCACTAGGGCAACAACTGATATGATAGGAAACAGCTTCTCCCCCAGACCGTGAGACTTCTGAACTCCCTGCCACCACTCAGGTTTCATCACGTATGAAGCGTTATACTGTTTACTTTTTAACTTGTGTCATAAGTGCACCTTATTATTTGTTAATTTATTTTTGGTAAAATTACTTTGCATTGTATGTGTGAGTTATAAATACTGCGTTGTGCACCATGGCCTGGAGGAACATTGTTTTGTTTGCCAGTATATACAGTACTGTGCAAAAGTCTTGGGCAGAAATACATAGCTGGGCTGCCTAAGACTTGTTGACAGTGCAAACACGAGGAAATCTGCAGATGCTGGAAATTCAAGCAACACACATAAAAGTTGCTGGTGAACGCAACAGGCCAGGCAGCATCTCTAGGAAGAGGTACAGTCGACGTTTCGGGCCGAGACCCTTCATCAGGACTAACTGAAAGAAGAGCTAGTCAGAGATTTGAAGTCCCCAGGTCCCGCTGTAACCTCTGACAACCCTCCAGACAATCCAGAACACCCTCAACGTTTGTGTCATCAGAAAACTTACTAATCCACCCTTCTACTTCTTCATCCAGGTCATTTATAAAATTCACAAAGAGGAGGGGTCCCAGAACAGATCCCTGTGGAACACCACTGGTCACCAACCTCCATGCAGAATACAAACCATCTACAACCACCCTTTGCCTTCTGTGGGCAAGCCACTCGAATCTCTTACTAGCTCTTCTTTCAGTTAGTTCTAACGAAGGGTCTCGGCCCGAAACGTCAACTGTACCTCTTCCTAGAGATACTGCCTGGCCTGCTGCGTTCACCAGCAAATTTTATGTGTGTTACTTGTTGACAGTACTGTACTTCTCAACATGGAGTGGAGAGCGATTTTGTAAATTTGGTGGGAGAAAAGGATTTTTGGAATGGCAAGCGTGGAGTGCCACAGGAGGCAGAGGAGCACCAGGGACAAGGGTGTGAGGTAGTGAGGGTGCAGGCACACCTGGTCCTGAGACACCAGGCAAGGTCATTTAATTCCTAGCAATTGGTTTATTGATCATTATAGAATGTCTCTCTGGTGCTTCCTGCTCCCTCCCCTCTCTCCTCCCCTTTTCCCAACCATGACACCCCTCTCTCTGCACCCTTCCCACTCTCAGTCCACAATGGAGACCCGTATTAGAATTAGGTTTATTGTCACTCACATGTGTCGTGGAATTTGTTTATTTTCATGGCATCAGTACAGTGCAATATGTAAAATTACTGTAGAACTGTGCAAAAGTCTTAGGCATCCTAGCTATAGATATGTGCCTAAGGCTTTTGCACAGTACTGTACATGTATAATAAACTGAACTTGAACTTCAAGCTGAACTTTATATTCAGTACTGTTGCTAATATGACCTCCTGACTCATACAGCATTTAAAGCAAAGCTTTCTGTAAATTGTTTGTGTTTTCTAATCTGTTCTGAAGTACTATTCTGCCTCGAGTGCAAAAGTAGTTTACAGTGAGAGAAAAAAGAGGTGACTTGATAGAGATGTATGTGAGACAGGTGTATGCAGTTTAAATAGTTTAGCAAGGACTAAACGGACCAAAGGGCGTGTTTCACTGCTGTACTTTTCTATGACTCTATGAGACAAAGGTGGTCAGGTGTACTGCCGGAGGCTTTTTGTCCAAGGGAGATGTGGCATCATTTTAAGGTGACTGGAGGAGACCGCAGCCAGCTGCCCTGAGTGCAGTCAGATCTGTGGGAGACAGAAAGAGAAGACTTGAGAAAGTGGAATGAAAGAGTCGTGGAGCACTGCGGAACAGAAACAGGCCCCATGACCCATCTCGTCTATGCCAAACTATTACTCTGTCTGGAGAACAAAAGAACTTTAAAGTGAGAGAAACGGGAGGTGACCTAAGAGAGGTGTAGAAGAGACACAGATGGAGTGGGCAGCCAGAGACTTGTGCCCAGGGCTGAAATGCCTAATATGAGCTGGGGTAATTTTAAGGTGATTGGAGGAAAGGACAGGGAGAACATCAGAGATAGGTTTCTTTACACAGAGAATGGCGGGTGTGTGGAATGCCCTGTCGGGAGCGATGGTAGATGTGGATACATTAGAGGCATTTAAGAGACTCTTGTATAGCAACAGGGATGAAAGAAAAATGGAGAGCCAAGTGGGAGAAATGCTGATTCGTTTTGCTGTATCATGTATGGTTGCTCACAATTCAACTTGAACATGAACTGGGAAGGGCTGGATTAATCCTAGAGTATGTTAAAAGGTCAGCACAGCAACTGTCTGTTCTGTGCTATACTAATCTATATTCTTTGTTAAATAAAGAGGTAGGGTATGAGAGGAGAGAGGAAAGATCATTATCGACCAGGAAATTACAGAGCAGTGAGTCTGACTTCAGTGGTGGGCAAGTTGTTGGAGAATATCCTGAGGGACAGGATTTATGAGCATTTGGAGAGACATAATCTGATTAGGGATAGTCAGCATGGCTTTGTCAAGGGCATGTCCTGCCTTACAAGCCTGACTGAATTTTTTGAGGATGTAACAACACATTGATGAAGGTAGAGCAGTGGATATAGTGTATATAGATTTCAGTAAGGCATTTGATAAGGTTCCCCATGCCAGGCTCCCTCAGAAAGTAAGGAGGCATGGGATCCTTGCTATGTGAATCCAAAATTGGCTTGCCCACAGAAGGCAAAGGGTGGTTCTAGATGGTTTGCATTCTGCACGGAGGTCAGTTACCAGTGGTGTTCCACAGGGATCTGTTCTAGGACCCCTCCTCTTTGTGAATTTTATAAATGACCTGGATGAAGAAGTAGAATGGTGGGTTAGTAAGTTTTCTGATGACACAAAGGTTGGGGGTGTTCTGGATTGTCTGGAGGGTTGTCGAAGGTTACAGCGGGACATGGGGACTCTCTGTAGGATGCAGAACTGGGCTGAGAAGTGGCAGATGGAGTTCAACCCAGATAAGTGTGAAGTGGTAAGTCCAATTTGAAGACAAAATATACGTTTGTAATATAAATGGAAAGATTCGTGGCAGTGTGGAGGTACTGAGAGATCCTGGGGTCCGTGTCGATAGGATACTCAAAGCTCCTGCGCAGGTTAACAGTGTTGTTAAGAAGGCATATGGTGTGTTGGCATTCATCAACCATGGGATTGAGTTTAAGGGCTGTGAGGTAATGTTACAGCTATATAAGACCTTGGTTAGACTCCACTTGGAGTACTGTAAACACGAGGAAATCAACTGTACCTCTTCCTAGAGATGCTGCCTGGCCTGCTGCGTTCACCAGCAACTTTTATGTGTGTTACTTGGAGTACTGTGTTCAGTTTTAGTCACCTCACTACAGGAAGGATGTAGATACTATAGAGAGATCACAGAGGAGATTTACAAGGATGTTGCCTGATTGGAGAGCACACCTTATGATCTTGGCCTTTTCTCCTTAGAGTGAAAGAGGATGAGAGGTGACCTGATAGAGGTGTATAAGACGATGAGCTGCATTGATTGTGTGGATAGCCAGAGGCTCTTTCCCAAGGCTGAAATGTCTAAAATGAGGGGGCATAGTTTTAAGGTGCCTGGAAGTAGGTACAAGGGGTTGTCAGAGGTATGTTTTTCCACACAGAGTCGTGGGTGTGTGGAATGCACTGCCAATGGTGGTGGTGGAAGTGGAAGAGCCTCTCATATAGGTACATGGAGCTTAGAAAAATAGAGGGCTATGCACAATGTAAAGTCTAGGCATTCTCTAAAGTAGGTTACATGGTCGGCACAATATTGTGGGCCGCAGGGCCTGTAATGTGCTGTAAATTTCTATGTTCTATGTACTATGTTCTATTAAGGAGCCTCGTGATACCCTCTTCTCATTACTACCATCAGGAAGGAGCTACAGGTGCCTGATGACACACACTCAATGTTTAGGTACAGCTTCTTCCTGTCCACCATTGTATTTCTGAACAGCCCATGAACCCATGAACACAAACTCACTAATTTCCTCTCTTTTTGCAATATTTATTGATTTTTAAAAAAAATATTTCTCTCTGTAACTTGTGGTAATTTTTAATGTATCGCACTGCAACGACAAATTTCATGACATATATCAGTGAAAATAAACCTGATTCTAAGGAGCAAAAGAAGGGGAAGTGGGAAAAGTGGACGGTTGGAATAAGAGGAGAGAGGAGAGGGCACAAGAAGAAAAGAGCGAGAACAAAGGAGCAAAAGAAGAAAGCAGAATCAAAGACTGAAGGGAGGAAGAAATAAATGAGTGAAGAAGAGCATAGAGGACAAGACAAAGAGAAAGTGAGAACAAGAGAGACTGACCTGGTTCCTTCCAATCGGGTCTTTCAGATAGAAACATTCAGTCCATCTGTAACATGAGTTCTGCACCCAATTAATTCTGTACTTCAAGATCCCATAAAGAGCAATGAATGTTTTCAGGGGGTTCAGATATATTTATTTATCATATGTAAACATTTGTGATAACAACCGCACCTAAAGGACGTGCTGGGGGCAGCCTGCAAGTGTCAATATAGCAGGTTCACAAAACAAAAATGGCAAAACAAGTCCCGTACCTACCCGCCACCCAGCCATGAGCAAGGTGGACATCATCAAACCCCAAGACAAGCCATCTCCCAGCCTGCAGCCTCCAGTGGACTCAGACTCATACAATTGCAGACTGTCCTAGAGGACTTGCAGACATTGACCCAGGGCTTCGGCCAAGAGCTAACTGATGGCAAGATTCTTGGTACCTCAGTAGTGAACATATAACACTGTGCAGAACAGCAAGCTACGCACACACAATGCTGGAGGAACTCAGCAGGCCAGGGAGCATCTGTGGAAAAGAGCACAGTTGATATTTTGCACCAAAACCCTTCAGCAGGACTGTACTCTTTCCCATAGATGCTGCCTGGCCAGCTGAGTTCCTCCAGCAATTTGTGTGTGTTGCTCATATTTCCAGCTTCTGCGCAGTTTCTCTTGTTGGTGACCGAACAGTAAGCTTCAGCACACCATGTCTGTTCTGACCACAATGCCCACCTAAGTAATCCTGAGCAACACACACAAAATGCTGGGGGGAACTCAGCAGGTCAGGCATCTGTAGAAATGAAAAAAACAATTGGTGTTTCAGACTGAGGCCCTTCATCAAGACTGGAAAGGAAGAGCGAAGATGCCAGAATGAGAAGGTGGCGGGAGGGGAAGAAATACAAGCTAGAAAGTGATGGGTGAAACCAGGTAGGTGGGGGAGTGGGGACGAAGAAAGAAGCTGGGAAGTGATAGGTGGAAAAGGTAAATAACTGGAGAAGAAGGAATCTGATTGGAGGAGAGTAGATCATGGGAAAAAGGGGAGGGAATAGGCCACTAAGGGGAAGTGATAGGCAGGTGAGGAGAAGAGAAGAGGTAAGAGGGAGACCAATAGAAGAAGAGGGAAGGGGGAGGGGGAGAAATGACCAGAAGCCAGAGAAATTGATGTTCATGCCATCAGGTTGGAGGCTACCCAGACGGAATATGAGGTGTTGCTCGTCCCACCTGCCTTCATGCACTGCATATCCCCTCATTCCAGGCTACAATCCAGAGGAAGGGGCAACGTAGGACCAACTTCTGCTAGGGCCTTTTGCTCAGCTGGGCTGAGGACCTTAGAAAGTGCTACCTCAATCAGCAGACTGTCCGTTTTATCACAGAGGAAGAGACCATTCAGACCACTGCGCCCAGGTCACCTCAGCAGAGCAGTGACCCTATTACAGCTCGGGTCGTTGGGGGACAGAATTCAATCCCAATGCCCTCTGTAAAGAGTCTGTACGTCCTCCAGGGTTTTCTCCAGTTTACTGCCACAGTCCAAAGATATACCGGTTAGTTGGTCATTGTAAATTGTCCTGTGATTAGGCTAGGGTTAACTCAGGGGTTGCTGGGCAGCATGGCTCGAAGGACTGGGTGGGCCTCTTCCACGCTGTGTCTCTCAGTAAAATGAATTTTAAAACTGAATGATGGCTCCCAGCAGAGCCTTCCTCCCAATCCCAGTGCCCCTCTCTCGTTTCCCTGCCAAAACTGTGGCTTATTCTCCCTAACAAGCCATCCACACCCCACCCCTCCCCTCCATTCGCCCACGCCAGGGTGATTTATACCACCAGCATGTTATTGGCACGTTGGAAGCCAATGGTCACAGGCAAAGCACAGAACCCGTGGAGGCAGTGCCAGAGGGCGGGATTGAACCCACGGAGGCAGTGCCAGAGGGCGAGATTGAACCCACGGATGCAGTGCCAGAGGGCGGGATTGAACCCACGGAGGCAGTGCCAGAGGGCAGGATTGAACACATGGAGGCAGTGCCAGAGGGCGGGATTGAACCCACGGAGGCAGTGCCAGAGGGCAGGATTGAACCTGGCTCTAGGCAGCAGACCTACCTGTGGTGCCACTCACCCATGTGCTCTTTTGTAACTGTGAACAAAATCACCACTGAAGCTAGTGGCTATAGAAGCGTTTTATTCAGCAAAAACATGCAACAGGCATGATACTGAGAGACTCTTGGAAGAAGAGGCCTGCTTGACCCAAGATTACATGACAGTTTTATATGCTAAAGATCAAAGGTAACAGCAGGACAATTCTCCAGTTACAATGTATCTACAATGCTTCCTTCGACTTACACACAGTTTTCACACACCCCCTGCTTTGCACCCACACTCCAGACACCCAGATGAATGTCAATCCTTACTGACTCCAGGCTGCCTTCATGCTTATGTGGGCAACTGAAGTCTAATTGTTCTGAGCTGCATTTTAAATTCAATCCACAATCCACAATCCACATTCAAACCTGAAGACTGGTTAATGGTGAAATTAATATTTGCTATTTACCCTAACTCCAGAAAACACCCTCACAGGCTCTTCAGGTTGTTAGGGAGGTAGCCATAACAAATGCATTGGAGCCCACTGATATATTGACGGGTTGAGGGTATAGCAGGTGAACAGATGAGCTAGATTCAGCATGTTACCGAAACGTTGACAAACTTCTGTAGATGCACAGTGGAGATTGTCCTGACTGGTTCGATCATGTCCTGGTAGGGAAACACCAAATGTTCAGGAACAAAAATGTCTACAGAAAGTGGTGCAGCCCCGTCCACCACAGGTAAAGCCCTCCCCACCATTCAGCATACTTACAAGGAGCACCGCCACAAATAAAGCATCATTCATCGTCAAGGACCCCCACGATCCAGGCCATGCTCTCTTCTTGCAACCAGCGGGAAGGAGGCTCAGGAGCCTTAGGTCCCACACTGCCAGGTTCAGCATCAGTTATTACTATACAACCATCAGGCTCTTGAACCAGCGTGGATTTCACTCACCACAATTTTGAATGATAGACACAGTTTCATGGACTCTTTACAACTCAAGTTTCATATTTTTAATATCCGTGTAATAAATGCTCATTATGCATTTTGCATATTTTTTCTTTGTCAGTCTTGTTTATGCATAGCTTTTCATAACTTTTATTGTATTTATTTATTTTCCTGCAAACGCCTGCAAGAAAATGAATCTCAGGGTAGAATATAGTGACGTATTTTGATAATAAATTTACTTTGACTTGGACCACATGCACAACAATATTCCAAAGGCTCACTGAACCAGAAGCCAGGAGTAACATCACTGATCACTGCCTTGGACAATGCTTCTCCCTCAGCCAACACTTGGATAATCAGATCCCTCACTAATAATGTGAATGGAAAAAAGACAGTAATATTACTGACCTGAGTCCTGAAGAAAGGACTCGGGTTGACTATAGATTCTGCCTAGCATTTTGTGTGTGTTGCTCTGGATATCCAGCACCTGCAGAATTTCTGGTGTCAGTCATATTCTCTTCAGTTCTAGTTCCCCCATTATAGGAAGGACGTGAAAATTTTAGAGAGGGTGCGGAGGAGATTTAGCAGGATGCTGCCTGGATCAGAGCATGTGTTTTATGATGAAAGGTTAGCAGGCTAGGGTTTTTCTCATTGGAGCAAAGGAGGAAGAGACTTAATAGGGGTGTGCAAGATGATCAGAGAGATATGGAGTGGAGATCAAAGATTTTTTCCCCAGGATAGAAATGGCTGATACGAGGAGGAAATAGAGGGGGTTGTCAGAGGTAGTTTTTTTTTACACAGAGAGTATAAGTGCTTGGACTACACTGTCGAGGGAGGCGGTAGAGGGAGACACATTAGCCTGCCTCATCCCTGTGCCGAAGACGCCGCGCCCCAGCGGCCTCAATGACTACAGACCGGTGGCATTGACCTCTCACATCATGAAGACCCTGGACAGATTTGTTCTGGAGCTGCTGCGGCCTATGGTCAGGCCACACTTAGATCCCCTCCAGTTCGCCTACCAGCCCTGACTAGGAGTTGAGGATGCCATCGTCTACCTGCTGAACCGTGTCTACGCCCACCTGGACAAGCCAGCGAGCACTGTGAGGGTCATGTTTTTTGACTTCTCCAGTGCGTTCAACACCATCTGCCCTGCTCTGCTGGGGGAGAAGCTGACAGCGATGCAGGTGGATACTCCCCTGGTGTCATGGATTCTTGATTACCTGACTGGCAGACCACAGTACGTGTGCTTGCAAAACTGTGTGTCTGACAGAGAGATCAGCAGCACTGGGACTCCACAGGGGACTGTCTTGTCTCCCTTTCTCTTCACCATTTACACCTCGGACTTCAACTACTACACAGAGTCTTGTCATCTTCAGAAGTTTTCGGATGACTCTGCCATAGTTGGATGCATCAGCAAGGGAGATAAGGTTGAGTACAGGTCTACGGTAGGAAACTTTGTCACATGGTGTGAGCAGAATTATCTGCAGCTTAATGTGAAAAAGACGAAGGAGCTGGTGGTAGACCTGAGGAGAGCTAAGGTACCTGTGACCCCTGTTTCCATCCAGGGGGTCAGTGTGGGCATGGTGGAGGATTAGAAATACCTGGGGATATGAATTGACAATAAACTGGACTGGTCTAAGAACATTGAAGCTGTCTACAAGAAGGGTCAGAGCCATCTCTATTTCCTGAGGAGACTGAGGTCCTTTAACATCTGCCAGATGATGCTGAGGATGTTCTATGAGTCTGTGGTGGCCAGTGCTATCATGTTTGCTGTGTGTGCTGGGGCAGCAGGCTGAGGGTAGCAGACACCAACAGAATCAACAAACTCATTCATAAGGCCAGTGATGTTGTAGGGATGGAACTGGACTCTCTCACGGTGGTGTCTGAAAAGAGGATGCTGTCTAAGTTGCATGCCATCTTGGTCAATGTCTCCCATCCACTACATAATGTACTGGGTGGGCACAGGAGTACATTCAGCCGGAGACTCATTCCACCGAGATGCAACACAGAGCGTCATAGGAAGTCATTCCTGCCTGTGGCCATCAAACTTTACAACTCCTCCCTTGGAGGGTCAGACACCCTGAGCCAATAGGCTGGTCCTGGACTTATTTCATAATTTACTGGCATAATTTACATATTACTATTTAACTATTTATGGTTTTATTACTATTTATTATTTATGGTGCAACTGTAACGAAAACCAATTTCCCCCGGGATCAATAAAGTATGACTATGACTATTAGCGGCAGTTTAGAAACTCTTAGATACTTTTTAATGTCTATAGTAAACGCTATTATGGATTTATTGAGTATGTTCGCAAGAAAATGAATCTCAGGATTGGATATGGTGACATATATGTACTTTGATAATACATTTACTTTGAACTTTGGTAAGCACATGATTGATAGGTAAATGAACGGCTACATGGGAGGGATTGTTAGATTAATGTTGGAGTAGGTTAAAATGTCACATAACATTGTTGGCTGAGGGTCCTGCACTGTTCTGTGTTGTAGGTTCTATATTGAAGCGTGGCAGCGGGTAGAGACTCTGTCGATGCCAGCCTCCGGCATTGTCTGTGTGGAATTTGCACATTGCTGCCTTAGTCTCTTCCCTCCCACATGTGTGATGTTCCTTCAGAATCAGAATTAATATCACTGCGTATGTCTGGAAGCATCGTTTGCTCGTGTACAATGGCTTATTCAGAAACCTGATAGCGGTGGGGAAGAAGCTATTTCCAAAAACGTTGAGTGTGTGTCTTGCGGCTCCCGTGCCTCCTGCCAGATGGGCTACACCCAGCCGAGTCGGAAAAGCGTCTGCACAGGCCGCGGTGTCTCTTAAGAGGTGTATTTGTAGCGGCAACTCGGTGTTTCACACTTCGGGGCGGCGGAATCAGCTGGTTTTACAGCGGCTGTGCTTAGGGCGGCAGGAGGTGTAAAAAAAACCCGCTTGGAAACATTGTTTACAAACACATTATTCAGCGGTTTCCTTCTGAGCCTCTACACCATGGAGGCGTTAACACATCCCGACTGTGTTAGACTAGTGAAAAGCTGAGTTTACAATTGAACCTCGTGTGCCATCGCCCTGATACCCCGCAGAACTGATGTGACTGCTATACCCACGAGACCCGTGACCCTGCCCTCGGCTTCTCTTCCATGTACTTGCCCCCTGCTCACTCCCCGTCCACAGCCCCCTCCCCTGTCACCTTCACCTTCCCCACTCCTTGCGCTCTGCTCCTGTTTCCTCCCCAACTTCGAGCAGCGGATGAGAGTGGGAGGGACAGGAGGCTGAGTAGCCTCCCCCACCCCCTGCTCTCCCAATATCTCCCCATTTGGACCGACCCCAACCCTGTCTCTGTAACCGCCAACAATCCTGCCCCGAGTGATTTATTTATTGTAACTTACGCCTTGCACTGTATTGCTGCCACAAAAGAGCAAATTCTATGACACGTGCAGGGTAAGAGGTGAAATATTCTAGGGGAACCTGAGGTGGGAGTGATAGAGAGGAGTCTGATCGCTGTCCACGCTACCTGCGCCCCCAGCTCCGGAATTCAAGATTGTTTAATGTCATTTCCAGTACACAAGTGTAAAGGAGAGCGAAATAATTAACACGAGGAAATCTGCAGATGCTGGAATTTCAAGCAACATACACACAAAATGCTGGTGAACGCAGCAGGCCAGGCAGCATCTCTAGGAAGAGGTACAGTCGACGTTTCGGGCCGAGACCCTTCGTCAGTACTAACTGAAAGAAGAGATAGTAAGAGACTTGAAAGTGGGAGGGGAGGGGGAGATCCGAAATGATAGGAGAAGACAGGAGGGGGAGGGATGGGGCTAAGAGCTGGAAAGTTGATTGGCAAAAGGGATATGAGAGGATCATGGGACAGGAGGCCTAGGGAGAAAGAAAGGGGGAAAGGGGAAGCCCAGAGGATGGGCAAGGAGTATAGTGAGAGGGACAGAGGGAGAAAAAGGAGAGGGAGAGGGAGTGGGAGAGGGGGAGAGGG
The DNA here is from genome assembly GCF_030028105.1 of Mobula birostris. Taxonomy (NCBI): domain Eukaryota; kingdom Metazoa; phylum Chordata; class Chondrichthyes; order Myliobatiformes; family Myliobatidae; genus Mobula; species Mobula birostris. Next base: position 201,351,473 of record NC_092374.1, read on the forward strand.
AGGGAGAGAGAGAGAGAGAGAGAGAGAGAGAGAGAGAGAGAGAGAGAGAGAGAGAGAGAGAGAGAGAGAGAAATAAATTAATAATAATAATTAATAAATAACGGATGGGGTACGAAGGGGAGGTGGGGCATGAACGGAAGTTAGAGAAGTCAATGTTCATGCCATCGGGTTGGAGGCTACCCAGACGGAATATAAGGTGTTGTTCCTCCAACCTGAGTGTGGCTTCATCTTTACAGTAGAAGAGGTGATGGATAGACATGTCAGAATGGGAATGGGATGTGGAATTAAAATGTGCGGCCACTGGGAGATTGTTACTCCAGATTCTATGCAGCACAATAAAAATCAAATAAGACAAAGAAAATATTAATAAAAAACAAGGTAAATATAAATACATAAGATAGTTTATATAACACATTGATTGATTGTATGTCCATAAAGTGACGGTAGGCCTATACGTAAGGTGACTCTGACAGGAAATGATATAGTACTGATGGTTGGGGGTGTGGAAGAGCGGGCTAGTGATGGGAGTGGGGCAAACAGTCCATGAGGAGGGTGGGTGGGATTATTCATATTACTGGCCCCTTCCCGACACCTTTCTGTATATATGTCCTTGATGACGGGTGGGTCGATGTCGGTTCCCACCCCAGACCTCTCCGCACACTCTCCTACCTTTCGATGATGCCCCGATCCCATTTCTCTTAGCCTCCCGTCCTGCTACCCCCGACCCCAGCTCCCGAAACCCCAAACCGTCCCGCGACCTTTGGTCACAAACAAGAAAATCTGCAGATGCTGGAAATCCAAGCAACACACATAAAATGCTGGAGGAACTCAGCAGGCCAGGCACGATGAATGGAAAAGAGCACAGTCAACGTTTCTGGCCGAAACCCTTCGGCGGGACGGGTTCTCCAGCATTTTGTGCGTGTTGCCACGACTATTGGTGCTGGCCAGGTATCCCCTGTCGCGTTAGCTCCCTCTGCTGGGCGCGGCTGGAGAACCGCAGCAGCAGCTGCTTCTGGGGAGGAGGAGGAGGGAGTCAAGTATCAGATACTCAGCACTCCACCGCCGCCCGCTCCCTTCTATATCAAAATTCTCATCCTGCTGCTCAGATGTCTGGAGATCATCTCCTCTCCCCTCTCCTTAGACGTTCATACTCGTTCTCTTTCTCGCTTCCCAAGTCTTCAATTAGAGCCCAAGAGTTTAAAGAGAAACAAGCTTTTCAGCCCAACATGTCCGTCCTGATATTTTTGCCCATCTGCACGAATTCTATCTGCCCGCATTAGGACAGTATCCTTCCATACCTTGCCTAGTTAAGAGACTGGCTAAACCACAGCAATCGGGGTTCAATTCCGCCACTGTCCATAAGGAGTTTGTACATTTTCCCTGGGACCACGTGAGCCTTCTCTGGGTGCTCTGGTTTCCTCCCGTATTCCAAAGACACCTTTGGGTTCGCCATCTTGTATTCCTTTCCCTTATTATGCCTTCTACCCGCTTCCTCTCCAGTCCCGATGAAGGGTCTCTGCCTGAAACATCGACTGTTTATTCCCCCTCCATAGATGTTGCCTGACCCGCTGAGTTCTTCCAGCGTTTTGTCTCAAGATTTTTCCAGCGCTGGCAGAATCTCATGCCTATTAGTAGGTTAATTGGTCATCACATGGGGGAAATGGGCCTGTGTGTGTTTGTCGGGTTGGAAGGGCTTACTACGGTGCTGCAGCTCTTAACAAATAAACAAATAAACGTAGTGATGAATCTGATTCCACCACCTGGTCTGGTGGATAACAACCACATTTTGTTTAAAAACATACTCCTCAGGCCCCATTGAAGGAGGAGGGTGATAGATTCTTAATTAATCAGGATACGGGGAGAAAGCAGGAGATTGGGGCTCAGAGGGAAAATGGTGGAGCAGACTTGATGGGCTAAATGGCCTAATTGGCCTAATTCAACTCCAATATCTTAGTGTTTTATAATCCTGTATCTGCTGTTCAGAGGGGTTGCCCATCCGGCGATTTCAGGGCAGCAGAAAGAATGTCACAGGCTGCAGGGAATCCTCATCAGCCAGGAGCACTAAACCACCCCCCCCCCACCCCCTTCCACACCAAAGTTCTCTTGGGGAGCATTGTCTGTCTGGGTTCAACATGGAGCAATTCCATTGCCCAGGAACTTCAGAAGCTGCAGAGGGCCCAATACATCACAGGGACATCCTTCCCCACCAATGGTAGTATCTATGCCTCAAGAAGGCAATGCCCATCATCAAAGATCTCCACCATATGGGCATTTTCTCACAGTGACCATCAGGCTGAAAGTACAAAGGGCGAGAGTATAAAACTAAGAGGAGTAGAACATAAAAGCAAGGATGTAACACTGAGGCTTTTTAAGACATTGGTCAGATCACACTTGGAGTATTCTGATCAGCTTTGGGCCCCAAGAAAGAACGTGCTGACATTGGAAAGGGTTCAGAGGAGGACTATGAGAATAATCCTGGGAATAAAGGTATTAAAATATGAGAAAAGATTTTAAAATTTATCTGTCAGGCCCTTCTGGCCCAAAGGAACCTACAGTACCTATTTAACACTAGCCTAAACACAGGGCAATTTACAGTGCAATGACCAACTAACCAGTACATCTTTGGACTGTGGGAGACGGGAACACCGGGAGAAAATCCATGTGGTCATGGAGTGAACATACGAACTTCTTCCAGACAGTGCCAGAATTGAACTCCAAACTCCTATGCCCCAAGCTGTGTTGGCTCTGAGCCTGTACTCGCTGGAGGTTAGTATGGGAAAGGGAGGGGGAAAGCTCATTGAAGCCTACAGAATATTAAAGGACTTAGAGTGGATGTGGAGAGCTTGCTTCCAATAGTGGGAGGGGTCTGGGACCAGAGGGCACAGCCTCAGAATAGCGGGACATCCATTTAACAGATTAGGGGACCGAGTCATTGAATATAGTTAAAGCGGAGCTTGATAGGTTCTGGATTAGCCAGGGCATCAAAGGTTACGGGGAGAAGGCAGGAGAATAGGGTTGTGTGGGAAGATATATCATCCGTGATTGAATGGTGGAGAAGACTCGATGGGCAGAATGACCTAATTCTGCTCCTTTGTCATATCTTCTTAAGAGATTCTTCCCTTCAACCATTCAGTTCTCGAACCAACCTGCTCAACCTCAATCACCACCTCAGTATAGCAATACTGACCACTTTGATCACAGTGCACTCAACTGTTTTAATTGTTTGTTCTTGAAAGAATGTGCATATTTATCTTAGTTTAAGTTATTTTTGTTAATGTTGTGTCTGTGAGGCTGTGTGCCTGTGATGCTGCTGCAAGTAAGTTTTTCTTTAGGCCTGTGCCCATATATGGTATGTGTGTGACATATGTAAGGGGTTTCTTCTTTCATGTTACTTGCTAAGGCTAATAAAATGGCTTCTCTATAGTGTTATAATAAAATGGCTTCTGTGTAATGTTTACTGCTGAGGTAAGGGGTTCTCTGTAGCAGCATGTTTGGGTTATAATTACTGATAACGGGACTTATATTCATTTGCTAACTAATTGGGATAAATGTTATTCTTTCTTGTGTGCCTGTAAACTGTTGTTTGCACGGGATTTGGGCAGAATGTACCATGAGGAAGAAGAGAGAAGACGCACCCGAAGAGATGCTGTGACCCAGTGAGCAGAGCGAACCCTGAACGGGGGCTCGGGACCCGGCGGAGTTCGAATGGTGGAAAGCGGATATTGCATGAGCTCCAACAAATTAATTGTGCACAGACTGAATAAAGATATAGTCACACCTTTTCTTTTTATTTTATATTTTGGTTCTCTACCAACCCCATAGTTCAAGTAAGAATTATAAAATCTTAATTATTTAACCGCATCCTGTGTATGGCTTGTCATTATGGGGTACTGGTTTGAAACAGGGGACACATCGCACCCAAATGAAGTTCTAAGGTTTGGCTGGGCAGAGGGTTATCACCCCGAGATCATGCCACTAGGCAAAGCGAGTGTTACACATATATGGCAAAACCTGAGACTGGTGCCAGACAGCTCAATCTCTAACATTCCACTCACCTCACTTGGTCTGAATGCCGCCTGGACCATCGGCTTCTACGCACCCAGGGCCGGAATAGGGCAGCAGGGAGAGAAAGAGAAGGATGGACAAAACCCTTTGAGAGGGCAGAAGTCAGAGGCTTTTTTTGCAGGGCTGAAATGGTTGCTACAAGAGGACACAGGTTTAAAGTGCTTGGGAATAGGTACAGAGGAGATGTCAGGGGTAAATTGTTTTTTTTTTTACGCAGAGTGGTGAGTGCGTGGAATGGGCTGCTAGCAACAGTGCTGGAGGCAGATACAACAGGGTCTTTTAAGAGACTTTTGGATAGGTACATGGAGCTTAGAAAAATAGAGAGTTATGGGTAAGTCTAGTAATTTCTAAGGCAGGGACATGTTCAGCACAACTTTGTGGGCCGAAGGGCCTGTATTGTGTTTCTATGTTTATTAGGATTTTGAGCAAATTTGTATGTCACCACTTACAAATTTCTCCCACTTTGCCAATCCCCTCCACCCACTCTCCCACTGCCCCCACCTCCCTGGAACTTCCCCCTCTCCCACATCCCCACCCCAAACTCCCACTCCTCTCCCAATCCACACTGACCCCAACTCCCCATAACAATCCCACATCTCCACTCCCCCCCTCTCAATTCACACTACCCTCACCTCCCACTCGCCCCACCTCCTCAGAACAATCCCACACCCCACCTCCCCAGAACCATCCCAGATTCCCACTCCCCCTCCCAATCCATACTACCCCACCTCCCATCCCAAACTCCCACTCTCCCCTCCCAATCCACTGACCCAACCTTCTCAAAGCAAAACCACATCCCCATTCCCCCCTCCCAATCCACACTACCCCCACGTTCCATATGAAACTCCCACTCCCCCTCCCAATTCTCATTCTACCCCAACTTCCCACAATCCCACATCCCCACTTCCCCCCAATCCACATTACCCTCACCTCCTACACGAAACTCCCACTCCCCCTCTCAATTCCCATTCCACCCCACCTCCCAGAACAATCCCACTACCTCTCCCAATCCACTCTCCAGCTTCCACATCCCCATCCCAAACTCCCACTCCCCTTCTCAATTCCCATTTCACCCCACCTCCCAGAACAACCCCACTACCACCTTTCCCAATCCACTCTCCAGCTTCCACATCCCCATCCCAAACTCCCACTCCCAATCCCCATTCCATCCAACCTCCCAAGAACAATACCATTTCCCCACTCCCCTGGCCCAGTCCACACTAGCCCCACCTCCCTGACACAATCCCACACCCCAACTCCCCCCTCTCCCAATCCATACTGTCCCCCACCTCCCGAGAACAATCCCACATTCCCATTCCCCCCTCTCGCAATCCACACTGCACCCACTTTCCACATTTAACAAACATATCCATCAATTTATCACAGTTTACAGCATTAAAAATTCCTGAGAGAAAACACCTTCCAAAATTTTAGTCAGTAAGCTCTCTTCCCATTTTATTGAATAAACTCAAAAAGCCCATGGTAATTAGATTAACAGATTGTCAACTTTATTGGATAAACATTCCTTTATTTTGTTGGCTGTACTTGTTTTACTATGTAAACACATTCCCACTTTCATTGCGTAAACATATCCTATTGGATAAAGTTATACTATGTTTTATTAATAGGCTCCACCCTACCCCATCATTTCACATGAAACCAAACCCATTCTTGGGCTGAATGGACTTTCTCTAATTGGATGTTGACCACACACACACACACATACATAGGGTTCAATCTCCCACGTTATTAAACAATTATATTATTAGGTTTATTGACATCTGCTGCCCTGCCTCACTGAAGCTGCACATATTTCTGTCTGAACAATTAAAGATTATATCATCACTGGGCTCCAGGGGTTACTGGTAACTGTAAACTGTCCAAGGGCCAATTGCAAATACTGGCTGGATTGAGGTGGGGAATTTGCTGAGAGTATCAGATCGAGCTGAGTGTTTGTCATGAAGAGACAATTACGAGAAGCTGCCTCTGTACTGGAACTAATTTGGAAGCCTATTCAAGATACCTTGCTTTTAGAAAAACATTAATCAAACATTAACTACTTTTATTTAGATACCACACAGAACTGGCCCCTCCAGTCCACCGAGCCTTGCCGCCCATCAACCCACCGATTTAACCTCAGTTAGAGGACAACTTACAACGACCAATTAACCAGTATGTCTTTAGACTGTGAGAAGAAACCAGAGGAACTGGAGAAATCACATGTACACACCGGAAGAGCATACAAACTTTCCTACAGAGGATGCCAGAATTGAATTCCGATGTTCCAAGCTACAATAGCGTCGTGCTAATTGCTACACTACTGTGGTGCATTACTAGACGGGCTGAAGGGCCTGTTTCTGTGCCGAACTACTCTATGACTCCAATCATACTTAACAATACATATGATCTTGCTAGCTGGTTCCTTAAAAGTGATGCAGCAAGAATAGCTGCTGCTGGTTTGATCCAGTGGGGAGTTTGCACGCTCTCCCTGTGATTCCGTAGGTTCCCGCCCCGGCGCTCCGGTCCCTGCACAAAGGTGTAGGTCAGCCAGTTAATCATCTGTTGTACGTTGCTCCTATTGAGTGCTGGAACCTAGAATCTAGAATCTTACAGAGAAACGTTGAACAAGTTGGGTCTTTATTCTTTGGAGCATAGAAGGTTGAGGGGGGACTTGATAGAGGTATTTAGAATAATGAGGGGGATTGATAGAGTTGATGTGGTTAGACTTTTTCCATTGAGAGTGGGGAAGATTCAAATAAGAGGACATGGGTTTAGAATTAGAGGACAAAAGTTTAGGGGTAACATGAGGGGGAACTTCGTTACTCAGAGAGTGATAGCTGTGTGGAATAAGCTTCCAGCAGAAGTGGTTGAGGCAGGTTCTATGTTGTCGCTTAAAGTTAAGTTGGATAGATATATGGACAGGAAAGGGATGGAGGGTAATGGGCTGAGTGCAGGTTGGTGGGAGTTGGATAGGGTAAGAGTTCGGCATGGACTAGAAGGGCCGAGATGGCCTGTTTCTGTGCTGTAATTGTTATATGGTTATAAGGTGCAGATGGGAACGTAGGGAGGATGGTGATCAGCAGTAAGCATGGATGTTGTGGGCTGAATGGCCTGTTTCTGTGCCAGATTAATCAATGATTATATGCCTGATGCGCACCTCTCCCAAAATGTAACTACGCGTCACGGCAACACAGACCGCAACCCGCAACAACTGTGATTGGTCTGCTTGGTAGCATCACATTGCCTCCTACACTGCAATAGCTTCCCATTGGGCGACTGAAGGGCAGGGAAGGAACCCTGGCTGCAATGCTTTCCATAAAGCTTTACAGGCTTCCGAAATTATGGAGGACATATTTTGCTATTACGAGAAAAGACACTCACTTTAAACTTGTTTACCCCGAGAAAGACTACCATGACCATGTGTGCACATGCGCGACGTGCCCGAATTGCAGAGCGACGCAGACACACCAACGCACAAGTATAAATGCTCACAACGCGCGTAGGCCACTTGCGTAGGTTACAGCGTCCATTTGACGCAGGAGTATAAATCAGCCTTGACCCACTGAGTTTTGTCTGTGAGCTCCTCAGTAGTATAGACATCATCATCCCGGTGATGAACATGTTTTAAAAACTTTGACGCAGAAGTATAAATCAACCTTCAGACAGCATCTATGGAGGGAAATAGACAGTCAGCATTTCAGGTTGAGGCCCTTCATCGTGAAAAGATTCACGGGGAAACTACCTGAATTAGAGGGGTTTGAGCAATGAGGAGGTATTGGACAAACCTGGGTTGTAAAGGCCTAAGGGTCGATTCTGCGATCTGGAGGCCCAGGTTGCAATTGGGATGGAGAATGTGGAATTCCAGGGGATATCGTACCCAGGACTGTAAGTGAGAAATGGGGAAAAAGAAATAAAAGATCCTTTATAAGAAAAGGATTAGCTTTATTTGTTAAATGTACATCAAAACAAACAGTGAAACGTGTCGTTTACATCAATGTCCATCAGTCTGAGGACGTGCTTACTGGGGGCAGCCAGCGAGTGTCGCCGTGCTTCCAGCACCCACAACTTACGAGCCTGTACGCTTCTGGAGTGTGGGAAGAAACCACAGCACCAGGAGGAAACCCACAAAATCCTTACAGAGCGTGGAGTGAACTGAACCCGGACCGCAAGTGTAAAGCAACCGCTACGCTACTGTGGTGCCCACCTGCATAACGGGCATGTTACACAGAAGAGAAGCCAATGAAGGCCTTTCAGCCCCTTTTAACTGTGTTGTCACTGAATGTGGTCACCTTCCTACCCTTAATCCTAATCACAGTTATTCCTTAAACATTTAAAAAGGCGCTATCGGGAATATTTTCAGTGAAGATTCATGAGTAGAGAATTCCAGAGGCTCACAAGCCCACAAAATAAAATAAAGCCTCTTGAATGGGTAGCTCCTTATTTCTAAACAGTGGCCCCCAGTTCCAGATTTTCACTGAGCCATCCTCTCTCAGCGTGACCCTCCCTCAGTACTGCCTCTCCCAGAGCACGACCATTCCACAGAACCATCTCTTTTCCAAAACTACAAGTTTATTCACACAAAAATACATGAAATACAAAAATCTATTATTTACAAGACAATGAATAAATTCAAATTTGTCTATAAAAGTCAATTCCGGGGGGAGGGGGGGACATTCTGGAAATCCCCCACTGTACATACGCTAACTGCATACTCCCAGTCCGAAGACTCAGGGACACGAATGTAACCCTGGAAGTGGAACAGGCTGAGCCCTCGAATGCCCGCCACCCGGACAAGTGAATGACCCTCTGCCCAGCCCAGGAGCAAGCCCCCCCCCCCACCCCCCTCCATACTGGGAGCCTGTACATCAGGAGCACAGGGCTGAAGTGCAACTAGAACTTGAGGAACAGTCCTTTCAGATACTCAAACAGGGGCTGCGAGCTCTCACCCTCCATATAAACATGACACACTGACTCCTCATGCCCACAGAAAGTATAGGTGGACGGGGTGTCAGCAAACCAACTTAAAAATCCCTTTATCACACTATGATCTATTTTCTTTGCTTGTTGATATCCCAGATCCCATATGAATATGTTTCATATTCATCAATCAGTTGTATTGTATCCTGCTGCTGTTTTGTATTCTATTAGCTCTATTTTACCTTTATGTTTAATGTTCTGTACTTATCTAGAGTTCATATATATATATATGTTTAGAAAATAGTTCTATTTGAATTAATTGCTTTAGTTTTACTAATGAAGGAGCATATAATTTCAAATCATCCATCAATAGAAGGTGTGTCAAGGTAACTTGTCTGGTTGTCTCTGATTTGATATCCTAGTTTAATCTCAATCAGTAAATTATCATTATTTCTTGTGTATCTACAGTTTGTTGTCTTTTGCATATTGGTTGTTTATCCATCCTGTTGGGTGTAGTCTTACATTGTTCTATTTTGTTTCTTGGATTTACTGTGTATGCCCAGAAGCAAATAAAGCTCAGGGATGTGCATGGTGACATATGTACTTTGAACCTTGACAGAAATCTCAGGCTTTGGGTCCTACGAGCAATTTCAGTTCAGTAGGAGCTAGCACAGCCAGAATCCAGAGCCTCTCTGACACCCCCTCACAGAAACAGCACCACCCGCCACTGACAAAGGAGCACCCTGACTAGAAATGACTAAACCCCAAACTCACAACAGTCCCGATAAACCTGGGTCTACTCCCAGAGCAGCACTGCCGATGCTCACCTCATGCCCTCCTGCATGTAATGCCCCTGTTGGAGAAAGTGTGTCAACAGCATATGCCAGCACAGAGTGTGTTCGGTGTACAGGTATCGCTGCAGGGTCCTGAGGCAGACAAGCCACAAGCTGGGTACGTATGCACAGCAGTGACTAACTTCACAATCAAAAGACTCAGGACTGCAGCAGAGACCCAGCGTCTCCTGCTGCCCCAGAAGTTCCACCAGCCTCTTCTGGGTTCTGGAAACAAGAGCTGTGAATGGGATCAAAGTGACCAGCTGGCACCAGATCATGGAGGCTACCCTTCCCAGGTACAGAATTGCACAAAGTAGGCCCCAGCTGTGTCCCAGCCGGGCAGAGACTTTCATCTCTAAGTTCTGCCAATTCCCTGTCCAGGTCTCCTCAGTGGAGCTCAGATGGGCTCCCAGACAGAGGTGGTGCGTGGTGCTCCAGGAAAAAGAGCTTAAAGTTTCTGGTAGGGAGTCCACCCACCACTGAATCACCAATTGACTTTTGCAGAGGACACAGCCAAGAGAATCCGCTGGCAATCTCACAACCTCTGCAAGTCAGTGATCATGAGGAGGATGTCATCGGCATGAGATGAAAGGATGATACTACGTCTGGTTTGTGAAGAACCAAACCCCTTCAATCTCTTATAGAGGCGGCACAGGAATAGTTCTACACAAACACATAACAACACCCCTAACACAACCCCCTCCCAAAGCGCAAGGACGCTGTCAAGAACCTGTTTACTTTAACAAGGTGCTCTCCAGCAATAGTGACTATCCGTCAGTACTACCCCTTTCACAGTACAAACCTCCATCAGAACCCTGCTCCCAAGGAGTGATCCTTCCTCACTACCACCTTCCAAGGGGTGACCCTCCCTCAGTACCCCCCTCTGAAAGTGTGACCTTCCCTTTATACCCCATTTCCAAGCCGTGGCCTTCCCTCCACACAGCCCTCCCAAGGTGCGACCCTCCCTCAGTACCCAAGTCCCCAGGAGTGACTTTCCCTGTGTACCCCATTCCCAAGCTGTGACCTTCCCTCAATACAGCCCTCCTAAGGGGTAACCCTTCCTCAGTACTGTCCTCCCAAGCTGTGACCCTCCTTCAGTACTGTCCCTCCCAGGGTGGGGCTTTCCCTCAGTATCAGCCCTCTCTCCCTCACTATCGCCCCGTTTTTTCTTTCTTTTCATAACACTCTGTACAGGGCCAAACAATGGCTTCACCGGCACGAAGACCCCTTCCACCTTTACTCCCCGTTCAGAGCCAGGGTCACCTCTCTAGCAGACCGTAGGTCGAAGATGGTCTTCTTTCGGATCTCGCCAATCACAACAATGCCCAGCCTCCCAACAACAGTCACGGCCATGGCCTTTAGCTTCTTCTTTGCAGTACATACGAAGGGAAATCGCTTTGCACGGCGTTTTTTTTTGAGATTAACTGTCTGAAAGGTGATGCTTCTTCACCAGAAGCCCGTACGGAGGGACGAGGCCCCGCCATTTTGGATTGGCTGCCCGCCATGTTATAGCACTACACAGTCAGAATTAAAACCGCCGCTGTATTAGGTTCAGTCACACCACTAATTCAGAGAGCAGTTCCAAGAAGGGAGAAAGGATAGGAGTCTCATTCAGACTGGCAGGAAAGCCTGTGCAACGGGACACTTCAGCGCTGCGCCTTCACCGGGCCTCCCCAACACTCCGTCCGCGACCCACAGTCCATAGTGTCGCCGCAAAACTCTTCAACCAGTCGTGTCGGGCCGAGCACTCCAGGCGGGAGAGGGCCTATCGATGTCAAAAAGCTCGTAAATCCGCCCCAGTTCCCATTAAAAGTTGCAGAAGGGGCACTGGCAAGCCGCAGACCGAGCGCAGACTCCCCAAACCTGGCTGAACAGTCGAAGCGGCTGCAGTCCGCTACCAAAGCGTGAACTGCTCTCCGGGTCCCCGTCTCTGGTTCTGCATCGACATCCGAAAAAACTCCAGCGTAGTTAGAGAACGCACACAGTACTGCCCTTCCCACAGCGTGACGCTCCCTCAGAGCCGCCCCTCCCTCAGCGTGACGCTCCCTCAGCCGCCCCTCCCACAGCGTGACGCTCCCTCAGAGCCGCCCTTCCCGCAGCGTGACGCTCCACCAGAAGAGCTCCTCCCACAGCGTGACGCTCCCTCAGAACCGCCCCTCCCGCAGCGCGACGCTCCCTCATTACTGCCCCATCCGCAGCGTGACGCTCCCTCAGAGCCGCCCCTCCCGCAGCGCGACGCTCCCTCATTACTGCCCCATCCGCAGCGTGACGCTCCCTCAGAGCCGCCCCCCCCACAGCGTGACGCTCTATCAGAACTGCCCTTCCCCCAGTGTGACGCTCCCTCAGAGCCGCCCCTACCACAGTGTGACGCTCCCTCAGAGCCGCCCCCCCCACAGCCTGATGCTCCCTCAGAGCTGCCCCCCCACAGCGTGACGCTCCCTCAGAGCCGCCCCTGCCACAGTGTGACGCTCCCTCAGAGCTGCCCCTACCACAGCGTGACGCTCCCGCAGAGCCACCCCTACCACAGCGTGACACTCCCTCAGAGCTGACCCTCCCACAGTGTGACACTCCGTCAGTACCACCCCTCCCTCAGTATTGCCACCTCATCTCCTCGTCGTTGTGTGATGCTCCCTCACCGCCGCCCCATCCGCAGTGTGATGCTCCCTCACCGCCGCCCCATCCGCAATGTGATGCTCCCTCAGTGCCGCCCCATCCGCAGTGTGATGCTCCCTCAGTACTGCCCCATCCGCAGTGTGATGCTCCCTCAGTACTGCCCCATCCGCAGTGTGATGCTCCCTCACCGCCGCCCCATCCGCAGTGTGATGCTCCCTCACTGCCGCCCCATCCGCAGTGTGATGCTCCCTCAGTATTGTCACATCCGCAGTGTGACGCTCCCTCACCGCCGCCCCATCCGCAGTGTGACGTTTCCTCACCGCCGCCCCATCCGCAGTGTGATGCTTCCTCACCGCCGCCCCATCCGCAGTGTGATGCTCCCTCACCGCCGCCCCATCCGCAGTGTGATGCTCCCTCACTGCCGCCCCATCCGCAGTGTGATGCTCCCTCAGTATTGTCACATCCGCAGTGTGACGCTCCCTCACCGCCGCCCCATCCACAGTGTGATGTTCCCTCACCGCCGCCCCATCCGCAGTGTGATGCTCCCTCACCGCCGCCCCATCCGCAGTGTGATGCTCCCTCAGTATTGTCACATCCGCAGTGTGACGCTCCCTCACCGCCGCCCCATCTGCAGTGTGATGCTCCCTCAGTGCCGCCCCATCCGCAGTGTGATGCTCCCTCACCGCCGCCCCATCTGCAGTGTGATGCTCCCTCAGTGCCGCCCCATCCGCAGTGTGATGCTCCCTCACCGCCGCCCCATCCGCAGTGTGATGCTCCCTCAGAGCTGTCCGATCTGCGGTGTGAGACTCCCCCAGTACTGTCCCATCCGCGGTGTGAGACTCCCCCAGTACTGTCCCATCCGCAGTGTCTTTAAAAACTGTCAAGATCTCATCTTTTCTGGACACTTCTCTCACGTCTCTTCTCCGTCAGACATAAACCCCGACAGTGTTCACTTTTAAAAGCAACTGTCTGTTCCAGAATTCTGTCTGCTAGAAGATTACATTACAGGCAATGCATTTAGATGTAAATTTCCAAGAAGTTCTTATATCCTTCTTTTAACAGGAGTCCAACACTAGCTTCATCATAGAGCATAAATTAACAGATCCCTTCAGCCTATTGTAGCTATCCTACCTAATCCCATTTACCTGCACTGCTAACTTGTGTAATTGACACCTTCGCAACAATTCTCTTTGCGCTACCTCAATTTATACTTCGCCCCACTGCACTGTCTTTGGACTCCTTGCCCTACTTATGTTTGTATTTATTTCCACATATACAGTAGTATCATATTTTATCCATCAGCTACAGGCGAACAAGGAATTTTATTGCATCCTGGTGTTTGTGATGGTAACCTTATCTGATTCTGAATTGGAATTTACTTTGAGAAGTATAATCTTATTCCCCTGGTATGGATAGGAATTAAAAGAAGTGTGGTTGTTAGAGAGGTAGAGGGAGAAAATGTGTGAGAGAGGGGGGATTAGAGAGATGGGATGAAAGAGAGAGAGAGTGTGAGAGAGAGAGAGAGAGACAGAGACAGACAGACAGAGCCAAAGAGATTGATAGAATCAGAAAGAGACTGAGATACCAGATATATCTATCTATATCAATTCAATTTTACCTTGAGGTACTTTGTACCAGTGGTAAGTACAATATCACAGAACTTCAGATAGACAACACCACACTACATACAGTTAAACACTATATAAAATACAATACACAATAAATACTAAAAATTAATGCATGTAATTTAAAATGCAAGTACACATAATATAACTGACTGTGTTTATGGTCAAAGACGCTATGCATACCATATATTCAAAATTGGGTGTTGAGGAAGCAAATGGAGGAAGGCACAAAACTGGATGAAGCTTCTGACGCTGATAGGCAAGGACCTGCAGTGGCATCCAGATGGCATGAGGGCGTAATATGTGTGAAGTGTGTGATGTCCTCCACTATTGGTTGAACCTTCTTTATTGTCCATCTCTGACGGATGCTGCTGAGTGATTCTTGTTCCTGGCCAATTATTTTGCTTCTTACTCTGACAGTTATGCTGTGGGGCTGAGGTTGTTGAGTGCTCATTGCTCTGACCCATGCCATAATGTAGGTTAATATTGATAAAATGTGTGGAGAATCGATGGCTGGACCTGAAGTTTCCACATCTTCCTAAGGAAAAATAGCCGTTGTAGGCACTTGGAGAGTATCAACCATATCTATCTAACTATATATAAATGGATATGTAAATTCCCGAGCCCTGGTTAGAGGGCGATTGGAAATGGAACCAGAAGCTCCAAGCTCCAACTACTGGTGGACAAAGCTGTCATGTGTGACCCTAAGACCAGGCAAACCAACCCAAGTACAGCCTGGATCGACTACCAGAAGCCATATGACTCGATGCCCCACACATGGATCCAGAAATGCCTGTCTCCGTACAAGACACTAAGGACCTTCACCAACAACTCAATGGGCCACTGAAGGATAATGCTAGAAGTTAACTCAAATCCATTAGCATAACTGACCTTCAGATGTGGAATATACCAGAGTAATGCTCTACTTCCCTGCTATTCTGCATAGGCTTGAACCCCCTCAGGTCGATCATCTCAAAGAGTGGATACTGGTACAGGTTCAATAGTGGAGTGACCATTAGCCACCTGGATGTATCAAGCTGTATGCCAGAAATGAAAAAGACATTGATTCACCAATCCACCTGACAAGGGTGTACAGCAGAGACATCGGATGTCATTTGGACTGCAGCTGGATGGTAGTGAAAAGAGGCAAACTCATCAAGACTGAAGGAGTCAAGTTACCTGACGGATTGTCGAAGGTTGCAGAGAGCCATTGATAGGATGCAGAAGTGGGCTGAGAAGTGGCAGATGGAGTTCAACCCGGAGAAGTGTGAGGTGGTACACTTTGGAAGGACAAACTCCAAGGCAGAGTTAAAAGTAAATAGCAGGATACTTGGTAGTGTGGAGGATCATGTCCACAGATCCCTTAAAGTTGCCTCACAGGTGGATAGGGTAGTTAAGAAAGCTTATGGGGTGTTAGCTTTCATAAGTGGAGGGATAGAGTTTAAGAGTCGCGAAGTAATGATGCAGCTCTATAAAACTCTGGTTAGGCCACACTTGGAGTACTGTGTCCAGTTCTGGTCACTTCACTACAGGAAGGATGTGGAGCATTGGAAAGGGGACAGAGGAGATTTACCAGGATGCTGCCTGGTTTAGAAAGTATGCATTATGATCAGAGATTAAGGGAGCTAGGGCTTTACTCTTTGAAGAGAAGGAGGATGAGAGGAGACATGATAGAGTAATACAAGATACTAAGAAGAATAGATAGAGTGGACAGTCAGTACCTCTTTCCCAGGGCACCACTGCTCAATACAAGAGGACATGGCTTTAAGGTAAGGGGTGGGAAGTCCAAGGGGGATATTAGAGGAAGGTTTTTTACTCAGAGAGTGGTTGGTGCGTGGAATGCACTGCCTGAGTCAGTGGTGGAGGCAGATTCACTAGTGAAGTTTAAGAGACTGCTAGACAGGTATATGGAGGTATTTAAGGTGGGGGGTTATATGGGAGGCAGGGTTTGAGGGTCGGCACAACATTGTGGGCCGAAGGACCTGTACTGTGCTGTACTATTCTATGTTCTATGTTCTATGACCTATACTAAACATACAGGACAGCTACCTGGGTTCCTGCAGGCGCATGGAAGCCATGCTAAGGACGCAAGACAGGCCGCAACATTCAAGAACCTCCAAAGAGTGAGACAGGTCCTAAAAACCCAGCTGAATGAGAAGAACAAAATCAGTGCCATCAACACATTCACCCTACCAGTTATCGATACCCAGCTGCAATAGTGTGCTGGCTAAAGGCTGATTTTTACTTGTGTGTACTAGCCTACGCCGTAGCCTACGCAAGTGGGCCACACTGTTGTGAGCATTTATACTTTAGCGTTGGTGTGTCTGCAATACACCGCCAAAACGCTAGTTGGCGGTGGGGTTTCTATGCCACTGTGTTGAGTTTATTTGTGTTGAAACTCAACACAAAGAAACTCAAACCTCAAACAAAGGCGATTGAAACTAAAGGAGGGTGGATTTTTTGTGCTTGTTCGGCCACTGAGAGACGTGGACGAGGAAATGCATTTCAAATATTTTCGGATATTGGCAGGTAGATTTGACAATTTGATTCATCGTCTCCAACCATTTATTTTGCATCAGTGTACGCACAGTATACTCAGAGACTGGCAAGCACCATTCGAGTTTTAGCTTCAGGTGGAAGTCAACGGGCTGTAGCAGCTAGATACAAACTGGCGTCAAGCACAGGGCCCTCCATAATTTCGGAGGTCTGTAAAGCTTTATGGAAAGTATTGCTGCCAGAGTTCCTTCCCTGCCCTTCAGTCACCCAATGGGAAGCTATTGCAGCGTAGGAGGAAATGCGATGCTACCAAGCGGACCAATCACAGTTGTTTCGGTCTGCGTCGCTGCGACGCGTAGTTACATTTTGGGAGAGGTGCGCGCTAGGCTACGGTGTAGGGTTCGGCGTACATTTGACGCACAAGTATAAATCAGCTTTAAGGAATGAACTGGAAGCCGCTGACATGAAGACACAGAAATGACTAACAATACTTGAAGGATTCCAAGCAAAGTCCAACGTTGAGCGACTATGCACCCGCCAGAATGAAGGAGGACGGGGACTTGGAAGTGTCAATGCTACAGTCCTGGCAGAAATGTGAAACGTCCATTAGTATGTCAGGAAGATGGTCCCTAAGGATGACTTGCTAGGAGAATATCTCAGACAGCAGGCAGGGGATAAGGAAATGGAAATGGGTGAAACACAGCCGATGGACCAGAGGCCACGGCAGGACAAGCCACTGCACGTGATGTACCATTGCCAGATATCAGAGGTGGCTGACATAAGAAAGTCCTGCCAATGGCTGGAAATGGCAGGGTTGAGGGACAGCACAGAGACACTTCTCATGGCTGCACAAGAACAGGCACAGAGCACAAGAGCAATAGAAGCAGGAGTCTGTCACACCAGGCAAGGCCCAAGATGCAGATTGTGCAAGGAATCTGCTGAAACCATCCAGCACATAGCAGCAGGGTGCGAGATGCAGACAGGGACAGCATACACTGAAAGGCACAACCAAGTTGCAGGAACGCTCTCGCTGAGTATGGATTGGACACTCTCAAGTCCAAATGGGAGACACCTGAGAAGGTAGTGGAGAACGACAGAGCTAAGATCCTGCAAATACAGACTGATAAGCAGGTACTGGCCAGCTAAACAGACAATAGTAACACATCCTTTCTTAGATAAGGAGCCCAAAACTCTTCACAATACTCTAAGTGAGGACTCGCCAGTGCCTTGTAAATGAGAGAAAGTCTGCTGGAAATCCAAGCAACACACTCAAAATGCTGGAGGAACTCAGCAGGCCAGGCAGCATCTATGGAAAAGAGTAAACAGTCGATGTTTCAGGCTGAGACCCTTCAGCAGAACTGGAGAGGAAAGATGAGAAGTCAGAGGAAAAGGGTGGGGAGAAGGGGAGGAAGAAATCGAAGGTACAGGTGATAGGCGAAACCAGGAGGGGGGAGGTGCGAAGTAAAGAGCTGGGAAGGCGATTGGTGAAAGAGGGAAAGGGCTGGAGAAGGGGGAAACTGATATGAGAGGACAAAAGCCCATCGAAGACAGGGAAGGGGGAGCAGCACTAGAGGGAGGTGATGGGCAGGTAAGGAGATCAGGTGAGAGAGAGAAATGGGAATGAGAAATGATGAATAAGAGGGAGGGCCATTACCGGATGTTCAAGAAATCAATGTTCATGCCATCAGGTTGGAGGCAACCCAGATGGAATATAGGGTGTTGCTCTTCCAACCTGAGTGTGGCCTCATTGCGCCAGTAGAGGAGGCTATGGACTGACATTCGTATCCTTGTTTTTATATTCTAGTTCTCTTGAAAAGAATACTAACATTGCATTTGCTTTCCTCTCCATTGACCCAACCTGTAAGTTAACCTTTAGGGAATACTGCATGAGGACCTTTGCACATCAGATTTATGAATTTTCTTCTGTTTAGAAGACAGTTTGCCCTTTCATTTCTTCTACGAAAGTGCACGACGTTCCTTCTGCCACATTCTTTTAATCTAAGTCCTGCTGCATTCTCCCTGCTTCTTCAACATTACCTGCCCTCCACCTATCTTTGTCTCATCTGCATACTTGCCCAGAAAGCCATCAATGCCATCTTCCAAATCAATGACGTACAACATAAAAGAGTTGGTCCCAACACTGACCCCTGCAGAACACCAATAGTTACCAGCAGACAACCAGAGAGGCCCCATTTATTCCCATTCTTTGCCTCCTGCCAATCAGCCACTGCTCTATCCATGCTAGTATATTTCTTGTAATACCATGAGCTTTTATTTTGTTGAGTAGCCTCATGTCTGGCAGCTTGTCAAAGGCCTTCTGAAAATGCAGTTCACAGCATCCACTGATTCTCCTTTGACTATCTTGCCTGTTACTTCCTCAAAGAATTCCAACAGGTTTGTCAGGCAAGATTTTCCCTTGAGGAAACCATGCTAACTACAGCCTATTTTATCATGTGCTTCCAACTACCCTGAAACTTCATCCTTAACAATCAACTTCAACATCTTCCTAACCACTGAGGTCAGGACAACTATCCTATAATTTCCTTTCTTCTGCCTCCCTCCCCTCCTAAAGAGTGAAGAGATATTGATAATTTGCCAGTCCTCTGGAGCCATACCAGAATCTATCAATTCTTGAAAGAATCAATATATGGAGACTGTTCCAATGTCCAAAATAAAAGAGATGGCTGGAAGTGTTCAGCAGACCCTGCAGCAGATCAGTAGAGAGAGACAATATTACAGCATTGATGCTCAGGCGATAATTTGGTTTGTGCGTACTGCGTGACAGGGTCTTTTTGAAAGGTGCCATATGAATGCAAACTTTTGTTCTTATGGAGTCTGGTAGTGGATAACCCTGGCAGTGGGCGTAGCTTTAAGAGTGTGGGCCTTACAAAGACCAGCCTTGTGCCCTGGTTGTCTGAATTAAATGTATTCTCTTGAGCATCACAAGGGCAACGTATCTGCCGCTCACCTACTACCAGTTACCGCAACCAGCGGACAATAACTGCAAACTTACAAACAAGAGAAAATCTACAGATGCTGGAAATCCGAGCAACACGCACAAAATGCTGGAGGAACTCAGCAGGCCAGGCAGCAACTATGGAAAAGAGTGAACAGTCGATGTTTCAGGCAGAGACCCTTCACCAGGACTGCAAATTTGCTCTGTGTCAAGTGAAAACTGTTCTCTTTCTAATCTGCTAGAAAGCAAGTTGTTGTTTTTATTCAAATATCTGCTTTAAATTGTAGCAACAAGCATTTCAAATATTTCCAGCTTAATCTGCATCCAGCCATCTCCAGGAGGCAGGATATTAAAAATAAATGATAATTCTTCCTGGAAAGGAACTTTCTTGAAAGGGAGACCATTTTAAGGAGAGAGTGGGTGGAATTTAGAAGAATGATGGAGGATCTCATTAGAAGCTAGACATTCAAGCTAGACACAGCTAGATAAGCTAGACACAGCTTATCTACTGATATCTTTTATAACCCTACTGACTTTCACAGCTACCTTCTAAATCCCAGTAAGAACAGACCCAGAGCCATCAAACAGACCACGTATGATAACCCTTTCATTCCCAGAATCATTATTGTGAACCTCCTCTAAACCCTCTCCAATACCTGCACATCTTTCTTTCATGAGGAGCCATAAATTCTTCATAATACTCAAGGTGAGGTCTTATCAGTGCCTTATAAAGCCTCAGCACCACATCCTTGCTCTTAAATTCAAGACCTCTTGAAATGAATACTAACATGGCATCTGCCTTCCTCACCACTGACTCAACCTACAAGTTAACATTTAGGGTATTTTGCACAAGGAATCCATTTGCAACTCAGATTCTTGGACTTTCTCCCCATTTAGAAAATAGTCTGCACAGTTATTGCCTCTCATTTATTTCCACCACCAAAGTGCATGACATGCATTTTCCAACATGGTATTTCATTTGCCACTTTCTTGCCCATTCTCCTAAACTGTCTCAGTCTTTCTGCAACCTAACTGTTTCCACAACAGTACCTGGCCCTCCACCAATCTTTCACCTGCAAACTTGGCAACAAAGCCACCTATTCCACCATCTAAATCATTGATATACAGCTTACAAAGAAGTGGTCAGAACATCGACCCTTGTGGAACACCACCTGTTACTGTCAGCCAGCTACAAAAGGATCTTTTTATTCCTACTCGCTGCCTCCTGCCCATCAGCCGATGCTCTAACCATGTTAGTAACTTTCCTGTAATAACATGGGCTCTTAACTTGGTAAGCAAGCCTCACATGTGGGACCTTGTCAAAGGCTTTCAAAAAGTCTAAATATACAACATCCTCTGTATCCCCTTTAGCTATCTTACTTGTAACCCGTTGAAGAATTCCAACTGGTTCGTCAGGCAAGATTTTCCCTTGAGGAAACAATGATGACTTTGTACTATCTTGTCCTGTGTCACCAAGTACTCCATAACCTCATCTTCAAAACCACTGAGGTTAGGCAAACTGGTCTATAATTTCCTTTCTGCTGTCTCTCTCCTTTCTTAAAGATTGGAGTGACGTTTACAATTTTCCACTCCTCTGGCACCACATCAGAGTCCAATGATTTTTGAAAGATCATTACTAATGCCTCCACAATCTCTACTGCTACCTCTTTCAGAACCCAGTTCATCTGGTACTCTCAGGTCTTTCACCTTCTCCCTTGTAATAGTAACTGCACCCACTTCTCCTCCTTCACACCCTTCAACATCTGGCACACTGCTAGTGTCTTCCACAGTGAAGACCAATGCAAAATACTCATTTAATTTATCTGCCATCTCCTTATCCCCCACTGTTATTTCTCCAGACTCATTTTCTAATGACCCTATAACCACTCTCATCTCCCATTTACAAACCGTTTGTATTCTTTACATACTTGAAAAAGCTTTTACTATCCATTTTGATATTGTTTACTACCTTGCTTTCATATTTAATCTTTTCCCTTCTAATGATTCTTTTATTTGCTCTCTGTAGGGTTTTAAAAGCTTCCCAATCCTCTATCTTCCTGCTACTTTTTGCTTTGTTGTATGCCTTCCCTTTTGCTTTTACATTAGCTTTGACTTCCCCATGGTTGCACTATTTTCCCATTTGAGTATTTCTTTGTTTTTGGAATACATCTGTCCTGCACCTTCCTCATTTTTCCCAGAAACTCACGTCATTACTGCTCTGCTGATATCCCTGTCACAGCTCCTTCTAACTTACTCATACCAGTGGAGTAATTTCCAGTACTCCACTGAAGAAGGAGAACATCTTCTTAGCTCTGGAATGAAAAGCCTCATCCTGAGAGCAGATGCAGTGGAAATGGAGGAATTGAGAGAAGGGGGTGGCATTTTTACAAGTAACAGGGTGGGAAGAGGTATAGTCCAGGTAGCTGTGAAAGTCAGTAGGTTTATAAAAGGTATCAGTAGATAAGCTGTGTCTAGAGATAGAGACAGAGAGATTGAGAAAGGGGAGGGTTGTGTTGGAAATGGACCAGGTAAATTTGAGGGCAGGGTGGAAGATGGAGGCAAAGTTGATAAAAGTCAACGAGCTCCACGTGTGTTCAGGAAGCAGTGCCAATATAATTGTCAATGTAGCGTAGGAAAAGCTGGGAAATGATACCGGTGTAGGCTTGGAACATAGACTGATCCATATAGTCATCAAAAAGGCAGGAATAGCTGGAATCCATTGGAGATCCCATGGCTACACCTTTTGTTTGAAGGAAGTGGGAGGTGCGAGAAGAGAAATTATTGAGAGTGAGGACTAGGTTTGCCAGATGGAGGAGAGTGGTGGTGGAGGGGAACTGGTTGGATCTGGTGTCCAAAATAAAACAGAGAGCCTTGAGGCCTTCCGGTTGGGGATGGAGGTGTTTAGGGACCGGACATCCACAGTGAAAATAAGTTGATCAGGGCCAGGGAGGTGGAAATTATTGAAAAGATCAAGAGTGTGTGAAGTGTTATGATGTAGGTTGGAAGAGACTGAACCAGAGGATAAAACTGAGTCGAGGTATGCAGACAGAATTTCAGTGGGGCAGGAACAAGCAGAAACAATGGGAGTTTCTCCCCGTGACCACCTATTTTAATTCCACTTCCCATTCCTATTCCAACATGTCAGTCCAGAGCCTCCTCGACAGAAGTGATGGAGGAGCAACACCTTATATTTCGTCTGGGCAACCTTGAACCTGATAGCATGAACATTGATGTCTCAAACTTCTGGTAATGTCTCCCCCACTTTCACCATTCCCCAATCCTATTTCCCTCTCTCTCAACTGATCTCCTTACCTGCCCATTACCTCCCCCTTCCCTTTCTTCCATGGCTTTCTGTCCTCTCCTATCAGATTCCCCCTTCTCCAGGGCTTTATCTCTTTCACCTATCAACTTCCCAGCTCTTTACTTCACCTCTCTCCACCATCCCCCCCACTTCCTGGTTTCACCTATCACCTACGACCTTGTATTTCTTCCTCCCCTCCCACCACCTTCTTTCTTTGACTTCTCATCTTTTTACTCCAGTCCTGACGAAGGGTCTTGGCTCAAAACATCGACTATTAAACTCTTTCCCACAGATGGTGCCTGGCATGTTGAGTTCCAGCACCTGCAGATTTTCTCTTGTTTTCAGATTTTCAATTTTCATCCCCCTTCCCTCCGGGAGAAGGCTCAGGAGCTTGAATATTCGTACGGCCAGATTTGGGAACAGCTTCTTTCCAACTGTGATAAGACTGCTGAACGGATCCTGACCCGGATCTGGGCCGTTCCCTCCAAATATCCGGACCTGCCTCTCAGTTTTTTTTTGCACTACCTTACTTTCCCTTTTCTATTTTCTATTTATGATTTATAATTTAAATTTTTAATATTTACGAACGCTTTGTAATCCAGGGAGTGCAAAGCACAGAATTAAATATCGCTGTGATGATTGTACACTGTAGTATCAATTGTTTGGCAACAATAAAGTAAAGTAAAGTAAGGTTTACAAAACCCTTGTTCGGCCGCATCTGGAGAATTCCGTACAGTTTTGGTTGCCTCACTATAGGAATGGTGTAGGGTATTTGGAGAAGGGGTTTACCAGGATGCTTCCTGGATTAGAGGGTGTGTGCTGTAATGAGAGTTTGGACAAACTTGAGTTGTTTTCTCTGGAGCAACAGAGGCTGAGGGGAGATCTGATAGAGGTTTACAAGATTATGAGAGGCACAGACAGATTAGATAGTATCTTTTTCCCGGTGTTGAAATAGATTATATCAGAGGGCATGCATTTATAGAACATAGAACATAGAATAGTACAGCACAGTACAGGCCCTTCGGCCCACAATGTTGTGCCAACCCTCAAACCCTGCCTCCCATATAAGCCCCCACATTAAATTCCTCCATATACCTGTCTAGTAGTCTCTTAAATTTCACTATTGTATCTACCACCACCACTGACTCAAGCAGTGCATTCCACACACCAACCACTCTCTGAGTAAAAAACCTTCCTCTAATATCCCCCTTGAACTTCCCACCCCTTACCTTAAAGCCATGTCCTCTTGTATTGAGCAGTGGTGCCCTGGAGAAGAGGCGCTGGCTATCCACTCTATCTATTCCTGTTATTACCTTGTACACCTCTATCATGTCTCCTCTCATCTTCCTTCTCTCCAAAGAGTAAAACCCTAGCTCCCTTAATCTCCAATCATAATGCATACTCTCTAAACCAGGCAACATTCTGGTAAATCTCCTCTGTATCCTTTCCAATGCTTCCACATCCTTCCTATAGTGAGGCGACCAGAACTGGACACAGTACTCCAAGTGTGGCCTAACCAGAGTTTTATAGAGCTGCATCATTACATCGCGACTCTTAAAGTCTATCCCTCGACTTATGAAAGCTAACACCCCATAAGCTTTCTTAACTACCCTATCCACCTGTGAGGCAACTTTCAGGGATCTGTGGACATGTACCCCCAGATCTCTCTGCTCCTCCACACTACCAAGTATCCTGCTATTTACTTTGTACTCTGCCTTGGAGTTTGTCCTTCCAAAGTGTACCACCTCACACTTCTCCGGGTTGAACTCCATCTGCCCCTTCTCAGCCCACTTCTACATCCTATCAATGTCTCTTTGCAATCTTTGACAATCCTCTACACTATCTACAACACCACCAACCTTTGTGTTGTCTGCAAACTTGCCAACCCATCCTTCTACCCCCACATCCAGGTCATTTATGGTGAGAGGGGGTAATTTCAAAGAAGATGTGAATGGTAAGTGTTTTACTTTGGTGGGTGCCTGGAATGCCCTGCCTGGGGTGGTGGTAGAGGCAGATATGTTAGGGACTTAGAAGGGATGTTTGGACAAGCACTTGAACATGCGGGAAATGGAAGGATATGGTCACTGTGTAGGCAGAAGGGGTTAGTTTAGTTGGACATTTGATCAATAATTTAAGTGGTTTGGTACACCATTGTGGGCTGAAGGGCCTGTTCCTGTACTGTACTGTTCTAAATTTTATGTTCTATAGACAGTTAAACAGAGAGATAGAAATGGAGAGAAGGAGAAAATGAGTGTGGCAGATAGAGAGGGATGGACAGAAAGTTTGAGAATTAGGCAGAGAAAGTGGGTTACACAGGGAGAGCCGCAGAGATAAAGAAGTGTAGGAGGGAGAATGAGGGGCATTGAGGGAGTGTGTGATACTTGTATCCGAGACAGAGCATTTGAGGGGCTCAGACAGATAATGTTGGAGGCAGAGACTGAGGGAAATAGGGAGAGAAGTAGAGAGAGAGAGAGAGAGAGAGAGAGAGAGAGAGAGAGAATGGATGGTGGGAAGGTTTGAAGTAGTTAGGGGAGACAAAATAAAAGATGGCAGTGGAGGGGAAAGAAAGGACAGGAGTTCTGAGAAAGAGAGAGAGAGCAGGAGTCAGAGGGAGATAATTGAAGTTGAAGAATGAAGGAGGTGGAGACACAAAGCAGCTCTCTGCACTGCTGACTGCTCATCCTTTTGTGAATCCATGTTGAACATCCTCTGCTTGCCAAGATTAGTCCTTGCCAGCCATCTCGGTTGCTAGGGAGACCAGATAAAGCATGACAATGTCTTTGTAATCACCATAGTCCTGCATTCCTTACAATTCCAGTGAATCTCAGCAATCCTTGGCCTCCTTCTTTTCCACACTTCACAGAGGCAACTTCAGGTAAACAAACCCGAGACAGAGGAAGGGGAAGGACCAGCCTTGTCATCCAGGGCACACCCCCAGAGAGGGTGGTGAAGGAGATGGTGGGGGTGGGGGAGGTGAGGAAATAGTCTTGAGTGCTGGATATTGGGAAGGACATAGGGAAAAGATCTGGAAGGCGTGACTAACAGTTTTGTCATGTCCAATGAGCTAGTAGAGGCAAAATGGTCTGAATGGCCACAAACTCTGCCAGTTCCCACATATTGCAGTCCAGGAAAGTTCACGGTCATGCTTCTAATGGGCAGGAGTCTGAGTTTATTTATTTTTATTTTCTCAGAAGGTTGAGGTGATTCCGCTTATCATCAAGCACGCTAACAAACTTCCACAGGTGCACTGATGAAGCGTCTCAGTCGGAAATGTTGACTGTCTATTCCAATCCATAGACGGTGCCTGACTTGCCGAGCTCCTCCAGCATTTTGTGAACGGTTGCCCTGGTTTTCCAGCACCGACTGAATCTCGTGCCTACAGATTTACTGCTGAGCATGCCTGACTGGTTGCACCACCATCTCATATGGATAATTCAAATGCGCAGGAATGCAAGGAGCTGCAGAGAGTAGTCAGCCCAGCTCAGTACATCTCGGCCATATCTCTCTCCAGCATCGGAAGTATCCGCGCGCGGCCTCTCCAGTGATGAATATCTGTTATCTGTCAAGTAGGGGACCGTGCAGAATTCTGATTTGATGGAGATGGACGTGAGAGTACGGAGGAACATCTGGAAAACTTCTGAAATGCCCGCTTCGCTGCCGCTGCTACTGTGTGGTAACCGGAATCTCCAGAGCAGAAGGCCCCGAAATCCTCGGCTTTGGTCGTTTCGGCAGCCGGGGCGAGGTCAAAGGCGCTCGGCAGAGGATGGCGCTTAGGAGGCTGTATCAGAGGGGCTGGTCGGAGGCTCGAATTTTTCAGACGGATGGACTCAGTGTCGGCTGTGGTCGGCTGCTTCCAAGGCACCAGCAAGTTGACGGTGCCTGGAGGGTTATAGCAGGGAGTTTCTCCCTTTTGCCGCCTGCTATCGGGGACTCGGGAGTCGATCGACTCGGGGACTTTTGAGACTTTATTTACCGTGCCCATGGTCTGTTCTTCATCAAATTATGGTATTGCTTTGCACTGCTGTAACTATATGTTATAATTCTGTGGTTCTGTCAGTGTTAGTCTTTGGTTTGTCCTGTTTTCTGTGATATCACTCCGGAGAAACATTGTATCATTTCTTAAGGCATGTATGCATTTCTAAATGACAAATAAAGAGGACTGAGTGTTCTCATAATCTAATTTAATCTACAGGAGGTGCTGTCTCAAGAAGGCAACACAGGCCATCGAAGATCCTCACCGTCTGGGCCTTACTATCTTCACACAGCTAGAACTGGGCTGGAAATACAGAAGCCTGAAGTCCCCACACCAGTTTCAAGAACAGCTGTCATTTTGTTCTTGAACCAACAGACACTACCCTAATCATACCTCATATAGTAAGTGACTACTTTGATTACTCTGCTCTCAAATAGATGTTTCCTTTTCAAATTGTGTTCTTTCCTACAAGAGTTATGTAAAATTGTGCTTAAGTCACATTTTTCTTGAGAATGCTGCTTATCTGCTGCTATGTACCCGTGATGTTGCTGCACATAAGTTTTCCATTGTGCACACGCCAATAGACTTGACTTTGACTGATGGTGCAGGAGCTGGGATATGTCGAGATGATGGGCAATGGAGGGGAACCTGCAGGCGGCACTGTTTCCCTGCACCTGCTGCCCTTGTCCCTGGATGATGTCCTTGGTTGTGGAAGTATTGTCAGGGTTGGCTGGATGAGTAACTGTGGTGAATCAGAATCGGGTTTATTATCACTGACGAACGATGTGAAATTATTGAGAGCAACACAGTTCTTCTTCAGCCCATCACCCGTACTGGGGCGTAGGCCGCTGACAGCAGCTCTCCAGAGTCCTCTGTCTCGGGCCAGTCTTTCAAACTGACCCCAGGTGTAGTCCATCTTCTAAGATCTTTCCTCCCCCAGGGATGAGGACTGCTGGCGTTTCTGTAGCTCTGGGTTTTTACGAGATGGGGTTCCTGGCCTCATGCCCGATCCTCCACCTTTCACAACCGGGCTTGGGACTGTCTATAGAGAGTGTAGCAGTACAATGCAATACATAAAAATATTGCAAATTACAATGAAAAATAAAAAGAAATAGGTAGAGCAAAAATAGTGAGGTAGCATTCATGGGTTCATGGTTAGTTCAGAGATCTGATGATGGAGAGGAGGAAGGCATTCCTAAAATGTTGGATCTGGGTCTTTAGGCTCCTGTTCCCTCCTCCTGATGGTATGTCCTGGGAGGCGGGGGTTCATAAAGATCAATGTCACCTTTCTGAGGCATTACCTTTTGAAGATATCTTCAATGCTGGGGAGGCTGGTGCCCATGATGGATCTGACTGAGTTTGCAGCTGTCGGCGGACGCTTGTGATGCAGTGTATTGGCACCTCCATGCCAGATGGTGATGCAACCAGTCAGAATGCTCTCCATGAGAAATTTGCTAACGTCCGTGGTGACATACCAAATCTCCTCAAACTCCTCGTGAAATTCAGCTGGAAGTGTGCCTCCCTTGTAATTGCATTGAAGTGCTAGGCCCAGAATAGAACCTCAGAGATGTTGACACCCAGGAACTTGAAACTGCCTACAATTTCCACTGCTGACCCCTTGATGAGAATGGCGTGTGTTCCCTTGACTTCCTCTTCCTGAAGTCCGCAATCGGTCCCTCGCTCTTACTGATGCTCAGTGTGGACGGGGAGGTGCTGAAGAATGCGTTTGGCAAAGTATTCAGTACAGGTACTGGGATGTCACATTGCAGCTGGACAAGATGTTGGGAAGATCATATTTTCAGCACAGTGTATTGTTCTGGTCACCCTGCTATAGGAAGGATGTTATTAGACTGGCAATAGTGCAAAAAATATTTATGGGAGCAGAGTTATATGGAGAGGTTGGATATGTTATTTTCCATGGTGTATGGGAGGCTGACAGATGAGCTTATAAAGCTTCAGAAAACCATGAGGGGCAGAGATGAATAGCCAGGGTTTTCCCGAGGCAATGGGAGTCCAAAACCAGAGGGCACAGTTTATTGTGAGAGGAGAAAGATCTACAAAGAACCTGAGAGGCAAATTTTCATGCAGAAGGTGGTGTGTCTATGTTAACAAACTGCCAGAGGAAGACCAGCAAAAACTACAACAATTTTCCTCTGAGTAAGGTGTGATAATCCCAAACCCAAAGCCAAACTCAGTTTTCAACAAAATCTTACTGGCTACCTTGACAAGTTAGTGTGGGACAGGTTACTCATGGGCTCATTGACTGGTGCCTTCATCAGAACTCCTGCTACTTATTCATAAGACTAATCAGTAAACTCCAAGACCTGGGCCTCAATATCCTCTTGTGCAATTGGATCTGGATTTCCTCACTTGTAGACCCCAGTTAGTTTGGTTTGGCAAAATCATCTCCTCCACAATCTCCATCAGCATGAGAGCAACACAGGACTGTATGTTTAGCCCACTGCTCTACTTGCTTTACAGCTGTGACTGTGTGGCTAACTACAGCTCCAACGCCATATCCAAGTGATGGCACTACTGTTGTGGACCGTATCAAAGGTGGTGATGAATCAGCATACAGGAGGGAGATTGAAAATTTGGCTGAGTGGTGTAATAACAACGACCTTTCACTCAGTGTCAGTAAGACCAAGGAACTGACTGTAGACTTCAGGGGAGGGAAACCAGAGGTCCATGAGCCAATGGTCATCGGAGGATCAGAGGTGGAGAGGGTCAGTAACTGGGTGTCACTATCTCAGAGGACCTGTCCTGGACCTATCATATAAACATAATTTCAACAAAAGCATGACAGTGCCTCTACTTCCTCAGGAGTCTGCAGAGATTAGGCATGTCATTAAAAACCTTGGCAAACTTCTATCGATGTGTGGTGGAAAGTGTGTTGAGTGACTGCATCATGGCCTGGTATGGGAACACCAATGCCTTTGAGCAGAAAATCCTACAAAAGGTACTGGATTTGGCCCAGTACGTCGCAGATAAAGCCCTCCCAACCATTGAGCACATTTACGTGAAACATTGCCATAGAAAAGCATCAACCATCATCAAAGATCCTCACCACCCAGGCCATGCTCTTTTCTCACTGCTGCCATCAGGTAGAATGTACAGGTGTCTCAGGACTCACAACTCACACCCTCAACCATCAGGCTCTTGAACAAAAGGGGATAATTACACTCATTCTATTTCTGGTGTTCCCACACCAATGACCTCACTTTCAGGACTATTTATCTTGCTATTTCATGATCTCATTGTTTGTTACTATTTATTTATATTTCCATTTGCAGTTTGTTGTTCATTGATCCTGCTTATGGTAACTGTTCTATAGATTTGCTAAGTATGCCTGCAGGAAAAATAATTTCAAGTTGTATGTGGTTGCATGATGTACTCCGATAATAAATTTTACTTTGAATTTAAGACCATAAGACAGAAGAGCAGAATTAGGCCTATTGGACGATAAAATCTGCTGCACCATTTGGTCTTGGCTAATTTCGTTTCCCTCTCAAGTACATTCACCTGCCCTCTACCTGTAACCGCTGATGCTCTTACTAATCAAGAGCCTATCAATGTCCACTTTAAATATACCCAGTGGTTTAGCCTCCATAACTTCCCGTGGCAATGAATTCCAGATTCACCGCCCTCCCCCCCCCCGCCCCCCCGGCTAAAGAGATTGCAGCTCATCTCTGTGTGGTAAACCATATTTATATGTTGTAACTGGGAGGTCACGTTTTACTGCTAATAAAAGCCTTTCAGTATTTACTCTACTTCCAGTCTTTTGGAGTTATTGATGGTGCATCAATTTTATTAGCAGTAATTTTAAAGCATGGAACACGTCCTGAGACCCGACAAGTTAGATCTTGACCCGCAAACACCTGAAGCTGGAAACGCTTTCGAACTCAGGCTGGCCTGCTTTGAATCATACCCAGAGGAAATTGAAGTGACCGAGTCCACAGCGAAGCGCAGAGTTCTACTTTCCAGGGTCAGTCCAGGGGTTTACTCGATGATCAGAGACCAGCCGAGCTATGACGGCGCAATGAGCGCCCTCAAAGGACAATATCTGCGGCCGGTAAACACCGTCTACGCGCAGAATCGCTTAGCGACACGGCAGCAGTGGCCCGGGGAGTGGAGTGTTGAGTTTGTCCAGGCACTACGGACACTCGTGCGGACCTGCGGCTGCCAAGAACTGACGGTAGAACAGCATGCGGAGATCAGAGTGAGAGACGCCTTCGTCACGGGGACCAAGTCAGTGTATGTGCGCCAGCGGCTGCTGGAACAAGCCGACCTTACCTTACGTTCGGCGATTGAGTTGGCCGACACGCTGGAGGCCGCTCTGCACAACTCTGAGGCTCTCCAGGCACGTGATCCCCCGATGGCCTCGTGGACACCGCAGACCCCGCAACCCGCCGGCGAATTGACCTCGGCTGCTGCCAGTCGTGAGTCCGTGAAGTGTTACTTCTGCGAACTCGAGAAGCACCCCCGGAAACGCTGCCCGGCCGAGAAGCTACCTGCTCCAGCTGTGGAAAGAAGGGCCACTTCGCCAAGGTCTGTAAGTCCAAACCGCCAGCAGAATCGAGCAGCGCCGCGTGCGAGAGGTGGGGGTCGCCATCTTGCCTGCCGCCATCTTCCCTGCACGCCGCCACCATGTGCGAGACATGGGGGCCACCATCTTCCCTGCCGCCATCTTCTCTGCACGCTGCCACCACGTGCGAGAGGTGGGGGTCGCCATCTTGCCTGCCGCCATCTTCCCTGTACGCCACCACCACGTGCGAGACATGGGGCTGGCCATCTTGGTCGATGCCACCTCCCACCGCCTACGACCAACGGGTGCTCACGGGGCACCCCACCGTGCCGGACCAAGACAGCGACTCAACCCTGGCCTCCGTGACCCTCGACAAAAGCGCTCCCCACCAGCTCACAAGGTCAATGATGGACATCCTGGTGGAGGGGCGCAGGACAAGCTGCCTGTTTGACATGGGCAGCACGGAGAGTTTTATCCGCCCGGACACGGTGCAGCATTGCGGACTCGCGATACAGCCAGTAAGTCAGAGGGTCGCCATGGCTTCCAGGTCGCATACAACAGACATCCAGGTGGGGTTGTGTAGTGATGCTAGTGGTGCAGGGCACAGAATACGTTACTGGTCATGCCTCAACTGTGTGCCCCTGTGCTATTGGGGCCTGACTTCCACAGCCACCTGAAAAGCGTGACAATGGAGTATGATGGGCCCCTCCCACCAATCACTGTCGTAAATCCCCAGTTTTGTAGAGATACATCACATACCACACTACTGACCACACACACACACCGACCCGCACATCCCACCCAACACCATGCTAACTGCCGCACCACCAAAACCACTTGCAGCCTCTCCACCCTCAGGATCCCTCCCCCACCGCTGTTCGCCAACCTGACCCCCGACTGTAAACCTGTGGCAACTAAAAGCAAGAGGTACAGCACGGGGGACAGAGCTTTCATTAAGTTGGAGGTGCAGCGGCTGCTCAGGGAGGGGGTCATTGAGGCAAGCACAGGTCCTTGGAGGGCGCAGGTGGTGGTTGTTCGGAATGGGGAGAAGAATAGGATGGTCATGGACTATAGCCAGACCATCAATAGGTTCACACAGCTCGACGTGTACCCTCTACCCCGCATCGCGGATATGGTCAATCAGATAGCACAGTACAAGCTGTACTCGACCATAGACCTAAAATCCGCTTACCATCAGCTCCCCATCCGCCGGGAGGATCACCCTTACAGCGCCTTCAAGATGGACGGCAGGCTTTATCAATTCCTGCGCACCCCCTTCGGTGTTACGAATAGTGTATCTGTCTTCCAGAGGGCAATGGACCGGATGGTGGACCAGTGCCAACTGAAGGCCACGTTCCCATATCTGGATAACATCACCATCTGTGGTCACGACCGGCAGGATCATGACAACAACCTCCAAAAATTTCTCCAAGCGGCCAAAGCTTTCAACCTCACCTATAACAAGGACAAGTGTGTATTTGGGACCACCCGACTTGCTATTCTTGGGTGTGTCGTGGAGAGCGGAGTCATTGGCCCTGACCCCGACCGTATGCGCCCTCTGTTGGAACTCCCTCTTCCCAACACCCTCAGAGCCCTCAAAAGGTGCCTGGGCTTCTTTTCATATTATGCCCAATGGGTCTCTAACTATGCACACAAAGCCCGCCCCCGGTCAAGTCCACCACATTCCCCCTCTCAGCCGAGGCTTGTGCGGCCTTCAGCCGCATAAAAGGGGACATTGCCAAAGCAGCAATGCATGCGGTGGATGAGGCCATTCCCTTCCAAGTAGAAAGTGACGCCTCTGGCTTTGCACTGGCTGCTACCCTCAACCGGGAGGGAAGACTGGTGGCGTTCTTCTCTCGTACCCTTCAAGGCCCTGAAATTCGGCACTCCACAGTGGAGAAAGAGGCCCAGGCCATAGTGGAAGCTATTAGGCACTAGAGGCACTATCTCGCCGGCAAAAAGTTCACCCTGCTGACTGACCAGCGCTCAGTCGCATTCATGTTTAGTAACCAACAGCGGGGCAAAATCAAAACTGATAAAATTCTGAGGTGGAGAATCGAACTCTCCACCTACAACTATGCCACCATGTACAGGCCTGGGAAGCTCAACGAGCCCTCCGATGCCCTAGCCCAGGGAACGTGCGGCAGCACGCAGATCGACCAGCTATACGCCCTACATGTAGATCTTTGCCACCCGGGGGGGTCACCCGTCTTTTCCACTTTGTGAAAGCCCGGAACCTGCCCTACTCCCTTGAGGAGATCAGGATGATGACCAGGGACTGCCAAGTCTGCGCAGAGTGCAAACCGCACTTCTACCGACCCGAAAAGGCACAACTAATCAAGGCCACCCGCCCCTTTGAGCGACTGAGTGTTGACTTTAAGGGCACCCTTCCCTCCACCGACCGCAATGTGTACTTTCTTAATGTAACCGATGAGTACTCACGGTTCCCTTTCGCCATCCCCTGCCCCGACACCACTACCACGTCAGTTATAAATGCCCTGCGCAAGCTCTTCACTCTGTTCGGATACCCATGCTATATCCACAGCGACAGAGGGTCCTCATTTATGAGTGACGAGCTGCGCCAATACCTGCTGGCTAGGGGAATTGCAACTAGTAGGACCCCGAGCTATAATCTCCGGGGGAATGGACAGGTGGAGAAGGAGAATGGCACGGTGTGGAAAGCCACACTCTTAGCCCTCAGGTCAAAAGGACTGCCGGTCTCCCGCTGGCAGGAGGTCCTTCCGGAGGCACTCCACTCCATCCGCTCCGTGTTACGCACGGCCACCAATGCCACCCCTCATGAGCGGCTCTTTTCTTTTCCCAGAAAGTCGACCACTGGGACCACCCTACCAACTTGGTTGACATCCCTGGGGCCAGTGCTGCTCCGGAAACATGCAAGGAGCTGTAAATACTCCCCGATAGTCGAGAGGGTTCACTTACTTCATGTGAACCCCCAGTATGCATATGTGGTTTTACCTGATGGGCGGGAGGACACGGTCTCCATCCACGACCTGGCGCCCGCAGGAGCACCGGGCCTCTACCCTGAACACTCCATGGTGACTATTGACCCCATACCCACCGATATATATACCCACCAGACACCGCGCACTCCAAGCCCTACACAGGCACCACATGACACTCTCATAGCGGTCGCGACGCACACGCACGAGGGATTACCGATGCCTAACGTGTTGGCACCTCAAGTCAGGCCGGAGCCAGCACAACCACCGTCGCCGATGCAATCACGTCAAACCCTAAAGTGGGTGTGTTACAGCAGCGAAAGTCTACACTGGGTTCTACTCCTGTACCTAATAAAGTGGCCACAGGGCAAATGCTTTATGTTTTTGGGTCTTAATCCTGGAGCTCCCCCACCATAACCGTCAGCACCATCAGGAGAATGGCTGAAGTCCGATCACAAACCAGAGAAAATCTGCAGATGCTGGAAATCCAATCAACACACACAATATGCTGGAGGGACTCAGCCGGCTAGGCAGCCTCTAGGGAATGAGTACAGTCGATGTTGTGGGTCAAAACCTTTCAGCAGGGCGGAGGGTTTCAGCCCAAAATGTTGATTGTACTCTTTTCCTAGATGCTGCCTGGCCAGCTGCTTTTCTCCAGCATTTTGTGTGTGTAACCATCACCACTTCACACTCCCCCCCCAACCCCAACTTTCTTATGAAGAATCAGAGAGGAATAGGAAGTGAACGTTAACCTAACTGGTTCCTCCCTCCCCCCTACTGTCAACCATGAGATACAGACGCCTGTCACCTGCTTTTACACCAGATGAAACTCATGAGCCTTAATCTTCTGGGGAAGTTTAAGCCCAAGGATCCACTCGATCCCATGGGATTCCCAACCCCCTCAGGTTTGAAATCTTCTGCTATGCTTAACGATGTGAAGTCTTCGGACAGGGTGCAAAACAAGTTCATCAGGATGCTGTTTGGAGTAGAAAGCACGATCTAGTAGGAGAGGTTGGACAAATTTGGGTTGTTCTCTCTGGAGTGGATGTAGAGGCTGAGGGGAGATCTGATAGAGGTTTATAACATTTTGAGAGATATGGAATGGAGGGAGAGTCAGAATCTTTTGCACAACCTTCAAATGCCTAGTACTACACATGATGTGAGGGGGAAAATTTAAATGAGATGTGTGGTGCAAGTTTTTTCTTACATTTAAAGTGGTGGCTGCCTGGAATGTTGGTAGAGGCAGATACGATAGAAACATTTAAGGGGCTCGTACACAGAAACATTAATCGG
Source organism: Mobula birostris (assembly GCF_030028105.1). Classification (NCBI taxonomy): domain Eukaryota; kingdom Metazoa; phylum Chordata; class Chondrichthyes; order Myliobatiformes; family Myliobatidae; genus Mobula; species Mobula birostris. The sequence continues at coordinate 201,387,030 of NC_092374.1, forward strand.
TGGAGAACAGGAGGATATGGACCAAATGCAGGCAGAATGGATTAGGTATCATCATCTTTAGGGTCGTGGGGGTGGAGACACGTCTCTACCAAAGGAGATATAACGTTCTCCTTCCCTCTGCCAGTCTGCAGGTCACCCTTGGGCAAGGTGTAACACCTACTGAACCCCCAATCAGGGTCAGATGAAGCCATGGGAGCAGGTGGTGGATGGGCGCATGAGCAGCTAATGTATATCACAAGTCCTGGTTAAGTGGCCACTGACGACAGGCAGACAATCTCTAGACAGTATTGACAATAGCTGGGTCACCCACCTTGTAAAGACACTGCAAAAGAACACAAACCACGTATGTAGAAAAAAATTGCCAGGAACACTCATGCTCATGGAAAAACCACAATCACCCACATCATATGACATGGCTCATAATGGAGAAATCATTATCTTAATTGGTTTGGCACCACATTGTGGGCTGAGGGCCTGTTCCTGTGCTGTACACTAGGGCTAAACTCCAGCACTAGCCCATTCCAAGATTAAGACCCAATGACATAGAACATCTTTGCTGTGGCACCCGAATAGATACAAAAGCAATATTTAAGAGGCATTTAGACAAACACATGAACAAGCAGAGAATGGAGGGATATAGAACATGTGCAGGCGGGTGGGATTAGTTGGGTTGACTTTGTGGTCAGTACACACAATGTGGGCCAAAGGGTATGTTCCTCTGTTGTCCTCTTCTGTGTTCCATATTCTATGCTCAGCCTAGCCAACTGGGAACTATCTGAATTTCAGCTTCTCTCCACCTTCTTCATTAGCCCCAGCAGGAATAGTGATGGAGTGGAGATCCCAGGAGCGATGGAATGGAGATCCCAGGAGTGGAAGGGTGGACATCCCAGGAGCGATGGAGTGGAGATCCCTGGAGTGGAAGGGTGGAGATCCCAGGAGTGGAAGGGTGGAGATCCCAGGAGCAATGGAGTGGAGACCCCAGGAGTGGAAGGGTGGACATCCCAGGAGCGATGGAGTGGAGATCCCAGGAGTGGAAGGGTGGTCATCCCAGGAGCGATGGAATGGAGATCCCTGGAGTGGAAGGGCGGACATCCCAGGAGCGATGGAGTGGAGATCCCAGGAGCGATGGAATGGAGATGCCAGGAGTGGAAGGGTGGCCTCCACCATAGCACTGCTCATCGCCCCCCCCCACCCCTCGACACACACACCACCACTTTTTCCCTGTGGGTCCTACAAACGTGCAGCAGCGACTGACAATGCCTATTCAATGCTCCCCTCGTAACACGCACACCACCATTTTAAAGCTGAAAGGGTTCGACCCCGGTACCTTCGGGCATTATCTGACCAATCCTTTCCCCTACATAACTTACCCTGATGCACCTATGAGGAGCAGACGAGGGCACTCAACTCAATTTGAAATACTAACTACCAAGTCAGATGTGTACAGCAATTCATATCTCCCCCGCACAATTAAACCATGGAATAATCTTCAGCATCCTACCATAGTCACACAACCAAACCCAATTAAATTTAAGGCAGCTTTTCTTCTTCAAAAATCTCGTTCTTAAGTCCACCCTCCGCCACCTCCAGTTTAAATTCCATGCGGAATGGAGGACCAAGAACCACGAACAGCACGACCCCAGATGGAGAAATGATCGATCTCACGCCAGTGACCCTGCCACGTGGAGATTCGGACTCTGCGCAACGGTCGTGGCTGTTCGGGGTTCTGACATCATCTCCGCGGAACGCAGCAAAAGGAGAAGAAAGTCAGATTTAACCCAGCCCTTAACAAACAACAAGAAAAAAAATAATAGTGGATAAAGTGGAACCTTTTCTGGCGACCTTCTCTTTTTGGGGCCGGCCAGCTGATTTCATGAGCTTTATCTAGGATGAGGAATTAGAAAGTCTGTTCCTCAAAACGCAGCTGACGTCGCCAGCCATTTTATCCTGGGGCGGGACGGCTGCTAAATATAGTGGGCGAGGGAGTGGCAGAGGGAACTTCAGGTTGGTAGGGGCGGCATGTGGCTGCGGGATAGTGGTGTGAGAGTTCCCCTGCTCCCGGACGCGGGTCAGGCTCTGAGGTAATGCCGTGGGGGTGCTGATCAGCGGACCGTGAGTTGGCTGGACTCCGGGGGTGGGTGAATGTCTGCGCACTTCTCTCTGAGTCATTCTGGGGCGGCCGTGTTCGATTGCGCTGAGATCACGGAGAAGTTCGCTGATCTCCCTCTCCAACCTGCCTTGATCCCCAGGAGGGAGAAGGGAATAGGGCTACAAGACAGTAGCAGAATCAGCCCATCCAGTCCGCTCCGCCATTCCATCATGGCGAATTTATTTACCCTCTTAGCCCCGTACTGCCGCTGTCTCCCCATAAGATTTAACACCTTTACTAATTAAAAACCATCAACCTCCACTTTGTATACCCATTGACTTGGCTTCCACAGCCACCTGTGGCAATAAATTTCACAGATTCCCCACCCTCATCTCTATTACAAAGAAATGTCCTTGTAGTCTGAGGCTGTGCCCTTTGGCCCAGGAGTCTCCCACTATTGGAAGCATTCTTCACAAGTCAACTTATCTAGGACCCTCCCCTTCATTCCTCTCAACTCCAGCGAGTGCAGGCCCAAAAACATAAAATGCTGCTCATTCGTTAACTCGTTCATTCCAAAGATAATCATTGTGAATCTCTGCCGCACCCTCTCCAATGCCAACACATCCTTCCTTAGATAGGGGCCTAAAACTGCTCTCAATACTCCAGCGAGGACAGGCCAAGAACCATCAAACACTTTTCATACCTTCTTTGTGGTTCCACTATCTCTCTGAACACCAGGCTCCCTTTATACCATCCTCTCCTGCTATTCTGGACAAAGCAGATGATGTACCTCTCCCCAACATTATCGCTTTTTCTCCCGCTATGTTCCTGCCCATCATTTCCCTCTGGCGACCCTTGTTCCCTTTCTCCCATGGTTCATTCTCTTCTATCAAATTCCACCTTCTTCATCCCACCTCTTCCCCTGATCCCCTCCCAGTTTTTTAATTCATCACCCACCCACCTTCATATTCTGGCTTCTTCTACCTTCCTTTCCAGTCCTGATGAAGGGTCTCAACCCAAAACGTAGACTGTTCAATCCTGTCCATAAATGGCACTTGACCTGCTGAGTTTCTCATGCATTTTGTGTGTGTTGTTCATCACAGAATCTGCAGAATCTTTTGTGTTTAGGAAATGTGGGCCTTGGCAGTGATTTCCAGAACTCAAAGCATAAGAATGAAAGATTTCCCAGAGACTGCGCTGCTGGAAACTGAAGCAATAAACCTATTTGCTATTCAGTGAGATGTAAACTGCAGATTACTACAGTAACGTTTCCTTCTGTCTGTTTATGTAGAACCACACTGTGAAAACACACACCCCATCGGTCGCTCTGCAGAGATGCATTTTATTACCTCAAGAATTACATAATTTCAGTTCCCCCCCCCCCAGCATCCCAGAGTCATATTAATAATCCTACCCCATCACCTAGCCCCTACTCCCTATCTCCCCATCTCCTCATCGACAAACCTTTTCCTTTTCTCATTGCTAAAGGCTGTATTTTACACTGAGATCTCCATAGGCCACCTGTCTTGCTGTGGGAAGAGCTGGCAGTCTTTTCCTGCTTTTGAAGATTTCTCAAAGAGGAGGGGAGCTGCTGCTTGTCTGAACTGCAGGCACCCGTGGGTTGCAGGAGAGATTAGATGATCTCCATTTGCCGCATGTACATTGAGCACACAGTAAAATGCATCATTTGTGTCAATTACCGACGCAGTCCGAGGATGTGCTGGGTCACAGCGCGCAAATGTCACCACACCTCTGGCACCAACATAACATGCCCTCACTTTACTAACCCATGCATGTTTGGAATTTGGGAGGAAACCGGAGCACCCGGAGGAATCTCACGCAGTCACAAGCAAGGAGATCGTACAAACTCCTTACAGGCGGAAACTGAATTCTGATTGCTGCCGCTGTAATAGTGTGAGGCTAACACTATGCTTGTGTGCCATCTTCTATGTGCACAAGACAATGTCACATAGAAAATTACTACAAATTACAATAAGAAAGGTATAAATATTGCAAATAGAGAGCACAACAGTGTTCATACGCTCATGGACCGTTCATAGATCTGATGGTGGAGGGGAAGAAGCTGTTCCTAAAATGTTGAGTGTGCATCTTTAGGCTACTACATCTCCTCCCTGATGGCAGTAATGAGAAACGGGCGGGGTCCTTAATGATGGATGCTGCCTTCTTGAGGCGTCACCTTTTCAAGATGTCCTCAATGGTGGGGAGGACAGTGCCCATCATGGAAATGGCTGAATCTGCAATTTTCTGATCCTGTGCAGTGGCCCCTCCAGACCACCTGGTGATGCAACCAGGTAGAATGCTCTTCATGGTATACCTGTAGAAATTTGCAAGAGTCTTTGGTGTCTAAATCTCCTAGATACCATAGAAACCATAGAAAAACTACAGCACTGAAACAGGCCTTTTGGCCCTTCTTGGCTGTGCCGAACCATTTTCTGCCTAGTCCCACTGACCTGCACACTGACCATATCCCTCCATACACCTCCCATTCATGTATCTGTCCAATTTATTCTTAAATGTTAAAAAAGAACCCGCATTTACCACCTCATCTGGCAGCTCATTCCATACTCCCACCACTCTCTGCGTGAAGAAGCCCCCCCTAATGCTCCCTTTAAACTTTTCCCCCCTCACCCTTAACCCATGTCCTCTGGTTTTTTTCTCCCCTTGCCTCAGTGGAAAAAGCCTGCTTGCATTCACTCTATCTATACCCATCATAATTTTATAAACTATCAAATCTCCCCTCATTCTTCTACGCTCCAGGGAATGAAGTCCTAACCTATTCAACCTTTCTTTGTGACTGAGTTTCTCAAGTCCCGGCAACATCCTTGTAAACCTTCTCTGCACTCTTTCAACCTTATTTATATCCTTCCTGTAATTTGGTGACCAAAACTGAACACAATACTCCAGATTCGGCCTCACCAATGCCTTATACAACCTCATCATAACATTCCAGCTCTTATACTCAATACTTTGATTAATAAAGGCCAATGTACCAAAAGCTCTCTTTATGACCCTATCTACCTGTGACGCCACTTTTAGGGAATTTTGTATCTGTATTCCCAGATCCCTCTGTTCTACTGCACTCCTCAGTGCCTTACCATTAACCCTGTATGTTCTACCTTGGTTTGTCCTTCCAATCTGCAATTCCTCACACTTGTCTGTATTAAACTACATCTGCCATTTTTCAGCCCATTTTTCCAGCTGGTCCAAGTCCCTCTGCAGGCTCCGAAAACCTTCCTCACTGTCTACTACACCTCCAATCTTTGTATCATCAGGAAATTTGCTGATCCAATTTACCACATACCTCCTAATGACATAATTAGATTAGATTAGATTATGAGGACACACAGTCCTCTTTTATTGACATTTAGTAATGCATGCATTAAGAAATGATACAATATTCCTCCAGTATGATATCACAGAAACACAAGACAGACCAAGACTGAAAAACTGACAAAAACCACATAATTATAACATATAGTTACAACAGTGCAAAGCAATACTGTAATTTGATAAAGAACAGACCATGGGCATGGTAAAAAAAAGTCTCAAAGTCTCTTGGAAGTCCCATCATCTCACGCAGATGGTAGAAGGGAGAAACTCTCCCTGCCATGAACCACCAGCACCGCAAACTTGCCCATGCAGCACCCTGGAAGCACTCGACCACAGTCCGACCCTTCAGTCCGTCCGAAAACTTCGAGCCTCCAACCAGCCCTCCGACACCGAGCACCAAGCACCACCTCTGCCGAGCGCTTAGACCCTGGCCCCGGCCACCAAGCCACAGGCAAAGCCAAGGATTTGGGGCCTTCCTCTCAATACATTGAGCTCAAGATAGATCTTCAGAGCTTTTGTTGCTCAGGAACCTGAAACTGATTCTCATTCTGATGACGCAGTTAAGTGGTACACTAGCCTTTATTTCAGGGAGATTTGAGTACAGGACTAAAGAAATCTCACTGCAATTGTGATACCCCCCCCCCCACCCCCGAGGACTGTGTACACCTTTGGGCTCCTGGACTGAGGGGGAATATAGACCATAAGATATAGGAGCATAATTAGGCGATTCTGCTCATCAGGTCTGCTCCACCATTTTGTCATGGCTGACTCATTTTTCCTCTCAACCACATTTTCCTGTTTTCTTCCCATAACTTTTGATGCCCTGACTTAATCAAGAACCTATCTACCTCCACTTTACATATACCTAATGACTTGGCCTCTACAGGCATCGGTAGCAATGAATTTCACAGGTCTTTGAGAGACATTTGACATGGATGGTCCCAAACCCGGCTGTGAATTGAGGAGGGTTGGGCATGGGGCTAGCAACTCCATCCCATAAAAAAAAACCAGAGCTACCGAAATGCCAACACAAGCTTCAAAGACCTCATCCTTGGGAGGGGAGGAATCTACCAAGAAGATGGCTATACCTGGAGAAAGGATAAAGGACCGGCCCAATACAGAGGACTCCGGTGAGCTACTGTAGGGGTGATGGGGCATGGGTAAGTTGAGAGATACTTGCTGTAACTAAGATTTGCCAGCTGATAACAGGGTGAGCAGGTTTACCGTGTGGAGAGGGAGCAAGTTGGCTGGGATCACCTTCTCTGGAGTGCAGAAGAAGAAGAAGAGTAGAGGAGAGGATTCGCACATGGGTGTAATAACAAAGGATGGTTTTGACTGATCATGGAGTAGGTTTCCAAAGATCAGTTCAACGTTGTGGGCTGAAGTATTCATGTTGTACTGTATTGTTCTGTGCTCTATGTTCTGTCTTACCAAACCCTAGCAGTACTTACAGGGCATGACACTGGGCGTCTGCTCAGACTAAGGAGTCTCGGATCAGGGGTCACTGGCTCAGATGGAGGGGAAGATCGTAGGGGATGGAACTGAGAAGCCTCTTCATTCAGAGTTGGTATGAGTCACGGAGCAGTGCCACACAGATACAGGCCCTTCAGCCCAACCAATCTATGCCAGCCAGTCCCAATTTCTTGTATTTGGCTCATATCTCTCCATATACCTATCCAAGTGCTTTTTTAAATGATAATACTTGCCTCAATCACTTCTACTAGCAGCTCCTTCCATATACTCACCACCCTCTGCATGAAAAAGTTTCCCCTCCACTCCCTTCTAAATCCTTCCCCTTTCACCCTACATCTATTCCCCCCCCCCCCCCCCACATCAGATTTAATCTCCCATGACCTGGAGAACAAACTGTTATAGTTTTCATAGATTAGTTTAAAACGCCTTTGTAAGGTTGCCCCTCATTTTCCTACATTCCAGGGTTGAAAGACCAACATTGGATAACCCCTCGCTATAACTTAGGCTATCTAGTCCCGGCAACAACCTTATAAATCTTCTCTGCACTCTTTCAGTCCAACCACATCTCTGCGATAACATGGTGACTAAAACTGTACGCGGTACTCCTTGGAGACCCTCCGTTGGTCAAGATCATCCATGGGTGTTGCGTCCCAGCTGTATATGTGACATGCAGGCCACGGCAGTACAATATGGAGAGCAGGCTGTTGCCCATGCAGCAGGCGCCTCCTCTCCACACATCTGATGAACCTGGAGGCATGGCAGAGACTGATACAGTTTGGCACCGGCAGTGTCGCAGGAGATGCCAGTCAGTGTTACAGTCATAGTCATAGTCATCCCAGGGGAAATTGGTTTTCATTACAGTTGCACATAAATAATTAAATAGTAATAAAACCATAAATAGTTAAATAGTAATATGTAAATTAGCCAGGAAATAAGTCCAGGACCAGCCTATTGGCTCAGGATGTCTGACCCTCCAAGGGAGGAGTTGTAAAGTTTGATGGCCACAGGCAGGAATGACTTCCTATGATACTCAGTACTGCATCTCGGTGGAATGAGTCTCTGGGTGAGTGTACTCCTGTGCACACCCAGTACGTTATGTAGTGGATGGGACTCCTGTGCCCACCCAGTACGTTATGTAGTGGCTGGGAGACATTGTCGAAGATGGCGTGCAACCTGGACAGCATGCTTGGACAGTGTTGAACTCAATGTAGCACTGCCTTCGGGACTCCAGCTCTGGACGTTTCCACAGGGTTTACTCCCAAAGCCCTCCCCATGAGTGGGTGTAGCCGCAAGGCAATGGAGGTTGGAGATCAGAGTTTTCCTTCTCCTCGATGAGCTGACAAGCCCCATCTGAACAAAGCGACTGGTTTTAAGGCACCAATAACCCGCTTTTGCCCCTTCTGTGAGTAGAAACAGTTCTGCCGAGCTTAGTAGCTAAGCCCAGGAGCTGGACTTGGTTGTCAGAGGCTATTTGAGATGCACACCATTGGTAATATTTAAAAGGAAGTGGGAGCTCATCTCCACAACCTTTGCCCTTCATCCCACCTCCCCCCCCCAGCTATAAAACCTTGAGGAACCACAGTACTCCAAAAGCAAGATTATTTATTCACCTATTAGTTCATTTATTTTGTATTTTCATAGTTTGTCCTCTTGTGCACATTGTTTGCTTGTCAGACTTTGCTGATGTATAGTTCTTCACTGATTCCGTTGTAATTCTTTGTTCTACTGAGAATACCTGGAAGAACCTCAGGGGAGTATATGGTGTCATGTACAGGACGTACTCTGCTAATAAATTTACTTTGAACTGTGAGGAGTGGCCTCACCAATGGCTTGTGCAACATGTAAAATTCTGAAATTCTCTGCACACAGCGCTGCGGAGGTGCAGTCATTTCATACATCCAGAACAGTAATGGAGCTGGTTGAGGGTGCAAGTGTGTGAAAAAGGGGGTGGGGTAAAATGAGGAGTGGAGAGAAGAGAGAGAGATGATGATAAAGAGGAAGAGATGGCACGGGAGTGGGAGAAGGAAAGGGAAGGACAGGAGGGAAAAGAGAGAATGAGAGAGAGGAGAGGGAGAAAGAAAGAAAGACAAGGGAGAAAAAAGAGGAAGAAAAGAAAACAAAGGAGAAATAAAGACAGAGAGTGGGTGAGAGAGATTGTAGAGGGTGGGAGTGGGAAAGGGGAGGAGAATGAAAAACAGAGATAGAGAGAGAGTGCCAGCAACCTACTGTGCTCAGTGTCGTCTCCAGCATTGTGCCCTCTCTGGCAACTGACAGCAGCCTCTGTGCTCGCGGACCCTCGCTGTGATCTGCTGGGTCATTAATCACCAGCTTCATCGCTAACGTCTACCCTCCGACATCAGCACAGTGCATCACGTCACATGTTCATGGACTGCGCGGTGTGTTTACGGGGCACTGAGGCTCACACACAAACACCCCCAAACAACACAGATGCTAGTATTGGCATGCACACACACCACTTAAATCACCATGTACACATAGAATCCTGGAGCACTACAGCAGAGAGCTATGTCTCCAGTCCATCTAGTTTGTGTGAACTGTGATCCTGCCCAGTTCCATCCACCCCCATCTGGACCGTATCCCTCCATACCCTTCCTGTCCAGGTATCTATCCAAGCTTCTCTTAAGTGTTGATATCAAACCCACATCCACTACTTCCACAAGCAGTGCATTCCACACTCTCTCCACCCTCCGAGGGAAGAAGATCCCCACCTCAGTTTCCCCTTTAAATATTTCACCTTTCACCCTTAACCTATGACATCCAGTTCTAGTCTCACCCAACCTCAGTGGAGAAAAGCCTGCTTGCACTTTCCCCATCTGTACACACACGATCATGCACACACACTGACACATAACTCCCATGGAGATATGCACATATACGGACTGTACCAGTGTTGATGAAGAGTCATGACGGGGTGGATGAAGAGCTGATATTTCCCCTGGATTAGGGGCCACAGACTCAGAGTGAAGCATTGGCCACTCAGCACAGGGACAAGAGGTGTTGTCCCCAAGGGACTGGTGAACCTTTGGAATCCTTTCCCCAGCGGGCAGTCAAGGCTCTGACACTGAGAACGATGGAGGTTGGGGAATGAAGGATTCTCACTCATTCACACAGACACTCCTGGGTCAAATAAAGACTTTTCAAAAATTGTTTTATTAAAGATTGGCTTTATTGTCACACATACATGGAAATATGCAGTAAATTCCATCAACACACATCAAAGTTGCTGGTGAACGCAGCAGGCCAGGCAGCATCTCTAGGAAGAGGTATAGTCAACGTAACTCTGTTAGTCCTGATGAAGGGTCTCGGCCCGAAACGTCGACTGTACCTCTTCCTAGAGATGCTGCCTGGCCTGCTGCTTTCACCAGCAACTTTGATATGTGTTGCTTGAATTTCTAGCATCTGCAGAATTCCTCGTGTTTGCAGTAAAATCCATCATTTGTGTCATTGAGCAACAGTCTGAGGATGTGTAGGGGGCAGCCCACAAGTGTTGCTTCCAGCACCAACAAAGCGTACCTACGACTTAGTAACTCTAATTTTCATGTCTTTGGAATGTGGGAGGAAACCAGAGCACCCAGAGGAAACCCAGGGTGGTCATGGGGCAAACAGACAGAGAGTGGCGGGAATTGAACCCCAGTTATTCAGTTCCTCCTGCATTTTATGTGTTTTGCTCAAGATGTCCAGCATCCACAGAATCTCTTGTGTTTATGACTTGCCCCTCAGAATCTGATTTTAATTCAATAAGTTCACTTCTTGTTTTCCTGAGCCCTGCCTGCTCAATGTTCCCTCAAGCTTCCCCCTTCATTCAAGGAATCAGCTTCATGAATTCATGAATTCATGAATGCATGAATTTCCCTTATTAAATAAGGCTAAGACCACACACAAACCTCCAGCTGTGGCCTCGTCTGCACCTGAACACTTGTAGTAAGACTTCCCCTCATTGGCTCTCCATGTCCCTATCAATCGGCACTTCCCTGTGGTGTGACATGGGCGATCATGGTCTGATGACCATGATGTTTCTTGGCAAACTCTTCTACAGAACTGGTTTATCGTGGACTTCTTCTGAGCAGTGTCTTTACATGTGGGTGACCCCACCCATTATCAATTCGCTTCAGAGATTGTCTGCCTGGCATCAGTGGTTGCATAACCAGAACTTGTGATATGCACCAGCTGCTCATACGACCACCCGCAACCCTGCTCCCATGGTTTCACATGACCCTGACCTTGGGGGGGGCGTGGCTAAGCAGGTGCTACACCTTGCCCAAGGGTATCCTGCAGGCTAGGGCCTTATACCTCCTTTGGTGGAGATGTATCTCCACCCCACCGCCCCAACAATACAGCCCAGAAATAAGGCCCATCAGCCCACATTGTTTTTGCCAGCCATGACGCCAAGTTAAACTATTCCCTTCTGCCTGCATATGATAAAAATCCAACCATTTCCTCTATATTCATGTGTCTGTCTAAAAACGTTTTAAATGCATTATCTTATCTGTTTCCACCACTCCTGACACGTACCATTCTCTGTGTAAAAAATGTACCCGTACTTTTCATTTGAACTTTCACCCTCTCACCTTAAAGTTATGTGCTCTACAATTTGACATTTCTACCCCAGAAGAAAGATTCTGACAGTCTTCCTAATATACATCTCTCATGGTTGAATAAACTTCCATCAAGTCTCCCCTCACCCTCAGCAAAAATAATCTAAACTTGTCTAAACTTTCTTTACAGCTTCTGCCCTCTAAAACAGGCAGTTTCCTCAAAAACGTCTTCTCCAAAGCCTCTACATCCATCATCCTGTAATGGGGCTGACCAGAGTTGCACATGATACAATGATAACAAAGTTTTCTAGAGCTGCCTTATGACTTCCTGACTCATACTCCAACTCTCTACTGATGAAGTCAAGCATGACATTATTCAGGGTTATTTATGGCAGCAAATAAACCTATCAGCCTGGGAGGTGGGAGCAAAACAAAAACCTAGTGAAACCCATTCAGGCACAGGGCAAATATGCATAGACAGTGCCAGAGATCAGCATTGAACTTGGGTCACTGGGCTGTAAGGATGGATCGATTGGAGCCCACCTTCTGTGCCTTACCTAAGCTGGTGAAGATTCCTTTAAACCCCTAGGGGTGGTGTCTTGTTTCATATCTTGTTTCCAATTCTGGTCCCATCAGCATGCTGCTCTCTCGGAGTTAGGCTTACGAGATGTGACTGGGAGACGGGAGCACTGTCAAGTGATCAAATTGTGTCCTTCAAACAGGGCCAGACATGAGGAAATCTGCAGATGCTGGAAATTCAAGCAACACACACAAAAAGTGGTGGTGAACGCAGCAGGCCAGGCAGCATCTATAGGAAGCAGTACAGTCGATGTTTCAGGCCGAGACCCTTCATCAGGACTAACTGAAAGAAGAGTTAGTAAGAGATTTGAAAGTGGGAGGGGGAGGGGGAGATCCAAAATGATAGGAGAAGACAGGAGGGGGAGGGATGGAGCCAAGAGCTGGACGGGTGATTGGCAAAGGGGATATGAGGGGATCATGGGACAGGAGGAACAACACCTTATATTCCGTCTGGGTAGCCTCCAACCTGATGGCATGAGCACTGACTTCTCTAACTTCCGCTAATGCCCCACCTCCCCCTCGTACCCCATCCGTTATTTATTTTTTTTTTGCACACATTCTTTCTCTCACTCTCCTTTCTCTCCCTCTGTCCCTCTGACTATACCCCTTGCCCATCCTCTGGGTTTTCCCCCCTCCCCCTTTTCCTTCTCCCCGGACCTCCTGTCCCATGATCCTCTCATATCTCTTTTGCCAATCACCTGCCCAGCTCTTGGCTCCATTTCTCCCCCTCCTGTCTTCTCCTACCATTTTGGATCTTCCCCTCCCCTTCCCACTTTCAAATCTCTTACTAACTCTTCCTTCAGTTATTCCTGACGAAGGGTCTCGGCCTGAAATGTTGACTGTACCTCTTCCTAGAGATGCTGCCTGGCCTGCTGCGTTCACCAGCAACTTTGATGTGTGTTACAGGTTTAAGGTGCTGGGGAGTAGGTACAGGGGAGATGTCAGGGATCAGTTTTTTACTCGGAGAGTGGTGAGTGCGTGGAGTGGGCTGCTGGCAACGGTGGTGGAGGCAGATATGATAGGGTCTTTTCAGAGACTTTTGGATAGGAACATGGAACTTAGAAAAACAGAGGGGTATGTTTAAGCTTAGTCATGTCCAAGGTGGGGACATGTTCAGCACAACTTTGAGAGCCGAAGGGCTTGTATTGTGCTGTAGGTTTTCTGTGTTTCTATGTTTTTTCTCCCTCCCTCCTTTGTTTTCTCCGTCCCTGTTTTTTTTCTTTCCTCCCCCCTTCGTTTCTTTCCCATTTCCCTCACTACACCTCTCCCTCTGTCCTCTCTCTCCCCCCACGGTCCCTCCCTCTGTCCCCTCTCTCTCTTTCCCCTCGCATACACTCTTTCCATACTCTGCCACCCAGCTTGTTTCCCTACGGATCTTTGGCCAAATCCTGCACTTCTTGCCCTACCCTTGCCTTTCCCCAGCCTCCGCGCACGCACACACACACTCACAGATTCTCATGCTTTCTCACACACACTCTCGCTCTCTCTCACATACCACAGACACACGCACTCTCACTCGTATTCGCACACATTCACTTTCTCTCCCACAGACAGACTGTCATTCTCTCACGCACACATTCAGTCTCTTTCTTTCACCCACATACAATCTCTCTTCCAATTACACACTTACATTCACAGTATCTCCCTCACACGCTCTCTCACATACTCGTTTTCACACGCACATACACCCTCACACACATGCTCGCTCTCTCTCGCTCACACACATATGCTTTCTCTCGCTCGCTCTTTCTCTCTCTCTCTTTCTCTCTCTCTCTCTCTCTCACACACACACACACACACACACACAGAGCGAGAGCCAGGGGGCCGACACCATAGATTTAAAAACATTGAAAACTGCACCGTACAGACTGGCATGACTCGGCCAAAACTGCTGAAAGAGAAATTCCTTTAAAATAAATATTTCTACCGCAGATTCTTCAGAAACGCATCTGAAAACAAGAATGTTAAATGTGACCTTCTTAGGCAATGGGGAAGTGCGGAGTGTGGGAGGGAGTGTGATCACAGACACTGAGCTTATTCCTCATTGCCCGGGACAGTTATTGGCTGCTGAATGCGGAACCAGCGCTCCGTGCTAACTCGGTTACTTACAGCTAGCCTCATTAATAAGAATCCGAGTGTGTGCGAGATCAAGGCGGCGGTGCCTGAGCCGCTCTGTGTAACTGCAGCCTCGCCTGCCTCCAAGCATAGCGGTGATGTCAAAATACCCGTGGGTGTGACCACAAAGATTTTGTTTTTTTTCTCTCTCAAAACACGAGTAGTTTAAGAAGCTGTGTGTGTGTGTGCGAGAGAGAGAGAGCGCGTGTATACAAGAGACAAGCAGCGAGAACCTCTGTCGCCCTGCCAGCGCCCCGAGGAGATCTGGGTGGATGTAAGCGGGAGAAGGTTGTTTGTTAAGGTAATGGACTGACTTTTGATTATTGGCGGCTTTGTTTTGGCAGGGGTGTAGGACGTAATTGAACCGCGCTAAAGTTTGACATGTTGCGGAGTCGGTTCTACGGCCGTGCGCTTTGACAAGCCGTCTCCCAAGGGGCTGCACTCCGACTGAATGCCAGCGCGAGAGAGAGAGAGAGAGAGAGAGAGAATTAATCAAGGCGATGTCTCAGTTAACTGGAGGGCAGAGTAAGCTCGGACGGCGTGTCCGGCTTGAGATGGTGAACCGTGTCTGGAGCGACTGTCAAAACCCGCTGGACAGGCGAAGAAATGAAAAGGGGGGGGGGTGAAGGGAGGAGATACGGAGGGAGAGAAACAGGGCGTAGAGAGGGTTAGACAGGGGAGAGGATGGGAGAGGGAGGGTTGGGGGAGAGAGGATTAGGAAGAGAGGGAGGGAGAAAGGGTTAGGAAGAGAGGGAGGGAGAGAAACAGGGTGTAGAGAGGGTTGGGGGACAATTTTGGGGAGAGAGGATTGCAGATAGGGAAGGATAAAGAGGGTTGGAGGAGAGGGGAGGAAGAGTGTGTTTTGGGGCAGAGGGAGACAAAAGTAGAGCTGAGGAGGGATTAAGGGGGAGAAGGGTGGGTGAGAAAGAGAGGGAGAGGGAAGTGGCAGAGAGAGGGAGTTGCGTGGGGAGAGAGAGGGGGAGAAGGGAGGGGAAAGTGGGGGTTGAGAAAGGGGAAGGAGAAAGAGAGGATGAGGGGAAAGAAATGGGAGAGAGGAGAAACAGAAGGAACAAGGAGACAGAGCAGAAAATCAAAAGAGGAGAGGAACAGGGAAAGGGTATGTGTGAGAGAGAGGTGGAGTGTAAGAAGAGTGGCGGAACAGAAGGAAAGAAAAGGGAGAGCAAAAGAGGCCTGAGGAAGAGATTAATAGTGGATAAGAGAGAACACACTAGAGGAGGCAGGATTGAGGGCTGAGGAACGGAGAGAAATGGAGGGAGTGTAAGATAGGTAGATAGATAGAAAGAGAGGGGAGGGGAAGAGAGGCTTCTTGAGAGTATGTGAACAAGAGGATGGTGAGGACGCCATGGAGTGTGTAGGAAGTGAATGTGAGGGAGATGGGGAGAGAGCTGTGAGCGAGTAAATTAAGGAACCGGATCCAAAAGAATGAAGCCGCAGAGTGTGAGAGGCAGACACCCCAAACCCGGATTGAACGGAAGGAGTGAGTGACGGCAGAGTAGAATGGAGTAGCAGAGGCAGAGGCAACCCCCTCCCCGGGGGGTGGGGGGGGGGGGGTGAGGTCGATGGGAGAAAACGCAGAATGAACAGGAGAGAGGGATTGAACAGCAAAGCAGAGCATCAACTGGTTGTGAGGAGGGGCGGTTGGAGAGCAGGAGGTGAGGATGCAACAGTGAGTAAAGCTGGGGGCAGATGTGAATGGGGAGAACGAAACAGAGGCAGAATAAAAGACAGGTCCATCGTGTGAAATGATTGGAGGACAAGAAAAGAGGAGCCCCAGAGAAGGGGCTGTGGTTGTTGTTACAGCCCTGATAGAATCGAAGAGCCTTTAGCTGTACCCTTGCAATGAATTTAACAAGGCAGTTTCTGAATAATAAGCTGATTGGGATGTTTGGATGCTGCTGGAATATGAAGCAACACACTTAAAAAAACTGCTTGAATTTCCAGCATCTGCAGATTTCCTCGTGGCTGGAAGATGAAGGTTTAGCACAGGGAGACCTCCTGTCTCCGTGTGTGCAATGGGTACATTTCAGAAACACAAGAAATTCAGCAGATGCTGGAAATCTGAAGCACCACAAACACACAGGACACTCATGGGACTTGGTAGGTCAGGCAGCACTAACGGAGAGGAATAAACAGTCTATGTTTCCGATGATTCGCGATGAAGGGTCTCAGCATGAAATGGCAACTGCTTATTCCCCTCGATAAGACAATGAGACCATAAGAATAGGAGCAGAATACGGCCATCCAGCCCATCTAGTCTGCTCCGCCATCCTATCATGGCTGATCCGGGATCCCACTTAACCTCATATACCAGCCATCTCACCATATCTTTTGATGCCCTGATTAATCAGGACAATATCAATTTTCACTTTAATTATACCCATGTTCTTGGCCTCCACAGCTGTCTGTGGCAGAGCATACCACAAATTCACTACTCTCTAGCTAAAGAAATTCCTCCTTACTTCTGTTCTAAAGAGTTGCCCCTCAACTTTGAGGCTGTGCCCTTTACTTCTAGGCACCCCACCACAGGAAACATTCTCTCTACATCCACCTTATCTAGTCCTTTCAACATTCAGTAGGTTTCAATGAGATCCCTACGCATTCTTCTAAGTTCCAGCGAGTACAGACCCAAAGCTGCCAAATGCATGTTAACCTCTTCATTCCTGGAATCATCCTCATGAACTTCCTCTGGACTCTCTCCAATGACAACACAGCCTTTCTGAGATATTGAGCCCAAAACTGTTGACAATACTCCAACTGTGGCCTGACTAGTGTCTTATAAAGCCTCAGCATTATCTCTTTGTTTTTATTTTCTATTCCCCTTGAAATAAATGCCAGCATTGCATTTGCCACATACTAATCCTGTAAATTAACCTTCTGAGACTCTTACACAAGGACTCCTAAGTCCCTTTGCACTTCTGATGTTTGCATTTTTCCTCATTTAGATAATAGTCTGCACTATTGTTCCTTTTACCAAAATGCATTATCATGCATTTTCCAACACTGTATTCCATCTGTCACTTTTTTGCCCATTCTTCCAATTTGTCTAAGTCCTGCTGCAATCGGATTGCTTCCTCAGCACTATCTACCCCGCCACTTACCTTTATATCATCTGCAGACTTTGCTACAAAGCCATCAATTGCATGATCTAAATCATCGTTAATCAACATGAGAAGTAGCGGTCCCAATACTGACCCTTCATGAACATGACTAGTCACTGAGAGCCAACCAGAAAAGGTCTCTTTATCCCCACTCACTACCTCCTGCCTGTCAGCCATTC
Organism: Mobula birostris; assembly: GCF_030028105.1. NCBI lineage: Eukaryota > Metazoa > Chordata > Chondrichthyes > Myliobatiformes > Myliobatidae > Mobula > Mobula birostris. The sequence goes on from NC_092374.1 coordinate 201,404,491, forward strand.
CCCTATCCATGCCAGTATCTTTCCTGTAATGCCATGGGATTTTACCTTGTTAAGTTGTGTGTGGCACCTTATCAAATGCCTTTTGAAAATCTAAGTAAATGACATCCTCTGCCACTCCCTTGTCAACCCTGCTTGTTACTTCTTCGACGAACTCTGACAGATTTGTCAGTCAAGATTTCCCTTCAGAAGTCAAGCTGACTTTGACTAGATCCCGAGATGCTGAGTTCCTCCGTGAGCTTCCTGCTGGTGGGGTGGGGAGGGATTGTTGCCTTGCTGCTGTTTGTGCACAGGAGGGGGCAGCTGTGGGGGGGGGAGTGCTTTGGGGTTTTAACGTTTAACTGTCATTCATTCTTTGGGGCACTCCTCTGTTTTCATGGATGTTTGTGTAGAAAAAGAATTTCAGGATATATATTGTATACATTTCTCTGACATTAAATGTACCTATTGAAACCTATTGAAATATTTCAGGGCAGTGGTCCAGATAATAAGACTATAAAACTGAGGAGCAGAATTAAGCTATTTGGTCTATCGAGTCTACTGTCATTCAATCATGGCTAAATTATTACCCCTCTCTGCCCTTTCTCCTGCCTTCTCCCTGTCACCTTTGATGCCTTTACTAATCAAGCAGCTATCAACCTCAACTTTAAATGTACTGAGTGACAGTCTCCACAGCTGTCAGTTTCACCATCCTCTGGTTAAAGAAATGCCAAAGAATATGACAGTTTCACCCACTGCGTCAGCTGCCATTGTGCCAGTTTGGCAGGTAGCGCAGAGAAAGGAGGAAAATGCTGGAAAGCAGAGGGCAAACAGTATTGGGCGACTACTAGGCATTGATAAAGGGTGGCTATTTGTCCACATACCGGACACTGTTTAATTGTCATATGGACCCATGGGCTGGCACCGTTAGCAGATGATGGTGATGATGATGGTGGAGAAAGAGATGGTGCTGATGGTGATGTTGATGGTGCCGCTGCTGATGATGATGGTGTTGATGATGGTGATGATAATGATGCTGAAGATAGATGATGATGATGGTGGTGATGATGATGGTTCTAATGATAATGGTGATGGTGATGAATGTGATGATGGTGACGATGGTGATGATGATAGTGTTGATGATGTTGATGGTGATTGTGATCATGATAATGATGATGGTGATGATGACAGTGATGTGAACTGACCCACTCTGATAATGAGCGTCTATTGCACTGATCTATACTGAGCTGAGAGTGGCCTTACTATTTTGATCTGCAACCAAAATAGTCAGGCCAGAGCATTCTGAAGGTGAAGTAATGTCTGAGCTCAATGTTGATGTTTGTCTGGCTGTGAACATCTGGCAAGCTTGTGTGCTTATGTTTCTGTGTACATTTCCTCAAATGTGTGTGTGTGTGTGTGTGTGTGTGTGTGTGTGTGTGTGTCTGTCTGTGTATTAATGCACATGTATTGGATTATCTTTCCATGTAAATGCAAGCATCAGTGTGTGGGTCTGAGTGCAACGGGCAAGTATGTAGTTCTGTGTAGGTGATTTCTGTGTCTGTAATTGTGTGAGTAAACATTTTGCACATGTATCCACATGTATAACTATACATTATGTGTGTGTCTTGTGTATATATCTATTGATGTACACATATTGGACCATTTCAGTGTGAATACTTATATGGGTTTGTATTTGTTTTCATCAGTCTGTGTCTGTATCTTCCAAGTGTAAATGGACAGGTAGGCTGGATGAATTCCTCTGTCAATAACTATTAGGAATTGATACAAACTATTAGGAACTAATACACAGTTTATAGTACTGTAATGGTATTGGAAGTGTTTTAATTTGTTCTGTAGTTCATTTAAATACATTATTTGTGCCGTACTGTTCGTCTTTTTATACCCTTTTAATATGTGTATGTCTGCATTGTTTTGAGTAAACATCTGTGTATTTTTGCCAATGTGTGTGCATCTACTGCGTTTTGTGAGTGAGTGAGTGTGTGTGTGTGTGTGTGTCCATCCATAAGACCAGAAGGTCATAAGATGTGGGAGCAGAATTAGGCCATTCAGCCCATTGAGTCTTCTTCGCCTTTCCATCATGGTTGATTTATTATCCTCTCAAACCCACACTCCTGCCTTTGCCCCATAACCTTTGGCATTCTTACTAATCATGAACGAACATATCAACCTCAACTTTAAATACAGTAGGTTCTGATTAATCAGGGTAGCCTCTTATTTGGACAACTCTTAAAGAACAAAAACTAATTGAGTGTATGTGTGTATGTGTGGGTGTATGTGTGTATATGTATGTCTCTGTGTGTGTATGTAGGTGCATGTTTGTGTGTGTGTGTGTGTCTGTATGTGTGTGTTTGTGGGTGGGTGTATGGGTGTATGTGTATGTCTGTGTGTGTGTATCTGAGTTTGTGTGTTTGTGGGTGTGTGGGTGTATGAGTGCGTGGGTGGATGTGTGTGTATGGGTGGGTGGGGGTGTGTGTGTGTGGAGATTTGTGTGGGTGTGTGTGTCGGTGTGTGTGTATGTGTATTTCTATGTACGTGTGTGTGAATGGTTGCAGGTGGTTGTGTTCATGCATGATTGTGTGTATGTGTGTGTATGTCTGTACCTCTGTGTTTGTGTGTGGGTGTTTTGTGTATGTGTGTGTGTGTGTGTGTGTGTGTGTGTGTGTGTCTGCAAGGTTGCAAGTCACTGTGTTCATGCATGATTGTGTGGGTGTATATGTGTGTGTGTGTGTGTGGCTGGTGTGTGTGTGTGTGTGGCTGTAGGTCAGGGTGACAGGTAATTGTAATAAGATGCCTCAGAGTTTCTATCTACAGGAAGGCTGGTGCCAGTTGTGCATCGGGCAGTTTTATCTGCCTGTCTAGAGCCCACACAAACATCGGGCAGTTTTATCTGCCTGTCTAGAGCCCACACAAACATCGGGCAGTTTTATCTGCCTGTCTAGAGCCCACACAAACATCGGGCAGTTTTATCTGCCTGTCTAGAGCCCACACAAACATGCAGCTTAGGAGCAGTCAGAGGCCACTCGGTGCACAAATCTGCTGCAACATTTGGTAAGATCACAGCGGATCTAATTGTCTCCTCAACTCCAAGTCCCTATCCATCCTCAATGCCCTTTCACCTCTCATGTCCACCTGCCTTCAATGAATTCATGGAGTTGTGTTTCCACTGCCTTCTGGGAAAGAGAGATTTCTTCTGAGAAGGGAAGACACTTTCAATAGATTTTGTGGTGTTTACTCAGCTCTGCTTCGTGCTGAACTGAGGCTGTGGACTGCTGCAGCTGCACTGGTATCTGCCTTCGTGCCTGGACTCACTTCTGTGAAACTTCAGTTCTGAATGCTGTTTGCTTAATAATATTGTTTTTATTCCTCTACACGTTGTGTATTTGATGGTCTTTTTTGCTGAGTTCTTTAGGGGTTTCTTTGTTTTGTGGCTCCCTGCAGGGAGATGAATCTCAAGGTTGTGTAATGTATACATACTTTGATAATAATAACTAAATAAAGAATACTGAGAATATGAGTTAGAGTGGCTGGAGGGGAGGGGCACATGGAGAGGTTCAGTGAGGGAATACCGACGCTAGTGGTCCAGGTGCCTGAAGATGCGGCTGCCAATCATTTACTGCCAGGACCAGGGGAATGAATGAAAGGTTGGGATTGGAGGATCTCAGAGGTGTGCAGGGATGGAGAGGGGTGCAGACAGAGGGTTTTGGTGGCTTTGGGGAGGGAGGTCCAGGAGAGGTTTATAAACAGAGGTGACCACTTTGGCACAGGGATGCCGGCAGTCCTGTAGCCAGCGAGTTCAGGGAGATGGCACATTTCATACTTAAGTAGAGACTTTCATAAGAGATTCTGCAGATGCTGGAAATCTTGAGCAACCCACACAAAAGTGCTTGATGGTTCTGGCGCCATACTTGCAGGAGTTTAGAAGAACGGGGGAGGAATTAAATTGAAATCTGTCAAATATTGAAAGGCTAAGACAGGCTGGACATAAAGAGGATGTTTACTATTGTGGGTGATTCCAGGACCAGAGGGCACAACTCTGATTAGGGTCCTCCAATTAGAACAGAAATGAGGAGGAATTTCTTTAGCCAGAGGGTGGTGAATCTGTGGAATTCATCCCCACAGATGGCTGAGCAGGCCAAGTCATTGGGCATATTTAAAGCAGAGGTTCTTGATTAGTCAGGACATCAAAGTTTACAGGGAGAAGGCAGAAGGAAGGGATCATATAGGCACCATGGTAAAGTGGTGGTTAGCACGACAGTATTACAGCTCGGGATATCCCAGAGCTCAGAGCTCGATTCTGGCATCCTCTGTGAGGAGTCTTTGTGCACCCTCCCCGTGGAACATGGAGGTTTCCTCTGGGTGCCCCGGTTTCCTCCCCCAGTCCAAAGACCTACCAGGTCGGTTAATTGGTCATTCCAAATAAGTTAGGACAAAATTGGGGTTGTGAGTTGCTTGGGGGACGTGGCTGGAAGGGCTGGTCGGGTCTACTCCATGCTGTATCACTTTAAATAAAAATCAGCCATGATGCCATAGTGGAGCAGATTTGAAGGGCTGAATGCCCTCATTCTGCACCTATGTCTTATGTGTTAAGGTCCTGAATACTAGAAAAACTCAGCAGGCCAGGCAACATCTACGGAGGAAAATTAAGAGTCGACGTTTCCGGCCAAGACCTTTCATCATGACCTGACTTTCAAGTCAGTACTGATGAAGGGTCTCACTCTGAAACATCGAGTTTTTATTCCTTTCCGTAGATGCTGCCTGGCCTGCTGAGTTCCTCCAGCATCTTGTGTCTATCCTCCAGTATAGTTCCATATCGGACCACTACGTGGAAAGAATGCACTGGATTTCTGTAGAGGAAGATCCCACAACCGTTGCCGGGCTGGGTGTCAGCCAATTTTCTTGTTTTTTTTCTTCTTTCTTTAACGTTGCTCTGCACATGTGCCCGAGACCAGCATTTATAGCCCCAGAGAAGGTGGGGGTGAGTGTTTTGAACCGATACCTTATGCCCTGCAATCCTTCGCTGGAGGCGCTCCCGTCGGGGAGGGAGCTCTGGGATGTGCGCCCGATGACCATGAAGGTCGGCTGCTGCATCTCCGAGTCTGGTGGGGCATGACGAGGCCGAGGTCCTCCCTCGGGTGGGAGGGAGGCGGCGGGTTTCGGGAATTCCTGGTGGGGAAGCAGACCGGAGCGAGCGAGCGAGCGGCACAGTGCGTTACTGCAGCCGCGGGAGGTGGGGGAGAGAACGGCTCCCCCTTCCCTCCCGTCCCGCGTCCCGCTCTCTCCTGCCCACCGAGCTCCCACTGGTGAAGTAGGGGCAGTGACGGTGACCGTGATGATCCACGGCGGCCTCTCCGTCAGTGTGGTCATCCCTCTGCATCGGTCCCGTTCAGATCGGGAACCATCCTCCGGTTCCCGTCCCGACCACAGGTAAACTCCCTCCTCTTTAACCGGTGGGATACATGTAATTATACATAATCACATATATATGAAATAGTATATAAAGTTATAATGAAGACGATTCCCCCTTTCCCGGGAACGAGAGCGGAATCACCACTCATTTGTTGTGGGGATCTGAAATCTCAAGCGGATCCCACAGTGTCTGTTACACCAAAAGATCCCGACCTTTGCCAGGCAACCGACACCAGGCGGTTGCTAAGCAACAGCGTGATTTCACCCGCCCTTGCTTTCTCCGTCGAGCAGGGCGGTCGGCTTCGGGCGGAAAGATCCGGGATTGCCCCTCGGATCCGGATCCGGGCCCGGGGAGCTGGGGAACAGGATTCGGGTTTGCAGCGCAGGTCCCGGCTCTGTGTTCCTGCGAAGCCCCCGGGCGAGGAGGTATGCGGGCGGAGGGGGTGAGAGGATGGTGTGAGTCCCTCGGCCTCTGATCGTCTCCTGGGGTGGGCCGGTGATTTCCCCGTCCCGTTGCGAGCGAAAAGCCGCAGGAAGCGAAGGCTTCGCTGCGAAAGGAGGCCCAAGGCCGCTGTGCACTCAAATAAAGTTATCTCCATTCCCGGGCTCAGCCTTCACCACCTCTCCGCGAATTAGACATCCTTGTAAGTTTCTTTTAATCGTGTTCACAGACTTAAATAGCACTGAAACAGGCTATTCGGCAAGACTCTCCTTGTGTATCACAACTCCTACCTGAACTCGTCCCATTTGTTCACGTGTGGCCCATTTTCCTCTGAACCTTTCCGTCCACGAACCACACCAACTGTCTTTTAACATACACAATGCCGGACTAACTCAGCAGGTCAGGCAGCATCTTGGGAGAAATGACATTTCTGCGCGAGATATACTTTCATCCGGGGTCAGAGGTTCATGAGGAGTTTCTCCAGCGTTTTGTATGTGTTACTCAGCAGCTGCAGAAACTCGTGTCTTTTAAATGTAATTCTTCCTATCTCCTCGACTTTTGCAGGCAGTCTATTCCATCTATACACCACCCTCTCCACAAAGAAGTGGACACTCAAGTCCCTTTTTTAAAAAATTCAAATTATTATTACTATTTATTCTTATTTTACAAAGCAGCGCAGCATATCACAGAGCAGATACAGTACAGCGTATTTACACAGCCATCCCACGACAGGAAAAGAAATAAAACTTAGAGACAGAAAGGTGTTCTAATTTAAGTTTAAATTAACATACAACCAAAATTGATCCCACGCGTCTTGCACTTTTTCCTCACTGTTAATTCTTCCCAACATGTGTTCACATGATGAAATCTTAATCGTTTCCTCAGTCCATTCCCTCACAGTGGGGCATCTGGGTTTTTTTTTCCAGTTTTGCAATATAATTCTTGCAACTGTGATGAGACCCACCTTCATGAGGTATCATTGTCCTGTCACCCAGGAGACAAAGCTGTGGGCACAAGGGCAGTGTGGAACCCGACCAATTCCCCAACAGATCAAGAATTCTACACCAAAATGGACCTTTTAAATCTTTCACCTCTCACCTTAAACTTATCAGAATCAGATCTATCATCACAATGTGAAATTTGTTGTTTTGTGACAGCAGTGCACGGACATAAAATTGTAATAAATTTCAATATTGTAAATATAAAGGAATAATAAATGTTGTAATGCTGAGGCTTGATATGGCATTGGTCAGACTATATTTGGAGTACTGTGAGCAGTTTTGGGCCCCATATCTAAGGAAGGATATGCTGGCATTAGAGAGGGTCCAGAGGAGGTTCATGAGAATGATCTTGGGAATGAAAGGGTTAATGTATGAGGAGCGTTTGATGGCTCTGGGGCTGTACTTGCCTGAGTTTAGCAATAGGAGCTCATTGAAAGCCGTCGAATGTTGGAAGTCCCAGACAGTGGGAGAGCCTAGGACCAGTGGGCATAGCTCAGGATGAGCTTTAGTACAGCGGAGAGGGGTAACTTCTTCAGCAGGAGGGCAGTGAATGAGTGATATTCATTACTACAGATGTATGTGGAGGTCCAATCATTGGATATTGATAGCAAAGGTTAATAGGTTCTTGATGAGTAAGGGGAGTAGGCAGGAGAATGTGTTTCAGAGGGAAAATAAATCAGACTTGATGGGCCAAATGGCCTAATTCTGCACCTATGTCTTATGGTCTAATAACAGCGCGGTGTTCATGGACCGTTCAGAAATATGATGGTGGAGGGGAAGAAGCTGTTCCTGAATTGGTGATTGTGGGACTTCAGGCTGCCATACCTCCTTTCCAATGATAGTGACGAGAAGAGGGCATGCCCTTTAGTCTTGATTCCACAACTCTTAAGACTGTGTGCTTTCATCCCGTCATCAATTTGTTCACCTCTGTGAAATTGTTTCTCAGTCTCCTGTGTCACTGAGTGATGTCCACATCTGCCCAACATCTCCCGATAACTTAGGCCCTTGAGTCCTGTAAATATCTTCATAAATCCACCTTGCCCTCCTTTGACCTTAATGGTATCCTTTCCATGAAAGGGTTAACAAAACTGTATCCAGTGCTCCTGCTGCAGGCTCACCAACTCTTGTACAGGTGGTGATAGGCTCTGGCAGATGGGGATTGAGGAGCTGGCTGGGACTTTTCTTCCTTCCATGGACCACACAGCTCTGAAGGTTCTGAAGAGGAGGCAGAGTGGACAGCAGTGTCACACTGGGCCAATTGGCCTGCGTGGTAAACATTTTCCGACGTTTATGCACGACAACAACCTTTTCCCTCAATGTCAACAAAGCAAAAGAGCTGGCCATTGACTTCAGGAGGCCCTTGCTCCCGTCATCATCAATGGTGTTGAGGTTGAAGGGTTGGGAACTTCAAGTTCTGAAGGGTGAACATCAGCAATAGCCGGTTCTGCTCTAACCACATTGATGTCACAGCCAAGAAAGCTCACCAATCCCTCTATCTCCTCAGGAGGCTAAAGAAATTTGTCATGGTCCCATTGACTCTTCCCAATTTTTATTGGTACCCCATGGAGAGCATTGCGAGTGGATGCATCACAGCTTGGTATGGCAACTGCTCTGCATGTGGCCAGAAGAAACTATAGAGAGCTGTAGACACAGCTCAGCACATCACAGAGCCAGCCTGCCCTCTATAGAGTCCGTCTATACTTCTTGCTGTCTCAGTAAAGCAGCCAGCATAATCAAAGACTCCACCCATGGCCTGAAAGCATTTCTTTTCTCTTTAAACCTTTTTATTAATTTTTCCAAAATTATAAACAAAATAACAATGCTGATACAAAGAGATTGGAATAATCTTATTGTTAATAAACATATATAAAAAAGATTTCAGGTAACACAGGTATAATAGACTTCCAAACTTATGATGTAATTAATCATAAAGAAAAAAAATGAAAAGAAAACAATACAAAGAAAACACCCCCCCCAAAAAAAAAGAAAAAAAAAGAACTAAATACTAAACCCAAAAAAGCAAACGGAACAAAACAAGGCTAGACCAATATCTTAAATCAAACACGTTCAGTAATGTCGTCAACTCTGCTCCTCTACTCATACATTTTAAGTTAATAAGAGGAACTCGGAAAGGTCAAATTACAGCATATGAAAATGTTGAATAAATGGTTTCCAAGTTTCTTCAAATTTAACCGAAGAATCAAAAATATCACTTCTAATTTTTTCTAAATTTAAACATAATATAGTTTGGGAAAACGGCCTGAAAGCATTTATCACCGGGCACAAGGAAAGCTTCTATCCCACCGTTATCAGAATCTTGAATGCAGCTTTTGTACGATAAGCTGGATTCTGGACCTCACAATCTACCTCAATATGAACACAAAATACTCTGCAGATGTTGGGGTGAAAGCAACACTCACAACACGCTGGAGGAACTCAGCAGGTCAGGCAGCATCTGTGGAAACGATGAGTCGATGTTTTGCCAGAACACTTCGTCAGACGAGGGTTCCGGCCCGAAACATCGACTCATTGTTTCCACGGATGTTGCCTGACCTGCGGAGTTCCTCCAGCGTGTTGTGAGTGTTGCTATCTCAATATGATCTTGCACCTTATTGTTTACCTGCACTGCAGTTTTTCAGTAGTTTCTACACTTAATTCTGAATTACTATGGGCTAGCAGGAGAAGTTCATGCAGACAGTGAGAGTTGTACAGGATGGTGGTGGGATTCATGGACGTGGCAAAGGGTGTAGGGGCTGGAGGGGGATTCACGGAGATGGCGAGGGGTGTAGGGGTTGTTGGGAGCCAGGCTGTGGGGAGATATGGAGGGACCACTGCATAAGATTGGAAAAAGTTGCAGAAAGTTATAAACGCAGCCAGCGCCATCATGGGCACTAGCCTCTCACCAGCATCGACGATACCTTCGAAAGGCAATGCCACAAAAAAGCGGCATCTGTTATTAAGGAGCCCCAACACCCAGGACATGCTCTCCTTTTATTGCGAACATCAAGGAGGAGTTTCAGGAGCCTGAAAACACACACTCAATGTTTCATGAATAGGTTCTTCCCACCTGCCATCAGATTTCTGAATGGACAATAGAAACATAGAAAATAGGTGCAGGAGTAGGCCCTTCGGCCCTTCGAGCCTGCACCGCCATTTATTATGATCATGGCTGATCATCCAACTCAGAACCCTGTACCTGCCTTCTCTCCATACCCCCGATCCCTTTAGCCACAAGGGCCATATCTAACTCCCTTTTAAATATAGCCAATGAACTGGCCTCAACTGTTTCCTGTGGCAGAGAATTCCACAGATTCACCACTCTCTGTGTGAAGAAGTTTTTCCTCATCTCGGTCCTAAAAGGCTTCCCCTTTATCCTCAAACTGTGACCCCTCGTTCTGGACTTCCCCAACATCGGGAACAATCTTCCTACATCTAGCCTGTCCAATCCCTTTAGAATTTTATACGTTTCAATAAGATCCCCCCTCAATCTTCTAAATTCCCGCGAGTATAAGCCTGGTTGATCCAGTCTTTCATCATATGAAAGTCCTGCCATCCCATGAATCAATCTGGTGAACCTTCTTTGTACTCCCTTTGTGGCAAGAATGTCTTTCCTCAGATTAGGGGACCAAAACTGCACACAATACTCCAGGTGTGGTCTTACCAAGGCCTTGTACAACTGCAGTAGAACCTCCCTGCTCCTGTACTCAAATCCTCTTGCTGTGAATGTCAGCATACCATTCACCTTTTTCACTGCCTGCTGTACCTGCATGCCCACTTTCAATGACTGGTACATAATGACACCCAGGTCTCGTTGTACCTCCCCTTTTCCTAATCGGCCACCATTCAGGTAATAATCTGTTTTCCTGTTTTTGCCACCAAAGTGGATAACCTCACACTTATCCAAAATAAATTGCATCTGCCATGAATTTGCTCACTCACCTAGCATATCCAAGTCACCCTGCATCCTCTTAGCATCCTCCTCACAGCTAACACTGCCGCCCAGCTTCATGTCATCCGCAAACTTGGAGATGCTGCATTTAATTCCCTCGTCTAAGTCATCAATATATATTGTAAACAACTGGGATCCCAACACTGAGCCTTGCGGTACCCCACTGGTCACTGTCTGCCATTCTGAAAAGGTCCCGTTTATTCCCGCTCTTTGCTTCCTGTCTGCCAACCAATTCTCTATCCATATCAATACCTTACCCCCAATACCGTGTGCTTTAAATTTGCACACTAATCTCCTGTGTGGGACCTTGTCAAAAGCCTTTAGAAAATCCAAATATACCACATCCACTGGTTCTCCCCTATCCACTCTACTAGTTACATCCTCAAAAAAATTAATGAGATTCGTCAGACATGATTTTCATTTCACAAATCCATGCTGACTTTGTCCGATGATTTCACTGCTTTCCAACTGTGCTGTTATCACATCTTTGATAACTGACTCTAGCATTTTCCCCACCACCGATGTTAGACTAACCAGTCTATAATTCCCCGGTTTCTCTCTCTCTCCTTTTTTAAAAAGCGGGGTTACATTAGCCACCCTCCAATCCTCAGGAACTAGTACAGAATCTAAAGAGTTTTGAAAAATCATCACTAATGCAACCACTATTTCTTGGGCTACTTCCTTAAGCACTCTAGGATGCAGACCATCTGGCCCTGGGGATTTTTTCTGCCTTTAATCCCTTCAATTTACCCAACACCACTTCCCTACTAACATGTATTTCCCGCAGTTCCTCCATCTCACTGGACCCTCAGTCCCCTACTACTTCCAGAAGATTATTTATATCCTCCTTAGTGAAGACAGAACCAAAGTAGTTATTCAATTGGTCTGCCATGTTCTTGTCCCCATGATCAATTCACCTGTTTCTGACTGTAAGGGACCTACATTTGTCTTAATCAATCTTCTTTTCACATATCTATAAAAGCTTTTACAGTCAGTTTTTATGTTCCCTGCCAGTTTTCTCTCATAATCTTTTATCCCTTTCCTAATTAAGCCCTTCGTCCTCCTCTGCTGGACTCTGAATTTCTCTCAGTCCTCAGGTGAGCCGCTTTTTCTGGCTAATTTGTATGTTTCTTCTTTGGAATTGATACTATCCCTAATTTTGCATGTCAGCCATGGGTGCACTACCTTCCCTAGTTTATTCTTTTGCCAAATTGGGATGAACAGTTGTTGTAGTTCATCCATGCGATCTTTAAATGCTTGCCATTGCATATCCACCGTCAACCCTTTAAGTATCATTTGCCAGTCTATCTTAGCTAATTCACGTCTCATACCTTCAAAGTTACCCTTCTTTAAGTTCAGAACCTTTGTTTCTGAATTACCTATGTCGCTCTCCATCTTAATGAAGAATTCCACCATATTATGGTCACTCTTACCCAAGGGGCCTCTCACGACAAGATTGCTAATTAACCCTTCCTCATTGCTCAATACCCAGTCTAGAATGGTCTGCTCTCTAGTTGGTTCCTCGACATGTTGGTTCAGAAAACCATCCTGCATACATTCCAAGAAATCCTCTTCCTCAGCACCCTTACCAATTTGGTTCACCCAATCTATATGTAGATTGAAGTCACCCATTATAACTGCTGTTCCTTTATTGCACACATTTCTAATTTCCTGTTTAATGCCATCCCCAACCTCACTACTCCTGTTAGGTGGCCTGTACACAACTCCCACCAGTGTTTTCTGCCCCTTAGTGTTATGCAGCTCTACCCATATCGATTCCACATCATCTCGGCTAATGTTCTTCCTTTCTATTGCATTAATTTCCTCTCTAACCAGCAATGCTACCCACCTCCTTTACTTTCATGTCTGTCTCTCCTGAATATTGAATATCCCTGAATGTTGAGCTCCCATCCTTGGTCACCCTGGAGCCATGTCTCTGTGATCCCAACTGTATCATATTCATTAATAACTATCTATGTTATTCATTAATAACAATGAACCCATGAATGCTTCCTCTGTAATCTATTCACTTTTTTTGGCATTACTTATTTAATATATTTTTAATATATGCTTCTTATTGTAATGTATAATTTTATTATTATATATTGCAATGCTGCTGCAAAATAACAAATTTCATTATTTATACCTATGGTATTAAACATGATTCTGAGGTCATGGAAGGGTAAGGCAAAGTTATGGACTTTGGGATAGGGGAGGGATTTGAAACGTGCGCAGTGAAGGCCCTTCAGACCCTTTGAACCAGCTTGTCAATCATCAGGGTGTGAACCTCAGCCCAGCTCTGCTCCAGATCCTGTCCTTTGGTGACCCATGTGTTTCCTCCTGTCCCTGGGCTCAAGGCTGTCCATTCCCAGACCTCCTGCCAGTATACCACAGTCACTAGCATTGGCACAGGTCTGAACAGGTACATTGCATAACTTGCAGCACCATCACAGGCACAGAGCGTCAGGCAAGCTGTGTTCCCAAGAAAGAAAAACATACATTAAAAATAAATTACAAACATAAGAGATTCTGCAGATGCTGGAAATCCAAAGCAACACATACAAATTTCTGGAGAAACTCATCAGGTCAGGCAGCACCTGTGGAAATAAATAAACAGTTGATGTTTCAGGATGAGACCCTTCTTCAGGACTGGAAAGAAAGAGGGGAGACACCAGAATAAAACGGTGGTGGCAGTGGAAGTAAGGTAACTAGAAGGTGAAAAGTGAAGCCAAGTAGGTCGGAAAGTCAAGGGCTGGAGAAAAGGGAATCTGATAGGAGAAGAAAGTGGATCATAGGAGAAAGGTGAGGAGGAGGAGCACCAGGGGGAAAGGTAAGAGGCCAGTGTGGTGAATGGAGGAAGAGGGAAGGGGGAGGGGTAAAGAAAGAAAGAAAGAAAAAAAATTGCCAGAAGGAGAAATCAATGTTCAAAGACCCTTCACTCCTTTGTCTGGTCTTTTGGCTCCCAAGGGGGGTTTGAGAGTGAATGAGTGGGAAAGACATGAGTTGACATTTATAAACACAGAGAAATTCTGTAGATGCTGGAAATCCAGAGAAACACATACAAAATTCTGAAAGAATTCTGTAGGGCAAAACACAGTTGATATTTGGGGCCAAGACTCATTATCAGGACTGGAAAAGAAGGGCGAAGAAGCCAGAATTATACAAGAAAGAAACACAATTGGAACTAAAATGCAGTCTATCATAGTTGCAAAATAGTCACAGCAATCAATCTGTTGCTATACTGACGTAGTGATTAGGATTATGCAGGTCGGATGAAGAATAGCTGTTTCTGAACCAGGTGGTTTTGTACCTCCTGTCTGATGGGAGCTGTGAGAAGATGCCATGGTGAGGATCTTTGATGCTGCATTTTGCCTTCCTTAACCCTATGAACTTGTGTTGCATCTTTGAAGGATCCATGGGTGTGAACTCAAGATCCTTTTGTTCCTCAGCCTTGATAAGAATCCTGCCATTAACCCTGTACCACTGTCTTCAAGTTCAAACTTTCAAAGTGAATCACTTTACAGTTATCCAGATTGACCTCCGCCACCTCTTACCCCAGCACTACATCCTATCTATGTAACCTATGACAACCTTCAACACTATCCAGAGCACCACCAATCTTGTCTTCATCTCCAAACTTACTAAACCAGCCTGGCACTTCCTCGTCCAAGTCATTTACAAAAATCACAATGAGACAGGGGTCCCAGAACAGACCCCTATGGAACACTACTGGTCACCGACCTACGGTCGGCATAAGGTCACCCAGTACTGCAGGTCACCAATTTTCTGTAAATACCTGGGTATTATTTAATTTTCTGTAAATACCTGGGTTTCTGTCTCTCTCCTCAGATCGTGAGCCCTAGACCCCATCGCAAAAAATGGATGATAAAAAACATTTTCCCTTCTCATCTCTAATCCTTCTCCTAATATGTCCATGTTTCTCTAGTGTTTGACCAATCTGCTAAGTGAACCAAGTGCTGTTTACACCACTGGGGCCCCTCTGGACTTTAATACACCTTCAATTCTCAACTGCCTCTGTTCAAGCCTCTCCAATCTGTCTCAGATCATTGCATGAGTTCTCACAAACTCTGCTCGGCAAACTTGTCATCACCTTCAGAACTGAGATAAAACGGTTCAATAGCAACTGCAAAGCACAGTGCTAATTTATTCTGTCTGTATCCTTTCCCATTCATTTCCTTTATGCTGTTTAAGCTTTGGAGTATTTATAGAACCATTTGGAGGCTTAAGTACAGCTGTTCTGTCTCCGGGCACTAAACTAATAAATTATGTTTCTTCTGTGGAATATTAATCATTCTTTGGGTTTGAAAAGCAATGTTATTTTTGAATTTTATTCCGCTTCCACAACAGTAAAGTCTGAGATCTCAAAATCCCAGATGCACTGACCACGAAGCTCATTAACTGAGAAAGGGAACGATGTGTTCTATAATCAGTGTAGTCATAACGGATTGAACAGCCATTCAGAATCAGAATCAGAATTAGAATCAGAATCAGAATTGGAATCAAAGTCAGAATCAGAATGAGAATTATAATTAGAATCGGAATTAGAATAGTGAAACAGTGTTCATGGGTTCATTGTCCATTCTGAAATCTGATGACAGAGAGGAAGGAGCTGTTTCGAAAGCATTGAGTGTGGATCTTCAGGTTCCTATACCTCCTCCCAGGTGGTAGTGAAGAGACCATGTCCTGGATGGTGATGGTTTTTCATGATGGATATCACTTTCTTGAAGAACTGGCTATTGGAGATGTCCTCGATGGTGGGGTGCCTGTGATGGAGCTGACTGAGTCTACAACATTCTGATGGTTCTTTTGCTCAATGTCCATAGGAAATCTTCCCACCTCTTTCAGCCAAACCATCCATTCTCAAAATGTAGGCGCCACCAGCATTCACAGCCCTTGACGTCACGGTGGTGGGCCACTGCTGTCCTTGTGGAGCTGCAGGGGGAGTGTCAGGATTTAGACCCCATGATATATTTCATGCAGTGGGTGCCCACCGCGCTTTGTGGAGGCATTGAGTTTGGGGGATGCAGATGGAGTGGAACCACAGCGCAGTCTGTCGAGAGCACACACTATAGCAGCTGTGTACCAGTAGTGAAGGGAGGGAGTGCAAGTGGGGGGGGGGCATGCCATTCAAGGGGTTTCCTTACACTAGGCAGTGTCGATGTTCCTGAGATGTTGGAGGTTAGTGGGGAGGTCTCATTACACCACTGATTCATGCCTTGAAATTGGTGCACACACCTTGGGGTTTCACTTTGGGGGAGCCATAAGACATCGGAGAAGAATTAGGCTGTTCCGCACATTGAGTCTGCTCTGCCATTTGATCATGGATGATTTATTTTCCCTCTCAAACTTATTCTCCTGGTTCTCCCTGTAAACCTGTTAGTCAATTACCTAACCAACTTCGATTTAAATATATCCAATGCTTTTGGCCTCCACAACCATCTGTGGCAATGAATTCCATAAATTTAGCACCCTCTGACGAAAGAAATCCCTCCTCATCTCTGTTCCAAAGCGATGCCCCTGTATTCTGAAGTTCTCCCACTATTGGAAACATCATCATGTCTGTTCTAGCTAAGTCTTTTAATTCTTGGTAGGTTTCAATGAGATCATCTCTCATGCTTCTAAACTCTCAAGATTACATACTGAGAACCATCCAACATTCCTCATATATTAACCACAACCACAAGAAATTCTCCAAATGCTGGAAATCCCGAGCAACACACAGAGAATGCTGGAGGAACTCGGAAGGCCAGTCGGCATCTATGAAAATAAACAAACAGTTGACTTTTTGGGCCGAAACCCTTCTTCAGAACTGGAGGAGAAGGGGGAGGATGCCAGAGTAAAAAGGTGGAGGGAGGGGAAGTAAGACCAGCTAGAAGGTGATAGGTGAAACCGGGTGGGTGGGAATGGTAAAGGGCTGGAGAAGAAGGTATCTGATAGGAAAGGAGAGTAGATCATAGGAGAAAGGGAAGTAGGAGGAGTACCAGGGGGAGCCGACTGGCAGGTTGGAGGAGACAAGAGGCCGGAGTGCGGAAATAGAAGAAAAGCTGAGGTGGAGGATATTTTTTTACTGGAAGTTGGAGAAGTTGATATTGATGGCATCAGGTTGGAGGCTAACCAGACAGAATATAAAGTGTTGCTTCTCTCTGAGGGTGGCCTCACTGTGTCTCAAGAGGAGGTCATGGACTGACATGCTGGAATGGGAATGGGAATAGCAATTTAAAATGTGTGGCTTCTAGGAAGTGGCCATTAACCATTAACCCTTTCATTCTTGTAAACCTCCTCCAGATCCTCTCCAAAGCCAAGACATTCTTTTTTAGATAGGTGGCCCAATGCTCCAAGTGTGATCTGCCCAATGCCTTACAAAGCCTCAAGCTGATATGATAGTTGCAATTAAGAGACAGTGAGATACATACATGAACGTGCAGTGAATGGAGGGATACGCAGCTTCTAATTGATTGTTGTGAGCACACAGGGTATGTGGCTGGCCCAGCCAAGAGGAAAGTTTAAAGGAGATGTGGTGGGAAGAGGGACTGTTTTTTAACATATTCCTGGAATGGTCAGCCAGAGGTGATGCAGGAAGCTGACACAGAAACATAGAAAACCTACAGCACAATACAGGCCCTTCGGCCCACAAAGCTGTGCCGAACATGTCCTTACCTTAAAAATTACCCATTGCCCTCTATTTTTCTGAGCTCCATGTACGTATCCAGGAGTCTCTTAAAAGACCCGATCATATCTGCCTCCACCACTGTTGCCAGCAGCCCATTCCATGCACTCACCAGTCTCTGCGTAAAAAACTTACCCCGACATCTCCTCTGTACCTACTCCCCAGCACCTTAAAACAATGTCTTCTCATGCTAGCTGTCTCAGCCCTGGGAAAAAGCCTCTGACTATCCGTACAATCGGTGCCTCTCATAATAATGTACACATGATGGAGGGGTTTAAGAGGATGTATGGTGGACAGCGAATGGAGGGATCTGGAGATGTGCAGGCAGATGGGATTTTGTTTTTGCAGGCTGCAGCGGCTGGTCCTGACCCCAGGATGTCAGTGGCGGGAAACTTAGTGACAGGAAGTGGGAATGGACTTTATCAAACCATAGAGTCCTCGAACACTGCAGAACAACAATAGGCCCTTTTGCTCATCTAGTTCCACCTAGTCCCAGCGATCTGCACCTGGACCATAGCCCTTTCATCCATGTACCTATGCAAACCTCCTAAATGCTGCAATCGAACCCACATCCAGCCCGTTTCACACTCTCACCACCTTCTGAGTGAAGTTTCCCCTCAGGTTCCTCTTAAATATGTCACCTTTCACTCTTAACATACTACCTCCAGTTGTAGTCTCACCCAACCTCAGTGGAAAATGTCTGCTTGCATTTACCCTATCTATATCCCTAACAATATTGTACACCTCCATCAAATCTCTCCCCCTCCCCCAACCCCCCATTCTTCTACGGTCTAGGGAGTGAAGTTCGAACCTGTTCAACCATTCACTAGAACGCAGGTCCTCAAGACCCAGCAACATCCTTGTAAATTTTCTCTGTACTCAGATTCGCAGTGCAGAGGTTAGGAGTTAAACCCTGCTGAGACTCGGCCAGGCTTTAAGACTGTGTCGAACCACATATGAATCATGAGGAACAGGGAAAAAAGAAGTTTCACAATCACAGAACTTTCCACACTGTGTCACAAGGGTGGAATCTAACTGCATTACTGTAAGCTCCCAAAATCCAGAATGGAATGAAGAGCAACAGCAGATCTGTTTTAGTGACGGCAATTGAGGGAGACGACTCACCTTTCTCTAGCAGTTTAAATCAGCTTCCTTTAAGGCCTCTTCTGTTTCTTACGTACTCTGCGAAAGCCCTTAAAATGTGAGATTAATTCGACATATCCTCTGACAAGTGATCTGAAACCGATGCAAGGCTGTTAGTGTTATCTGAGTGTTGGGAAGGTGCCCCCAGCCCCCCCTGCTGCAGCGCTGCGAAGGAAGGGAAGGGGGTTCCTAACCTGGGGTCTCCGGACCCTTCAGTTAATGGTGGGGGTCCATGGCATAAAAAACGTAGGGAACCCCTGGAAGGTGCAAGCACAGCAACGCAACACAAACACAGGGATCTGTTGCACAGCAATATCACACAATCTGTAACCCGAAGGCGTCGAGACCGCGTGCTTGAAGACACCTTTTACGGACAGAGGAAGAACTAGGCCAAAAATGGCACATCAGCAATGTCAGATGTTCTAAATTTCATAGCACAAGAGATTCTGTAAATGCCGGAAGTCTTGAGCAGCACACACAAACACAAAGTACTCGAGGAACTTAGAAGGATAGTCCCCAGAGAAATCTGTAACATACTGTTTGAGGGGGCAGTGGAAGCACAGACTCCCTTAACATTAAAGAGGTATCAAGGTAGAGCGGGTAACAGACCAAATATGGACAAAAGGGTCTGGTCTACATGGGTACGTGATGGTTCACATGGATAAGATAGGGTGAATGCTCTCTTCTCGCTGCTGGCATCAGGCAGGAGCTACAGGAGCCTCAAGTCCCACACCAATAGGTCCAGGAACATTTATTACCCTCAACGATCAGGTTCCTGAACCAGCATGAATAACCTCAATTACCTCAACACTGAACTGATTCCACAACCTACAGAGTCACTTTCAAGAACTCTGCAACTGAAGTTCTCAGTTTTTATCTATCTGTTCATTTATTTCTCTATATGTTTATTTATCGGGTTGTTTATTTATTCATTTCCCATTTATTTATTTATCTATCTATTGATTTATTTATCCATTTTTTTTTGTATTTTCACGGTTTGTTTTCTTTTGCACAATTCTTGTTTGTCGGTCAGTGTGTGTGTAGTTTCTCATTGATTCTATTGTATTTTTTTTTGTTCTACTGCCAATGGCTGCAAGAAAATCAATCTCAGCTTGGTGTATGGTGAGTTATGCAGTGTGCACTTTGATAATAAATTTACTTTGAACTTTCAGCTGGCTCTGGGATCCACTATTCTATGGCTGACTTGAATAGGGCATATGTATGTGGCCCTGTTGAGTCCATATCTAGAATATTGTTGAGATTCAGTCTTCCCACTACAGATGCACTGGTTTGTGCTGGGGCAGGGAGGGTGATGGAAGTGCCCAGGATCAGTTTGTAGGACTGGATTTGTCCACTGTGGAGAGATTAATCGAACTGGGACAATTCCTTAGGCACATGAGACTACCGGTGCTGGAATCTGGAGCAACAAGCAAACTGCTGGAGGAACTCAGCCAATCCAGCATCTTTTGTGGGTCCAGTGGTGGGGGGAGGAACCATCAATATTTTGGGTCAAGACCCTACATCTCTGGGCCTCTTCAGTCTGAAGTTTAAGAAAGTTAGAAGAGATCACATTGAGGTAAACAAAGTACTCCATGAGCTTATCAAACCAGGTGCGGGAAGGGTATTTCTCTTAACTGGGGTGTCTCAAACCAGAGGTCGGAGGTCGTATGGTCAGGGGTCAACTAAACATTACTTTCACTGAGGCTAGTGAATTTTTGTAATTCATGAGTAGGGGCTGAGTCATTGAGTGTGCTCAGGGAAAGATGGATGGATTTTTGGCTCTGAAGTGAATTCGGGGAAATGGGGTTGGTGCAAGAAAGGGGTGCTGAGGCAAAAAAAACAACTTAATGAACAGTGGAGCTCTCATCTCCTGCCATTCCTTGTGGAATTGTGTTTCTTCCTAGTTTCTGCTTTGGGTTGTGGAAGAGCTACATGTCCTGCTCTTCAAACCTATGCATCAATTTTCATCACTCGATGGTATTGGTTAGTAAACTGGCCAGGCCCAGCCCAAGGGGTGGGTGTGTGTGTGTGTGTGTGTAAATCAGAATCAGGTTTAATAACACTGGCCTATGTCATGAAATTTGCTGTTTTGCTGCAGCAGTACATTGCAATATTTTATGTTTGAGCTCATAGGACTAGATGTTTCAATCCCTTTGATAAGCAGATCCCAGCTCAGGTCATAGCATAGAGATCTTGAGGTGGGGATTGAAGGGTGGAAGGTGCTCCCCAGGGGTGGTCAGCTGGGCACCACCCTTCCCCTTCTCAGATGTTTCGTCAGTTTAAGCCCAGTATGTCTCCAGAGGGCTCAACAGTGCGACCCGGCATCCCAGGTGCAACCCAGTTGCCGTCACTCCTCTTCACCTGTAACCAGTGACTGCTTCGCTCGGCTACCTCCAAGAGTTCTTTTATAGCTTGCCTGGTCTCAGACGCCCAATCCCTTCAGCAATCTGACTGCGGATGTAGCGACAAGTCCTCTGCAGCCAACATCTACTGGGAAGATCTGCGCCTTCCGTCCACGTTGCTTAGCATCTGCGGCCAGCTCAGCGTACCTTACATGTTTCCGCTCATACACCTTGCAGACCGCATCTTCCCAGGTCACTGTGAGCACTGAGATTACTACAGCCTCCAGACAGGCTGCTAGACTACAAGACTGAATCTGTTCGAAGTGTGGTAGTGGCTATCTTCTGGGGGAAATGCTAGCCTTTTGTCAAGATCGACAGCCACGTTCCGGTCGCGAGCAGGCCTGACACCAGCCGTGTCACTGAGGGTGCCACTGTCTGTCCTTGCTGGACAAAGGGGATGGTGGTTCTTCCAGTCATACGGGGTTTAGAGTTGTTATTCAGCCTTTGCTTCTCCACAATGGATGTCAAACATTTGAGGACCTGGTTGTGCCTCCACGTGTATCTTCCTCGAGTGGGGCTTACTTTGCAAGATGAGAGGACGTGCTTGAGTTTTGCTGTTCTTCCACAGAGAAGACAAGCTGGGTCTTTGCCGAGTCACTGGTTCAGATTTTTGGAAGCTGGGAGAACATCATAAACAGCTCTTATAAGGAAGCTAATCTTTCTTTCTTCCTTTTCCCATAAGTCTTTCCAGCTAAATTTTCTTTTCTCAGTGTTTTTCCACCTTGCCCACTGTTGCTGTTTTGCCTGAGACACTGCTCTTG
Organism: Mobula birostris; assembly: GCF_030028105.1. Classification (NCBI taxonomy): domain Eukaryota; kingdom Metazoa; phylum Chordata; class Chondrichthyes; order Myliobatiformes; family Myliobatidae; genus Mobula; species Mobula birostris. Next base: position 201,426,280 of record NC_092374.1, read on the forward strand.
CATACCTCATCCGCTCCTCCCGTCACTGTACTTCCTCCACCACCATAGCTCACCCTTGCTTTTGTGTTGTTGCCTTTTCCCAAATGGGCCTATTTGAGCCTGTGCCAAGGACCCTCTTCCAGATTGCACCTGGCCCACCATGTCCCACCAAACCTGAGTGCTGCTTTTGCCTGTTTTACTGACTCTGCTGGACACCACTTTCTCCCTGTTAAGGTCCTGGGCGCAGTATCCTGGACAACACTGTCACGGGATTCCGAGAGTCATCTCAAGTCTCGCCTTGGCACACTTGAACTCTTCAGTCAGCCCCGTAACAGGCAACTCCAGAGCTCCTTTGCCATACAGGTAGATGTTACTTAGCGATCTGGGAGGTCCATCCACTTCTTAATGAACTAACTGTCCTCTCCAGCTTTTCAACAGCTGAGGGAGCAATCCAAACTGAAGGCACCAGGGCTTGAGGTTTCCTGGCAGCAAGGTCTTAGCGTGGCCTTAAGCCCTTTGATGATTTCTTCTCTCAGCAGTTTCACTTGATTTGTATTACTGGGGTTTACATCATACCAATGCCCCAAGCTTTTAACTGACACTTCTGACACGGTAGGAATTACTTTCCCATCCACATGGAACTTATAGTCGACCAGCCTTCCCTTGACTTTAGAAATGTTTCTAGACTTCTTTGTTTTAATCGTCATTTGGGCCCATTTGATGTTTGAATGGAGCTTCTCAGACAACAATTTGGTACATGGGATGGTAGTGTCAGGATAGTTAAATCATCCATAAATGCTCAGGTTGGTGGTAGGCGTAGTCTTGACTTCAGTCGTTCTCCTCCTACTACCCATTTAGAAGTTCTAATGATTCCTTCCATTGCCGTGGTAAAGGCCAGTAGAGAGTTGGTGCAACCTGACCTTATACCTGTCTCCACAGGATGCCTGACTGTGTTGTACTCTGCGGTTATCAATGAGACCTGGTGATCTCGAAAGTAGGCTTTCACCAGGGTTGTAACACATTTTGGTGCACAGAAGAATTCGAATGAAGACCACAGGAGGTTCTGCGAGACTGACCCAAAGACATTGGCTAGGTCTAAGAACAAATCATAGAGGTCTCTTCTTTCCCTTTTAGCAGTTTGTATTTGATGCCAAATTATGCTTATGTGTTCCAAGCAGCCAGAAAAACCCAGCATCCCTGCCTTCTGCACATGTGTGTCAAAGAAGTTATTTTGCTCCAGGTAAATAGACAACGTTTGTGCTATGACACTGAAAAATATTTCCCTTCAACATTTAATAAACGTATTTGCCAAAACTGTCCCATTTCTGAGGAATCTTTCTTTACGAATTAGAATTCCTTCTGCCCGAAATAAGTTTATTCTTCCAGGCCACCTTCATCTGTTTCCATAAGAAGTTCAGGACTCAGTGCATTTTTGTAGAGTTTGTATGGAACTCCACCTGACACTGACGCAGCCCTCGCTCGCTTTACGACTTTTATTACCTCACTGTGTCTGGGGGGACTGATGTCAAATTGCTGATGTGGAGGGTGGATGGGTGGCATATCTGAAGGTGGTGAGATGTGTTCAGCTCTCTGGCTGTCTGAATATGTCAGCTTCAGATGATCTTCCAACTCTTCCTTTGACATCTTAAGTGTTTCATTCTTCTGCTTTGTGAAAATGCTTTTCACGAACTCGTAGGGGTCCTTATATAACTGTGTCCAAGTATGCTTATTCTTCTTTCTTCAAAGCCTAAGGTTTTCTGCCCTCCTTGGAGTCAACAGTCATGCCTTTAGTTCCGCCTGCAGGATGTTGACTCTTTCTTTTTCCTCCATGGTTGACTTTCTCCACTGTTTCTTCAATTGTCATCTCTCCTTAATGAGGCCCCTATCTCATGTCCTGGGAGATGGGGATCCTTAATGATGGATTCCACCTTTCTGAAGCATTGCCTTCTGAATGTGTCCTGGATGCTGGGGAGGCAAGAGCTTTTTCCAATCCTGTGCAGTGCTTCTCCATATTAGATGGTGACACAACTAGTTAGAATGCTGTCCATGGTACATCTGTCAAAATTTATGAGTGTCTTCGGTGACTTACCAATTCTCAAATTCCTCATTTCCTGCTTCAATTTGTTGGGCCCAGAATTGATCCTCAGAGATGTTGCCACCCAGGAAATTGAAAATGTTCACCCTTGCACTTCAGGTCTCTCGATGAGGACAGGTGTGCGTTCCCTCGATTTTCCCTTCCTGAAATCCACAATCAATTCCTTTGTCTTACTGACACTGTGTGCAAGGTTGTTGTTGCGACACCATGCAACCAGCTGATCTATCTCGCTCCTGTACGCCTCCTTGTCGCCATCTGAAATTCTGCCAACAATAGTTGCGTATCAGCATATTTATAGATGGCATTTGAGTTGTGCCTGGCCACACAGTCATGGATATAGAGAGAGCATGAGTATGTGTATTTGAATATGAGTGAGTGTGTGTGTGTGTGTCTCCCACCTCCAAATTGAAACAGTACCATAACTTTCATTCTGAACATCCACTGGCCAGGAGTCTGAGTCAGGCAGGGACGTGCTTTCCTTCTCTGGAAGTTTGGAGGCATTTAATGCTTCATCCTGTAGAACAGTTCCAGGTCCCTGAACTGCCTGGTTAGACTGGAGAAGTTAAGAAGATCACAGAGTCATGCACCATGGAAAGAGGTCATTGACCCAACTGATCCACGTCAACCAAGATGTCAATCCAAGCTGGTCCTACTTTCTAAACCTTTCCTATCCACGTTCCTGCCCAAAGTATGATGGCACAGAATCCTGACCAGTTGAGAAGGCAGGAAGGTGTCTCATTAGCAGACAGTTCAGAGGACACGGATTTAAAAAAGGAGCAAAATATTTAATGGGGATACAAGTATTTTGGGACAGGAATGGTGGAAGTTTTTGGTGGAGCCAATGGATCCTCAATTCTGAACAATTAGCATAGTTCTGTGTATCTTGCGTCAGGAAGGGTCTTGGCCCAAAATGCCATCTGCTTATTCCTTTCCATAGATGCTGCTTGACCTGCTGAGTTCCTCTAGCATTTTGTGTCTGTTGCTCTGGATTTCAATCACCTGCAGAATCTCTTGTGTTTATAAATCTGTTGGAGTTTGTTGAAGAGGTAACCAAGAAGACTGATGAGTTCAGGCTGGCATGTCTTGTTCAGATGGACTTGAGCAAGCCCTTGCCAAGGTCCCACTTAGAAGGTTATTCTGGAAAATTAGACACATGGGAACAAGTGTGAACAAGTGAATTGGATAAGTAATTGACTTGATGGTGGACATCTGTTTCTTGGACGTTCATCTATTATGCGGTTGATATAGTTTTGTAACTTACAGTTATATTTACGCCTTCCTTGCAAAACTCTGATTAGTATCTCCTCCAGTGATGATCGACACTGGTGCACTGGCTTAGCCCACTGCTGTACTCCCTCTATACCCATGGCTGTGTAGCTAGCTATAACTCAAATGCCATCTCTAAATTTGCTGATGACACAACCATTGTTGGTGGAATCTCAGATGGAGATGATAGGGCATCCAAGAGTGAGATATAGCAGCTAACTGAGTGCGTTCAGTAACAACCTTACACTCAACATCAGTAAGATGAAAGAGCTGACTGTGGACGTCAGGAAGAGTAAGATGAGGGAACATGAACCAATTCTCATAGAGGGATCAGAAGTGGAGAGTCTGAGCAATTTCAAATTCCTTGGTGTCCTGATCTCTGAGGATCTAACCTGGTCCCAACATATTGATGCAGCTATAAAGAAGGTAAGACAGCGGCAATATGTCATTAGGCTTGTCACCTAAGACACTCAGAAACTTCTGTAGATTTACCCGGCAGAGCATCCTGACAGGCTGCATCACTGTCTGGTGGGTTGGGGGTGGGGTGTTGCTACTGCACAGGACCAAAAGAAGCTACAGGAAGTTGCAAAATTAGTCAGAGGCATCTTGGGTACTAGTCTCTCTAGTACCCAAGGAGCAGTGCTTCTGAATGGCAAAGTCCATTGTTAAGGAACCCCATCACCCAGGACGTGCCCTCTTCTCATTGTTACCATCAGGAAGGAGATACAGAAGCAATTCAGGGACAGCTTCTTCCCCTCTGCCATCTGATTCCTAAATAGACATTGAACCCATGAACACTACCTCACTTTTTATTTTATATTATTTCTGTTTTGCACTATATTAAAATGTGTATATATTGATTTACCTTTTTTCTTTCTATATTATCATTATACTGCATTGAACTGCTACTGCTATGTTAACAAATTTTACAACTTGCGCCACTGATAATAAATCTGATTCTGATTCTGAAAGGAGAGCTATAAATAGCGGTGTGCCACAAGGGCCAGCTCTGGGAACTTGTTCATCATTTATATAAATGATTCGAATGAGAATGTACAAGGCATGTTTTTATGTACAGCTCCATGAACATCTGCAGATGACACTAAAATTGGTAGTATCATAGACAGTGAGGAACATTATCAAAAGTTACTTTTTTGGGCATAGGATAGATCTTCAGAATTGTTGACACCCAGGAATTTGAAGCTGCATACCCTTTCCATTGCTGATTTCTTGATGAGGATTGGTGTGTGTTTCCATGACTTACCCTTCCCTGTAGCCCATAAGTAATTCTTTGATCTTACTGACATTGAGTGTGAGGTTGTTGTTTCAACACCACTCTACCATCTCTCACGTCTGTACTTCTGCTTGTCACCATCTAAAATTTTCCCAACAGTGGTTTTCTCATCAGCAAATTTATAGATGGCATTTGAGCTTTTTGTAGCTATACAGTTGTGGCTGATAAGAGAAGTCATCGGGCATCGTGAGGAAACCATAGAAACCATAGAAAAACTACAGCACAGAAACAGGTCTTTTGGCCCTTCTTGGCTGTGCCAAACCATTTTCTGCCTAGTCTCACTGACCTGCACATGGACCATATCCCTCCATGCACCTGCCATCCATGTATCTGTCCAATTTATTTTTAAATGTTAAAAAAGAACCCGCATTTACCACCTCGTCTGGCAGCTCATTCCATACTCCCACCACTCTCTGTGTGAAGAAGCCCCCCCTAATGTTCCCTTTAAACTTTTCCCCCTTCATCCTTAACCCTTGTCCTCTGGTTTTTTTCTCCCCTTGCCTCAGTGGGACCTACAAATGTTAACCATCCAAAATGCAGAGTTTCTATCTGTTTACTATATTTGGGGTAATACCAGCATTTATTGCTCATCCCTCATTGCTCTTCTACTGGAAACAACTCTGCTAATATTAGTGATTTAGATGAGAATGTACAAGGGTTAGTACATTTACAGCTGAAAGGAAAATCGGTTGTGTTGTTGACCGTGGAGATGGTTATCAAGATTCACGGCGGGACCTTAGTCAGCTGGGTAAGTGGGCTGAGGAATGGCAAATGGTGTTTAATCCAGATAAGCGCGAGGCGTTGCACTTCACGGCACAGTAAAATAGTAGTCAGCAGAACGCTGTCACTGAGCCAGCAATGAAGATTCAGTTCTGCTGCTCTCTGTAAGGACTTTGCATGCTCTCTCCATAACTCACTTTGCTTTGGGTGGTCCAGCTTCCTCCCACATTCCAGGACTGCACTAGTAAGCTCTGGGTATGCTATGTTGGAGCATGCCGACATTTGCAGGCTGCCCCCCAGCACATCCTCGGACTGTGTTGGTTGTTGCTGATGTATTTCACTGTATTATTCAATATTTTGATGTACATGTGACAAATAAAGTTATTCTTTGGGAAGTTAAACCAGAATAGGACTTACACAGTAAACAGCACAGCCCTGGAGAGTGCTATGGAACAGACATCAGAGTATAAATAGACAGTTCCGTGAAATTGGTAACACAATAGAAAGGGTGATGAAAGAGGCATTTGGCAAGCTGTCACCGCCTTGAGTAGGAAATGTATAAGACATTATGTGCAGTTATAAAAGACATTAGTGAGGCTGCATTTAGAGTATTGTGTACACTCATAGTTCTGTGAAAATAAGAAAGATATCATTCAGCTGGAAAGAGTGCACCGATGGTTTATTGGAATATTGCCAGGACTGAATTGGAAAGACAGGTTGGGCAGGATAAGGTTTCATGAGTGGAATGTAGGAGACTGGGGACTGATTGTGTAAAACCACGACTTCAGGCCTTTCACAAGGACCAGTAATTAAAAACTAGACAGCATAGGCTGAAGGTGCGAGGGGAAAGATTTAAAGGGGATCATTGGGTGGTAGACAGAGGAAGGCAGACAAAGAGGGAGAGGGAGAAATGGAGCAGGAAAAGAGGGTAAAGTTGAAGACAGCTGATGGAGGGTGATTGGAATTGGTTTATAATTGTAACATGTCCAAATTACAGTAAGAGACTAAACACAAGTGATTCTGCAGATGCTGGAGGCCACACACAGGTCAGAGGAGCAACGCCTCCTATTCCTTGTGGGTAGCCTCCAACCTGATTGCAGGAATGTTTATTTCTCTAACTTCCAGTGATCTCTCCCCCCTCCACAACCTTCTCTTTTCTCCATTCTTCATTCTGACCCCCTCTTACCCCTTTTCCCTCACCTGCTCGCCACCTCCCTCTGGTGCCCCTCCTCCTTCCCTTTCTTGCATTGTCCACTCTCGTTCTATCAGATTCCTCTTTCCTCTTCTACTTTCCCCTTCACCTGGTTTCGGCTATCATCAGCCATTTTGTACCTCTGCCCTACACCCACCCTCTTATCCTGCTTCCTGCCCCCTTCTTTTCCAGTCCCAACGAAGCATTTTGGCCGGAAATCTCAACTGTTTATTCCCATTCATGGATGCTGCTCGATCTGCTGAGTTCCTCCGGCACTTTGTGTGTGAAAAACTTCTCGTGCATGCCATCCAACACAGATCACTTCATCGCATCAGTTCACTGAGGTAGTACAAACTGAAAAGCAATAACAGAACGCAGAATAAATTGTTGCAGTTACATAGAGAGTGCACTGCAGGCTGACAATATGGTGCATGGCCATAGCGAGGTAGATTGAAAGGATAATAATTCACTTTTATTGTAAAAGATGTCTGTTCAAGAAACTTGTAGGAGGATAAAAACTGCCTTCGAGCCTGGTGGTACGTCCTTCTGCCTGGGGGATGGGGACTTTGATATGTTGGCTGCTTTACGGTGGCAGCGAGAAATATAGACAGAGTCCGTTGGAGGGGGTGGGGGGTTGCTTTTGTGATGTGCTGAGCTGTGTCCACAACTCACTGCAGTATCTAGAGGTCAAATGTTGGTTGTCATACCAAGCCATGATGCATCTGGGTGGGATGCTTTCTATGGTGCATCTGTGAAAAAAATGCAATAGATCAACGGGGGTGAGCCATGGTACAGCAGGCCTAAAGAGGCTGAATGGCCTGCCTGCTTTCGGGAGTGATGGGGGAAGGCAGACGTGAGTGCTGGAGACCTGCCAGGCCTCCATGGAAACAGAGTTTTGGCAGGAGCCCTGTGTATATTTTACCCGGTAAACCGCAGCTGACGCACAGACATATACCACCGCATTGCAAGCCAAATATTTAATAACAGCGACTCACAAGAGATCCATTGAGTCTATTGTTTATGCACTGGGATCTGCAGTATGCAATGTCCAAATCCAACTGGAACAGCCAGAGGCCAATGGGATGGGAGCAAAATGACCAGGTAACAGGAGTTCTGGATGAATCGAGGGGGGAAATCAAGGCCTAAAGGACGGCAGGATCAGATTAGAGGCGTTTCAAACCCTGTGTCATGGGTAATGAGACATTGAAGAGGGAGAGTTGTGACAGTGTAGAAGGAAGCTTCCTCAGTTTTGTATCCATGCTCTGGGATTGTATGACAAGCCTGTGTGGAGGGAGCTTTCTTCAATATCGAAAACAATGCACTGAGATGTTTTGATGGGACCGTGTACAGGGATCCTTCCTCAATATTTAATCCCATTCTCTGAGACCATGAGATGGGAGATCGTAGCGGGATATCTCTCAATATCAAACCCCTGCTCCAGGGGTGTGAGGTGGGACAGTGTCGAGGGAGATTTCCTCAAAATTTGACCTCGTTCTCTGAGTGTGTGATGGGACAGGGTAGAGGGAGCTTAACTCAGTATCTTACCCCACGCTCTGGTATAGTGCAATGGGACAGTATAGAGGGCTCTTCCCCACACTCATTTTTAGTTAGAGATACAGTACAGGCCTTCCAGCGCAATGTGCCCACACTGCCCAATTATACCCTTCTGACTAATTAATTTGCTAACCCGTATAACACACACAAAATGCTGGAAATTCTGATGAAGGGTCTCGGCCTGAAACATCAATTGTTTATTCATTTCCGTGGATGCTGCCTGGCCTGCTGATTTCCTGCAGCATTGTGTATGTGTTGACTTGGATTTTCAGCATCTGCAGATTTTCTCTTGTTTGTGATTCTACTAAACTGCATATCTTTGGAATGTGGGAGGAAATTGGTGCTTTCGGAAGAAACCCACGCGATCACAAAGAGAACGTACAAACCCCTTGCAGATGGCAGCGGGAGTAGAACCCAGGTCACTTTCCTCTAAATCTAATCCTGTGACTGGAACGTGTGACAGGTCAGTATTAAAGGAGCTCCCCTTTATAAGCAGTGGAGAAATCCTTACAGTTATGGGGAGAACCTGCAGACTCCACATGGACAGCACCAGAGGTCAGGATCAAAGCCGGGTCTCCAGCGCTATGAAGCCACATCTCTACCCACTGTGCCAGCCTGCCACAGTAATCAGACATATTTTCTCTTGGTTGTTGGTGATCCTTTGGGAACTCTCTTTGGTAGAGTTTTAAGTCAGAGGTGGACATTATTGATGAGAAAGAGGGTGAAACCTTTATTGGTTTGGTTTTATTATTACTTGTACTGAGATATAGTGAAAGGCTTTTGTTTATTGTGCCAACCAGACAGATCATTCCATAAACAAAGTAAATTTATTATCAAGGTACATATACGTCACCATATACTACACTGAAATTTATTTTCCTGTGGGCATTCACAGTAATTACAAAGAAACTCAACAAAATCAAAAAAACACAAACAAGAGAAAATCTGCAGATGCTGGAAATCCGAGCAACACACACAAAATGCTGGAGGAACTCAGCAGGCCAAGCAGCATCGATGGAAAAAAAGTACAGCCGATGTTTCAGGCTGAAATCCTTCAGTAGGACTGGAGGGAAAAAAGCTGAATAGATTTAAAAGGTGGGGGGAGAGGAGAGAACCACTGGGTGATAGGTGAAACCTGGAGGGGGAGGGATGAAGTAAAGAGCTGGGAAGTTGATTGGTGAAAGAGACAGAAGGCCATGGAATAAAGAAGAAGAAAGGGGAAGGGGAGGAGCACCAGATGGACGGGCAAGGACATAACATGAGAGAGGGACAAGGGGATGGGAAATGGTGAAGTTGGGGGGGGGTAATGGAGGAGAATCAACAAAAAAACTGCACATAACAAAGACAACAATGTGCAAAAGACAACAAACTGTGCAAATACAAGAAAGAAAAAAAAATAAATATCATGAACATGAGTTGTGGAGTCCTTGAAAGTGAGTCCATAGCTTGTGGAATCAGTTCAGCGTTGGGGTGAGTGAATTTATCTCCTCTTGTTCAAGAGCCTTATGATTGAGCGGTAATAACTGTTCCTGAAATTGGTGGTGTGGGATCTGGGGCTCCTGTACCTTCTTCCTGATGGCAGCAGTGAGAAAGCTTGGCCTGGATGGTGGGGCTCCCTGATGGATAGATGCTGCTCTCCTGTGACAGTGCATCTCAGTGTGGAGGGCTATGCCTGTGACTGACTGGCCTGTACCCACTTATTTTTGTAAGATCTTCCTTTCAAGGGAATTGGTGTTTTCAAATCAGGCCATGATGCAACCTGTCAGTATAGTACAAACATGTATCTGTAGAAGTTTATCAAGGTTTTATATGACATGCCAAATCTTCACAAACTTCTGAGAAAATATGGACACTGCCATATGTTCTTTGTATTGGCAGTCACGTGCTGGGCCCAGGACAGATCCTCTCAAATTATAACACTGAGGAATTTAAAAGTTGCTGACCCTTCCACTCCTAACTCCCTGATGAAGACTGGCTCGTGGAACTCTGATTTTCACGTCTTGCATTCAATGATCAGCTCTTTGGTTTTGCTGACGTTGAGAGAGAGATTGTCGTTGTGGCACCACTCAGACAGATTTTCAGTCATCCTCCTATAGGCTGGTTATTCACCAGCTTCGATTCAGCCCACGGCAGCAGGGTCATCTGCAAACTGCAATATGGCCTTGGAGCTGTGTTAGCCACACAGTCATAGACGTAAAGCAAGTAGAGCAGGGGATTAAGCACAGAGCCTTGTGGTAAGAGCTGATCATTGACTTCAGGAAGGGAATGATGAGTATGCTCCTGTTTTCATGAAGTCGAGGGGGTTGAGAGCTTCATGTTCCTAGGAGTGGACATGAGTTATGGGCCGTCATGGTCCAACAATGTAGATGGCATGGTCAAACCAGCTCGGCAGTACCTTTACTTACTTTGGGGGCAAAGGAAATTCAGCTTGCCCCTGATGACCCTCAGCATTTTTTATCAATGCACCACAGGAAACAATTTGTCTGGATGCAGAACATCTTGGTATGACAACTGCTTTGCATGTGACTGCAAGAAACTGCAGAGAGTTGGGGACACAATTGTTGTCCAGACCAAACATCAGATTTGTGAGGAAATGTCATCTAAGTGACTTTGACCGTAGAGTGCTTATTGGTGCCAGATGGAGTGGTTTGAGTATCTCAGAAACTGCTGAACCTGAGATTTTCATGCACAACAGCCTGGAGTGGTTCCAGAGGATGGTGCTAAAAAAATCCAGAGCAACAGTTCTAAGGGCGATTATGTCTTCTTAATGAGAGAGTTCAGAGGAGAATGGCCAGACTGGTTCAAGCTGAAAGGAAGGCAACAGTAACTCAAATAACCACACGTTACCACAATGTGTGCAGAAGAGCATCTCTGAATGCACAACACACCAAACCTTGAAGTGAATGGGCTCTAGCAGCAGAAAGCCACAAACAGACACCCGATGGCCACTTTATTAGGTACAAGTCGCCACTTATAAAGTGAACACAATGTATGTTCTGCATCACACACAAAATGCTGAAGGAACTCAAGTCGGAGGAATAAACAGTCCAGGCTTTGGACTGAGACCCATTATCGGGACTGGAAGGGAAGGGGAAGAAGCCAGAACAAGATATGGGGAGGGTGAAGAGTACAAGCTGGAATGTGATTGAGGGCGAAGAGGGAGGTGAATGCTGCATCGAACCCACTGCAGGGGGCTAGGGGAGGAGGAGCTAGGTTCGGTAGTAATCTGCCTTCTAATGGTTGGCGCACTGATGCCAAGGCACGGTGCATCGGGAGACCAGCTTGCTCCCCCTTCTGACACTGATGAGGTGGGGGTGGGTCACTGAATAAGGGGCGGGGGAGGGGAGCGGTGTATACACTGCTGAGTACAGTTCGGGTTCTGCGGAGTTGCTCAGTTTCCCGGAGAATTGGGGTGGGGGTGCTGGTATTCTTTGAGCCCCGACTAGCCCCGCGCGGGTCATTAAAGCAGCCGCAGTCCGCTCACAGTCGGTGTTGGAGACACACCGCAGTCAGGGGCTCCCCTGATCGCCAGCCGTCAGGAAGGGATCTGCAGCCGGAGGGAGTTGCAGCTGAGCTGCGGACGCCAGTGTGGCCAACACCGGGGCTCTGCCTCTCGTTCCCCTGTGCCCAGTTGACCCGTAGCCGTCCCGGATCGGAGAGGGCGCCGGGGCCAAGACGGATGGCGTCTCTTACCGTCTCAGCGCTCGTGTGGCCAGTGAGTACACTCCTGCTCGCCCTCACACCCACCCTCCCATTTAACTCCCGCCTGCCTCTTAACCCTTCGCTCGCCGCTCGCTAAGCCCTGAAAATTCCTGAGTCAAATTTGAATGTATTATTGTTGAGTTTATCGGCCGACCTGTATCACCAAGCGGAATGAGGGCAGCGGACACAGTGGTGCCCCCTTGACGTTGTCAGTCACCCCCAACTTGGAAAGATATTACCGTTACTTCATCGAGCAAATGTATTGTCACGCACAAGTACAGACGCAAGTAAAAACTTACTTGCAGCAGCTTCACAGGCATATCCAATCAAATAAGCAGAATTCACAAGAAAGTAGAGAAATAACCATATAACAATGTAATAGAATTTATGAGAAACTATACATAAACAAAAATTGACAGACAATCAATGTGCAAAAGCAACACACGCAAAATGCTGAAGGAACTCAGCAGGCCAGGCAGCATCAATGGAATTACCAAATTTCCCTCGGGATTAATAAAGTATATCTATCTATCGCTATCTAAAAAAGTAGTCGACGTTTTGGGCCGAGATGTCTTTTGGCCATAGATGCTGCCCGGCCTGCTGAGTTCCTCCAGCATTTTGCGTGTGTTGCTTGCATTTCCAGCATCGGCAGGTTTTCTCTTGTGTGTAACGTGCAAAAGAAAGCAGATTGTGCAGATAAACAAAAGGTGGGAACACAAGTTGCAGAGACCTTGAAAGTGAGTGTGTAGGTTGTTGAATCAATTCGGTGTGATGAGTGAGGTGTTTCACGTTGGTTCAGGAGCCTACTGTTTGAAGGTTGATAACTGTTCCTGAACCTGGTGGTGTGGGTACCCCCCTGCCGATGGTAGTAGTGAGCAGAGATCATGGCCTAGAGGGTGGTGATGGTGAGGGGAGGGTCCTTGGTGACGGACACAGCTTTATGCTGAATGATAGCGAGGGCTTTGTCCGTGATAGACAGGGCTGTATCCACACTTCACACATGGCAATTAGAACAATTATTTGCAGAAGTATTCCAGGCACTGAGCATTAGTGACAACGTATTCAGAAGAACAATGTAAATTAACATAAATAGAATCTGAATTCAGAATCACTACCCCATGTCACATGTCACTATTATTACTAATACATGGTGGTGGCATCCGTTAGTCTTGCGAGACCATGGATCTGCGCCTAGAAAGTCTTCACTCCCCAGGGCGCAGGCCTGGGCAAGGTTGTATGGAAGACCTGCAGTTGCCCACGCTGCAAGTCTCCCTTCTCCGCGACACCGATGTCCAAGGGAAGGGCAAGGTTCCGATATAGCTTGGCATCAGTGTCGTCGCCGGAGTTGCCAGAGCGAGGTTGAAGGCAACGTCAGACTGCCTTAGGGACTCCAGCTCCGGATTTGTCCTCAGGGTTTACTCCCGAAGCCTTTCCCCATGAGTGGGTATGGCTGCAAGGCAGCGGAGGTTTGAAATCAGAGTTTTCCCTCTTTTAGATGGACTGCCTTCCCAGGCTTCAGTTATACAAGAATTGGTTCCTTAAGGTTGTCATGGCCTGGGGAGGGATGGGGGATAAGCTGCCACTACCTATTAAATGCTCCCAATCTCAGATCGCCTGTAACAACCAAATCCACTTCCTGGCCTTCACATGTGGCGTAGATATTAAGCACAGCATACTGTTCCTACTGACAGCAGAAGAAGCAGAGGTGGATTACTGGTGCTTTAAAATCAGTTCCTTTGGGCAGATGGGGCTCATCAGTTGTGGTTGGGAACTCATCTAGGAGAAGGCAAACTCTTGAGTTCTGCGATGTATATGGTAACATATACAGTATGTACTTTGATAATAAATTGACTTTGCTTTGAACTTTGACCTTGTACCTTTATCCACTCATGGGGAAGGCATTTTGAGCAAACCCTGAGCTGGAGTCTCTAAGGCAGGCCTATGTTGAGTTGATCGCTGACTGGCAAGTCCAGGAACACTACTGGTGCCAAACTGTATCGGTCTCCGCCGTTCCTTTGGATTTCTCAGCTGCATGGAGAGGAGGAGACTGCTGCATGGGCAACAGTTTGCTCTCCATATCTTAACTCCCCTGGCTTGCATGCTGACTTGTTTATCACGTAGACACCTAGGATGTAATATCCATAGTTGACCTCAATCAACGAAGGGTCTCATCAAGAGTTGTAGAAGAAAGACACAATTAGAATCAAAATAAAAGCAGGAGTCATCGTAGTGCAAAGTGGTCATCGCCTTGCTGTGCTGAGGTTGTGATTAGGGCTGTGCAGGTTGATTCAGGAACTGAGTGGTTAAATGGATGTAGTTGTTGTTGAATCTGGTGGTGTGGGACTGAAAGCTCTGTACTTCTGTACTGAAGCTTTAGAGAGGGTGCGGAGGAGATTTGCTGGAACACTGCCCAGATTAGAGAGCGTGCCTTGTGAGGAAAGACCAAAATGTCAACTGTTTGTTCTTCTTCATAGATGCTGCCTGACTCGCTGAGTTCCTCCAGCAATTTGTCTGAGTTACTCTTGTGAGGAAAGTTTGAATGAGCTAGGGGTTTTCTCTCTGCAGCGAAAGGATGAGAAATGATTTGACAGAGGGGGTAAGATGCGTAGAGGGAGTGGACAGCAGTGCCTTTTTTCCCAGGTGGTAGTGGCTAATACAAGAGGGAATACTGAACATTTAAGGTGATTGGAGGAAGGTATGGGGTATGTGGGGGATGCCAGCAATAGGTTTTTACACAGAGTGGTAAGTGCCGTGGGGTAGTTGTTGGTAGAAGCAGATATACTGGGGACATTTACGAGATGCTGAATGAAATAGAAATGTAGGGATATGTGGGATGGAAAGGTTAGATTACTCTTGGAGAAGGTTAAAGGGTTGGCGCAACATGGGGGCTGAAGGGCCTGTACTATGCTGTAATGGTCTATGTTCTGTTTTCTGTACCTCCTGCCCGATAATAGCTGAGAGAAGATGAGAAGATGGCATGGCCATCCCTTGGGTGCATTCTTTCATTGATTCTATTATGGTTCTGACATTTACTGAGTGTGCCTGCAAGAAAAGAGATCTCGGGGTTGTATATGGTGACATAATGTACTTTGATAATAAATTTACTTTGTCTGTGATGAATAAGGATTTCCAGTTGTATACTATATACATTCTCTGACATTAAATTGATGAATTGAACTTTGAACTTTGGCCCAGTGATGGATGTTGCAATCTTGAGGCAACACCCCTGTGATACCCCTGAAGGCTGGGTGTGGTTATATTGAGCTGATACCCCGACTCTGCAGCTTCTTGCATTCCTGTGCACACAATTTTCTGTATCACTCCATGATCCAGACATCTTCCTGCTTCCAGTTCCTCCACAGATCTCTCAACCTCAAACCTGACCTCCTAAGCTTCCTTTCCTAAACTCCTCCACCTCCCTCTGTCCGCTCAGCATTTCCTTGAGAAATTCAGTTTCTTGGCCTAAGTTAGCACTTGTTTATAGAATCACAGAACACTGTGACTAGAGCAAATAAACAGGTCCTTTGGCCCATCTACATTCAGCACTGTTATTCTACTGAGTCTCATTGACCCATACTTGGATGATAGCCCTCCATACCCCTCCCATCATGTACTTATCCAAACTTCTCTTAAATGCTGAAATCGAACCCATATCCACCACTTCCACTGGCAGCTCATCCCACACTCTCACCATCCTCTGAGTGAAGAAGTTCCCCACTAGGTTCCCCTTCAATATTTCAACTTTCACCCTTAACCTAGGACCTCTACTTCTAGTCACACTCAACATCAGTGGAAAAAGCTTTCTTGCATTTACCCTCTCTATACCGTTCATAATTTTGTATACACCTATCAAATCCCTCCTCTTCTCCTCTGCTGTGGGAATAAAGTCCTAATCTGTTCAACCTCTCCCAGTGGCTCTTAGCATCATCCCTGTAAAATTGTCTTTGAACTCTTTCAATCTTACCGATATCTCTCTTGTATGTAGGTGACCAGAAATACAGAATACTCTGAATCTGGTCTCACCAACGTCTGATACGGTACGACTCAAACATCCTATAGTTAGTACTCTTATGACAGCCATTGTGCCTAATTGATTCTATCTTCAAGGAATTATAGATCTCTATTCTCACGTCCGTTTGTTATTCTGTGCCTCTCAGTATTAGACCGTTCCCTGAGTAAGTCCTTGAAAATATTTGATTCTCACTCGTGTGGACTGAGTCAAAATGTTTTACCAGATACACAGTTGTTGTATATCCACACATCTTTATTTGTTTTGGCATTTATTATTACGTAGAGATGCAGCACGGAAGCATGCACCAATGCAGCATGGACGCACGCAACAATGCAGCACAGACACACACACCAATGCAGCACGGACACATGCAACAATGCAGCACCGACGAGCCACACCACCTAGCCACCCGCCTATTTAACCGTAGACTAAACACAGGATGATTTACAATGACCAATTAACCTTCTAACTGCTGCATCTTTGGACAGTGGGGGGATACTGAAGGACCTAGAGAAAAACCCATGTGTTCACAGAGAAAATGTACAAACTCCTCGTGGACAGCACCAGAGCTGAACTCTGAGCTCCTGAGCCCCAGGCATTAATCGCACCATACTAACTGCTATGCTACCATGCAGTCCATGCTGTCAATCTAATTCCCACTTCCCTCTCGGCTGTGAATATACACTCAGTGCTGACACCGGGTTCCACTCTTGTACCTAATAAAGCAGCCACTGAGTGTTTGTTCATGGTCTTCTGCTGCTGCAGACCACCCACTTCAAGTTTCAATGCATTGTCCATTCAGAGGTGCTCTTCTGCACACTACTGTTGTAACGCCTCTTTATTTGAGTTACAGTCACCTTCCTGTCAGCTTGAACCAGTCTGGCCATCCTCCTATGAGCTCTACCATTATCAAGGCATTTTTAGATAGATAGATAGATATACTTTATTGATCCCGCGGGAAATTGGGTTTCGTTACAGTCGCACCAACCAAGAATAGAGCATAAATATAGCAACACAAAAACCACAATCAAACAACAAAATGCAAACTATGCCAGATGGAAATAAGTCCAGGACCAGCCTATTGGCTCAGGGTGTCTGACCCTCCACGGGAGGAGCTGCAAAGTTCGATGGCCACAGGCAGGAACAACCTCCCATGACGCTCAGTGTTGTATCTCGGTGGAATATGGCTGGGGTCCATCAGCAAAAAGTTCAATATTCGGTCTACAAACACGTTCCTCGATTGTAATATGACCCGGATTGCACCATCTGTTGTTAACCAGAACAGTAAGCACCCAACTCCTTTACGCTTACTGCTCTCAGTGCACTTCCGGTCAGCCGGAATGGTCTGGAAGCCGTCCATGGAAAAGATTTGATCGGGTATGTCCTCGTGCAACCCCCCTTCCAGTAAAACACATAACACTCCACTCCCGAAATGTTCTCTGACACCTGGCTAGCACCGTGAACTCGTCCATTTTATTACCCACCGAACTCCTCTTCTCCATAAGTCTCCGGATTTCAGCAGGGGTGTCCGCCGTTCTGCTCGCTAGACCGGCTGGCATAAGCGCAATCAGCTGGTCCCTGGAATACACAATGCAACCATACTGCTGCCCCGCTAATGAGACGTGTCGGAATGTAACTATTTCCAGTGCTAAAAATCAAAATAAAACTCTCTCTACCAGCATGTTAGAGAGGGTGCAGCTTCAATGTGTTACGGTAAAAAAAAATACAGAAAATAACTTAAGTTAAAAAAGTAAGAAGAAAAAAGTAAGAATACTGGTCGGAACGGCTGGAACAGGCTGCATGCACGACCGGCGCATGCGCCCTAGACTGCCGATGACTGGTCCCACTTTCAAATCCCTTAATAGCTCTTCCTTCAGTTAGTCCTGATGAAGGGTCTCAGCCTGAAATGTCGACTGTACCTCTTCCTAGAGATGCTGCCTGGCCTGCTGCGTTCACCAGCAACTCTTATGTGTGTTGCTTTAAATTACAGCATCTGCAGATTTCCTCGTGTTTGCCAATGACTGGTGTTTTTTTTTGTTTTTCACAGCATTTCCTGTAAACTCTAGTCTAGAGACTGCTGTGTGTGAAAATCCCAGGAGATCAGCAGTTTCTGAGATACTCAAACCACCCCATCTAGCGCCAACAATCATTCCATGTTCAAAGTCACTTACATCACATTTCTCCCCCATTCTGGTGACTGGTCTGAATAAAAGCTGAAACTTTTGACCATGTCCGCATGTTTTTATGCATTGGGTTGCTCCCACGCGAGTGGCTGATTAGATACTTTAATTAACAAGCGGGTGTACTAGTGTAGGTAATAATGCGCCACTGACTGTATGGAGTGAGCAGCCCACGTGCGCTGTTGTTGTATTAAGAGCTCTCCTGAATGCAGTAAAATTCCTCCAGGGCCCTGATAGTCAGGCATCTGGCTTGCCGGTTGGCTTCAACAGCCAACACTGTCCAAGGTTGCACTGGGGCAGCCTGCAAGTATTGCTGCGCTTCTGGCACCAACATAGTATGCGCACAACTTACTGACCCCACGTTGTACGCCCTTGGAAAGCGAGAAGAAACCGGAGTAAGTGGAGAAAACCCACACAGTCACGGGGAGAACGGTAGCCTCCTTATAGGTGGGAATTGAGCCCCAATTAGCGATGGCTGGTACCGTAAAGCATTACATTAACTGCTAATGTGAACCTACTCCCACCAATGTGGTTGACTCTAGACTGCTCCCCAGAATGGTCTTATGGTCTTACATCATGTACGGTACTGTGGAATAGTCTTAGGCACATATTTATAGCTATTTATAGTTACTCTGGGTCTCTTTTGGACAGAGAGTGGGAAGGGGACAGGGAGAGGGGGAAGGGGACAGGGAGAGGGGAAAGGAGAGGGGAGGCAGCGGGAAGCCAGAAAGATCAATAAACCAATTGTTTAGAATCAAATGACCTTGCCTGGTGTTTCAGGGCTGGGTGTGTCTACACCCACGCAACATTCCCCACTCCTGGCACCCCTTCTCTGCCACCTGGGTGTCAGTACCAGGGTGTTCAAAGCCTGTGCCCCTCAGCTATGTGGAGTACTTCGCCATGTCTTCAACCTGAGCCTGAGTCTCCGGAGGGTTCCTGTGCTGTGGAAGACGTTCTGCCTCGTACCTGTGCCGAAGATGCCGCGCCCCAGCGGCCTCAATGACTACAGACCGGTGGCATTGACCTCCCACATCATGAAGACCCTGGAGAGACTTGTTCTGGAGCTGCTCCGGCCTATGGTTAGGCCACACTTAGACCCCCTCCAGTTCACCTACCAGCCCCGACTAGGAGTTGAGGATGCCATCGTCTACCTGCTGAACTGTGTCTACGCCCACCTGGACAAGCCAGCAAGCACCATGAGGGTCATGTTTTTTGACTTCTCCAGTGCGTTCAACACCATCCATCCTGCTGTGCTGGGGGAGAAGCTGACAGCGATGCAGGTGGATGCTTCCCTGGTATCATGGATTCTTGATTACCTGACTGGCAGACCACAGTACGTGTGCTTGCAACACTATGTGTCCGACAGAGTGATCAGCAGTACTGGGGCTCCACAGGGTACTGTCCTGTCTCCCTTTCTCTTCACCATTTATACCTCGGACTTCAACTACTGCACAGAGTCTTGTCATCTTCAGAACTTTTCGGATGACTCTGCCACAGTTGGATGCATCAGCAAGGGAGATGAGGCTGAGTAAAGGGCTACGGTAGGAAACTTTGTCATTGTCACATGGTGTGAGCAGAATTATCTGCAGCTTAATGTGGAAAAAACTAAGGAGCTGGTGGTAGACCTGAGGAAAGCTAAGGCAACGGTGACCCCTGTTTCAGTGTGGACATGGTGGAGGACTACAAATACCTGGGGATACGAATTGACAATAAACTGGACTGGTCAAAGAACACTGAGGCTGTCTACAAGAACGGTTAGAGCTGTCTCTACTTCCTGAGGAGACTGAGGTCCTTTAACATCTGCCGGATAATGCTGAGGATGTTCTACGAGTCTGTGGTGGCCAGTGCTATCATGTTTGCTGTTGTGTGCTGGGGCAGCAGGCTGAGGGTAGCAGACACCAACAGAATCAACAAACTCATAAGGCTAGTGATGTTGTGGGGATGGAACTGGACTCTCTGATGGTGGTGTCTGAAAAGAGGATGCTGTCCAAGTTGCATGCCATCTTGGTCAATGTTTCCCATCCACTACATAATGTACTGGGTGGGTACAGGAGTACATTCAGCCAGAGACTCATTCCACCGAGATGCAACACAGAGCGTCATAGGAGGTCATTCCTGCCTGCGGCCATCAAACTTTTCAACTCCTCCCTTGGAGGGTCAGACACCCTGAGCCAATAGGCTAGTCCTGGACTTATTTCCTGGCATAATTTACATATTACTATTTAACTATTTATGGTTTTATTACTATTTAGTTATTTATAGTGCAACTGTAACAAAAACCAATTTCCCCCGGGATCAATAAAGTATGACTATGACCTGTCCCACAACCCTCCCTTGGTGTTCCACTCTCATCATTCCCAACATACTTTGCTCCACCAAGCTCACCTCCTGCTCCACGTTGACAAATACAGTACTGTGCAAAGGTCCAAGGAATTGTAGCTATATATACTTGCTGAAGATTTGCATAGTATTGTAGGTACAGACATACAAAATACAGGAGGAACAGCAGGTTAGCGGTGTTTATGGAGGGGAATACACAGTTGACATTTCCAAAAATCAACTGTTTATTTCTCTTCATAGATTCTATAAGATCATAAGAGATAGGAGCAGAATTAGGCCATTCATTCATTCCATCACGCCTGATCCCAGATTCCATTAACCCCCATACCTCCGCCTTCTCAGCTTATCCTCTGATCCCTGACCAATCAGGAAACTATCAATTTCTGCCTTCAATGTACCCACCGTCCTGGCTTCCACTGCAGTCTGAGCATTCCACAGATACACTACTCTCTGGCTAAAAAAATTCCTCCTTACCTCTGTTCCAAAAGGTCACCCCTCAATTTTGAGTCTGTGTTCTCAGGTTCTGGATAGTCCCACCATAGGAAATGTTCTCTCTACGTCCACCTTATCTAGTCCTTTCAACATTCAGTAGGTTCAAATGGGATTCCCCTGCATTCCCCTA
The DNA here is from genome assembly GCF_030028105.1 of Mobula birostris. NCBI lineage: Eukaryota > Metazoa > Chordata > Chondrichthyes > Myliobatiformes > Myliobatidae > Mobula > Mobula birostris. The sequence goes on from NC_092374.1 coordinate 201,447,236, forward strand.
AATTCCAGAGCATACAAGCCCAAAGCTGCCAAACACTCCTCATATGTTAACCCCTTCATTCCTGGAATCATCCTTGTGAACCTCTTCTGGACTCTCTCCAATGACAACACAGCCTTTCTGAAACATGAGGCCCAAAACTGTTGACAATACTCTGAGTGCGGCCTGACTAGTGTCTTATAAAGCCTCAGCCTTATCTCCTTGCTTTTATATTATATTCTCCTTGAAATAAATGCCAACAGTACATTTGCCTTCTTTACCACAGACTTAACCTGTAAAAAACCTTTTGGGAGTCTTGCACAAGGACTCCTAAGTCCCTCTGCACTTCTGTTGTTTGAATTTTCTCCCCATTTAGATAATAATCTGCACTATTGTTCCTTTTACCAAAATGTATTATCATGCATTTCCCAACACTGTATTCCATCTACCATTTTTTTGCCCATTCTTCCAATTTGTTTAAATCCTGCTGCAATCGGATTGCTTCCTCAGCACAAGCTACCCCTCCACCTATCTTTGTATCATCTTCAAACTTTGCCACAAAGCCATCAATCCCATCAGGCAGATCCTGCCGAATTCCTCCAGCATTTTGTGCGTGCAGTCAAGATTTGCAGCATCTGCAGAGTCCCATATGATGCAGAGCATAAATTATACAAGTCAGTGAAGAGAAAAGGCAATGCTTCAAAGATAACATCAAAATCAGCCTGAAGAAATTCAGCATTACATCTAATAACATTGAACTCAGTAGATACCCCTGGAGAAATCTTCAGGAGAGAGACACACTGCACAAGGGCGACCTCCGCTGTGCCACAGGGAACAAGTGACAGCTGCAGATGAAGAGACTGAACAACTTAAAAACCCAGGTACTAACCACAGCGCCTCTTACACTTGCCCAGACTGCACCAGAATATGTGGATCCCGGATCGGCCTCTGAAGTCACTTGAGGACCCACCAATAGGCAACCCCTTAGGAGATCATCATACTTGACTTGAGAGATCATGCAACTAAAAGGCGTGAGGAGAAGATGGCGGCACGCCTGCGTGTGCGCAGCCCTCCAGTGAAAAATGATGTCGTATCTGTTAAATAGAGGCTGTGGACAATTCTGATTTGATGGAGAGTGGACGTGAAAGCACAGAGGAACATCTGGAGAAATTTCTGGAACGCCCGTCCGCTGCTGTCCTTACTGCGTGGTCAGGAATCTTTCGGAGGGTAGGCCTCAAAATCCCCGGCCTTGCCTGCTTTTGGTGACCGAGATGGAGGTCGAATCGTTCGGATAGAGATGGTGCTCAGTACTCGGTGTCGGAGAGCTGATCAGAGCTCGAAGTTTTCGGATGACTCAGAGTCGGATTGTGGTCGGGCATGGCAGGGAGAGTTTTTCTTCCTTCTCCTGTCTGGGTGAGATGTGGGACATTTGAGAGACTTTGAACTTTACTGTGCTCATGGACTTCTTCATCAAGTTATGGTATTGTTGCACTGTTGTAATTATATGTTATAATTATATGGTTTTGTCAGTTTTTTCCGTCTTGGTTTGTCCTGTGTTTTGTGATATCACACCGGAGGAAATATTGTATCATTTCTTAATGCATGCATTACTAAATGACAATAAAAGGGGACTACGTGTCTTCATAATCATCATAATTCTGCTATTACCCCATAAAAATGCCAAGGATTTGGAAGAAAGAATCAAGTGTTCAGGCAACATGGTGATGAAATCGGTGAGAAGGAAAGGCTTAAGGAAGATAGGAACAAAGAGGGAGATGTACTTGGATTATAGTCTTTAATTCTGGTTGCCTCATTATAGGAAGGATGTGGAAACTTTAGAGTGTCCTTCTACAGTCCTCGAAAGTGAGTCCTCAGGTTGTGGAATTGGTTCAGTTTTTAGATGAGTGAAGTTATCCACACTGCTCAGAGCTTAGAGGAATGAGAGATGATGTTATTGAAAGGTATAGAATTTGTAACAGGTTACATGCTTAGAGGGTGGGAGAGTCCAGAACCAGAGGGAACGGCCTCAGAATAAGAGGGTGCCCCTTTGAGACTGAGGTGAGGAGGAAATCCTTCTCTCAGGTGGCTGGTCTTTGCCGCAGAGACCCTGTGTGTGTTGCTCACAGGGAAACAGAGAAAGTCCCTATTCTGGGGTAGACACTTTGAATATATTTAAGACAGCACTGATAAGTGTGTGCGGCTCTAATGGGAATCAGCAAATATTCCCATTTAGATTAGTACAGCTAAAATCCATATGATCATACGACATAGAAGCAGAATTAGGCTATTCGGCCCATTGTGTCTGCTCCACCATTCCATCATGGCCGATTTATTATCCCTCTCAACTCCATTCTCCTTCTTTCTTCCTACAACCTTTGACACCCTGACTAATCAAGAACCTACCAACCTCCGCTTTAAATATACCCAGTCACTCGGCCTCCACAGCTGTCTGTGGCAATGAATTCCACAGATTCACCACCCGCTGGCTAAAGGGATTTTTCCTCGTCTCTGTTTTAAATGGACGTCTCTCAATTCTGAGGTTGTGCCTTCTGGTCCTAGACTCCCTCACTGTCAGAAGCATCCTATCCGTATGCACTCTATCAAGACCTTTCAATATTCGATAAGTTTCAGCGAGATTTCCCCTCATTCTTCTAAACCAGCGAATACTGGCCCAGGGCCATCAAATGCTCCTCATATGTTAACCCTTTCATTCCTGGGATCATTCTTATGAACCTCCTCTGGACCCTCTGCAATGCCAGTGCATCTTGTCTTGGATAAGGAGCCCAGAACTGCTGATAATATTCCAAGTGAGGTCTCAGCTTCACATCCACAGTCACCATCAGGCTGCGATTCACAGTCACGTCCACGGGTACTGCAGTAATTAATATACGTCAGCAGTAAGTCGCAGGACATCTGATCACTTAGGGAGCCATGGGCTTTTGGAAAAGGGCAGGAAAGTAACCTAGAGGGCTATTGCACCAGGCATGCTCCAGCGAAGTGGCAGAAGAGACTAGAAGGGCCAAAGGGCCTCACTTTGTTCTGCCATCCTGTTGTCTTGAGGATGCATTGGTGTGGATTGTGTGTCCGAGTTCCTGGAGTGCAGGAAGGACTCATAAGGATGCTATTCGGACTGGAGGGCTGGAGTTATAAGATGAGCTACAATAGGCTGGGACTTTTTCCCCAGAGAGTAAATAGATAGGTAGATACTTTACTGATCCCAAAGGAAGCTACAGTGTCACAGTAGCATTACAAGTGCATAGATAAACATTAGAAGAGAAACAGAAAGAATAAAAAATAAGTCATACAGGAGGGGTTATTACTTCCCCAGCTAGAGGTTGGCTGAGGGGGAAGAATGACCTCATATAACGCTCTTTGGAGCAGCGCAGTTGTCTTACTAAACGTGCTCCTCTGTTCGGACAAGGTAGCATGCGGAGGGTGAGAAGCAGTGTCCAGAATTGCCAGGATTTTCCGTCGGGTCCTCTGTTCTACCCCAGCCTCCAGTGTGTCCAGTTTGACTTCTATAACAGAGCCAGCCTTTCTGATCAGCTTATTGAGCCTGTTGGCATCACCCGTGTCGATGCCATTGCCCCAGCACACCACCACAGAGAAGATTATACCGGCGACAACAGACTGGTAGAACAGGTGAAGGAGAGGCCTGCATACTCCAAAGGACCTCAGTCTCCTCAGGAAGTAGAGGCAACTCTGGCCCTTCTTGTACACAGCCTCTGTGCTGTGCTCCACTCAAGTCTGTCATCCAGGTGCACGGTGCACCTCAGGTACCTGTAGTGATACATAACATGTGAAGGGTATCGATAAAGCAGATGGTCAGTTTTTGGCCCCAGAAGACAGGGGGAATTTTAAGGGGACCTGAGGGGCAGGTTTTTCAGCTAGGGTTTGGTGGGATTATGAAGCCGCGAGGAAGAAGTGCAAGTGAGGATAACTAGAGAATTTAAAAGGTTCATGGATAGGAATGTTCTAGAGGGTACGGGGTGGCACGATATCATCGCAGTTCGTGTAACACCGTTACAGTGGCGGTGACCCAGGTTCAATTCCGCTGCTTTCTGTAATAAGTTCACACTCCCCATGCCCGTGTGGATCAGAGACATAAGGCTGGAACAGAACCCGAGGTGGAAACCTCAGAGTAGAAGAACGTCCTTTTAGAAAATGAATGAGGAGGAATTTCTTTAGGCAGAGGAAGGCGAATCTGAGGAATTCATTACCACCAACAGCCGTGGTCATTGGGTACATTCAAAGTGGAGGTCAGTAGGTTCTTGATTAGTAAGGGTGTCAAAGGTTATGGAGAATGGGGTTGATAGGGATAATGAGTCAGCCATGATGGAATAGCAGAGCAGACTCAATGGCCGAATGGCTTAATTCTGCTCCTATATCTGATGTCTTATGGAAAGGTTGGTTATTGTGCTGTATCTCTAAATTAAGGTTAAAATGAAAATATAAAACATGCAGGAAATTGGGGATGGACCAGGGAGACGATTCATTCAGCCTGGATGAGTTGGGCCTGTTTAAATCTATGACAGTATGGAGTGGGATTTATCTTTCGTGGGTGAGGAAGCTGACATTTCACTGACTTCTGCAGTGATAGGTCAGCTCTGGTTTATATTGGCAGGAGTTTGAAACTGTGTCACCGGTAGTTTCCCAGAATTAATTAAAGGCTGATTTGTCAAAACTAGCCCACAAGTTCCACTCAGTAACTGGCTGACTGCTCACTTCTAACCTCAAAGAAAAGTGGTCAGATTAAATGCAATGGGCAAGAAATTCTACAGATGCTGACCATCTTGAGCAATACACAGAACAAACTGGAGGAACTCAGCAAGTCAGGCAGCACCTGGAGAGGGAAGTAGTCATTTGACAGCTGACTCTCCGCCAAAGACTTCTCCTTCCAACAAAGTTTGTACCCAGCAGCCAGGCAACAGTGATGTCATCAAGTGCTTGGGCAGCCAATCGCATTGAAGCATTCTCACAAGCTGCAAAATAGGAGGTAATCAGCACAAAGTTTACAAGTTCAGTTAAAAAATATGTTAGAAGTTATAGAATAAATTATAAACCTATTCTACAAGTTCACCAACTATTCAAGAGAGAAAGTTGGATGGGGGTTCGATTAACAATTCATAACCTTTAAACCAAATTTAATTTTTAAATTTTTGAATTCATTATCCAAGGGACTGAAAATCCCTTTGTAGGAAATTAGATTTTCAGTACCAGAGAGGTGTTCAGCTGTTTGGGTTTATCAGTTACCATAAGTACTCAGTACACTTCAGCCAGGGTGCCACGGTGCTGCAGAGGTTAGCGCGGTGCCATTACAGCTCAGGGAACTTCAGAGGTTGGAGTTTAGCTCTGTGCTGTTCAGTAATGAGTGTCTGTATGTCCTCCCCATGGAAGGAATGGGCTTTCTCCAGGTGCTCCAGTTTCCTCCCACAGTCCAAAGACATACTGGGTAGGTTAGTAGGTCATTGAAAATTGTCCCAGTGGTTAGGTTAGGGTTAATCAGGGTTGTGTGGTTACTTACTTATTTATTGAGATACTGCACGGAACAGGCCCTTCCAGTCCTTCAAGCCACACCACCCAGCAACCGCTGATTTAACCCTAGACTAATGATGGGCTAACGACTAATTAACCTACCAACCAGTACGTCTTTGGACTGTGGGAGGAAATGGGAACACCTGGAGGAGGGGTACCTACGTGGTCACAGGGAGAATGAACATGCTCCTTACAGACAGCGGTGGGTCACTGGTACTGTAAAGGGTTTCTGGGGTGGCTTGTATGAGGAACTAAATAAAGACCTGCTCCATTCTGCATCAATAAATTAATGAAATAAAAACAAGACTCAAAGGTATTTCAATGTCATGAATATCCTGTAAATTATCAAAAATCCTTGAAATTAGATTATGAGAACACTCAGTCCTCTTCTATTTAGAAATGCATACATGTATTATGAATGGTACAGTGTTCCTCTGGAGTGGTATCACAGAAAACAGGACAAACCAAAGACTAACACTGACAGAACCACATAATTATAACATATAGTTACAGCAGTGCAAAGCAATACCACAATTTGATGAAGAACAAACCCTAGGCATGGTTAAAAAAAAGTCTCAAATGTCCCCGAGTTGATCGACTCCTGAGTCCCCGATAGCAGGCGGCAAAAGGGAGAAACTCCCTGCCATAAACCTCCAGGCACCGTCAACTTGCCGATGCCTTGGAAGCAGCCGACCACAGCCAACACTGAGTCCATCCATCTGAAAACTTCGAGCCTCCGACCAGCCCCTCCGATAAAGCCTCCCAAGCGCCATCCTCTGCCGAGCACCTTTGACCTCGCCCCGGCAGCCGAAACAACCAAAGCCGAGGATTTCAGGGCCTTCAGCTCCGGAGATTCCGGTTACCACACAGTAGCAGCGGCAGCGAAGCGGGCATTTCAGAAGTTTTCCAGATGTTCCTCCGTACTCTCACGTCCGTCTCCATCAAATCAGAATTCTGCACAGTCCCCTACTTGACAGATAACAGATATTGATCACCGGAGAGGCCGCGCGCGCTGCCATCATACCGCCATCTTCTCCTTCATGGATTATATCAGAAAATGTCGCAGCAAGCAGCAGTGAATTGCTTGACCACAGCCCATACGGACCCCAGTTGACCAGAGAACCTTGTGGTGATTCTCAGCACAAGTTCTGGTCAGTTGTGCTGTGGACATGAAGTCACCTGTAGCCTTTTATCTGAGGTTAAACAGTTTCCATACAAAAAGAAGTGGTATTAATGAGGGCAGTGTAAATGAGGGACACTGGACCAGTTCCTGAGATGTCCTGTCAAGAGAGGCCGGGCAGTCTACGTCTGTATTATATGCAGCTTATTCAGACATCAATGATCCTAAGGAGCTCGACAGAGTAGATGTGGAAATGTTCTCCCCGGTGGGAGAATGAGTCAGTCACTTTGAAATGATGTGTGGAAACTGGTAAATTCGTTTATTGTAGTCATGTACAGTATACGGAGGAGTAATGAGAAATGTTTGCATATTTTACCAGAGGATCAGAATCAGGTTTATTATCATTGTGAAGCTTGTTGCTTTGAGGATGCATGCACAGTATATTTACAAATAGTGCAAAGCAAGAGGAAAATAATGAGGTGGTGTACGTGGGTTCACTGTCTGTTCAGAAGTCCGACGGTGAAGGGAAGTACCTGGTGGTGTGGGATGGCAGCTGCGAGAAGTTGACGTGGTGGGAATCTTTGATGATGGACGCTGCCTTCCTGAGGCAGTGCCTCCTGCAGGTAATACTGATCGAGATTTTACATTTAGTTTTATACATCGGAACATACAGTGAAATGTGTTAGCAATCAATGGCATTAACAATCAATATTAGGGACGTGCTGGGCAGCCCACAAGAATCACCATACATTCTGGCTTATCCACTGCACACAGTAGGACAACACAGAACACAACAAAATGGAAGATAGAAAGGCACAGTGTGACAACAGCTTTCCTTTCTCCCTTCCACTCACCACCCATGCACATACATGGTCCTCTAACCCCCAGGGCAGGCTATATTCTTCCTGCAGCCTCCAGCAGAATCATGGATTTGCAGACACTGGGCCTGAAGCTCCCCAGTGGACTCATGGAGTCTCACAGACTGGGACTCCTGTCATCGGGCCTCAACTTCCAATCAAACTTCGGGCTTCAATCTGGACCCCCAATTGACTTTCGGGTTTTGATTCGGACCTTAGGGCTTTGATCTTTGGTATTGATCCAGGATTTGCAAATGATGATGGATGAAGACCCTAAAGTCCAGGCCTGGAACACCAGGCATTGATGACGGGACCCCGAGAGCTAGGCCTTAACCTCCGATTTGTGATGGTGAGGATGGAAGTACCTGTGATGTATAGGCCTGAGTCCACGACTCTCTTGCGAGTCGGGCGTTGGGTGGATGGGCCAGGCTGCAAGATGAAAGGCTGTAGCTCAGGGGAACGGACCCAGTGTGAAGAACAGAGAGCACTGTCTGCTGACGGTGGGCTGCAGAAATAACAAGCGACCGGTGCTCATTAAGTCAGGTGATTGATGGAGCCTGTCCACTCTCTAAACCCCAGGAGGGTTTGAAGAGGACTTACTAGACCTCATTAAAGTTGCCCTCTCTGACAAACAGCTGGAGGCCAGATGTTCATTAGAGGAAGCCCGTAAGCTTGGTGCTCTTTTCTTTTAATCTTGCCAACTCTCCAGCACCTCCCCCCATTAAAACCGAGCAGGACTTTTCTCCAGGTTTGAAATATCTCATTCAGAACTTCTTTTTTATTTTTAAATTGTAATTCATTCATTTTATTTGTCACGTATACATCAAAACATCACAACATATAGTGAAGCGCGGCATATGCGTCGATGGCCAGCACAGTCCGCCCACAAGTGTCGCCACGCTTCTAGCACCAACATATCATACCCACAACTTACGAGCTGTAACCCAGACTTCTTTGGACTGTGGGAGGGAACAGGAGCATCTGGGGAGAATCCACACAATCACAGGAAGAACGTATAAACTCTTTAGGACAGCGGCAGGAATTGCTTTCCGGCGCTGTGGAGCGTTACGCTAACCACCATGTTACTGTGACAGCATTTATCATGGAAAGACGTGCGTTTCTGTAGCGCCATTAGTCCCCTCACTATTCGAACAGATGCTTGCTTTTAGGGCTCGGCAAAGGAATCGGTGTGCACTCTTTTAAGACAGGACGTTAAACATAGAACATTACAGCAGAGTGCAGGCCATTCAGCCCAGGATGTTGTGCTGACCTCTTAACACACTCCAAGATCAATGTAGCCCTTCTCTCCTGCGTCATCATCGTTATGTGCCGTGTGGTATGACGTGGGCGATCATGGTCTTTCCATGACCATGATTGTTCTTGGCCAATCTCTACAGAAGTGTCTTCTCCGGGGCAGTGTCTTTACAAGACGGGTCAGTACTCTTCAGAGATTGTCTGGCTGGCTTGTGATTTGTACCAGATGCTCCCATGGCTGCACGTGACCCTGATCCAGTGGGGTGGCGGGTGGGGGGGCACTAAGCAGGTGCTACACCTTGCCCAAGGGTCACCTACAGGCTAGCAGAGGAGGGAGCGCCTTGCACTTTGCCACCCCTCCCTCCACGTGCCTGTCTAAGGGTCTCTTAAATGTCCCTAAAGTACCTGCCTCTACCACCACCCCAGCAGGGCTTTCCAGGCTCTGTGTGAAAAAACCTAGCTCTGACGCCTCCCCCTTTCTATTCCTCCAAGCACCTTAAAATTATGCCCTTTCGCATTACACAACACTACCACCTCCTCTGGCAGCTCGTTCCATGCACTCACCATCCTCAGCGCAGAAAAACTTGCCCCTCAGGTATCTCCAAATCTTTCCCTCCCTCAACTTAAACCTCTGCCCTTTAATTTTAGATTCCTCTTGCTAGGCAAAATGACTGTCAACATCCACATTATCTGCACTCCTCATGTTTTTATAAATTTCTATGTGAGTGAATCTACAGTCATACGGTAACAAGAGGAAAGTGAACTTTCTCCTTCTACTGAAGAAACAGGCCACGACTTCCTCATATTTCCAATTTTTTAAATTTGATTCGGGCCTGTTCTTTTTCGTCCGTTCCTTATCAGCTTTTAACTCCTTGAAAAAACACTAAATATCGTGTTCTTTAAGACAGTTCAATCTCACATAATGTTTACCCCTGGTTACCAAGTCCCCTGCATCACCCCACTAATCTTTAGATCCTGTAAACAACCAGGATGGCTTTCTGGGCCTGTAATTTAAAGTCCACGTGACTTTTTTCAAACAAAGCAAAGGAAAATGTAAATTCTGTGTTTAAGATTTACTGCAAACACTTGAGTCGTGCATGTGGAAAGAAACAATTCTTCAAAGTCACTTGAGTGAGTGTCTTGCTTTCTGACGCCCTAAAACCTCTTTTCCCCATCTACAAGGCACAAGTCAGGAGTGTGATGGAACACACCTACTTCAAAATTCAAAGCAAATTTATTATCAAAGTACATACCATATACAACCCTGAGATTCATTTTCTTGTAGGCATACTCAATAAAGACTGCACCAACTGGGTGTGCAACCTGTGCAAAAGACAACAAACTGTGCAAACACAAAAAGAAAAAAATAATAATGATTCAAGACTCAAATGAATTTATCATGGGAATATCGAAACCTACAGTGAAATTTCTTTCTGTTAACAACCAACACACCAAAAGGTGTGCTGGTGGTAGCCAGAAAGTGTCACCACATATTCCAGCACCAGCATAGCATACCCACAGCGTTTGGCAGGGCAACACAGAACACGACAAGCAACAAAACAAAACAATAAAAAAAATCTTCCCTCTCACCCACTCACAGACACAGTCCAAAATCTTCCCTCTCACCCACTCACAGACACCGTCCAAAATCTTCCCTCTCACCCACTCACAGACACCGTCCAAAATCTTCCCTCTCACCCACTCACAGACACCGTCCTCTAACCCTAAGACAGTCTGCATCGACGGAGAGTGAAAAACAGTAAATACTTCCAGGGTTTTGGCCCAAAATGTCAACTGTTTATTTATTTCCATTGATGCTGCCTGGCCTGCTGAGTTCCTCCAGCATTTTGTGTGTGTTGCTTGGATTTCCAGCATCTGCAGATTTTTTCTTGTTTGAAATATCGATTGTTAATTCATTTCCTTAGATGCTGCCTGACCTGTTGAGTTCCTCCAGCATTTTGTATGTGTTGTTCAAGATTTTCAGCATCAGAACAATGTATTGTATCTCCTATTATCATGATATTTTATGATGTGATACTTATTTGAACTAGAGTGATGTCAGTCAAAGTTGACCATAGATATTTCATCCTAGCTGTCTAGATATGCAAGCCTGGGCAGTATGATATGGAGAGCAAACTGTTGCCCATGTAGCAAGCTCTCCCTCTCTATGCGTCTGACCAATGCAAAGGAATGGCAGAGACAGATAAAGTTTGTACCAGTGGCATCGCAGGAGTTGCTAGTCAGCATTGAACTCAATGTAGGATTGCCTCAGAAACTCCAGCTCTGGATTTTTCTCTCAGGGTTTACTCCCGAAACCTCCCCCATGAGTGGGTATAGCCGCAAGGCAGCGGAAGTTTGAGATTAAAGTTTTTCTTCTCTTAGATGAGCTGCCAAGCACGGCTGACGAGTCCCATCTCCCCTAAGCGATTGGTTTTAATTCACCAGTAACCCGCCCTTCTCCTGTCAGTTCAGTAGAAACGGTTCCTCTGGGCTTAGTAGCTAAACCACACGTGAAGGCCAGGAACAGGACCTGGTTGTCAGAGGCTACTTGAGGCGCACACCATTGGGATCATTTTGTAGGTAGTGGGAGCTTGTCCCCATTACCACCTCCGGCTCTAACAACCTTATGGAATAGAGTAAAAGAGATTAAAATGACTATAAACTTTAAAAAAATGTTAGAAAGGAATATAGAGATAGAGTTCTTAGGCTGATAGACCTTTCAGAAATCTGATGGTGGAGGGGAAGGAGCTTTTTCTAAAATGTGGAGTGTGTGTTTTCAGGCTCCTATACCTCCTCCACAATGGTAGTAATGAAAATGAGAACATGTCTTGGATGATGGGGGTCCTTAATGATGGATGCCTCCTTTTTGAGGCATCACCTCTTGGAGATGCCCTCGATGTTGGGGAGCGTTTGTGCCTGTGATGGAGCTGGCGAGTCTACAGCCCTCTGTGACCTCTCATGATCTTGTGTACTGCAGCCTCCATACCAGACTATGATGCGGCCAGTCAGAAAGCTCTCCACCACACATCCATAGGAAGTTGTCCTGGAATGCCTTGCTACTCTCAGCTGCCTAGAACCCTTTGGCATTCCTGCACTCCTCCATTTCCAGTCTCCTCTGCTTCCCTGAATCTCATGGCTCACAAATTGGTAGATGAATTGCCCCCAGCCTGCAGCTGAGTGGTAAGTATCGGTTGCAATGCAGGATAAGAGCAGGTATCTAAAAACACACACACGAGGAAATCTGCAGATGCTGCAATTTCAAGCAACACACATAAGAATTGCTGGTGAACGCAGCAGGCCAGGCAGCATTTATAGGAAGAGGTGCAGTCGACGTTTCGGGCTGAGACCCTTCGTCAGGACTAACTGAAAGAAGAGATAGTAAGAGATTTGAAAGTGGGAGGGGGAGGGGGAGATCCAAAATAGTAGGAGAAGACAGGAGGGGGAGGGATGGAGCCAAGAGCTGGACAGGTGATTGGCAAAAGGGATGTGAGAGGATCATGGGACAGGAGGCCTAGGGAGAAAGAAAGTGGGAGAGGGGAATCCCAGAGGATGGGCAAGGAGTATAGTGAGAGGGACAGAGGGAGATGAAGCCACACATGGATTGGAGGAACAACACCCTATATTCCGTCTGGGTAGCCTCCAACCTCATGGCATGAACATTGACTTCTCTAACTTCCGCTAATGCCTCACCTCCCCTTTGTACCCCATCCATTATTTATTTATTATTATATGTTTTTTTTTCTCTCTCTTTTTCTCCCTCTGTTACCCCTTGCCCATCCTCTGGGATTCCACCCTCCCCCTTTCTTTCTCCCTAGACCTCCCATCCCATGATCCTCTCATATCCCTTTTGCCAATCAACTGTCCAGCTCTTGGCCCCATCCCTCCCCCTCCTGTCTTCTCCTACTATTTTGGATCTCCCCCTTCCCCTCCCACTTTCATATCTCTTACTAGCTCTTCTTTCCGTTAGTCCTGACGAAGGGTCTCGGCCCGAAGCATCGACTGTACCTCTTCCCATAGATGCTGCCTGGCCTGCTGTGTTCACCAGCAATTTTTATGTGTGTTGTTCTAAATACACAGACAATTCTGCTGATGCTGGAAATCTTGAGCAACACACGCAAAAATCTGGAGGACATCAGCAAGTCAGGCTGCATCCGTGGACGGGCTTAAACAGTCGACATTTCAGGCCAAGACCCCACCTAAGATTCTTACTTCACCCCTTTCCCCATACAACCATCTCCCCTCTCACCTATCGCTTGCCAGCATGTACTCCTTCCCTGCCCCACCATTCAGCACGTCTACAAGGAGCACTGCCACAAAAGCACGGCATCCATCGTCAAGGACCCCCGCCATCTCTTCTTTCTGCTATTATTGGGCAGGAGGTACGAAAGCCTCAGGTGCCCCATCCCCAGGCTCGGGAACAGTTAGCATGCTACAACCATCAGGCTCCTAAACCAGTGTGTGTATAACTTCACCCACCACAACACGGAACTGGTTCCACAACCCGCAGACTTAGCTTGAAGGACTCGTTCTCAGTATTATTTTATTTGCACGTAGGTTATTTGTCAGTCTTTGTTTATGTCTAGTTTTGCATAAATTCTGTAAAGGACTGCAAAGAATGAAAGTGATAGTAACAAGTAAATGCCGTGATGATAAATGCTACTTTCCCCTTGACATTCCGAATCTGGCTTCACCCCCTTCTTTTCGGACCTGATGTAGGGTCTTGGTTCAAAATGGTGTCTGTTTATTCGCCTCTACACATGCTGCCTGACCTGCCGAGTTCCTCCAACACTTTGTGTGTGTTGCTTTAGTGCAGGATTAGTTCTTTGTGGTTGGCATGAACTCAATGGGCTGAAGGGCCTGTTTCCCAGTTATTTGCCCCTGTGAACCTGAGCGTTGACCACTGCTCCACTTAGCAGACATCTATTCCAAGGACTGAGGAAGGGCCATCTTCTCCCCTCCCACCCTGAGCCACGTCGTTAACCCTCAATGTCACTCCCCCCCCTCCCCTTTTTGTAGTCAGCAGCTGCGCCTGTTGCAAATCTGCTCTTGATGGGAGCTGCTGAATTAATACCAGCTCGCTGTCCAGGCAAATATCATTCCCTTGAAATTATTTACCGAGAGCAAACAATTTATGTTATTCTTATTTATGTTTGAGTTATCGTTTTTTTAAAAAGCTTTAACAGCCCATCACAACCATTACATGGTTGTTACAAGACATTATTTTGTTCTTGCAAGTGCTCCCCTCCGACGAGGATAACACAGATTTAGTTTGTCACCAAAGACTCTAGCAAATTTCCACAGCTGTGCTGCAGAGTGACGCGGGCGCGGAACGATCGAGCTGCAGAGAGTGTTCCGGCTGGTTTCATCACCGTCTGGTTTAGTGCACAGGATCGGGAAAAGCTGCAGAGGGTCGCAATCCTAGCCAGCTCCATCGCTGGCGCTAGCCTCCACGTCTTAGAGTACGTCTTCAAAAGGCAATGTCTCAAGTAGTGGCAACCATCGTTTAATGATCACCGAGTGTGTGCCTTCAGGCGTCTGTACCTCCATCTGCTCACCATCAGGGAGGAGGTGTAGGAGCCTGAAGACACACACTCACATTCAAGGTTTCAGGAACAACTTCTCCCTCTCCATCAGATTTGTGAATGGATAAGGAACACGCGAATGACCTCACTGTTCGCAGCTACGTACCTATGCATTATATTTCTTTTTGTAACGTAGCAATTTTTTATGTATTGCACTGTTCTGCTTCTGCAAAACAACAAAATTTCACAAGATATGTCAGATTTAATAACCCTGATTCTGATAATGAGGAGAGCAAGTATGTGATTTTGGAGCAGTGGGTACGTGGTTTATTTCCCAAGGCCATTCTGGAAATTTATTTCTGGGCTCTGCAAGGAAAGCTCAGATTGCTCTGGGAGGGTGAGGCTTGAGTCCCGTGCAGGGAAAGATCCCAGCAATACCCAGGAGGGACGTGAGTGAGCCAGTGTCAGGTGTGCCCCTCTGCTGCGACTCCAGCTCTCTGCCTGCCACCTTCCAGGATGTTGACCATCCCAGTGGGTACGGCAGTGGGAGGGGGGAAGGCTTTGTCCCTTGATAGACCCCAAGTCTCTGAGCACAACCCTCCCCAGATGCCATATGGTGAGGAGCCTGGAGTCCCACAGCACCTCATTCAAGAACAGCTACTGCCCTTCCGCTCTTCTGCACAACCCTAATAACTACCTCAGTTTATCACTTTGTACTGCAACGGACTTCGTGGTTTTTTCGGTCTCGTCGTGTTCCTTCTTGTAAAAATATCAGATAATGTACAGTATATTTATATTTTTCCTGTAAATGTGTGCCTGTGATACTGCTGCAGGTGAAGTTTTCATTGTATCTGTACTTGCATGTACAGCAGCTGTGCATTTGACAGTAAACCCAACTTTGTCTTTGGACATCCCATGGCAGGAAAAGACTGCTAACTCTGCAGAGTAAGATCCCGCTACCTGCAGCAAAACTCTAATATTGTATGGGATTCACCTGGAAAATCCTACATAAGGTAGTGGATACAGGCCGGTCCACTCAGATCACACTCTCTTCTCACTGCTGCCATCAGGAAAGAGGTCCAGGAGCCTCAGGACCCACACCATCAGGTTTGGGAACAGTTATTACCCCTCAACCATCAGGCCCTTGAATCAGAGGGGATAACTTCACTGTCCCCATCACTGAACTGTTCCCACAACGTATTGACTCACTTTCAAGGACTCTTCATCTCATGTTACAGATATTTATTGCTTATTTATGTTTCTGGAGTTTTTTTTCTTTAGCATACGCAAAGTTTGTTGTCTTTTGCACATTTGTGCATCATGTTGGGTACGGCCCTTCACTGATTCTATTTTTTATTCTCATTGATATACTATATATGCCTGCTAGAAAATGAATCTCAAGGTTGTTTATGCTGACATATCTGTACTTTGAACTCTGATAATCCGGCACTCCCCAAATGTTGCTTTTCCAGTCTGGTAGGTTTCTCATTGAGTTCTTTGTCATGTGCACAAATCTGATAAGGTACTCATGCAATGAGGAAACTGCTCATTAATTCCTTCAACATGGGGTGCAGGAGCCTGACGGTGCACATTCATCATTTTAGGAACAGCTTCTTCCCTTCCACCACCAGATTTCTAATGCACCGTGAAGCCATGAGCACCACCTCACCATTTTGCCTTCTTTCTGCGCTGTTTATTTACATTTTATTCTTGTACTGTAACTTATGGTAACTTGTATGCATTGCTCTCTACCACTGCCACAAAATGACAAATTTCACCACATAGATTAGTGACAATAGTCCTGATGAAGGGTCAGCTGTTTATTCCTCTCCATTGATGCTGCCTGCCTTGCTGAGTTCCCCCAGCAGTTTGTGTCTGTTCCTGTGAATTTCCAGCGCCTGCGGAACCTCATGTGTGTCAGTAATGATAAGCCTGCCCTGATTTCAGTTCTGCCGGGCACACAGACACAGGATTTAAATTAGATTATAGCAGACACTGAACGGAAAAACTGTGCAGAAGCAAGTTGTCAGTGTGAAAACAAAGGCACAATCAGAGACAATTCTAAGGGGTGGTGGTAGAGTTCGCTGAGGTAGGTTTGGGATTGTTCCGGTCCACTCAAAAACCCGATGGTTGTAGGAAAGTAGCTGTTTCTGAAGCTGGCAGTGTGGGACCTCCTGCAAAGAGGGCATGACTGGATGATGAGGATCCTCGGGAATTTATGCTGCCTTCCGGAAGCCACACTTCCTGGCAAGACAGTCACTTGTCAATGATTCAATGTTATTATATTATTGAGTAATGATATATTAAGAACATAGAACAGTGCATTCCATTTGTAGGCCTTTCAACCTACTCTAAGGTCAATCTTAGTCATAGTCATAGTCATACTTTATCGATCCCGGGGGAAATTGGTTTTCGTTACATTTGCACCATAAATAATAAATAGTAATAGAACCATAAATAATTAAATAGTAATATGTAAATTATGCCAGGAAATTATGAAATAAGTCCAGGACCAGCCTATCGGCTCAGGATGTCTGACCCTCCAAGGGAGGAGTTGTAAAGTTTGATGGCCACAGGCAGGAATGACTTCCTATGATGCACTGTGTTGTATCTCGGTGGAATGAGTCTCTGGCTGAATGTACTCCTGTGCCCACCCAGTACATCATGTAGTGGATGGGAGTCATTGACCAAGATGGCATGCAACTTAGACAGCATCCTCTTTTCAGACACCACCGTGAGAGAGTCCAGTTCCATCCCTACAACATCACTGGCCTTACGAATGAGTTTGTTGATTCTGTTGGTGTCCGCTACCCTCAGCCTGCTGCCCCAGCACACAACAGCAAACATGATAGCACTAGGCACCACAGACTCGTAGAACATCCTCAGCATGGTCCGGCAGATGTTAAAGGACCTCAGTCGCCTCAGGAAATAGAGATGGCTCTGACCCTTCTTGTAGACAGCCTCAATGTTCTTAGACCAGTCCAGTTTATTGTCAATTCCTATCCCCAGTTATTTGTAATCCTCCACCATGTCCACACTGACTCCCTGGATGGAAACAGGGGTCACTGGTACCTTAGCTCTCCTCAGGTCTACCACATTAAGCTGCAGAGAATTCTGCTCACACCATGTGACAAAGTTTCCTACCGTAGAATCTAATCCTTCACCCCTACAAAACCCTCCATTTTCCTATGATCCATGTGCCTGTTTCAGAGTTTCCTAAATGTCCTTAATATATCTGCCTCTGTCACCACCCCAGTTCCACACATCCACCAGTCTCTGTGTGAGAAAAAAATTACCTCTGACATCATCTCTATATTCCAGTCCAATCAGCTTAAATTTATGCCCTGTTGTATGAGCCATTTCCACCCCGGGAGAAAGTCTCTGGCTGACCATGCTATCAATGTTTCTTATCATTTTATACACTTCTGTCAAGTCTCCTCTCATTCTCCATTGCTACAAAGCCCTAACTCACACAATCTTTCCTCATAAGACATGTTCTCTAATCAAGGCAACATCCCGGGAAGTCTCCTGGGTACCCTCTCTAAAGCTTCCACATGAAGTAACCAGAACTGGAACTATATTCCAAGTGTGGCTTAACCAGGGCTTTATAAAGCTGCAATATTAACTAGCGGCTCTTGAACTCAATTCTTGACCAATGAAGGCCATCACACCATATGCCTTTTTAACCACCTTATCAACTTGCATGGCAACTTTGAGGTATATTTTTGAATAACATTTAAGCATACAATTATGTCACCTTTTGACAAGCTATACAATAGTAAAACAAATTTTCCAGTGAACCTGAAGTGTTTAAGGGGAATGTGAAGTACACAAGAACTCCAGATCTCAACTCCAGTTGCAAATCTTATCCGTGATGCTCCAGTTAGATGCTGCGGCCATTGGCTGGGTCTGACTCTGTCTACCAGACATCACCATATGACCCTAACACCATAAGATATAGGAGCAAATTAGGCTGTGCAGCCCATCGAGTCTGCTCCGCCATTTTATCATTGCTCACTTATTTTCCTTCTCAACTCTATTCTCCTGCCTTCTCTCCATAACCTTTGACATCCTTATTAATCAAGAATGTGTCAGCCTCCACTTCAAATATATCTGATGACTTGACCTCCACGGCAGAGAATTCCACAGATTCACCACCTTCAGGCTAAAGAAATTCCCCCTCCTTCATCTTGCAAAGGGATTCTCTTCTATTCTGAGACCTAGACGTCCCACTATTGGAAACATCCTCTGCATGTCCACTCTATCCAGGCCTTTCAATATTCGGTAGGTTTTCCCATCCTTCCTCTGGTGTGCTGACCAGAACTACACGCAATACTCCAAATGTGGCGCACCAATGTTTTATACAGGCCATTAGTTATGCATTTTGTTTAAGACTAATATAAATACAATAATATAAATTTAAAATCCAATCATGTTTTTAGTTGTGTGGAAATAATAAGAAACAAGAGGATACAACACCGGAGAGCAGAATGGCTTCCTGTCTGTTGGTGCCAATTGTTTCTGGTGTGTTGTCCTATCATTAGCAAGTATCAGTAGTTGCAGATGCAGCCAATCTTAGTTGCACTAATTATATAGATTAGATTCAACTTTATTGTCATTGTGCTGAGTACAGATACAAAACCAATGAAATTCAGATAGCATCTGACCAGAAATGCAAAGAATAGTGTTAATTACAAAATAATTGCAAATAAAAAGTAAGTGCTACAGCACACAAATATAAAAGTACTGAGACAGTACAATATGGGTGCAATACTGCTTAGCGCTGTGATGAGAGGTTCAGCAGTGTCACAGCCTCAGGGAAGAAGCTCTTCCTGTGCCTGCTGGTGCGGGAGCGGACACTCCTGTAGCGCCTACCGGATGGGAGGAGAGTAAAAAGTCCATGGTTAGGGTGAGATGCATCCCTGATAATGCTTTTCGCCCTGCCCAGGCAGTGTTTATGGTAGATTCTCTCAATGGTGGGCAATTGGGTGCCAATAATCTGCTTTGTGAAGGTTTTATTTATTTTAGCAATACAGCACGGAATAAGCTCTTTCGTCTCTTTGTGCCACATCGCCCCAGCAACCCCCGACAAGCTGGGTTAACTCTGTCCTAATCAGGGGACAGTTTACAATGACCAATCAGCAACCCTGGTATGCCTTTAGATTGTGGGAGGGAACCGGAGCACCCGGAGAAAACCCAAGCAGTTCACAACAAGAATGTATAAACTCCTTCCAGGAGGGCGCTGGAATTGAATGCCAAACTCCAAATGTCCCAAGTTGTGATGGTGTCACACTAATGGTGGTGCTCATCACTGTCATGGCACGCCAACTTTTATAATCAATGCCCTGAGCGATGAAGGCAAGAGGATGTTCTCCACCACCCTGTCTAGGCTGGCACCCCATAATCCCTCTGTACATCAGCTCTCCTAAAAGTTAGCCTATTTACTGTGTGCAGAACAGACGCAGCAAAGTTCTGTGGCAATGTATTTAAAATTATCAGTGACACATACAAAATGCTGGAAAAACTCAGCAGATCAGGCAGCATCCATGGAGGGGAATAAACAGTCAATGTTTCATCGGGACCGGAAAGGGAGGGGCAGAGGCCAGAATAAGGAGGTGGGGAAGATGGGACGCAGTACGACCCAGAAGGTAATAGGTGACGCCAGGAGGGTGGGGATGAGGTGAGAAGCTGGGAGGTGATAGGTGGAAAGGTAAAGGGCTGAAGAAGAAGGAATCTGATAGGGGAGGAGAGTGGACCATGGGAGCAAGGGGAAGAGGAGGGGCACCAGAGGGAGGTGAGGGGTAGGTGAAAAGAATAGAAGGGGTGACAGGAAGAAAAGGAAATGGGGAAAGAGTTAATATATGAGGAGCACTTGATGGCTCTGGGCATGTACTCACTGGAGTTTAGAAGAATGACAGGGGATCTCATTGAAACCTATTGACAGCTCCTCAAGATAGGGTGGATTTGGAGAGGATATTTCCTATGGTGGGAATGTCTAGGACCAGAAGACACAGCCACTGAATAGAGGGACATCCATTTTGAACAGAGAACAAACTTCTTTCGCCAGAGGGTGGTGAATCTGTGGAATTCATTGCCACAGACGACTGTGAAGGCCAAATCGTTGGGTATATTTGAGGTGGAGGTTGGTAAGTTCTTGATTAATCAGGGCATCAAACGTTATGGGGGGAAGGCAGGAGAATGTGTTTGAAGAGGATAATAAATGGAATGGCAGTGTACACTCAATGGGCTGAAGGGCCTAACTCTGCATCCATATATTCTGGTTTTATGGTCCTGAGAGGGAAGGGGTAGGAGGAAAGTGACCAGCTTAGAAAAATGGTGCTCATGCGGTCAGGTTGGAGGCTACCCAGGCGGAATATGAAGTGTTGTTCCTCCAAACTGTATATTTACAATCACGGGAAGTTGTTGGCAGATTGAAAAGACGAAAATTGAAGTGAGACTCCAGTTTCTTGAGGCTGGATCACACGGTCTGAACTTGGCCTTGGTTCCACTTTCCGAACTGAACACTTTGTTGGCTTTGTAGCACAGAAATGTATCCATATCGACCTCGAATGATTCACCGATCGGATGATTAATGATGAGTTAGCTCTTGTGGGCATTATTTGTAAGGTCAGTTCCAGCTGTAATCTGCTGTGGTAACATTGGCTTAACTGTTCTTCTCCGTGGAAAGGAGGTTTAGTCAGCTCCAAGGTCGAGCAAGTTGGAGGACAGAAAAGAGAATCAGCCGGTAGAGTCAGTGCCTCGCTCTGCCTGAGGACCAGATTGATCTGTGTGGAGTTTACTCATTTTCCTTGTGCATTCCCCCCCACATCCCACAGATGTTCATGTGTGTTTTACTTATTTATTGAGATACAAAGTGGAATAGGCCTTTCCTACCCATTGAGCCGTGCTGCCCCCCCCCCCCCCCCCGCCGATTTAATCCTAACCTGGTCATGGGACAATTTACAATAACCAGTTAACCTACCAACCCAGAACCCAGACATCTTTGGACTGTGGGCGGAAACTGTAAGACCCAGAAGAAACCCACATGCACACAGGAAGGAATATGCAAACTTGCTTATAGAGGACGGCAGAATTTGACTCCAAACTCCAACACCTTGAGCTGTAATAGCACCAGTGGCACCCCAAGGTTCATAGTCGTCATTGTGGAGATGCCATAGATTTAATCCGGGCCCTCACGTGTGTGAAGTGTGCGCTCGCCCACTGACCCACGTCCCTGGGATGTGTGGGTCGGGATGTTAATTGGTCGGTGCAAGGTGTTGCCCTAGTGTGTGGGTGAGAGAGTCACTGTAGCACAGAAAAAGCCACTTTGACCCATCTAGTCCGTGCCAAACCGTTAACCTGCCTAGAACCATCAACCTACACCCGGATGAAAGTCCTCCATATCCTTCTCACCCAGGTACATATCCAAATTTAAATGTTGAAATCAAACCTGCTTCCACCACTTGCGATGGCAGCTCGTTCCACAGTCTTATCATCCTTTGAGTAAAGAAGATCCCCCTCTGTTCCTCTTAAACTGTTCATCTTTCATTCTTAACCCATGAAAAAAGCCTGCTATCGTTTGCTCTATCTGTACTCTTCATAATTTTGTATACCTCTATCAGATCTCCCCTCAATCTTCTACGTTCCAGGGAATAAAGTCCAGGCCAATTCAACTGTTCCCTGCAACTCAGGTCCTCAAGTCCCAGCAATGTCCTTGTAAATTTTCTCTGCACTCTTTCAATCTTATTTTCATCCTCCCTGTAGGTAGGTGACCAAAACTATACACAATACTCCAAATTAGGCCTCACTGACATCCTTTACAATTTCAACACAATATCCCAACTCCTTTGTCAATCCAGGCAAGCTGATGGGAACGTGAGGAGAATAAAAGAACGGTTTAATGTGGGATCTGTGTAAATGGGTCCAAGATGCTTGGTGTGGACACTGGGGGGGGGGGGCGCTGTTTCTGTGCTTTCTCTCTCTGTCTCTCTCATGTCTGGTTCAGGCAGTGATAAAGAGAAGGAAACTGTTCCCATTTGTACAAGGTTCATCAGTTTGGGAGCGGAGGAGGAGTGTTGGTGCCACAGATTTTACAGATTTTAGGCAGTGTGTAGAAGGGGCAAGAGACTCACACGGGGAGTGGTGGTAATCTGGAGCTCAATGCCCAAGAACCACTGGAAACAGGCAATCTCTGAATCGGAATCAGATTTCTTATCACTCATGTACACTCAGCTCTATTAGGTACTTTCTGTACCTAAAAAGAGGCCACTGCATGTACGTTTGTGGTCTTCTGCTGCTGTAGCCCATCCACTTCAAGGCTTAACATGTCATCTACTCAGAGATGCTCTTCTGCACACCGCTGTTGTAACGTGTGATTATTTGAGTTACTGTCACCTTCCTGACAGCTCAGACGTCTGGCCATTCTCCTCTGACCTCTTTAATTAACAAAGCTTTTTCACCCACTGAACTGCCACTCACTGTATTTTTTTTTGGTTTTCATTGCCAGTGTCTGTAAACTCTGGAGACTGTTGTGCACAAAATACCTGCAGTTTCTGAGATGCTCAAACCTACTCCTCAGCTTTTTTTCTCCAGTCCTGCCAAAGGCTTTCAGCTGGAAATGTCAACTGTACTCTTTTTCATAGATGCTGCCTGGCCTCCTGAGTATTTTGTGTGTATTGCTCGGATTTCCAGCATCTGCAGATTTTATTTTGTTTGTCCCCAAACCACCCAGTCTGGCACCAACAATCATTCCATGGTCAAAGCCCGTTTAATCACATTTCTTGCCCATTTGGTCTGAACAAGAAGCTCTTGACTATGTCTGCATACTTTTATGCATTGAGTTGCCGGTTAGCTGATTAGATATTTACAGTACATTAATGAGCAGGCGTACAAGTGTACCTAATAAAGTGGCCACTGAGTGTATGTGGTGTAATTTGGTGTTTTGTGGCAGCAGTACAGTGCAAGATATAAAAATAGTCATAAGCTAAAAAGTAACCAATAGTGGGTTTGTGGGCTGTTCAGAAATCTGATGGCAGAGGGGGGAGAAGCTGGAACAACTTCTAAAATTCTGGAGAGCGATGGGTACTGAAAGGGTTAAGTCTGCTTAAGACAAAACACATTGATGAAGGTAGAACAATGGATGTAGTGTATATGGATTTCAGTAAGGCATTTGATAAGGTTCCCCATGCAAGGCTCCTTCAGAAAATAGGAGTCATGGGATCCAAGGAGACCTTGCTTTGTGGATCCAGAATTTGCTTGCCCACAGGAGGCAAAGAGTGGTTGTAGATGGTTTGTGTTCTACATGGAGGGTGATATTCCACAGGGATCTGTTCTGGGACCTCTCCTCTTTGTGATTTTTATAAATGACCTGGATGAAGAAGTAGAAGGGTGGGTTAATAAGTTTGCTGATGACACAAAAGTTGGGGGTGTTGTGAATAGTCTGGAGGGTTGTCAGAGGTTACAGCGGGACAACGATAGGATGCAGAACTGGGCTGAGA
Organism: Mobula birostris; assembly: GCF_030028105.1. Classification (NCBI taxonomy): domain Eukaryota; kingdom Metazoa; phylum Chordata; class Chondrichthyes; order Myliobatiformes; family Myliobatidae; genus Mobula; species Mobula birostris. The sequence goes on from NC_092374.1 coordinate 201,470,997, forward strand.
AGTGGCAGATGGACTTCAACCCAGATAAGTGTGAAATGGTTCATTTTGGTAGGTCAAATTTGAAGACAAATATAATATTAATGGTAAGACTCTTGACAGTGTGGAGGATCTGAGAGATCTTGGGGTCTATGTCCATAGGACACTCAAAGCTGCTGCGCAGGTTGACGGTGTTGTTAAGAAAGCGTATGGTGTGTTAGGATTGAGTTCAAGAGCTGTGAGATAATGTTATAGCTAAGTTAGGCCCTTCTTCCTGTGTTCAGTTCTGGTCACCTCACTACAGGGAGATTGTGGGTACTATAGAAAGAGTACAGTGGAGATTTACAAGGATGTTGCCTGGATTGGAAGGTGTACCTTAATTGAATAGGTTGAGTGAACTTGTCCTTTTCTGCTTGGAGCAATGGAGGATGAGAGTTGAACTGACAGAGGTGTATAAGATGATGAGAGGCATTGATTATGTGGATAGCCAGAGGCTTTTTCCCAGGGCTGAAATGGCTAACACAAGCAGGCACAGTTTTAAGGTGCTTGGAAATAGGTACTGAGGGGATGTCAGGAGTAAGTTTTTCACACAGAGAGTGGTGGGTGCATGGAATGCACTGCTGGCAGTTGTGGTGGAAGCAGATACAATAGGGTCTTTTAAGAGCCTCTTAGCTAGGTACATGGAGCTTAGAAAAATAGAGGGCTTAACGCTAGGAAAATTCTAGGCAATTTCTAGAGTAGGTTATATGGTCATCACAACATGGTGGGCTGAAGGGCCTGTAATGTGCCGTAGATTTCTATGTTCTATGTTCTGCTGATGGACAGATTGACATCAGGAACCGAAAATCAGGAAAATTCAATTGTAAACATTTAATTTACTGGATAACCCATTCATTTGATCTAATTACAATCTCCTGATAAACCGCAGGTCCCCACTGGCTAATATCAGAGAAGGTGTTGGGTAATGAATGTCAGTGAAACATTGGCACAGAGCCAGGGCAGGCACCTGGTGTTAACTGGCATTGGCATCCACCTACCGTTTGAACATAACTCCCTCAGCAGGACTCATGTCTGAGTCGGGAACTTGTTTATCTTTAGTTCCTCCACAAGGGAGTGCGGTGCAGGTTCTAAACTGACAGTTTGACCCCTCCAAATACTGGGGACGGTTGTTAAACCATGGCCAACAGGTCTCCTAGCTGGTGCCAGTGTTTCTCTCAGCCTCTTGTCCATCAGTAAGGACAGGACGTACTGTAAATATATCACTTTGGAGCAGGTGGCAAATGTTATATTTCCCCAGAGCTTTCTAGGATTTTATTTTCGGGATGCACTGGGAAAACTCTGCTTGCTTTGGGAGAACGGGCTTTGCATGGCATGCAGAGAAAGATCCTTATGATTCCTGAGAGGGATGTGAGTGAGCTGGTGTCTGGGTTGTGTGTCTGTAACTCGAGCTCCCTGCCTACCCCTTTGAGATTGGTGCCCAACCCTTCAGTTGCTGCAGTGGGGAGGGAGAGGCCTTGTCCCTTCATGTACCCCAACTGTCTGTCCTCCAGACTGGGCCTGGGTCCTTGAAGCTCTAAGTTAGCAGTGCTACCACTGTGCCCCCATCCTTCTCCAATGTTGCACTTTAGAACAGGAGGTCATAGTTTCCGAATAAGTCATCTATTTAATTTGGAGAAGAGGCGGAGCTACTTCCTAATTGCTATGAGTCTTTGGAATTTCCGACCCCAGAGAAAACAGTAATCAAATATTTTCAAAGCCGACAGACTGAGAGAACCCGGAGAAAAGGAAACAAGAAAGCGGAAAGTGGAACATAGAACAATGTTACAGCACGGACATGGCTGGAAAGTCCACTTTCAAGGACTCCGCAACTCATGTTCACAGTATTATTTATTTACTATTTTTTGTGTATTTGCACCGTTTGTCTTCATTTGCACATATGGTGCTTGCCAGCGTGTAGTCTTTCACTGATTTGATCACGTTTCGCTTTCTTCTGCGAATACCTGAAGGAAGTGAATCTCAGGGTAGTATTGGTACATATACGTGCTGGGGTAGTAAATTTACTTTGAACTTTGAGTATCTGCAGAATCTCTTGTGTTTATCAAATTTGTCCGAGATCTCCCGAGAACAGATGCCCTCTCACTCAGGCGGTATCCTAGTGAACCCCTTCTGCACCTTCCACTGCTTCCACACTCTTCCAAAATGGGACTAGAGTCGAAATGCAGCACTCCAGATGTGGCTCAACTAGAGTTTTATAACTTCCCGATATTTGAACTCAATGCCTCGACTATAAGTAACCCCTTCTGACCATAATTCCATAAAACCGAAAGACTTAGGAGAAGAATTTGGCCATTTGGCCCATCTAGTCTGCTCCACCATTTCATCACGACTGATCCATTTTCGCTCTCAGCTCCAATCTCCTGCCTTACCCCCATCTCCCTTCATGCTCTGACCAATCGAGAATCTATCAAACTCTGCCTTAAATATTCATAAAGGCTTGGCCTCTACAGCTGCCTGCGGCAATGAATTCCACAGATTCACCACTCTCAGGCTAAAGAAATTCCTCTTCATCTCCGTTCTAAAAGGACGCCCCTCTATTCTGAGGCTGTATCCTCTGGTTCTAGACTCTCCCACCATAGGAAACATCCTCTCCACATCAACTCTATCAAGATCTTCCACCATTCAATAGAGTTCAATGAGTTCACTCTCATTATTCTGAATTTTGGTGAATACTGGCCCAGAGCCCCTAAACACTCTTTATATGACAATCTATTAAATCCTGGAATCATTTTTGTGAACCTCCTTTGAACCCTCTCCAATGTCAGCACATCCTTTCTTAGATCAGGGGCCTAAAACTGCTCACGATACTCTGTAAGGCCTCTCCAGTGCAGTGCTTTAAAAAAGCCCCAATATTACATCTTTCCTTCTATATTCTAGTCGTCTTTAATGAATGCTAACATCGCATTTACCTTTCTCACCAGCGGTTCAACCTGCAAACTAATCCTTAGGGAATCCTGCAGAAGGACTTTCAAGTCCCTTTGCACCTCAAATTTTTAAATCTTCTCTCCATTTAGAAAATAGTCAACTTTTCTGCAATGTCCGTATCCCGCTATTCTCTCCGTTTTCATGTGCGTAATAAAGAATCTCCTGGAAGCTTCTATCGTATCTGCCTCCACCACCCCCCCGGGCAGCAGAATCCTGGCACCCACCACTCTCTGTGTAAAAGAAAATATACACCATGTGTTGTAAAATTCCTGTGCAAATCTCTTTTGAGCAAGGCAGTCAACTCTTCAAACATTAGTCTAACATAGACACCACTAGAGGAAACTATTTTTGCATTCTAAGCACACATCATTCTCTGTGAGGAAAACCTTCTCTGACGACCCCCTATGCTTTCCTCCAATTACGTTAAATGTATGCCTTCTCGGCTTAGCTCTTGCTGCCCTGGGGAAAAGTCTCTGTCTGTCCATTTGATCCAAGCCTCTTATCATCTTCTGCACCTCTAGAGTACAAAGTAGGTTTATTATCAAAGCACGTATATGTCGCCGTATACTACCTTAAGATTCAGAGTACTAGAAAGTGAGTTCACAGGTTGTGCTGTGCGCTTGAAGCAGATGACTGCCGAAGTGAGAGGTTAAAGACACCAGTGTAAACTTTAACCAGTTGATCAGCCCAGGTCTTGAGTATTCAACCAGATATACTGTCTGGGGCAGATGTTTTCCTTGGGTTCACCCTCCTGCAGGGTGCTCTCATGTCGGCCTCAGAAACTGAACTCCCAGGGTTATGGGAGTTTAGATTATGAAGACACGTAGTCCTCTTTTATTGTCATTTAGTAATGCATGCATTAAGAAATGATACAATATTTCCTCCGGTGTGAAATCACAAAACACAGGACAGACCAAGACTGAAAAAACTGACAAAACCACATAATTATAACATATAGGTTACAACAGTGCAACAATACCATAACTTGATGAAGAAGTCCATGAAATCAGTAAAGTTCAAAGTCTGTCAAATGTCCCACATCTCATGCAGACAGGAGAAGGAAGAAAAACTCTCCCTGTCATGCCGACCACAGTCCGACTCTAGGTAATCCGAAAACTTTGAGCTCTGATCAGCTCTCCGACACCGAGCACTGAGCGCCATCTCTGTCCGAACGATTCGACCTCCTTCTCAGTCGCCAAAAGCAGGCAAGGCCGGGGATTTTGAGGCCTACCCTCCGAAAGGGTAATGACAGCAGCGAACAAGCGTTTCAGAAATTTCTCCAGGTGTTCCTCTGTGCTTTCACTGCCCTGTTACCTAGTTTGCTCAACCTATTCCTCATAGCTTTATACCAACTGGAGCTGAGGCAAAGAGTAGAGTTTCCCTGCCAGAACAGGGTTCAGTGGCCAAATGGCTTGAACTTGCTCTGACAGCTTCATTTCATCATCTGTAATGCAATTTAGGATATCCTATAAGCAAGAATAAAATGTGCTGCAATAAATTTTTATGTTCAGTATTTAAAAATGATTCACAGTGGCCTGCAGTATTAAATAACTCAATTGTAAGCTAAATGTCATTTTAATTACACTGCAACACCATAACAAAGTAAAAAATTTGAACAGATTTATTTTAGCTAAGTACCTGTTAGGTGTTTCTTTTCAATGTACCTAATGGATTAGGGAGCATGAGGATAGTTTGAGAGAGCGAGGGCATTTGGAGCAGAGGATGAGAGGTGATGTGGTAGAGGTGTACAAGCTGAAAAGAGGCATAAACCAAGTGGGTGGCCAGAATCAGGGTGGAAATTGCTAATACGAGGGAGAATAATATTAAGCTCTTTGAAGGAAAGTATAGGGGGAATGCAGATGTAAATTTTTTATGCAGAGTGGTAGGTGCATCAAGTCAAGTCAAGTCAAGTCACTTTTTATTGTCATCTCGACATAACTGCTGGTACAGTACACAGTAAAAACGAGACAATGTTTTTCAGGACCATGGTGCTACATGAAGCAATACAAAAACTACACTGAACTACATAAAACAACAGAAAAACTACACTAGACTACAGACCTACCCAGGACTGCATAAAGTGCACAAAACTGCAGGCATTACAATAAATAATAAACAAGACAATAGGCACAGTAGAGGGCAGTAGGTTGGTGTCAGTCCAGGCTCTGGATATTGAGGAGTCTGATGGCTTGGGGGAAGAAACTGTTACATAGTCTGGTCGTGAGAGCCCGAATGCTTCGGTACCTTTTGCCAGGTGGCAGGAGGGAGAAGAGTTTGTATGAGGGGTGTGTGGGGTCCTTCATAATGCTGTTTGCTTTACGGATGCAGCGTGCGGTGTAAGTGTCTGTAATGGCGGGAAGAGAGACCCCGATGATCTTCTCAGCTGACCTCACCATCCACTGCAGGGTCTTGTGATCCAAGATGGTGCAATTTCCGAACCAGGCAGTGATGCAGCTGCTCAGGATGCTCTTAATACAACCTCTGTAGAATGTGGTGAGGCTGGGGGGTGGGAGATGGACTTTTCTCAGCCTTCGCAGAAAGTAGAGATGCTGCTGGGCTTTCTTTGCTATGGAGCTGGTGTTGAGGGACCAGGTGAGATTCTCTGCCAGGTGAACACCAAGAAATTTGGTGCTCTTAACCTTCTCTACGGAGGAGCCGTCAATGTTCAGCAGAGAGTGGTCGCTCCGTGTCCTCCTGAAATCAACAACCATCTCTTTTGTTTTGTTCACATTCAGAGACAGGTTGTTGGCTCTGCACCAGTCCGTTAGCCGCTGCACCTCCTCTCTGCATGCTGACTCATCGTTCTTGCTGATGAGACCCACCACGGTTGTGTTATTGGCGAACTTGATGATGTGGTTCGAGCTGTGTGTTGCAGCACAGTCGTGGGTCAGCAGAGTGAACAGCAGTGGACTGAGCACACAGCCCTGGGGGGCCCCCGTGCTCAGTGTGATGGTGTTGGAGATGCTGCTCCCAATCCAGACTGACTGAGGTCTCCCAGTCAGGAAGTCTAGGACCCAGTTGCAGAGGGAGGTGTTCAGGCCCAGCAGTTTCAGCTTTCCACTCAGTTTCTGAGGAATGATTGTGTTGAACGCTGAACTGAAGTTTATGAACAGCATTCGAACGTACGTGTCTTTTTTCTCCAGGTGGGTGAGGGCCAGGTGGAGGGTGGTGGCGATGGCGTCGTTGGTTGAGTGGTTGCAGGGGGCCTAGTGAGGGGGGCAGCAGGGTCTTGATGTGCCTCATGACGAACCTCTCGAAACACTTCATGATGATGGATGTGAGAACAACGGGACGGTAGTCGTTGAGGCAGGACACTGAAGACTTCTTTGGCACAGGGACGATGGTGGCGGCCTTGAAGCACGTAGGAACGATGGTGCTGTTCCACCCCGCCAGGGGTGGTGGTAGAGGCAGAGATGTTAAGGACATATACATAGATCCAAGAAAAATTGAGGACTGCGCAGGAGGATTAAAAAATCAGCACAACATTGTGGGCTGAAGGGCCTGTACTGTGCTGTCCATTAACTCCACTTGGAGTACAACAGACCAACAAGTACTTGACCCGAAAGTTTAGCTGGTTATTTCCCCTACATCGATGCTGCCCGACCTACTGAGTTCCTCCAGCATTTTGTGTGCACATCTGCAGGATCCCTTGTGTGCACAGCAGAGGGTGTGCTTTGAAGCGGAGTGACTCTGTTATTTTCTGATTAGACAGAGCAGCTGAAATTGACAGTAAATGTGGCCTCAGTTCTCTTATGTTTGGTGATTCTTTAGGAACTTTATAAAACTGAAGGCAAAACAAGGAAAAAGAGACTGAGAAATAAAATTGTTTTGCAGTTCCCTCTGGTGGTTTGAAAAGTTGCCGGTCTTGCTCAAAAGAGAAGGGTGCGTTAATATTACAACAGATATATTTTCACAGAGTGCCTGGAGTGTGATGCCAGGGTGGTGGTGAAGGCAGATATGATAGAGGCTCTTTGATAGGCACATGAAAGGCAGAGATCAATGGGGTATGAACATTATGTTGGCAGAAGGGATAACTTTTCAGTTAAGGCATTGTGTTCAAGGATCAGGAAGTTACAAAACTCTGGTTAGGTCACATCTCATGGAATGTAAGAGCAGGGACATGAGAACGCTGTTCAGGGCGGAGCAGGAGAACTCGGTGCATTTCTGGTCATTCACACATGGAGGAGGAGAAGATGGCGGTGCGACGCAGCTTGCGCGGCCTCTCCGGTGAATGATATCTGTATCTGTCAAGTAGGGTGCCATGCACAATCCTGATTTGATGAAGACAGATGTGAGAGAGCGGAGGAACATCTGGAGGAACTTCTGAAATGCCTGTTTCGCTGCCGCTGTTACTGTGTGATCCGGAATCTCCGGAGGGGTAGGCCCTGAGTCCTCGGCTTTGCTTGTTGCTCAGCAGCCGGGACGGGGGTCGAAACGCTCGGCAGAGATGGTGCTCGGTGTCAAAGGGCTGGTCAGAGGCTCAAAGTTTTCGGACGGACTCAGAGTCGGCTGTGGTCGGGTGGTTCCAATGCATCGACAGTGGTCGGTGCCTGGAGGTTTATGGCAGAGAGAATTTCTCCCTTCTGCCACCTGCTATCGGGGACTATCGGGAGTCGATTGGAACTTTGAGACTTTTTTTTTACCGTTCCCATGGTCTGCTCTTTATCAAATTATGGTATTGCTTTGCACTGCTGTAACTGTATGTTATAATTATGTAGTCTTGTCAGTGTTAGTCTTTGGTTTGTCCTGTGTTTTTTTGTGATACCACTCTGGAGGAACATTGTATCATTTCTTCATGCATGCATGCATTTCTAAATGACAATAAATGAGCATTAAGTGTCCTCATAATCTAATTTAATCTATAGTTAGGATTAGTGAGTTGTCGGCATGCTACGATGGTGCCAGAAGCGTGGTGAGACTTGAAGTCTGCCCAGCACAATCCTCGTTCATTTGATTTGACACAAATGACACATTTCACTTCAATGTACATTTGACAAATAAAGCTTTCTTTTTCATTTTTAATCACGTTATAAATCTCTACGGAGGCTACGTCTGGAGTATTAAATTCAATTCTGGTTGCCACAATTTAGGAAAGATGTGGAAGATTTAGGGAGGGTGCAGAAGTGGTTTACCAGGATCTGCCTGGATTAGAGGGCATGAGATATAAGAGAGATTAGACAAAGTTGGGTGGTTTCCTCTCGAGTGTCAGTTTCTGAGGGGAGATGTGATTAGATTAGATTAGATTCAACTTTATTGTCATTGTGCTGAGTACAGATACAAAGCCAATGAAACGCAATTAGCATCTAACCAAGAAGTGCAAAAGAATAGTGTTATTTACAAAATAACTGCGAATAAAAAGTAAGTGCCACAGCACACAAATATAAAAGTACTGAGACAGTACAATATGGGTGCAATACTGCTTAGCGCTGTGATGAGAAGTTCAGCAGGGTCACAGCCTCAGGAAAGAAGCTCTTCCTGTGCCTGCTGGTGCGGGAGCGGAGGCTCCTGTAGTGCCTACCGGATGGGAGGAGAGTAAAAAGTCCATGGTTAGGGTGAGATGCATCCTTGATAATGCTTTTCGCCCTGCCCAGGCAGCGTTTATAGTAGATGTTCGCATTGGTGGGCAATTGGGTGCCGATAATCCGCTGGGCAGTTTTCACCACCTGCAGGAGTGCTTTGCGGTCCGATACGGGACGATTGCCATACCACACTGAGACGCAGTTGGTGAGTAAGCTCTCAATGGTACAGTGGTAAAAGTCCATCAGTATCTTGGGACAGAGGAGAGCTTTCTTGATGCTCCACAGGAAATAAAGGCGCTGTTGTGCCTTTTTGATCAGGATGGAGGAGTTCAGAGACCAGGTGAGATCCTCGGAAATACGGACACCAAGGAACTTGAAGCTTGATACACGTTCCACTACAGCTCCGTTGATGTAGATGGGGACATGAGTGTGGCTCCTAGCATGCCTGAAGTCCACAATGATCTCCTTGGTCTTCTGGGTGCTCAGGACCAGGTTGTTATCGGCACATCACGCGGCCAGGTGCTGGACCTCGTCCCTGTATGCCTGATAGAGGTTCATCAAATTATGAGAGGCAAAGACAGAGTAGAAAACCAATATCTTTATTGTCAGAGTTGAAATATTTTATTGAATACTAGATACTAGGTGGATGCTTTCCAGGTGTCATGGATTCTTGATTACCTGACTGGCAGACCACAGTACGTGTGCTTGCAACAGTGTGTGTCCGACAGAGTGATCAGCAGGCACTGAGGCTCCACAGGGGACTGTCTTGTCTCCCTTTCTCTTCACCATTTACACCTCGGACTTCAACTACTGCACAGAGTCTTGTCATCTTCAGAAGTTTTCGGATGACTTTGCCATAGTTGGATGCATCAGCAAGGGAGATGAGGCTGAGTACAGGGCTACGGTAGGAAACTTTGCTTTGTCACATGGTGTGAGCAGAATTATCTGCAGCTTAATGTGAAAAAGACTAAGGAGCTGGTGGTAGACCTGAGGAGAGCTAAGGTACCGGCGACCCCTGTGTCCATCCAGGGGGTCAGTGTGGACATGGTGGAGGATTACAAATACCTGACAATAAACTGGACTGGTCAAAGAACACTGAGGCTGTCTACAAGAAGGGTCAGAGCCGTCTCTATTTCCTGAGGAGACTGAGGTCCTTTAACATCTGCCGGACGATGCTGAGGATGTTCTACGAGTCTGTGGTGGCCAGTGCTATCATGTTTGCTGTTGTGTGCTGGGGCAGCAGGCTGAGGGTAGCAGACACCAACAGAATCAACAAACTCATTCGTAAGGCTAGTGATGTTGCGAGGATAGAACTGGACTCTCTGATGGTGGTGTCTCAAAAGAGGATGCTGTCCAAGTTGCATGCCATCTTGGACAATGTCTCCCATCCACTACATAATGTACTGGGTGGGCACAGGAGTACATCCAGCCAGAGACCCATTCCACCGAGATGCAGCACTGAGCGTCATAGGAAGTCATTCCTGCCTGTGGTCATCAAACTTTACAACTCCTCCCTTGGAGGGTCAGACACCCTGAGCCAATAGGCTGGTCCTGAACTTATTTCCTGGCATAATTTACATATTACTATTTAACTATTTACGGTTTTATCACTATTTAATTATTTATGGTGCAACTGTAATGCAAACCAATTTCCCCCGGGATCAATAAAGTATGACTATGACTATAACATCTAAAACTAGAAGGCACGTTTGTGAGATGGAGCGGGGGGGCGGGATGTTCAAAGGGGATGTTCAGGTCAAGATTTTATTTGCTTCCTGGAGTGGTGGTGGAGGCAGATACTATAGAGGCCTTTAAGCAGCTCTTGTTCATGGGTGTGCAGGTAATAGTGGGATATGGACATTGTGTAGGCAGAAGGGAATAATTTAGTTAGGTAGTTGGTAACCATTTTAGTTAGTTTGGCACAACATCGATGGCCAAGGGGTCTGTTCCTGTGCAGTCCTGTTCTTTGTCATGTTCTCTCTGTATAAAGGCACTTGGGAAAGTTAGAAAGCCTGATCAAGGTGAAATCTGCATCTCCCAATTGACCTCACCATGGTCCTTACACCTCCCTGTGTGTCTGCATTGCACTGGTAAACCTATATTTTGCATTCTGTTCTTTCTTTTTTCTCTTTTGTACAACCTCGATACACCAATATGTGTAATGATCTGTCTGGATGGCACGCGAACAAAAAGCTTTTCACTGTATCTTGGTACACACACTGATTATCTTGTCATGACAATAAAGCAATTACCTTGAATTTCAAATTAGAGGTCTCAGCTATAGGAACGATATCAACTGTTTCAGAACCTAACTTCTCTGTAGATGTGATAAGATATTCTATTACTGTCAAAGATGTAAATAAGCTGGGATGGGCTTTAGGGACAGCGGGACGTAGAACAGTACAGCTCAGGAACAGGCCCTACAGCCCACAGTTTTGTGCTGATCCCATTAAATTGGTAATCAAATGGCCAAATAAACTATATTTTTTCTGCCTACACAATGTTCATATCCACCCCCCCATTTTCCTCACATTCCTGTGCCCATCTAAACAACTCTTAGAAATCCCTATGCTATGCTCCTTCCGAGTTTGTGAAGATTCTACATGACATCAAAACATTGGCAAACTTCCATCGATGTGTAGTGGAGAGTATACTGATTGGCTGTGTCACAGACAACACCAATGCCCTTGAATGGAAAATCATACAAAATATCATAGATATGGCCCAGTGCATCAAGGGTAAAGCCATCCCTACATGTGAGCACATCTACACAAAATATTGTATGAAAGCAGCACCCATCATCAGGGTCTCCACCACCCAGGACATGCTCTCTTCTCGCTGCTGCCATCAGGAAGAAGGAACAGGAGCCTCAGGACTCACCACCAGACTCAGGAACAATTATTACCCCTCAACATACAGGTTTGCGAACCAAACTGGATATTTCACTCAACTTCGCTTGCCCTGTCATTGAAATATTTCCCATAATCTATGGGCTCACTTTCAAGGCCTCTTCATCTCATGCTCTCAATATTATTTATTTATTTAGATTATGAGGACACTCAGTCCTCGTTTATTGTCATTTAGAAATGTTATTTCTAAATTCTAAATTGTTATTTATTTATTTATTTGTATTTTCATAATGTGTTGTCTTTTGCACATTGGTTGAATGCTCAAACTGGTGCAGTCATTCACTGATTCTATTATGGTTATTATTCTATTATGGATTTACTGAGTATGCCCACAAGAAAATGAATCTCAGGGTTTCTTATGGTGATATATTTCTACTTTGATAATAAATTTATTTTGAACTTTAACACCAGGGGAGAAGATGGTGACGCGACGCAGCTTGCGCGGCCACTCCGGTGATGATATCTGTTATCTGTCAAGTAGGGGACTGTGCACAATCCTGATTTAATGGAGACAGATGTAAGAGCATAGCGGAACATCTGGAAAACTTCTGAAATGTCTGCTTTGCTACCGCTGCTACTGTGTGGTAACCGGAATCTCTGGAGCTGAAGGCCTCGAAATCCTCGGCTTTGCGTGTTCCAGTGGCCGGGGTGAGGTCGAAGGCGCTCGGGAGGCTGTATCGGAGAGGCTGCTTGGAAGGTCGAAGTACTTGGATGGATGGACTCAGTGCCGGCTGTGGTCGGCTGCTTCCAAGGTATCAGCAAGTTGACGGTGCCTGGAGGTTTACGGCAGGGAGTTTCCCCCTTTTGCCGCCTGCTATCAGGGACTCGGGAGTCGATCGACTCTGGGACTTTGAGACTTTTTTTTACTGTGCCTATGGACAGTTCTTCATCAAATTATGGTATTGCTTTGCACTGCTGTAACTATATGTTATAATTATGTGGTTTTGTCAGTGGTAGTCTTTGGTCTGTCTTGTTTTCTGTGATATCATGCCGGAGAAACATTGTATCATTTCTTAATGCACGTATGCATTTCTAAATGACAATAAAAGAGGACTGAGTGTTCTCATAATCTAATCTAATCTAATGTATCTGCCTCTACCATCACCTCAGCCAATGCGTTCCAGACACACACCACTCTCTGTAACAAAATTGCCCCTCGCATCTCATTTAGGAGAGAGAAAACAGGGAACCGGTTAGCCTGACATCGGTGGTGGGAAAGATGCTGGAGTCAATTATAAAAGATGAAATTACGACACATTTGGATAGCAGTAACAGGATAGATCTGAGTCAGCATGGATTTACGAAAGGGAAATCGTGCTATTTTTAAAGATTTTTTTTAGGTTATGAGGACACTCAGTCCTCGTTTATTGTCATTGAGAAATGCATACATGCATTAAGAAATGATACAATGTTCCTCCAGAGTGATATTGCAAAAAAAACAGGACAAACCAAAGACTAACACTGACAAGACCACATAATTATAACATATAGTTACAGCAGTGCAAAGCAATACCATAATTTGATAAAGAGCAGACCATGGGAACGGTAAAAAAAAGTCTCAAAGTCCCGATCGACTCCCGATAGTCTGGATAGCAGGCGGCAGAAGGGAGAAACTCTCTCTGCCATGAACCTCCAGGCACCAACAACTGTCGATGCATTGGAAGCACCCGACCACAGCCGACCCTGAATCCATCTGAAAACTTCGAGCCTCCGACCAGCCCTTCGGCACCGAGCACCGAGCACCATCTCTGCCGAGTTCCTGATCCCATCCCGGCCGCCGAGCAACAAGCAAAGCCAAGGATTCGTGGCCTTCCCCTCCGGAGATTCTGGATCACACAGTAACAGCGGCAGCGAAAAAGGCATTTCAGAAGTTTCTCCAGATGTTCCTCCGTTCTCTCACATCTGTCTCCATCAAATCAGGATTGTGCATGGCACCCTACTTGACAGATACAGATATCATTCACCGGAGAGGCCGCGCAAGCTGCGTCGCACCGCCATCTTCTCCTCTTGACTAATCTTCTGGAATTTTTTGAGGATGTAACTACGAAAATGGACAAGGGAGAGCCAGTGGATGTAGTGTACCTGGACTCTCAGAAAGCCTTTGATAAAGTCCCACATAGGAGATTAGTGGGCAAAATTAGGGCACATGGTATTGGGGGCAGAGTACTGACATGGATTGAAAATTGGCTGGCTGACAGAAAACAAAGAGTAGCAATTAACGGGTCCCTTTCGGAATGGCAGGCGGTGACCAGTGGGGTACCGCAGGGTTCAGTGCTGGGACCGTAGCTGTTTACAATATACATTAATGATTTAGATGAAAGGATTAAAAGTAACATTAGCAAATTTGCAGATGACATAAAGCTGGGTGGCAGTGTGATATGTGAGGAGGATGTTATGAGAATGTAGGGTGACTTGGACAGGCTGGGTGAGTGGGCGGACGCATGGCAGATGCAGTCTAATGTGGATAAATGTGAGGTTATCACTTTGGTGGTAAGAACAGGAAGGCAGATTATTTAAATGGAGTCAAGTTAGGAAAAGGAGAAGTACAACGAGATCGAGGTGTTCTTGTACATCAGTCACTGAAAGCAAGCATGCAGGTACAGCAGGCAGTGAAGAAAGCTAATGGCATGCTGGCCTTCATAACAAGGGGAATTCAGTATAGGAGCAAAGAGGTCCTTCTGCAGCTGTACAGGGCCCTAGTGAGACCACACCTGGAGTATTGTGTGCAGTTTTGGTCTCCAAATTTGAGGAAGGACATTCTTACTATTGAGGGAGTGCAGTGTAAGTTTCACAAGGTTAATTCCCGGGATGGCGGGACTGTCATATGTTGAAAGATTGGAGCGACTGGGCTTGTATACATTGGAATTTAGAAGGATGAGAGGGGATCTGGTTGAAACATATAAGATTATTAAGGGATTGGGCACGCTGGAGGCAGGATGGGTGAGTCCAGAACCAAAGGCCACAGTTTAAGAATAAGGGGTAGGCCATTTAGAACAGAGTTGAGGAAAAACTTTTTCACCCAGAGAGTGGTGGATATGTGGAATGCTCTGCCCCAGAAGGCTGTGGAGGCCAAGTCTCTGGATGCTTTCGAGAAAGAGATGGATAGAGCTCTTAAAGATAGCGGAATCAAAGGTTATGGGGATAAGGCAGGAACGGGATATTGATTGTGGATGATCAGCCATGATCACAGTGAATGGTAGTGCTGGCTCGAAGGGTCATATGGCCTACTCCTGCACCTATTGTCTATTGTCTATTTGAACTTAGCCCCTCTCACCTTCAACGCATGCCCTGTGGTATTAAACGTTTCAACCCTGGGAAACCGATACTGTCGATCTACTCTATCTCAGCCTCTCAAAAACTTGTAAACCTCTGTCAGATCTCCCCTCAGTTTCCGCCAGTGCAGAGAAAACCAACACGTTTATCCAAGATCTCATTATAGTGCACGCACTTTGAAGGGGCTAGATGGCGAAGAGTAGGAATGTGGCAAGACCATTGTAAGTGTCACTGATTAGAGGACAATACAGCAGAAACAAACATATTAACTCAACCTTCTTTCCTTTTCCTCACCTGTCCCCATCACCCTTTCCTCCCTCTTTCAAAGTTCAAAGCTATTTTCGAAGTATGTATATGTCACTGTATGCCATCTTGAGATTCATTTTCTTGCAGACATTTACAGAAAAGTGAAGAAATACAACAGAGTTTATGAATCTGCATTCTCACTGTGCCTACAATCAGCACCCATATATACCTGTCCCATTTTATCCTCCCCACATTCCCATCAAACCTCTCCCCATTGTCCACCACTCAACTACACACTGGAAGCAATGTAATCTTGGAATTGAGGAGGTGACCAATGCACTGGGGAGAAACCCAAGCGGGCACAGGGAGAACATGCAGACTCCACACACCCACACACACCCAGTGCCCAAGGTCAGGATCAAACCCCTGTTGCTGGAGTTATAAGGTTGCAACTGCACCACCATGTCACCCCAGCACGTAGAACACTACAGCACAGTGTGCCAAACCTTCAACCAACCCCAAGATCAACCTTATCCTACCTTCCCACATGGCTCTCCATCTTCCTTTCATTCATGGCCCGTCTAAGAGTCTCTTAATTGTGCCTGATGTATCTGCCTCTATCATCACCCTGGAAGCTCGTTTCATGCACCCACCACTCCCTGTTTAAAACATCCACCCCTGACATCCCCACTATGCTTTCCTTGGAGCTGTGCTCCCTGCTGCATCCTGGTAAATCTCATCTGCACCCTCTCTAATTCTTCTACATTCCTCTAATAATGAAGTGACCTGATCTGAACTCTATACTCCGAGTGTGGTCTAACTCAGATTTTTCGAGCTGCATCATATCTCAAATAACCTTTTGTTTTCACAACAAAGAGGAGCTAATGTACAGCAATTGCTTATTTTACAAATGAACTGTAATATACATTGTTTATTTTTGCTTTAAACAGTCTGTTTTATCGTGCATGCGATCAATGGTTAAATTGATAGCTTGGATTCAGAATTGCTTTGCCATAGGAGACAGAGGTTATAGATTTAAAGCTGTTATTCTGGCAGGAGATCTGTGAGCATTTAAGATGTTCTACAGTGCTGAGAACTTTACAGATTTTGATATACGGTGGATTCCAGTTAATTGGGACACATTGGGAACAGTACAGGTTGGCCCAGTTAAGTGGCTGCCCCAATTAAGACCATAAGATGTAGGAGCAGAAGTAGACCATTCAGCCCATTGAGACTGCTCTGCCATTCAATCATGGCTGATCCAATTTTTCCAGTGATCCCCACTTCCCCGTCTTCTCCCCATACTCTTTGATGCCCTGGCTAATCAAGAACCTACCTATTTCTGCCTTAAATGCACCCAATGACTTGGCCTCCACAGCCACTTGTGGCAACAAATTCCACAGGTTTACCACCCTCTGACTTAAGTAATTTCTCTGCACTTCTGTTCTAAATGGACGTTCTTCAATCCTGAAGTCATGTCTTCTTGTCTTGGACTCCTTTTCCATGGGAAGTAACTTTGCCCTATCTAATCTGTTTGGCCTTTTAACATTCAGAATGTTTCTATGAGATCGCCCCTCACTCTCCTGAACTCCAAGGAATACAGCCCAAGAGCTGCCAGACGTTCTTCATACGGTAACCCTTTCATTCCTGGAGTCATTCGCGTGAATCTTCTCTGAACTCTCTCCAATGTCAATATATCCTTTCTAAAATAAGGCGCCCAAAACTGCATACAATGCTCCAAGTGTGGTCTCACGAGTACCTTATAGAGCCTCAACGTCACATCCCTGCTCTTATATTCTATACTTCTAGAAATGAATGCCAACATTGTATTCGCCTTCTTCACCATCGACTCAACATAAAGGTTAACCTTTAGGGTATCCTGCACAAGGACTCCCAAGTCCCTTTCATTTTGCATTCTCTCCCCATCTAAATAATAGTCTGCCCATTTATTTCTTCCACCAAAGTGCAAGACCATACACTTTCCATAACACAGGAGCAGAATCAGGCCATTCAGCCCATTGAGTCTGCTGAGCCATTCCTTCATGTCTTATTTATTTTCCCTCTCAACCCCATTCTCCTGCTTTCGCCCCGTGACTAATGAGAACCCATCCACCTCCCCTTTAAATATACTCAATGAGGTAAAGATATATTTAGTGACAGGACCCCTTTGGAGATGGCAGAAGTTGTGGAGGATAATGTGTTGGATGTGGAGAGTGATAGGGTGGTAGGTAAGGACAAGAGGGACTCTATTACTACCATGAAAAAAAAAAGCTGCAGATGCTGGAAATCCAAAGCAACACTCACAAAATACTGGAGGAACTCAGCAGGTCGGGCAGCATCTATGGAAAAGGTATCGAAGTTTCGGGCCGAGACATTTCATCAGTTCTGCTAGACAGTCTTGGCCTGAAACATTGACTGTTTACTCTTTTCCATAGATGCTATCACTATTACAGAAGATGGGGTGAGTGCCAGTACGGGAGATGGAGGAGATGCGTGTGAAAGCAGCATCAATATTACAGGGAGGGACCCTGTTCTTTAAAGGAGGACATCTCTGATATCCTGGAATGATGTCGCAGAGGCAGTAAGGAACTGAGAAAAGGGAATAGCAGTTTTACAGGAGACGGGGTGGGAAGAGGTGTGGTTGAGATAACCATGGGAATCGGTAGGTTTATAAAAATGGCGATTGACAGTTTGTCCCCAGAGATGGAGGCAGAGAGATCAAGAAAGCAGAGGTAGGTGTCAGGGATGGACCAAGTGCATTGAAGGGCAGGAAGTTAGAGGCGTATTTGATGAAATTGACGAGCTCAGTGGAGGAAGAGTTGGGGAGTATAACTGGGGAAGGCTTCGAACATAGACTGTTCTACATAGCCGATGAAATGGCAAGCATAGCTTGGATAGATTGGACAGCCAAAGACATTATCCCCAGAATGAAAATGGCTAATACAAGTGGGCATAGTTTTAAGGAGATTGGAGGAAAGCCCAGGGGAAGTGTCAGAGGTAGGTTTTTTAACACAGAGAGATGTGGGTGCGCGGGTGCCCTGCCAGGGGGTCATGCTAGAGGCAGATACTTTCAGACTATTTAAGAAGCTCATAGATAGACACATAGATGATAGCCAAATGGGGGGCTATGTAGGAGGAAAGGGTTAGATTGATCTTAATAGGTCAAAAGGCCGACACAACATAATGGAACGAATGGCCTGTACCATGCTGTAATGTTCTTATGTTCTATGTTAAAGTACGTCTGTGTTACCTGACGCTATTCGCAGCATTTATGGTAAAATAAAGAAAACAGTAGAATTTATGAAAAGCTATACATAAGGAAAAACAGAGACCGACCAACAGCCACTGTGCAAAAGAAAACAAATTGTGCACAACAAAAAGTGCTACTGAGAACGTGAGTTGTAGAGTTCAGTTCTGGGTAGTGAAATGGTAGATGGAGTTTGATATGGGCAGGTAGGAGGTAATAAACTTTGAGAGGCCAAATGAAGAGGCAAAGTGTGCACTTAGTGGCAGGACCCTTCACAGCGATGATGTACAGAAGCATCTTGGGGTAATTTTTGAGTACGCAGCTTCTTCCCCTTTGCCACGTGATTCCTGAATGGTGCCCGAGAGCATGAGAACTACCTCACTATTTTGGTCTCATTTTGCACTATCTATTTACTTATAAATATTTCTGATTGTTACGATGATGCCAAGATGCATCCTAGTGTATATCTCAGCATCATTCTGACCTTTCCTGATTTTTTTTGTCTATTGCACTGCTGCCAGAGAGTAGCAAATTCCACACTTGTCAGTGAAAATAAACCTTCGCAACACACACACACACACACACACACACAATGCTGGAGGAGCTCAGCAGGTCAGACAGCATCCACGGAGAGGAATAAACAGTCAACATTTCGTGCTGAGACCCTTGATTAAAAGCTGAATATGATATTGATTTTGAAACTGATGTTAATACAGTAAATATTCTTTTATCCTATTGATTATCAGCAGGGTAAGAAGCTACTCTACATTCAGTCTAATACATAGTAACATCAGGGCTGCGGAAAGGATTATTGGTGTGAAGCTGCCCTCGATCCAGGACTTATGTGCATCTAGAGTCAGGAAGCGAGCAAGCAGCATCATTGTAGATCCATCACACCCTGGACATCACCTGTTCCAACTCCTTCCTTCTGGTAGGTGCTTTAGATCCCTGTATGCCAGGACAAATAGGTACAAGAGCAGTTTCTTTCCGTATGCCATCAGCCTTATGAACACTTGAATTTTAGTCTATTATAAACCAAGTCCACCTGTACATACACTGGTATACCTCATTATATATAGTCCATGATTATTTGCACTATTGTTTTGTTTGCTTTTTGATTCTGTACAGCGAGAGCTTAGGGAAACCGGCATCAAATTCCTTGTATGTGTCCATATACTTTGCGATAATAAAGGATTCTGATTTTTGCAATGAACAAAGTTCATTTGTAAACCACTGATCTTACCATAAACATTTGTACAGTATGAGTGATTTTTTTTCAATGAACAAGGTCTAATTATAGGAAGAAATAATCGATTTAACAAAAACAGGGCTTATTTTTACAGTAAACGATGCCCATATATATACCAGATGTCTGCAACAGATCTGGTCTATTTATACAGCAGAGTCTGTTTCATAACAAAGTCTACTCCTTCGACAAACAAGATCCTTTATTGCAGATAACGGATAATTTTGCAAGTCTCTTTGCTTAGTAGAGGGAGTCCACAAAAAAAAACAAACAGATCTCCAAACTGGACCAAGGTTACATGACATTTATTTGGGCAGGATTATCAGTAAAAAATAATGAGACAAGAGTAGGTATAGCTCCCTGAAAATGACTACACAGGTTGATAGGGTTGTTACTTGGTCTGAAACGTCGACTGTTTATCCCCAACATCTTTACGCCGTTAAACTCCTCCAGCACATTATGTGCATTGCTCTACATTTCCAGCATCTGCAGTACCTCTTGTGCATATGCCTTTGTTAGTTGAGGCATTGAGTTTAAAGGTTCAAAGTAAATTTATTATCAAAATACAAATATGTCACCATATACAAACCCGAGATTCATTTTCTGGCATGCATACTCAAAAACTCCATAATAGAATAATAACCATAACAGAAAGACTTCACCAATATATGTCATGAAATTTGTTGTTTTGTGGCAGCAGTACAGTGCAATACATTAAATGCATACTCTCAGCTGCAATTAGGAATATAAAAAAAGACAGAGCTCAGAGTAAATCTACAAGGTAGTGTTCATGGGTTCCTGGGTTCGGAAGACGGAGGAGGGGAAGAAGCTATTCCTAAAGCATGGAGTGATTGTCTTCTTGCTCCTGTATCTCCTCTCCGATGGTAGTCATGAGAAGATGGTAATTCTGGATGGTGAGGGTCCTTCGTGATGGATGCTGCATTCTTGAGGTATCTTCCTTTGAAGGCATCCTTCATTGATAGGAATAGAACCCATAATGGAGATGGTTGTGTTTGCAACAGCTTTCTAAGATCCTGTGCCATGATCCAACCACTCAACATGCTCTCCACGGTACATCTGCAGAAATTTGCTAGAGTCTTTGGTGACGTGCCAATACTCCCCAAACTCCTGATTGAGTAGAACCACTAGCATGTCTTCTTCACAATTGCATCAGTACATTCATCCCAGGACAAAACATGAGAGCTGTTGACATCCAGGAACCTGACACAGCTCACCCTTTCCATTGCAGATCCCTCAGTGGGGAGGGGTGTGTGTTTGACTTTCCCTTCCTGAAGTCCACAATCAATTCCTGGGTTTTAATGATGCGGAGTACAAGGTTGTTGTTGTGACACCGCTCAGCCTGCCAATGTATCTCACTCCTACCACCTGCTGCGTCGTCGATGAAATGAGAGGTGGGGTCTGAGCTGAGTCTACCTGGCAGTCGTGAGTGTGGAGACAGCAGAGCAATGGGTTGAGCACACATCCTTGAGTGTGCCGGTGTTGGATTGTCAGTGAGGACGAGGTGTTATTTCTGATGTGCACTGACCGTGATCACTCGATGAGGAAGTCAAGGATCCAGTTGCAGGATTTCCCGGTGGCTCCTTATTGACTTCCTATTCCCATTCTGACATGACCTTTCATGGTCATTTGCATTGCCACGACGAGGGCAAGCTCAGGTTGCAGGAGCAACAAATTCCATCTACTCCATCCTGCTGGCCTGAAATTTGATGTCTCAATGTTTTCGGCCAAGACTCTTCATGAAAACTGGAAAGGAAGGGGGAAGAATCCAGGATAAGAAGGTGGGGCTTAGGGAGTAGTACAAGCTGGCCGGTGATAGATGAGATCCGGTGAGGAGGGAGGTGGATAGGTGGGGGAGAAGGGCTGAAGCTGGGAGTCGATTGGTGAAAGAGGCAGAGGGTTAAAGAAGAAGGAATCTGATTGGAGAAATCAGTGGGCCATGGAAGAAAGGGAAGAAGGAGGGGAAGCAGAGGGCAGGTGAAGAAATCAGAAGGGGTAAGAGAGGAGCCAGAGATGGAGAATGTAAAAACACTGAAGGGAGAGGGAGGAGAAGTCAATATTCATGCCACCAGGTTGGAGGCTACCAGACAGAATATGAGGCGTTGCTCCTCCAACCTGAATGTGATCCTGCAAGTTAGCACAATCCTGAGATCTGGGGAGATTCCAGAATGCAGTGAGCTCCCGGGTTACAGGGAGAAAATCTTTCGTTACAGGGCGATCCCTTGGGAAACAGGAAGCGGTCTGTTAATTAGAGAATGAAGTAACAAACCAAGTGGCAGAAGATACGAAACAGACAGGATTCAGTAACAAGAGGAGCCAAGATAATATCTCCGCTAAAAATAGCAAAGGCCAAATCGAGTTCAAGCTGTCCATCAAGACTATCGACAGGACTCGACTGGCTGTTGGAAAGGTGCTGTCTTTCACAGGAAGCTTAGTCTGTACCTTCCAGTTGCAAAAATATCTTTGGGGCCACTATTTTGGAGGAGAGTTCAAAATGCATTTATTACAGATGTCTTTGATCCTAAATACCGTACAACTTTGAGATTCATTTCCAAGCATTTACAGGAAAATCACAGATGGTTGTGGAGACGAAGTCATCAGATATATTTCAAAGTCCAATGTAAATTTATTATCAAAGTACATATATGTCAGCATATACAATCCTGAGATTGTATATGGGCATACTCAATAAATCTATAGAATAATAACCATAGCTGAATCAATGAAAGACCACCCATCTTGGGCATTCAGCCAGTGTGCAGAAGACAACAATCTGTACAAATACCATAAGAAAGAAATAATATAAATAAATAAATAAGCAATAAATATTGAGAACCTGAGATGAGGAGTCATTGAAAGTGAGTTCGTTGGTTGTGGAAACATTTCAATGATGGACAAGTAAAAGTATTTAAAGCAGAGGCTGATAGGTTCTTGGTTAGTCAGGGTGTGAAAGGTTACAAGAAGAAGGCAGGAGAATGAGGTTGAGGTGGATTATAAACCAACCATGGTGGAATAATAAAGCATACTCAATGGACCAAATGGCCTAATTCTGCTCCTATGTCTTGTGGTCGTATGGCCTGAAGAAGAAACACAATGGAATTTACAACGAACTATATACTCTACCCAGCGATTCAAGAACAGCTTCCTTCCCTCTGCCATCTGATCCCTGAATGGACGTTGAAGCTTTGGACACTACCTCACTTTTTATAACATACAGTATTTCTGTTTTTGCACTTTTTAAAAATCTATTCAATATACGTAATTGATTTACTTGTTTATTTATTATTTTATTTTATTTATTATCATTTTTTGCTCTCTCTGCTAGATTATGTATTGCACTGAACTGGTGCTGCTAAGTTAACAAATTTCACATCACACGCCGGTGACAATAAACCTGATTCTGATTCTGGTACACACAAAGACTGACAGCCAACGCGCGAAAGAAGACAAACCGCGCAAATGAAAAAGTACCGAGAACCCGAGTTGTAAAGAGTCCCTGACAGTGAGTCTGTGCTATTTGGTTCAGAGTTGAGATGGGTGAAGTTCTTCATGCTGGTGGTTGAAAGGTAATACTTGCCCCTGAACCTGGTGGTGTGGTACCTTCTGCCTGATGTTTGTAGTGAGAAGAAAAGCAAGGATTTAATGTTGAGACTTGATAAAGCACTGGTGAGGCCTCACTTGGAGTATTGTGAGCAGTTTTGGGGCTCCTATCTTAGAAAATATGTGTTGACACTGAGAGGGTTCAAAGGAGGTTCACAAAATTATGTTAGGACTGAACAGCTTGTCATATGAAAAACGTTTGATGGCTCTGGGCCTGTATTCACTGGAATTCAGAAGAATGAGGGGTGACCTAATGGAACCTATTGAATGGCAAAAGGCCTTGGTAGCGTGGATATGGAGAGGCTGTTTACCATGGTGTGAGAGTCTAGGACCAGAGGATTCAGCCTCAGAATAGAGAGGTTTCTTTTTAGAATGGAGATGAGAAAGAATTTTAGTCAGGGAGCGCTGAATCTACGGAATTCATTGCCACACGCAGCTGTGGAGGCCAAGTCTTTATGTATAGTTAAGCCAGAGGTTGATATATTCTTGATTGATCAAGGCATGAAGAGATATGGGAAGAAGGGAGGAGATTGGGGCTGAGAGGAAAAATGAATCAGCTATGGTGATCCTGCTGTGTATATTCTTTCCCCACAAGGGGCACAGACTCAGAAAATGTCTGAATTGATTCAAATCGCTTCAATCGGGAATGAAGCATCTCCCTCTCTTTAAATATTCTTTGTTTCCAGCCTTGCCTCTCTTTCCCCCTGTCACTCACTTACATTCTGCCTTGTCCCCTTTCTCCTCTGTCCCCTTCCTCTTCCACCTGACCTCCTTGCACCTTCCATTCCCAGTACCCCCTCCCATCCTTGACTACCCCTCCACCTTCCGTCATTCCTCGCCTCCCACCCTTCGACATTCTCCCTCAGTAACCCCTCTCCCCACTATCCCTTCCCTCTCAATCCTACTCCAACCATTAACTCTCCCTCCACTCTCACCTTCTCCCCATCCCACCTCCCTCTCCCCCTTTCACCACCTTCTCCCACAATCCCCACTCCCTCTCTTCCTCTCCCCCACTCCCTGCTCTCCCTTTCACTCCCTTCTATCTCACTGCCCACCCTACCTCTCCCACCCCTTGTACAACCAACCCCTCTCTACCTTCTTCGGCTTCCCCATCCCCTTCCACTCCCGTCCCCCGTTCTTCTCATCAGGCTTCTCTCCTTCTGTCCCCCTTCAAACCCACCCTCCCCTCTCCATGCGCCCCTCTTCTTCTGCCCTCACCCCTTCTCCATCTCCCCCTCTCCTTCAGTCCTTCTCGTTGTCAGACCCCCTCCCCCCTCACCTCCCCGCCCCTCCTCTCCCTCACAACCACACTCCACTCCACACCTATTCTCTTGTTCCCCCCCATCCTCTCACTCCCACCTGATCCACGCCACCCCGCCCTCCCGTTGTCCCCGGGCTAACTCTCTCTTTCCATCCCGCACAGATGCTGAAGGGTGAGGGGGGAGCCCTGCGGAAGGTGGGCTCCGAGGGTTGCCTGCTCGACTGCCAGACCTCGCCATGGCCCCGGCGGCTGCTGCGATGGCGCAAGCACCCATCGGCCGGGTGTGCGGTGGCTGGGGCCGCCGAGGCAGGGACTGGGTCCGGGGCCGGGACGGCGACCCGAGTGGGTCCGGAGCGGCCGGTGGTGATTCCTGAGGTGCGCATCCAGCGGGACTACAGCCTCAGCGTGGACACCTTGCACCAGCTGGCGGCAGCCAGCCCGGAGGAGTCAGACGTCGAACGGAGCTGCGAGAGCCTGGGCCCACCCTGCCGCCTGGGCGTAGCCGAGCCCAGCATGCGGCGGACTTACAGCGACGGCAACCTGTCCCGGGCCGGCGGTGAGAGCCGGCCGTTCGCCTCCGGATACCAGCTTGGCAGCAAGCAGAAGGCAGAGAGCGGCTGGAGTCTCCCTTCCCCGAAGACACTGCGCAAGGAGCGAGCATTGGGCCGAGTGGCCGCGGCCAAGGAACACCTGCGCTCCCTCTTCACCGGATCTCGTAAGGTGAGGTGAGGGAAGGGGGTGGTTCAGGGGACGTCGGCCATTCGGCCCCACACTCACTGCTGTCCTCAGTCGTCCTTCAGCCTCCTCCTAAATACTAAATATTTCCATTCTTCACTGTTTAAGCTCAACTTTATTGTCATAGGCGAATCCAAGATCTCACACTCACACAACATCAATGCCACCTGTAAGATCAACTTTAGCAGCTTCTGCAAACATGACAACACAAACTTAACGAATTATAAAGATTAACTTTATTTTTCACGTGTCATAGTCATAGTCATACTTTATTGATCCTGAGGGAAATTGGTTTTCGTTACAGTTGCACCATAAATAATTAAATAGTAATAAAACCATAAATAGTTAAGCAGTAATATGTAAATTATGCCAGGAAATAAGTCCAGGACCAGCCTATCAGCTCAGGGTGTCTGACCCTCCAAGGGAGGAGTTGTAAAGTTTGATGGCCACAGGCAGGAATGACTTCCTGAACTTGGACAGCATCCTCTTTTCGGACACCACCGTCAGAGAGTGCATATCAAAACATCCAGTGAAATGCAGGGCCTGAGCTTGTGCCGGGCGTTGCCCACAAGTGTCATCATGCTTCTGGCACCAACATAACACGCCCACGACTCACTAACCCTAACCTGTACATCTTTGGAATGTGGGAGGAAACCAGAGTACCCGGAGGAAATCCACGCGGTCACGGGGAAGAAAGTACAGATAGTGGCGGAAATTGAACCTGAGTTGCCGCTGTTAGGCTATCCATTACCTACTGTACCACGCTGGCATAGTTCCCTCTTGTGTCCGGCTATCCGTTACCTACTGTACCACGCTGGCATAGTTCCCTCTTGTGTCCGGCTATCCGTTACCTACTGTACCACGCTGGCATAGTTCCCTCTTGTGTCCGGCTATCCGTTACCTACTGTACCACGCTGGCATAGTTCCCTCTTGTGTCCGGCTATCCGTTACCTACTGTACCACGCTGGCATAGTTCCCTCTTGTGTCCGGCTATCCGTTGTCTACTGTACCACGCTGGCATAGTTCCCTCTTGTGTCCGGCTATCCGTTGTCTACTGTACCACGCTGGCATAGTTCCCTCTTGTGTCCGGCTATCCGTTGTCTACTGTACCACGCTGGCATAGTTCCCTCTTGTGTCCGGCTATCCGTTGTCTACTGTACCACGCTGGCATAGTTCCCTCTTGTGTCCGGCTATCCGTTGTCTACTGTACCACGCTGGCATAGTTCCCTCTTGTGTCCGGCTATCCGTTACCTACTGTACCACGCTGGCATAGTTCCCTCTTGTGTCCGGCTATCCGTTACCTACTGTACCACGCTGGCATAGTTCCCTCTTGTGTCCGGCTATCCGTTACCTACTGTACCACGCTGGCATAGTTCCCTCTTGTGTCCGGCTATCCGTTACCTACTGTACCACGCTGGCATAGTTCCCTCTTGTGTCCGGCTATCCGTTACCTACTGTACCACGCTGGCATAGTTCCCTCTTGTGTCCGGCTATCCGTTACCTACTGTACCACGCTGGCATAGTTCCCTCTTGTGTCCGGCTATCCGTTACCTACTGTACCACGCTGGCATAGTTCCCTCTTGTGTCCGGCTATCCGTTACCTACTGTACCACGCTGGCATAGTTCCCTCTTGTGTCCGGCTATCCGTTACCTACTGTACCACGCTGGCATAGTTCCCTCTTGTGTCCGGCTATCCGTTACCTACTGTACCACGCTGGCATAGTTCCCTCTTGTGTCCGGCTATCCGTTACCTACTGTACCACGCTGGCATAGTTCCCTCTTGTGTCCGGCTATCCGTTACCTACTGTACCACGCTGGCATAGTTCCCTCTTGTGTCCGGCTATCCGTTACCTACTGTACCACGCTGGCATAGTTCCCTCTTGTGTCCGGCTATCCGTTACCTACTGTACCACGCTGGCATAGTTCCCTCTTGTGTCCGGCTATCCGTTACCTACTGTACCACGCTGGCATAGTTCCCTCTTGTGTCCGGCTATCCGTTACCTACTGTACCACGCTGGCATAGTTCCCTCTTGTGTCCGGCTATCCGTTACCTACTGTACCACGCTGGCATAGTTCCCTCTTGTGTCCGGCTATCCGTTACCTACTGTACCACGCTGGCATAGTTCCCTCTTGTGTCCGGCTATCCGTTACCTACTGTACCACGCTGGCATAGTTCCCTCTTGTGTCCGGCTATCCGTTACCTACTGTACCACGCTGGCATAGTTCCCTCTTGTGTCCGGCTATCCGTTACCTACTGTACCACGCTGGCATAGTTCCCTCTTGTGTCCGGCTATCTGTTACCTACTGTGCCATTCTGGCATCGGGCCTTTTTTAGTACCAAATGACTCCAACGAAAACTATCCCTCATCTCCGATTTCCTATCCTGAGGCTGTTCCCTGAGTCCTGTCTTCCCACCCTGTCTATCCTCCATCGCACACAACATACAAAACCCACCAAAGCTATTTCAAATCTTCCCCACAGCCACAGTATGTAAGGCTGCTGCAAATGAGTTTTTGCTGCACCTGTGCAGACCTGTACTTGTTGTACGGAGGACACTGAACTCGAGTTTTGACCTTCTTGGTGAAAGGACTTCCATGGTGCCACTGGGGATGGAGGTTTGAGCACTCAGAGCCAGTGGGAGTGAAAGGTTTGATCATCTGCCATCTTGTCTATGAACAGAGGACATCACAGCACAGAACAGGCCTCTCAACCCATGATGTTGTGCTGGTATTTTAACCCTTCCCTCCTGCATAGCCCTCCATTTTTCTATCATCCATGTGCTGAGAGATTCTGAAATGCCCCTAGTGAAATTGCCTCAACCACTATCCCTGGCAGTGTGTTCTTTACAGCCACAACTCTCCGTGGAAGGAACACAGGCATCCTCCACACAATCATGTTAAAATGATTCAATAGACATTAGGTGCAGAAGTAGACCATTCGGCCCTTCGAGCCTGCACCGCCATTCTGAGATCATGGCTGATCATCTACTATCAATACCCGGTTCCTGCCTTGTCCCCATAACCCTTGATTCCTCTATCCATAAGATACCTATCTAGCTCCTTCTTGAAAGCATCCAGAGAACTGGCCTCCACTGCCTTCTGAGGCAGCGCGTTCCACACCTCCACAACTCTCTGGGAGAAGAAGTTCCTCCTCAACTCTGTCCTAAATGACCTACCCCTTATTCTTAACCCATGCCCTCTGGTACTGGACTCTCCCAGCATCTGGAACATATTTCCTGCCTCTATCTTGTCCAATTCCTTAATAATCTTTTATGTCTCAATCAGGTCGCCCCTCAATCTCCTTAATTCCAGCGTGTATAAGCCCAGTCCCTCTAATCTCTCTGCGTAAGACAGTCCGGACATCCCAGGAATTAACCTAGTGAACCTACGCTGCAATTCCCCTGGTATTATCCATTTCCACCCTGGGGAAAAGTCCCTGGCTGTCCACTTTATCTACTGCATGCTTCTTATCATCTTGTACTGCTCTATCAAGCCATCTCTCATTCTGCTTTGCTCCTACTTGCTCAGCCTTGCATAAGATATGCACCCTAATCCAGGCAGCATCTCCTCTGCACCCTCTGTAAAGCTTCCACATCCTTGCTCTGAGGAAGCAACCAGAACTGAATGCAATATTCCAACCGTGGTCTAACCAGAGTCCTTTAGGGCTGCAACATTACTTCATGGCTCTTGAACTCAGTGCCCTGACTACTGAGGGCTAACACACCGTATACATTCTTAACAACCCTATCAACGTCTGCAGCAACTTTGAAGGGTCTATGGATGTGAACCCCAAGATCCCTCTGTTGCTCTACACCGCCAAGAATTGTACCATTAACTCTGTTTTCCGCCTTCATATTCAACCTTCCAAAATTATCACTTCCCATTTTATCCCAATATAAGTAGTGTAACCCTATATACAGCACTGTGCAAAAGTATAAGCTGGGGTGCCTAAGACTTTTACACAGCACTGTATTAACTTTATGTATTGCACTGTACTGCTGCTGCAGCAAAAAATACTAATTTCATGACCTATGTGAGTGACAATAAACCTGATTCTGATACGGGTCTCTGTTGTGGACTGAGAGTGGGAAGGGGGCAGGGAGAGAGGAATTATGGTTGGAAAAAGGGGAAGAGAGAGGGGAGGGAATGGGAAGTACCAGAGAGACGTTCTGTAATGATCAGTAAGCTAATTGCTTGGAATCAAATGGACTTGCCTGGTGTCTCAGGGCTGGGTGAGTCTTCACCCCCACCCCTGGCACTCCTTCTCTGCCACCTGTTGCAGACGCCTCCCACAGTGCTCCACTCTCGCCATTCCCGACATCCTTTGCTCCTGCCAGATTTACAAATGCATATATATATGTATATGCACATACATACACAGATATATACATATATATATATATGTGTGTATGTGTGTGTGTGTGTGTGTGTGTGAGTGTGTGTATATGTATGCCTAAGATATTTGCATCTTCCTATCAATGCAAACTGTGTGTGTTATTGTAATGGATTGAGAACTGATTTACAGGAGCCTTCAGCCCTTCTAGTTCCCACTGGGATTGGATTAGGAACTGTATAATTTAATTGACTGTGTATGGACTCCCCACATCTCACTGCACTGAATATGAACTAATTGCCCATTCGGTAGCCTCATAATATATAGTCATAGTCATACTTTATTGATCCCAGGGGGAAATTGGTTTTCATTACAGTTGCACCATAAATAATAAATAGTCATAGAACCATAAATAGTTAAATAGTAATATGTAAATTATGCCAGTAAATTATGAAATAAATCCAGGACCAGCCTATCGGCACAGGGTGTCTGACCCTCCAAAGGAGGAGTTGTAAAGTTTGATGGCCACAGGCAGGAATGACTTCCTATGACGCTCTGTGCTGCATCTCGGTGGAATGAGTCTCTGGCTGAATGTACTCCTGTGCCCACCCAGTACATTATGTAGTGGATGGGAGACATTGTCCAAGATGGCATGCAACTTAGACAGCATCCTCTTTTCAGACACCACCGTGAGAGAGTCCAGTTCCATCTCCACAACATCACTGGCCTTATGAATGAGTTTGTTGATTCTGTTGGTGTCTGCAACCCTCAGCCTGCTGCCCCAGCATACAACAGCAAACATGATAGCACTGGCCACCACAGACTCGTAGAACATCCTCAGCATCATCCGGCAGATGTTAAAGGACCTCAGTCTCCTCAGGAAGTAGAGACAG
Source organism: Mobula birostris (assembly GCF_030028105.1). Lineage (NCBI taxonomy): Eukaryota > Metazoa > Chordata > Chondrichthyes > Myliobatiformes > Myliobatidae > Mobula > Mobula birostris. The sequence goes on from NC_092374.1 coordinate 201,501,234, forward strand.
CTCTAACCGTTCTTGTAGACAGCCTCAGGGTTCTTTGACCAGTCCAGTTTATTGTCAATTCGTATCCCCAGGTATTTGTAATCCTCCACCATGCCCACACTGACCCCCTAGATGGAAACCAGGTGTCACCGTTACCTTAGCTCTCCTCAGGTCTACCACCATCTCCTTAGCCTTTTTCACATTAAGCTGCAGATAAGTCTGCTCACACCATGTGACAAAGTTTCCTACAGTAGACCTGTACTCAGCCTCATCTGCCTTGCTGATGCATCCAACTATGACAGAGTCATCCGAAAACTTCTGAAGATGACAAGACTCTGTGCAGTCTGAGGTGTAAATGGTGAAGAGAAGCGGAGACAAGACAGTTCCCTGTGGAGCACCAGTGCTGCTGATCACTCTGTCGGACACACAGTGTTGCAAGCACACGTACTGTGGTCTGTCAGTCAGGTAAACAAGAATCCATGACACCAGGGGAGCATCCACCTGCATCGCTGTCAGCTTCTCCCCCAGCAGAGCAGGGCGGATGGTGTTGAACGCACTGGAGAAGTCAAAAAACATGACCCTCACAGTGCTCGCTGGCTTGTCCAGGTGGGCGTAGACATGGTTCAGCAGGTAGACGATGGCATCCTCAACTCCTAGTCGGGGCTGGTAGGTGAACTGGAGGGGATCTAAGTGTGGCCTGGCCATAGGCTGGAGCAGCTCCAGAACAAGTCTCTCCAGGGTCTTCATGATGTGGGAGGTCAATGCCACCGGTCTGTAGTCATTGAGGCCGCTGGGGCACGGTGTCTTCGGCACAGGGACGAGGCAGGACATTTTCCACAGTACAGGAACCCTCCGGAGCCCTACAGATAATATAATATTATCTGTAGAGGTAACCGTTTTCAGCTTTTCATTTATCAAGTTGTGGTTATTTCTGGGTTTTTGTAAATAACATTTGTTAGCAAGTCATGTGAATTCCAATAGAAAACCCAAGGGGAATCAACACTGCATCAACATTCAGGCTCTAGCACAGTGTAGCATTTAGCGTAACACTGCGCAGTGCCAACGATTCGGGTTCCGTTCCCGCTGCTGTCCATAAGGAGATCGATCATACGTTCTCCCTTTGGCCGCGTGGATTTCCTCTGAGTGCTCTGGTTTCCTCCCAGATTCCAAAGGTGTCCGGGTCAGGCTCAGTAAGTTGCGAGCATGCTACTTTGGTGTTGGAAGCATGGTGATACTATGGGCGTTCCCCAGCACAATCCTCAGACTGTGTTGGTCATTGACGCAAATGGCCCCATTTCACTGCATGTTTTAATGTTTCGATGTACATGACAAGGCTATTCTTTCCAATCTCACCCACAAATTGTAATTCCTGGTGAAACAGAAGGTTTAATTCAAAGAAGCTTCACTCAGAGGTGGAGCAAGTGTGGACCAAGGTGCCAGCGGAAGGAGCAGATACAGATTCAGATAACATTTATTACCAGTTTGGAAAGAACACTGTTGAGAGGGGTAGGGAGGGCTATAGTCCAGCTGCAGGTAGATGGGACAAGATAGAAGACTGGGCAAGCATGGACCTGATAGGCTGAATGGCCTGCTTTGGGGTTGTAGTGCTCTATGGTTCTACGACTTTCAAGATGACAGAGGATTCTGAAGAGTTAAATGTGGAGTGTCAATTTGATGTTTTGAGATTGCTGAACTTTAAAAGCCTGATAAATCCCCAAATGCTCAGCTCTTCCAAGCACTTGGGACCCAGTCATTGTTTGGATAAGATGATCACTGGATAAACACAGCTTCCCTCTCCTTCTCTTGGCCTTCTCTATAAAGTTACACTGAAAGTGGGTGTTTTATCTCTATGTGGCGGTACTGACTGTTCACCCCAAACCCCCACACCACCACGATTGATTATTCAATGCCATCTGTCTGGGGCAATGAACTCCACTGATTCAGTATGCTCTGGTGAAAAGAAATCTTCCTCATCTCCTTTCTAAACATCCTTTCTGAGATTGTGTCCTCTGGTCCTAGACCTAATCAAGCTGGAACAGCTGCAGCTTCACTGCTCCAGTGACCCCGGTTGGATTCTGACCTCTGGTGTGGTCTGCGTGGAGTTTGTGAGTCTCTGTGTGGCTGCCCCCATCCCCAGTGAGTTTACCCAGATGTTCTGATTTCCTCTCACTGTCCCCCCAAAAAAATACAGGGAATTTGCTGGGACCGGGCATTTGAAGTGGGAGAGTGGACAGGCCTGGGCTGTTTTCCCTGAAGTATTTGAGACTGAGGGGGTGACCGCAAAGAGTTTTATAAAATCATGAGAGGTGTATACTGAGTACCTAGTAAACTGACCACTCAGTTTCTGTTTGTGGTCTTCTGTTGCTGCAACCCATCTACTTCACGTGTTGTACTTTCAGAGATGTTCTTCTGCTCAACTGTCTTACTTGTCGCCTTCCTGTCAGCTTGAAACAGTCTGGCCATTCTCCTCGTCCTCTCTCATCAACAAGGTGTTTTCACCCACAGAAATGTTGCTCGCTGCATGTCTTTTGTTTGTCGCACCATCCTCTGTAAACTCTGGAGACTGTGTGTGAAAATGCCAAGAGATTAGCAGATCCTCAGATAATCAAACCACCCCCTCTGGCACCAACAATCATTCCACAGTCAAAGTCACTTAGATTGTATTCCTTCCCCATTCTGATGGGGAAGAAATGTGATCTAAATGGTGACTTTGACCGTGGAAGGACAATTGAACCTCTTGACCATGTCTGCATGCTTTTGCACATTGAGTTTCTGCCGCATGATTGGCTGATTAAATATTTGCGTGAGTGTACAGGCGTACCTAATAAAGTGGTCGCTGAATATATATGAAGTCTTGGTCACAGTCATGTTTGCAGTGTAGGGGGAAAAAAAAGACAGAGGAAGTAATTTTAAGCAGAGAGGGGAATGTTTTAAAGGGGACCCAAGGGGCAAGTTTTCATCATCATAAGTAATGGGTACATGCAGTGCACTATCAGAGAAGGTGGCTGAGTTAGGTACAAGCACCATGTTTACAAGCCGTATGCGCAGGTACATAGAGAGGAAAGTTTAAATGTATGTAGGCCAATTGCAGGGGAAATGGTACACATTGGTCGGAATGGATGAGTCAGGCTGAAAGGCCTGTGTCTGTGCTGAATGATTCCGTGACTCTAACTTTGCAGCAAACTCTTTGTAATTCTTGGCTCCCTAGTTCGCTCAGCATTCGGGAGTGCCTGGGAATCTCCAGGAATTGGCTGCTGTTCCACAACCACCCACACCACATATAAACCATCTGGGACTTCAAAGCACCACGCACTTTTTATTTGTAATTTGCTTCCAGCAACCGCTCCCACACCCCCCCTCCCCCCCCCCCCGCCCCAGCAGGCTCCTTCTGAAGGACGTTGGTTGGTGCAGTGTGTGGCGTGTTTAACCCCTGCTGGGTATCACCCAGGATGACGATGCTGGATACAGGAGTTCCCGTCTCTGCTCAGCGCTGATGTCTGCTGCAGTGCCAGCAGTGGGAGGACTCAGGCTGAGCGTAGAACCAGTTTCTATAGCACAGGCCCTTCAGCCCACACTGCTGTGCCGACTCTTTCAGCAAAGTGGTTAGAGGTTCAATTCTTGCCACTCTCTGGGAGGCGTTCGTTCATTCTCCGTGGGATTCCTCTGGGTGCTTTAGTCTTCTCCCACACCCCAAAGTTGTATGGGTTAGGGTGAGTGAGTTGTGGGCTTGCTACGTTGGCACCGGAAGCACGGTGATACTTGCAGGCTGCCCCCAGCACAATCCTCGCTACGAACAATGCATGTCAGTGTACTTCAGTGCTTACTCTGTTCAAACTAACCCTTCCCTCCTGCACAGGCCTCCATTTTTCTATCATCAATCTGAGTGGTTCTTAAATGCCCTGAATGTATTTGCTTCCACCCGCCCCCCCCGACAGGGTGTTCCACAAACCCATCACTTTGTGTAACATATGACACTCCCCCTTATACTGTCCTTCAATCACCTTAAGGATATGCTCCCTTGTGCAGACTTGTATTGGGAAAGAGTCAATACGAACAATAGGGGCTGATGAGATTACAACAGACCGGCTGATCTTCCCTCCTCTAGAGGGGACGCGGTGGGAGGCAGAGGAAGGAGCTTTGGATGATGGGAGTTCATTATGTCAGAGAGCCAGGATCTGTCTCCACACTGGCCACTGGCTGCCAGTTAACGTGCACTGGATTTTAAAATTCTCTTCCTTGTGGTGACATTGCTCTGTTCCACCTACAGCCTCTCCTGACTTCCCTCTCCACTGATTACCTCCACTCATACCCTCAACGAACCCTCTTCTATCTTCCCTCTGCAAATCTCACCTCCCCCCAATAACTAGGGTGGGGAGAGCGGAGTGGTGGCCTGGCTGGTATTCTGGAGGGAGTGGGAGAAGGAAGTGATGAGGATGGAGTTGAACGGTGGTGGGATTCTGTGGGTGGCTGGTTGTGGTGGGTCAATGGTGAGGGGTCCTCGGGGTGAGGGCGGTTTCTGTGAGCAGGGGTGCTAATGCTGGCATCCTGTGACGCTGGACGACCCTTTCTGTCTTTCAGCACCTGGCCTCCAGCTTGGAGTCGGATCTCGGACTCGACGCCTCTGAGAGCGACAGCCGGAGCCGATGGAAGAATCCCTTGTGAGTGTCCCCGTCCCCACAGGCAGGTTTGGGAGCCGGAAGGGTGGAGGTGGGGTGCTGAGAACTGGGCAAATGGTTGTGTGTATGTGTGTGTGCCTATGTATGTGTGCGTGAGTGTTTGTGTGTTTGTTTATGTGCATTTGACTGTTTGTTTGTGTGTGTGTGTGTATATCTGTGTGTGTGTGTGTGTGTGTGTGTGTGTATATCTGTGTGTGTGTGTGTATCTGTGTGTGTCTATGTATGTGTTCGTGAGTGTTTGTGTGTTTGTCTCTGTGTGTGTCTGTGTTTATGTGTGTTTGACTGTTTGTGTGTGTCCGTGTGTTTTCACTAGCTTGTGTGTGTGTTTGTACACGTGTTTCTGAGTGTATGAGTGAATGTGTCCATGAAACATCATTCCTCCAGGGCTAAAGTGTAAAACACACACAAGGTGTGTATCTTTGTGTGATTATGTGTATGCATGTTCGAGTGCTTCTATGTACAGGTATGTGAGTGTTTCTGTGTGTGTTTATGCGCTTGTGTGTGTGACTGTTTCTGTGTGTATTTGCCTATCTGTGTGTGTGTGTGTGTGTGTGTGTGTGTGTGTGTGTGTGTGTGTGTATGTGTGTGTGTGAGAGACTGTTTTTGTATGTATTTGCCTATCTGCGTGTGTGTGTGACTGTTTCTGTCAGTATTTGTGCATGCGTATGTCTGTGTGTGCGTATGTATGTGACTGTTTCTGTATGTATTTGTCTATCTGCGTGTGTGTGTGTGTGACTGTTTCTGTACGTATGTATGCGTGAGGATGTGCAGACACACAGGGGGAAAGGATACTGTGTCCAGACCTGGATGTAGACAGCAGGGGAGGAGAGGTCAGGATTCAGAGGTGGAGGAATTTCTATCCCACCCTGGTCTGGTGGTGGGGCAGTGGTGCAGGTGGGGGGAGGGAGGGAACCTGTCCCAGCCCTGACTCTGTTCCACGGATCAGCCGATCTCTCTGCTGTTCCACTGGCTGCTGATCGAATCCGGCGAGTGATTGTCCCAGCGCCCCAGCACAGCCCGTTCGGGAGAGGAGGCCTGGTTTGATTCTCTGCTTCCCCACCCACAGGACGAGTCGACTGGGCTTCTGGCCAAGGAGGAATGACTCGGCAGGGCTGAGTGAGTTAGACTCCCTGAGGTAAGACTGCCCCCTCTCCCCCTCCATCTTTACACACTCGCTCCTCACTCCCCTTACCCTCTCCTCCTCCCTTCCATCTCCCCCCTCTCCCTTACTCCTCACCCTCACCCTCTCACTCCACCTCCCCTACTACCCACTCTCTACACACCTCCCCCTCCCTCTCTGTACACTCGTGCTCCCATCTCCCCTCCTCCCTCCACACTCCTCATGCTCCTTTCTCCCCCTCTATCCGCGCTCTGCACACTCTTCTCCCCAACTAAGCCTTTGCCCACCACTCTCCATAGTCACTCCCCTGCTATCCCACCCCTCTCCACTCTCCCCACCTCCCCCTGTCCCATCCCGTCTTCCCCCACTTTCCAGCTCTCCAATCTCCTCTCTTTCTCGTTCCCCTGCCAACCCTCGGTTTCAGCCACCGCCCCAGCTCCCCTTGAGTCCTCTCTGGGGCACCGGTGTTCAGCGGAATGCACACTCTCTCTCTCTTTCTGTGTGCCAGACTACAGGTCAGCGAGCACACGGCATGATGTGCCCACCCCTCGCAGGCACGCGCACGCTCACTGAATCCTGCTTTGAGGCGGAACGCAGCTTCTCCCTCCGCGTGGCGCTCTCTGTCACCCTGCCCTTCCCCTCTGTGAGGTCTTACAATGCTGCCCGTCACACCAGATCTAGGAGAGCAGGGCAACACGGCCCTTCACATGGGATCTTGCTATGCAGCAGAATTTACCTTCTTCTTCACCCCACCACACTGGCACCCCCCCACATGCCTTGCCCCTGGGATCTTGCTGTGCAGTGGTCACCAATCACTCTACGGGATTCTGACGTTCAGGAGAACACGCTGTCCCCCCTCAACTCCCTGTCTCTGTTCTTACCCGCTCCGCACCCTGTAATCTCCGAGCAGGCTGGTCTCTAACACCTTTGCTCTACAATGTATCTACAGGCCGACTGTGGAGGAGGCTCGGCAGTGGGCCAAGTCCCTGGACACACTGCTATCAAATAGATGTGAGTACTCGGGGCAGGGTGAGAGTCTATGCAGTAATGTGTGCGAGGGAGAGGGAAATTGCGAGACTAATGAGGTTGATCAGGTGGTTAAGAATGCATTTGGCATGCTGCCATTATTAGCTGATGCATCGAGTTTAAGTGTCAGCAAGTTATACTGCGGCTTAAAAAACTCAAATTAGGCTGCATCAGGAGTACTGCAGGCAGTTCTGGTCATCTCATTTAGGAAGGATGTCAAGGTTTTGGAGGGGGTGCAAAAGAGGTTTAGACAATAAGACCATAAGACATAGGAGCTGAATTAGGCCATCTGGCCCATCGAGTCTGCTCCGCCATTCAATCATGGCTGATCCTTTTTTCTATCTCCTCCTCAACCCCAGTTCCCAGCCTTCTCCCCGTAACCTTTGATGCCACGTCCAATCAACAGCCTATCAATCTCTGCCTTAAATACAGCCAGTGACCTGGCCTCCACAGCCGCATGTGGCCACAAATTCACTACCCTTTGGCTAAAGAAATTTCTCTGCATCGCTGTTTTGAAAGGGTGCCCCTCTATCCTGAGGCTGTGCCCTCTTGTCCTAGACTCTCCCACCATGGGAAACATCCTTTCCACATCTACTCTGTCTAGGCCTTTCAACATTCGAAAGGATTCAATGAGATCCCCCCTCATCCTTCTAAATTCCAGCAAGTACAGACCCAGAGACATCAAACGTTCCTCATATGATAACCCCTTCATTCCTGGAATCACCTTTGTGAACGTCCTCCGGACCCTAGCCAATGCCAGCACATCTTTCACCTTAGAAGGTTGAGGAAGTTTGGTACGGGCACCCAAATCCTAAAAACTTTCTACAGCAGCACAACTTACAGCATCCTGACTGGCTGCATCACTGGCTGGTATGGGAACTGTACCTCCCTTAATCGCAGGCCTCTGCAGAGAGTGGTGCGGACAGCCCAGCGCATCTGTAGTTGTGAACTTCCCATGACTTGGGACATTTACAAGGACAGGTGTGTAAAAAGAGCCCGTAGGATCATTGGGGACCCAAGCCATCCCAACCACAATCTATTCCAGCTGCTACCATCTGGAAAGCAGTACCACAGCATAAAAGCCAGGACCAACAGGCTCCGGAACAGCTTCTTCCACCAGACCATCAGACTGGTGAACTCACGCTGACTTGAGTGTGCTCTATATTATATTGACTGTTCTATTTATTATAAATGATTATAAATTAATACGATTGCACATCACACATTTAGGTGGAGATGTAACGTAAAGATTTTTATTCCTCATGCATGTGAAGGACGTAAGAAATAATGTCAATTCAATTCTAAGATGAGGGGTGCAATACTCAAGGTGAGGCCTCACCAGTGCCTTATAAAGCCTCAGCAAAAATTAGCAGGAAGAAAGAGGATTGGGAAGATTTTAAAAGCCTACAGAAAACAACTAAAAGAATTACTAGGCGGGAAAAGATGAAATATGAAAGCAAACTAGAAAACAATATCAAAGTGGATAGTAAAAGTTTTTTCATATATATATAAAAAAAAAGAATGGATACAGGACCGCTAGAGCAAGAGGCCGGAGGAATAATAATGTGCGGAAGATGAACTAAATGGGTATTTTGCTTCAGTCTTCACTGCGGAAGACACTAGCAGTGTGTTGGGTGTTGAAGTGTGTGAGGGGAGAGCAGTGAGTGCAGTTACAATAACAAGGGAGAAGGTGCTCAAAAAGCTGAAAGGCCCAAGGGTATGTAAGTCACCTGGACCAGATGAACTGCACCCTAGAGTTCTGAAAGAGGTAGCTCTAGGGATTGTGGAAGCATTACCAGTGATCTTTAAAGAAATGGAAAATTGTAAATGTCACTCCATTCTTTATGAAAGGAGGGAGACAGTAGAAAGGAATTTATAGACCAGTTAGCCTGAACTCAATGGTTGAGAAGATGTTGGAGTCAATTGTTAAGGATGAGGTTATAGAGTACTTGGTGACACAGGACAAGATAGGACAAAGTCAGCATGGTTTCCTTAAGGGAAAATCTTGCCTGATGAACCTGTTGGAATTCTTTGAGATTACAAGTAGGATAGATAAAGGAGATGCAGCGAATGTTGTACATTTGGATTTTGACAAGGTGCCACAAAGGCGGCTTCCCAGGTTAAGAGCCTATGGTATTAAAGGAAAGTTACTAACATGGTTAGAGCATTGGCTGATTGGTAAGAGGCAGTGAGCAGGAATAAAAGGATCCTTTTCTGGTTGGCTGCCAGTGATTGTTGGTGTTCTGCAGGGTTCGGTGTTGGGACTGCTTTTTATGATTTATATCAATGATATAGATGATGGAATAGATTGCTTTATTGCTAAGCTTTCAGGTGATACAAGGATTGGTGGAGGGCCAGGTACTGTTGAGGCAACAGGTAGGCTGCAGAAGAACTTCGACAGATTCAGAGTATGGGCAAGAAAGTGACAAATGAAGTACAATGCATGGTTATGCACTTTGGTAGTAGAAATAAGGATGCAAACTATTTTCTAAACAGGGGAAAAATCCAAAAATCTGGGATGCAGAGTCCTTGTGCAGAACACTCTAAAGGTTAACTTGCAGGTTGAGTCGGTGGTGAGGAAGGCAAATGCAATGTTAGCATTCATTTCAAGAAGTCGAGAATACAAGAGCAGGGATGTGATGCTGAGGCTTTATAAGGCACTAGTGAGGCCTCACCTTGAGTATTGTGAACAGTTTTGGATTCCTTATCTAAGAAAAGATGTGCTGGCATTGGAGAGGGTTCAGAGGGGGTTGACAAGGATGATTCCAGGAATGAAAGGGTTATCATACAAGGAACATTTGATGGCTCTAGTCCTTTACTTGCTGGAGTTTAGAAGGATGAAGGGGGGAATCTCATTGAAAGGGTACATGTAGAGAGGATGTTTCCCTTGGTGGGGGAGTCTAGGACAAGAGGGCACAGCCTCAGGATAGAGGGGGTTCCATTTATAACAGAGATGTGGAGAAATTTCTTTAGCCAGAGGGTGGTGAATTTGTGGAATTTGTTACCACAGGCAACTGTGGAGGGCAGGCAGGTCATTGGGTGTATTCAAGGCAGAGATTGAAAGGTTCTTGATTGGTCACGGCATCAAGGGTTATGGGGAGAAGGCCAGGGAGTGGGGCTGAGAAGGAAAATAAAGGATCAGCCATGATTGAATGGTGGAGTGGACTTGATGGGCCGAGTGGCCTAATTCTGCTCCCATGTCTTCCGGTCTTATACGATTATGACAGGCATAAATAGAGTAAACAGACAACGTTGACTGAGTTGTTTTCCCGGCATTGAAATGTCAAATAGCAGAGGGCATGTATTCAGTGTGAGAGGGGGTAATCTCAAAGGAGATGTGAGGGGCAAGTTTTTTACACAGTGAATGGCGGATGCCTGGAGTTTGCTGTCTAGGGTGGAGGGAAAGGCAGATACATTGGAGGCGTTTGGATAGTCACACGAATGTGAAGGAAATGGTCAGATATGCACTTTGTGCGGGAATGAGGGATTTGTTTAGTTGCCTCTTTGATTACTACCTAAGTTGGTTTGGCACAGTGTTGGGGGCTGGAGGGTCTGTTCAAGTGCTGTACTCTTCCGTGTTCTAGTGAGAGCAAGAGCAGGAAAGAGAACGAGGAAGAGTGAGAGACATGTCGAGAGTGCGAGAGGGGGAGAGAGCAACAGAATGTGAGAGAGTGAGAGAGAAAAGAGAGGAGGGCAGTGGTGTGAAGATGTTGGATCAACTCAGTGCACCAGGCAGCATCTGTGAAGGTAGAGTTCACGTTTTGGGTCGACTGGATGGTTCATCTGGATGTTTAGAGCAGTTGGATTCCAAAATGCCGACTGTTTATTTCCCTTTGCTGCTGCCTGCCCTGCTGAACAAAGAACAATATAGCACAGGAACAGGCCATTCAGCCCACAATGTCAGTGCTGACCTTGACACCAAATTACACGAAATACCTCTGCCTGCACATGATCCACACCCTCTATTCCCTGCAAACTCATTTAAAAGCATCTCAAACCCCAGTATTGCATCTAGTTCCACCACACGCCTCGGCACCCACTATTCTGTGTGTAAATAAAAACTTGTCTGACACATCATCTTTAAACTTCCTTCCTCTTGCCTTAAATGCATACCCTCTGGTATTAGTCATGACACCCCTGGGAGATGAATGTCTCCTCAAACTGCAGTCCTCATAAATTTCTGTTCCCTCCTCAGCCTCCACCACTCCAGAGAGACAACCCAAGCTTGTTCAAGCCTCTCGTTACAGCACATGTCCTCTAATCCAGGCAGGGGCGGTGCTAAGGTGGTGCTAGGTGGGGCTATAGCCCCAGCAGAAATTGCAATAGCCCCACCATAGCATCACCAAGAAATTAACTGCATCTGCTTTGCTTTCTCTGTATAGTTTTGAATACAGCTTGTTTCTCCAGTTGATCTAGTGAAACAGCGTTCCCAATTACCATAGCACCCACGCAGTAAAAAAGTTATAAACTCTGTCAGATCCACCCTACACTTTGTTCATTGTCAATGCCTTGCCGTTGCTGTTCTCTGATCAGTTAAGCTGATCTAAGATCACTTAAGGTGGTGACGTCACTCACTCTCACTCACGCGGGAGATTGGTAGTGTACATTCAGGCGCAGATCCGCGGTCTCGCAGACGAACGGATGCCACACGCGCACGTCGTGCTTTTACAAGCGAGCGTCAGCCTGACACGTGCATTATTTTGGCCGGCGTGAAAAACAGATCGATTTTTAGTCAGAAAATGACCTCATCCAGAGGAATCAGTGGTGTCTCAGCCTGAGCCTGTCTTAATTGAAAGTGACGTGCAGAAAGAAGTAAGTGGGGATGAGGACGACAGCAGTTCATCGAAGGAGTGTGAGGGCGAAGTAAAGGAACAAGAAATGGAGCAGGATTCGGAAGAGAACGTGGATGAAGCTGCTCTTAGTGCTAGTGCGAATACTGTTAGCGATGTTAGCCAGCAGCCTGAGGAAGGACCCCATCGGCCAGCATTGAAAAAGTACCCTTCGCAACAGTTTGGCAATCAGCAAAGGAGTTTTATTGGCGGCTGGTTTGACCTGTACTCCTAGCTGGAATATTCGATCACGAAATATACTACATTCTGCTTCGCATGTAGGCATTTCCAGTGTGGAGGACATGGGTTCCATTCTGAGTCTACCTTCACTGTCACCGGTTACCGCAACTGGCGGAAAGCTACAGCAGCTTTCAAAACCCACCATGTAAGTGCAGCTCAAAGTTTGCTATGGAGGCATGGGCTGAATTCAGATTGAGAAAACAAGACGGTTCAAGATTGGGAAATATGCTTGATAAACGACATGCAAAGATTGTCCAAGAAAATCGTGAGTATATGAGAGCAGTGGTTGTGTCTCTACGCTATACTGCATGCCAAGGCATTGCCCAGCGAGGACACCAGGAGAATGATGGATCTGGCAATAGGGGAAAATTTGTTGAGTTGCTCAGTATAATTGGGAAGTTTGATAAGACTGTAGCTAAAAAAAAGAGAGGAAAACCCTGGAAATGCAAAAAACATCCATCACGATATCCAAAATGAAATTATGTGTATTATGGCAGATATGGTCAGACATCAAATAAGTGCAGAAATCAAGGAGGCTGGATATTTTGCCATCATGGTGGATGAAAGTAAAGACTTGAGCAAAAAGGAGCAAATATCAGTGGTGATGCGGTATTTGAATAACGAAACAGTGCGTGAAGAATTCTTGCACTTCACTCCAGCAGAAGGGTTGGACGCAGAGTCGCTTCTTAAAAGCATTGAACAGACACGCGCCCAGTGTGTTATAGATAAGAATGCCTGCATAGGTCAGTGTTATGACAGTGATGTCCGGGTGCAATAACGGGGTACAAGAGAGGTTCAGGAAAGAGGTCCCACAGGCATTATATATACACTGACATGCTCACAGACTTAACCTTGTTTTAGTGGATGTTGTGAACAATGTACCACAAGCGGGTGAGTTTTTTGAAACTGTGCAGCTGCTTTACAACTTATTTTCAAACTCTGTTGCCCACGATCACAACAACAGATGGATTGTGCTTCTCTGAAAACATTAATGGTGAGTGCAGTTGATTTTTTAAAAATTTGGGCCAAGACTAATGCTGATTATTGTTATTATTTTGTGGTAGATACCCCATAGTCCTTATGTTTCCTGCAAATTCTAAAATACTACATTTACTGCTATTAAGCCTACTGGTTTAGCTTAGACTTCCAAGCGCTGATACTGTTGATTTTTGTTTAAATTCAATAGCCCAATTAATTGAGGTATTGCATGGTCAGATTATGATTTGTCCAACTCCTGGTAAAGCCTTGCATCTGTTGTTTGCCTTATTTGACTTTAATAATGGTGTATCTTTTGGCATTGCTGTCTATGTAATGCGAATAGCAGTGGGTTCATTGGTGTTTTTCAGTTGAAAAGCACGCATTTGACACTGATTGCGGGATTGGTGTGTGATTCACATTGTCCGCTGTGGGTCGGATGCTCTGTTTGTTTTTTTTGTTTATGCTCCGTGTAGCCCGGGTTGTCTCCGATGCCGTTGACACTGTAACAGTTCACTTCTATATTAGATCTATCAATTGCTGTTGCTTGTGAATCAACAGAGGCATTTATAGTAGGCACATAATGCTTGAAACTGACTTTTTAACGCCACGCGTCTGGCCTTGCGAATACTTATTCCCGTACAGTGCATCCCTCGGCACCATCACTGAACCATTTTGCCCCTCCGTAGCACCAGCAAGAAAAAATCTCTGGCGCCGCCACTGATTCCAGGCAGCATTCTGGTGAACAACTTCTGCGCCCTCACCAATGCCTCAACATTTTTTCCTGAAATAGGATGATGAAAAATTCATTTATATAGAGAGCATCATTAAGATAATATGGGGCAGCCATAAGCAAAAGAAAGGAGAGCAGATGCAGAGAGATGGGGGTTTAGATGCAGAGACTGATATGAGATAGTGAGATGTGAGGATAAGAGGGACAGATACAGAGAGGGATAGACCTGGGGGAGAGATACAGAGAGGGATAGACCTGGAGGATAGATACAGAGAGGGATAGACCTGGGAGAGAGATACAGAGAGAGATAGTCCTGTGGGTGAGACACAGAGAGGGATAGACCTGGGGGAGAGATACAGAGAGAGATAGCCCTGTGGGAGAGATACAGAGAGGGATAGACCTGGGGGAGAGATACAGAGAGCGATAGACCTGGGGGAGAGACACAGAGAGGGATAGACCTGGGGGAGAAACACAGAGAGGGATAGACCTGGGGGAGAGATACAGAGAGGGATAGACCTGGAGGATAGATACAGAGAGGGATAGACCTGGGGGATAGTTACAGAGAGCGATAGACCTGGGGGAGAGACACAGAGAGGGATAGACCTGGGGGAGAGATACAGAGAGGGATAGACCTGGGGGAGAGATACAGAGAGGGATCAACCTGGGGGAGAGATACAGAGAGAGATAGACCTGGGGGAGAGACACAGAGAGGGATCGACCTGGGGGATAGATACAGAGAGGGATAGACCTGGGGGAGAGACACAGAGAGGGATAGACCTGGGGGACAGATACAGAGAAGGATAGACCTGGGGGAGAGATACAGAGAGGGATCGACCTGGGGAGAGACACAGAGAGGGATAGACCTGGGGGAGAGACACAGAGAGAGATAGACCTGGGGGAGAGATACAGAGAGGGATAGACCTGGGGGAGAGATACAGGGAGGGATAGACCTGGGGGAGAGACACAGAGAGAGATAGACCTGGGGGAGAGATACAGAGAGGGATAGACCTGGGAGAGACATACAGAGAGGGATAGACCTGGGGGAGAGACACAGAGAGGGATAGACCTGGGGGAGAGACACAGAGAGGGATAGACCTGGGAGAGACATACAGAGAGGGATCGACCTGGGGGAGAGACACAAGAGAGAGAAAGACCTGGGGGAGAGATACAGAGAGGGATAGACCTGGGGGAGTGATACAGAGAGGGATCGACCTGGGGGAGAGACACAGAGAGAGAAAGACCTGGGGGAGAGATACAGAGAGGGATAGACCTGGGGGAGAGACACAGAGAGGGATAGACCTGGGGGAGAGATACAGAGAGGGATAGACCTGGGGGAGACATACAGAGAGGGATAGACCTGTGGGAGAGAAGCAGAGAGGGATCGACCTGGGAGAGAGACACAGAGAGAGAAAGATCTGGGGGAGAGATACAGAGAGGGATCGACCTGGGGGAGAGACACAGAGAGGCATGGAGCTGGGGAACAGATACAGAAAGAGATGGAGAAGGGGAGAGTTTATTCCCCTCCATAGATGCTGCCTGACCTGCTGATTTCCTCCAGCATTTTGTGTATGTTGCTCCGAATTTCCAGCACCTGCAGAATCTCTTTGTGTCCTCATCCCACACAGTTGCATGCTAGTGCCCCCCTCTGCTGGTGCTGAGCTGGTACTGCTGGAGCCTCTGGGACAAACCCAGGAGAAGGATTTTCCTCTCCGCCTTGTAGACTGGATTACTGCTGGTTTTCCTGGGAAAGACAGCTTTGGGTGGTGAGGAGAGTCTGTACCCAGAATCTGCTGAGAATACAAGGATGAGGGACAGAGTTTCATAGCACGGACGCTCTGACTTGTCAGTGCTGTCCTCAGCTAATCCCATTTCCCTGCATTTGGCCTGTACCCATCCAAACTTTGCATATCCACGCACATGTCCAAATGTCTTTTAAACATTGTTATTGTACCTAACTCTACTACTACTTCTAGCAGCTTGTTCCACAGACCCAACACTTACTGCATGAAAAACTTGCCCCTCAGGTCCCCTTTAAATTGCTCCCGTCTTACCTTAAACCTCTCTACTGAGTTTTAGATGCCTGTATCCTGGGGCAAATGGACGGTAACCCTGCACCTTAGTAACACACAGAAAATGCTGGTGGAGAATCTATGGAAAGCAGTAAAGAAACAGGCGGAGACCCTTCATCAGGACTACCCAGCTTATTGTGATTTTATAGACCCCTAGAAGGTTACTTTTTAGCCTCCTTTCTTCAGAGAAAACAGTCGCAGTCTATCTGATCTCTCCTGATAATTTAATCCCGTCTGTCTTGGAAACATCCTTATGATCCCTTTCTTGCACTCTCTTGAGCTTAATCATAATCTTTGATACCGTGCAGTGAACTGAACTGCACACAGTTTTCCAGGTACCGCCCTTCAAAGCAGTGTCCAGCTCAGTTCGGATCACCACCATTGCATTAAAGCATATAACTTTCTCACAGGGCTTGACAGAGTGCATGCAGGAGTCACTACAGAGAAAAATGACAAAGCTGGTGCCAAAACTTGAGGTCCTGTGTTATTGAGCAGGTTAAGACTTTATTCCCTGGAGTGCAAGAGCATGAGGGGAGATTTGATAAAGGTATACAAAATTAGGAGGGGTGTAGATAGGGTGAATGTAGCAGGCTTTTTCTAACTGAGGTTAGGTGTTTAAGGTGAAAGCTGAAATATTTAATGAGAATCTGAGGGGGAAGCTCTTCACTCAGAGGATAGTTAGAGTGTGGGACGAGCTGTTAGCGTAAGTGGTGGAGGTGGGTTCAACTAGAACATATAACATAGAATAGTACAGCACAGTACAGGCCCTTCGGCCCACAATGTTGTGCCGACCCTCAAACCCTGCCTCCCATATAAGCCCCCACCTTAGATTCCTCCATATACCTGTCTAGTAGTCTCTTAAACTTCACTAGTGTATCTGCCTCCACCACTGACTCAGGCAGTGCATTCCACGCACCAACCACTCTCTGAGTAAAAAACCTTCCTCTAATATCCCCCTTGAACTTCCCACCCCTTACCTTAAAGCCACGCCCTCTTGTATTGAGCAGTGGTGCCCTGGGGAAGAGGCGCTGGCTATCCACTCTATCTATTCCTCTTATTATCTTGTACACCTCTATCATGTCTCCTCTCATCCTCCTCCTCTCCAAAGTGTAAAGCCCTAGCTCCCGTAATCTCTGATCATAATGCATACTTTCTAAACCAGGCAGCATCCTGGTAAATCTCCTCTGTACCCTTTCCAATGCTTCCACATCCTTCCTATAATGAGGTGACCAGAACGGGACACAGTACTCCAAGTGAGGCCTAACCAGAGTTTTATAGAGCTGCATCATTACATCGCGACTCTTAAACTCTATCCCTCGACTTATGAAAGCTAACACCCCATAAGCTTTCTTAACTACCCTATCCACCTGTGAGGCAACCTTCAGGGATCTGTGGACATGTACCCCGAGATCCCTCTGCTCCTCCACACTACCAAGTATCCTGCCATTTACTTTGTACTCTGCCTTGGAGTTTGTCCTTCCAAAGTGTACCACCTCACACTTCTCCGGGTTGAACTCCATCTGCCCCTTCTCAGCCCACTTCTGCATCCTATCAATGTCTCTCTGCAATCTTTGACAATCCTCTACACTATCTACAACACCACCAACCTTTGTGTCGTCTGCAAACTTGCCAACCCACCCTTCTACCCCCACATCCAGGTCGTTAATAAAAATCACGAATCTGAATGTACTCCCTCCACCACGACCCTCTGCCTTCTGCAGGCAAGCCAATTCTGAATCCACCTGGCCAAACTTCCCTGGATCCCATGCCTTCTGACTTTCTGAATAAGCCTACCGTGTGGAACTGCCACATTTAAGATCAGTTTGGATAAGTATGTTCATGGGAGGCTGTGGTCCAGATGGGAATAGCATGGACTAGATGGGTCGAATAGCCTGTTTCTGTGCGGTAGAGTTTTGCGACTCTATGTGGTTCAGACAGGCAAAAGAGGGAGAGGAAAAGGTGGGGAATGGTTTTACAAATGCTGAGGATTTACAAGCCCAGGGAATTCTGTGTAAGCCCAAGTTAAAGGGCAGGACTGGTATGACGGGGCTCATGGCCTCTTGCTTCTATGTCTAGCATTCTCCTCTCTACTCCTGCCCACACAGACGGGCTTGTCGCGTTCAAGGGCTTCCTGCACACCGAATTCAGCGAGGAGAACCTCGACTTCTGGCAGGCCTGCGAGGACTACAGGAACACCAAGTCCTCGGGCAAACTTGCCTCCAAGGCCAGGAAGATCTTCACCGAGTTCATCACCACCCACGCTCCCCGAGAGGTAAGGGCAGGGGGCAGGAAACATGGCAGCTGTGCCAACTAGGTTAGGCTCCACATTGGCCAGGCTGCTGAGAGGGAATGAGGGTCATCATGGGGACTACCATCAGATACACCCTCATTTCCTCTGACTCTGCCTCAGCACAGTCATCTTTCAGGGAGTTCAGGGAGGCACCAAAATCACAATCAGAATCAGGTTTAATACCACTGGCATATCGACCAGTTAGTCTGACATCAGTGGTGGGGAAGATGCTGGAATCAATTATAAAAGATGAAATAGCGGCATATTTGGATAGCAGTGGCAGGATAAGTCCGAGTCAGCATGGATTTACGAAGGGAGAACCGTGCTTGACTAATCTTCTGGAATTTTTTGAGGATGTAACTATGAAACTGGACATGAGAAAGCCAGTGGATGTAGTGTACCTGGACTTTCAGAAAGCCTTTGATAGGGTCCTACATAGGAGGTTAGTGTGCAAAATTAGAGCAAATGGTATTGGGGGTAGGGTACTGACATGGATAGAGAATTGGTTGGCAGACAGGAAACAAAGAGTAGGGATTAATTGGTCCTTTTCAGAATGGCAGGCAGTGACTAGTGGGGTACCGCAAGGCTCGGTGCTGGGACCACAGCTATTTACAATATACATTAATGAGGCTCCTGTACCTCATCCCTGATAGAAGCCTTGTGCAGAGGGCATGTCCTGGGTGATGGGAGACCCTCACTGATGGACACCACCTCCTGAAGGTGCCCTCAAAGCTGGGGAGGCTAGTGTCCATGATGGAGCTGGCTGAGTTTACAACTTTCCGATCCTGTGCAGGGGCCCCTCTAGACCAGACAGTGAGGCAGAGAGTTAGAATGCTCTGCACGGTACGACTGTAGAAATCTGCTGGAGTCTTTTCTGACAAGCCAAATATCCTCAAACTCCTAATGAAATATAGCCGCTGTAGTGCCTTACAAAAATTACATTGATGAAGGGCATTGAGCTGATCTGGAAGTGGAGCATCACAGCCATTCACGATGCTCAGTGGGATTAAAACCACGGCTAAATCATGGTTTCCGGGAGAGCCCAGAAGCTTTGTCCATGGTGGAGACTTTCAGGAGGAAGTTGGGGTCAGAGAGGTTGGAGCAACTTTGCGAGCCAGGGAACTGACAGCATGGTCCCCAATGGTGGACTGGTGAATTCACACACAGTCAGATGGATAACTTGTATAGAATAATCCCTCACTCCCCTCCATTTTCCCTCACATCCCTCCCCTTTCCCTTACTCCCCTCCCTTATTCCTCACTGCCATTACTATTCCCTCTCTCCCCTCCCATATTCCATATTCCTGTCCAAATTACTTCACTCTCTTCTGCTTTCCTTCACTCTCCTCCCCTCCCCTTTCCCACACTCCCCTCCCCTTTCTAATACTCCTCACTCCTGTCTACTTTCCCTCACTCCTGTCCACTTTCTGTCACTCCTGTGCCCTTTCCCTCACTTCCTTGCCATTTCCTTCACTCCCCTCCCCTCCTTTATTCCTCATTCCCATCTCCTTCCTCTCTCTCCTGCCCCCTTCCCCTTTCTCCTGCCCACCTTCCCCTCACTCCCGCCCCATTCCGCTCACTTCTGCCCCCTTCCCCTCACTCCCGCCCCCTTCCCCTCACTCCTGTCCCCTTCCGCTCACTCCCGCCCCCTTCCCCTCTCTCCCGCCCCCTTCCGCTCACTCCCGTCCCCTTCTCCTCTCTCCCGCCCCCTTCCCCTTCCTCCCGCCCCCTTCCCCTCTCTCCCACCCCCTTCCCCTCTCTCCCGCCCCCTTCCCCTCTCTCCCGCCCCCTTCCCCTCTCTCCCGCCCCCTTCCCCTCTCTCCCGCCCCCTTCTCCTCACTCCCGTCCCCTTCCCCTCACTCCCGCCCCCTTCCCCTCACTCCCGCCCCCTTCCCCTCTCTCCCGCCCCCTTCCCCTCTCTCCCGCCCCCTTCCCCTCTCTCCCGCCCCCTTCCCCTCTCTCCCGCCCCCTTCGCCTCACTCCCGCCCCCTTCGCCTCACTCCCGTCCCCTTCGCCTCACTCCCGCCCCCTTCCCCTCACTCCCGTCCCCCTTCCCCTCACTCCCGCCCCCTTCCCCTCTCTCCCGCCCCCTTCCCCTCTCTCCCGCCCCCTTCCCCTCACTCCCGCCCCCTTCCCCTCACTCCCGTCCCCTTCCCCTCACTCCCGCCCCCTTCCCCTCACTCCCGTCCCCCTTCCCCTCACTCCCGTCCCCCTTCCCCTCTCTCCCGCCCCCTTCCCCTCACTCCCGTCCCCCTTCCCCTCACTCCCGCCCCCTTCCCCTCAATCCTGTCCCCTTCCCCTCTCTCCCACCCCCTTCCCCTCACTCCTGCCCCTTCCCCTCTCTCCCGTCCCCTTCCCCTCTCTCCCGCCCCCTTCCCCTCACTCCCGTCCCCTTCCCCTCACTCCCGTCCCCTTCCCCTCACTCCCGCCCCCTTCCCCTCTCTCCCGCCCCCTTCCCCTCTCTCCCGCCCCCTTCCCCTCACTCCCGCCCCCTTCCCCTCACTCCCGTCCCCTTCCCCTCACTCCCGTCCCCCTTCCCCTCACTCCCGTCCCCCTTCCCCTCTCTCCCACCCCCTTCCCCTCTCTGCCGCCCCCTTCACCTCACTCCCGCCCCCTTCCCCTCTCTCCCGTCCCCTTCCCCTCACTCCCGCCCCTTCCCCTCTCTCCCGTTCCCCTTCTCCTCTCTCCTGTCCCCTTCCGCTCTCTCCCTCCCCGTTCCCTCTCTCCTGCCCCCTTCTGCTCACTCCCGCCCCCTTCCCCTCTCTCTCGTTCCCCTTCCCCTCACTCCTGCCCCCTTCCCCTCTCTCCCACCCCCTTTCCATCACTCCCTTCCCCTTTCCCACAATTCCCTCCTCTTTTGCTCACGGCTCCCTCTCGCCCCCTTCTACTCTCTCCTGCCCCTTCCCCTCTCTCCCACCCCTTCACTCCTGTTCCCCTTCCCCTCATTCCCATCCCCCTTCCCCTTATTCTCGTCCCCCTTCCGCTCACTCCCAGCCCCATTTTCTCATTCCCTCACTCATGTCCACATTGCCTCTCTACCTTCCGCTTTCCCTTGCTTCTGACTCATTTGCACTTTTTATCCCTCTCCCTCCAATGGCTTCCCTATCCCTCCAGTCTTTCCCATTCTCCAGTCTCTCTGCTCCTATCCTCTTTCTATCAGCCTCTTCCTTCTTCTTGGCTTACTACCTCTCCATCCACTTCCTTCCTTATGCCTCTCCTCCTCCTGCCTTATTTTTGTGCTTCCTTTCTCCCTCTGTTCCCCCTCTCTCTGACCACCCCCTCCCCAGCCACTGACAGTATGTGAGGGGATGGCTGTTGAGGGGGGAGGGAAGCCGAGGCTCGCTGTCTGACCGAACTGATGGCATTCCCTGTCTAACTCTCCCCCCGTCCCAGGTCAACCTGGACTCCTCCACACGGGACGCCACCTCCATCAGCGTCCTGAGCCCCAGCCGCTCGACCTTCGACCTGGCCCAGAAGCGGATCTTCAGCTTGATGGAGGCCGACTCCTACCCTCGCTTCCTGCGCTCCGAGCTGTACCAGAGGCTGGCCAATCCCAGGCAGCTCAACGGCCTGGCGTAGGCAGAGTCAGCGGGGGGTTGGGGGAGTGGGGTCATGGCCGGCCGGGACTGGAGACCCCAGCTCCCGCCCTCAGCTTGAGCTTCGTTTATTTATTGAGCACGTACATCGAAACGTACAGTAAAATGCACCGTTTGCATTAACAACTGACACAGTTAAGGATGTGCAGGGGGCAGCCCGCAAGTGTCGCCGTACAGTCTGGTGTCAATGTAGCATGTCCCACAACGTTCTACAGACCAACACAGGCAACAACAACAGCAGCAGCAATGGCAGCAAAACAAGCCCCTTCCTTCCCTCTCACCCACTCACACACACACACACACACACAACCCTCCAACCCCAAGGCGGGCCGCTCCGGGCCTCCCCCCAGTCCCTTGACTCTCAAACCCCCAGACAAGAGGCCTGCCGTCTCTGGTCTTTGAACTTTGGACTTCGAGCTCAGTGCTCACTGAACCTCAGGACTCGCCAGTTGTGGGACTTTGATCTCCGAAGTCACGTGGACCTCTGACTCCAGGACTCACCCACCTTGGGGATCACTGTCTTCATTCTCAATTCCTGCCAGTGTCGCTGACAATCTGACCTAGACCTTCATCAATGGCTCCTTCCCCCAACTCTTCCTTTACTACCCCCCGACCTCTAATTTGCCCCCCCATCCCTGTCCCTAAACCCTAACCTGACCCCAAACTCCCCACTAGGTTTCCAAAACCTTCCCTATGAAGCTAAAAATCAATGTCTGAGGCACAACATTGACGGACTACTTCCAGATCCTGTATGGAACATACCCCGATCCCACTACTCACCCACCATGACCACCCTCCGATTTGCTGGAGCATCTTCATCCCCTCACATGACGATCTAGGATCCGGGATTTCTGACGGTGGAAGGGAGAGCAGAGGGAACGCAATGCCTCACTGGGCTGAAGTGTGACTTGCTTATTGCAGGGTGGATGGCTTAGTGGACAGGGAGGGAGATGGCGGGTGTTTGCTTCCCTCTCCGGTTCTCTGTAAACCGAGGTGACAAATGAGGCCAATGTGGAATCCCAGAAGGGGTGGGAGTAGGCAGGCAGTTTGGTGGTCTGTCCTTAGACCACGCATGTTGTTGAGTTCCCTATGCCTGGACTGGAGACTCTCTGAGCTGCAAATACTACTGGTTGATTGCCTCAGACATGATGGGCTGAAGGGCCTGTTTTTCTTCTATATGACTCTCATCACCATCCTGAGATGTTCCTCCTCCAAGCCTGCAACCAAGAATTCCGGGGGTCTCTCTGTGAACGCTCCTATCTTTCAAGAGTGCTTCCCGAGGCTTTCCCCCTCTCTCTCTTGTTCCTTGCCCAGACACCATCTTCTTAAGGCAGACCTGGGAGAATATTCTGGAGAGTGTAAGTATTAACAAGATGGAGGTGTTTTATGTCTCAGAAAGAATAAAAAGAGGATAAATTCTCAATGTCTGGTAGAGATCCAACCCCGAAGAGACACCCCAGATCCATTCCTGGGAGGGCATTGAACACAGAACACGACAGCACAGTATGGCAATTAGAGATTGGTCGGTATGATATTGTGGGCATCACTGGGTCATATTTGGGAGCTTAACATCGAAGGATATACCTTGTATCGAAGGGACAGGCAGGAAGGCTTGGGCGGTGGTGTGGTTCTTGTTGGTAAGAGATGGAATTACATCTTTAGAAAGAGGTGACACCGAGTCAGAGACTGTTGAATCTTTCTGGGTGGAGTTAAGAAATTGCAAGTCTAAAAAACCATCATGGGAATCAAATATAGAGCTCCAAATAGTAGCCAAGATGTGGGAGGTTGCAAAGGGAGCTGGAAAGGGGATGTAATAAAGGTAATGAAACAGTTGTAATGGGGGAATTCAATATGCAAGGGGATTGGGAAAATCAGGTTGGGGTCGGATCACAAGAAGGAATTTGCTGAATGCCTCCAAGATGGCTTTTTAGAGCAGCTTGTGCTTGAGCCTACACGAAGAAAGGATTTCTTAGTTTGGCTGCTGTGTAGTAACCCAGGGAGCTTAATGTAAACGAGCCCTTGGGAGGCAATGATCGTAATTTGATTGAATTCATGCTGCAATTTGAGAGGGAAAAGCATAACTCACATGCATCTGTATCGCATTGGAATAAAGGGAATTACAGAGGCATGAGAGAGGAGCTTGCCCAAGTGGATTGGAGGAGGATACTGGCTGGGTTTAACAACAGAGCAGAGATGGCTGAAATTTTTGGGAATAGTTCACAAGGCACAGGATAGATATGTCCCACAGAGGAAGAAATTCTCAAATGGCAGGAGTAGGCAACTGTGACTGACAAAGGAAGTTAAGGACTACATAAAAGCCAAAGGGAGTTGGAAGTTGGATAATTGGGGAGCTTTTAAAATCCAACAAAAGACAACTAAAGAAATGGTAAGAAGGGAAAATAATAAATATGAGGACTGACTAGCTAATAATATAAAGCAGGATTACCAAAAGTTTTCTTTTAAGTTATACAATGAGTAAAAGGAAGGTGAGAGTTGATATTGGACCACTGGAAAATAATGTTGGTGAGTTAGTAATGGGGAATGAAGAAATGGCAGATGAACGTAATGGGCATTTTGCATCTGCCTTCACTGTGGAAGACACTAGCAGTGTGCCAGAGGTCTGAGTGTCAGGGAGCAGGAGTGAGTACCATTACTTTTACAAAGGTAAAAGTGCTGGGCAGACTCAAAGATCTTAAGGTGAATAAGTCACCTGAACCAGGTAGACTACATCCCAGAGTCCTGAGAGAGGTTGCTGAAGAGATAACGGATGCGTTGTTCATGATCTTTCAAGAATCACTTGATTCTAGCATGGTCCTGGAGGACAAGAAGATTGCAAATGTCGCTCCACCCTTTAAGGAGGGAGGAAGGCAAAATCAAGGAAATTATAGGCCAATTGGCCTAATCTCAGTGAGTTGGGAAAGTGTTGGAGTCTATTACTAAGGATAAGATTTCAGGGTACTTTGAGGCTAATGATAAAATAAGTCAAAGTCAGACTGGTTTCTGTGAAGAGAAATCTTGCCTCACAAATCTGTTAGATCTTGTCGAAGAAGTAACAAGCAGAGTGGACAAAGGAGAGGCAGGGGATGTCATTTATTTGGATTTTTAAAAGGCATTTTATAAGGTGCCACACATGAGGCTGCTTAACAAGATAAAATTCTATGGCATTACAGGAAAGATACTGGCATGGATAGAAGAATATCTGACAGGCAGGAGGCACGAGTGAGAATAAAAAGGGCCTTTTCTGATTGGCTGCTGGTGACTAGTGATGTTCCTCAGGTATTGGGACTGCTGCTTTTCACATTGTTTATCAATGATTCATATGTTGGAATTGTTGGCTTTGTGGCAAAATTTGCAGATGATGCGAAGGTACGTGGAGGGGTAGGTAGTGTTGAGGAAACAATGTGATTGCAGCAGAACTTAGACAAATTGGAAGAATGGGCAAAAAGCGACAGATGGAAAGCAGGGTTGGGAAAGGTATGATAATGGATTTTGGTAAAAGGAACAATAGTGCAGACTATTATCTAAATGGGGAGAAGGTTCAAACATCAGAGGTGGAGAGGGACTTAGGAATCCTCATGCAAGACTCCCAGAAGGTTAATTTACAGGTTGAGTCTGTGGTAAAGAAAGCAAATGCAATGTTGTCATTTATTTCAAGGGGAATAGAATATAAAAACAAGGAGATAATGCTGAGCCTTTATAAGACATTAGGCAGGCCACACTTCGAGTATTATCAACAGTTTTGGGCCTCATATCTCAGAAAAGAGAGAGCCCAAAGGAGGTTCATGAGGATGATTCCGGGGAAGGAAGGGTTAACATATTAGGATCGTTTGGCAGCTTTGGGACTGAACTCAACGGAATTTAGAAGAAGGCGGGGGGATCTCGTTGAAACCTACCGAATGTTGAAAGCACCAGATCGGGTTGACGTGGAGAGGATGTTTCTTATGGTGGCGGTATCCAGAACTGGAGGGCACAGCCTCAAGAATTGTGGGGCGACCCTTTAGAACAGAGGTAAGGAGAATTTTTTTTTAGCCAGAGATAATGAATCTGTGGGATTCTCTGCCACAGACTGTGGTGGAGGCCGAGTCCATGCATATATTTAAGGCGGAAGTTGATTGTTTCCTGATCAGTCAGAGCACCAAAGGATATGGCAAAAAGGTAGGTATATGGGTTGGAATGGGATCTGGGATCAGCCATAATGGAATGGCAGAACAGACTTGATGGGCTGAATGGCCTGATTGTGCTCCCTTGTCTAATGGACTTCTGGTCTTATGGAACCTTTAGCCTTCTCCAAGATCAATCTAAGCTTCCATCCCACATAGCCCTCCATTTTTCTTTCATCCATGAGTCTTCTTAATCCCTCTAATGTATCTGCTTCTACCACAATCCCTGGCAGCGAGTTCTGGGCACCTATCACTCACTGCCTTTGAAAATATGACATCTGATGTCCCCCTATACTTTCTTTCAAACACCTTAAAATAATGCCCCTTTGGTTTGCCCATTTCCACCCTGGGAAAATGTCTCTGGCTGTCCACTCAATTTATGCCTCTTATCATCTTGTACATCTCTACCAAGTCACCTCTTACCCTCCTTCACCCCAAAGGGGAAGCTCACTCAACCTTTCCTCCTAAGACATGCTCTCTAATCTAGGTAGCATCCTGGTAAACCTCCCATGCATCCCGGAGATTGCTGGGGCCCTACTGGATCTTCCTTCACCACAGGCGAGATATCAGGAGAATGGAGCTGATAGTCCCAACTTTGGGTCCATGCACCCCATATTTAATGGTATTGGTCATGGCATTAACAAAGTTGTGAAACTCTGCCTTAGAAACCATCCCAGAGGGATAATGACATGAACTGCTGGCCAGCGTGCTTTACACAAGCCGTAGGGAATTGACTGGAGATGGTAAGAGTGTTCCCTAAAAATGTGCATTTTACAGTGATATAAACTGGAAAAACAGGGTAACACACTGGCCACATTAGTAACACAAGAGGTTCTGCAGATACTGGAAATCCAGAGCACCACACACAAAATGCTAGAGGAACTCAGCAGGTCAGGCAGCATCCATGGAAATGAATAATCAGTTGATGTTTGGGACTGAGACCCTTCTTCAGGACTAGAAAGGAAGGGGGAAGGTGCCAAAATAAGAAGATTGGAGGTGGGGAAGGAGTACAGGCTACACGGTGACAGGTGGGAAGGTGGACGAGGGAGGGTGATGAAGTGAGAAGCTGGGGGGTGATAGGAGGAAAGGGTAAAGGGATAGAAAAGAAGGAATCTGATAGGAGAGGTTAGAAACGGAAGGATGAATGGCACAAGGCAGAGATGATAGGCAAGTGAAGAGACCAGTTAAGAATGGGTCCAGAGGGGGAATTGAACAAGAGGGAAGCAAACGAGGTGACATCTATGGAGAGGAATAAACATCGATGATTTGGGCTAAGACCTTTCATTAGGACTTCTTAGTGACTATCAGTATGGCTGTCTGACTAGACATTCCACCCCATGCACTTGACAGAATGCTTTTGATGGGGTAACAAGATCGATAACGGTTAGGATGGGAGACATTGACAATATGGACTTTACTAAGACACCCACAGGATTAGTGTTGATGGGCACATGGAATCCAAGTGGATCCAGGGGCTAGTGTTTCTCACAGAGAGTGCTTAACAGCTGCAACTCACTGGCGGAGGAGGTAGTGGAACTAGATACAATTGCTATGTTTAAGAGGCAATAGACATTACCTAAATGATTGATCCCATAATGTGGACAATGGGATTAGTGTGGATGGGCAAAGAGGTCAGCTGGAATGCGATGGGCTGAAGGGTCACTCTCGTAGCTGTGTGACTTGATGGCTACCCTTCCCCTCCCACAATACCCCTTCAGGCTTCCTGCATCTAACCCCCATGAAACCACCGTCTTCTCGGTACTGTTCCTCACCCCACCTCCAGCAGATTCCCTCGCTCTGTCCTATCAACTCTAACGACTGACAGTTTGCCTGCATTGGCCTCACACTGGACCAGTCACTGCAATCAGGTTCAAGTTCAGGTTTAATTGTCATTCAACCATACCTGAATACCCATGAATACAGCCAAACGAAACAGTTTTCCTCCAGGGCCAAGGTACACACTGTCATACACAGCACAAGACACGTATAAATAGTAAGTAAACACACAGTCACACAAAACATATAAATAGTCCAAGTCCCTGAGTGACACATCCTGTAAACTGATTATGCATGGGTATCATCGGCAAGGCAAGTAGTTCTCAGCAGTGTGAAGATGTACAAATACATGCAATCCAGCTTGTCCTTCCACTGAGCATACACCGGAGGGCAGCGCTGATGGGATTGGTTGGCCCCTAGAGGCAGTTGGGTCCAAAGATGCCACCATCTTACCAGGCATCACGGCATCCTGGACTCCCTCCTGAACAATGAGTGAACCACTCCACCCCCAGTCTACCTCTCCCAACACCCCATCCAGTATTCACTTAACAGATGGGACCCAAGAGTCTCGTGTTGGCATGGGAGGCGGTGTGGGGTGGGGGGAGGTGTGTGAGGAACAGAACTGATGAGGGTAGAGGGAGCTGAGCCCGGCATAATGTGAGTTCTGGGAGCAGATGTTGTCTGCTACCATGTACAAAAAAACAAAGGACTAAGTAAATGGATGGAGACAGCCCGACAGTGCAGAGGCTGGCCTCCACAGTCAGGCATCGACTGAGACACCAAAGCATCTCTCGGCTACCGACGGCTCTTATTGGAAGACGCCACTAGGAGCTGGTGCAGACTCTTCCCCCCCACCCCCACCCCAACCATGCTGCAGAACTAGTTTAAGGTTCCATCCTTAAAATATACTCTTTTGAAAGGTTAACTCCACTTGGCTCTGGGTCTGAACTTGCTGGAATTTAGAAGAATGAAGACACATCTCATTGAAACCAATCAAATATTGAAAGGTCCAGACAGAGTGGATGTGGAGAGAATACTTCCTATAGCGGGTGAGTCTAGGACCAAAGGACACAACCTCAGAATAGAGGGATGTCCATTTAGAATGGAGATGAGGAGGAATATCTTTGGCCCGAGGGTGGTGAATCTATGGAATTTATTGCCACAGACGGGCTCTTGGAGGCCATGTTATTGATATTGCGCTTAGGCTTCATAAACCACTGGGGAGGCCACACCTTGAGTGTTGTGAACAGCTTTGGGCTCCTCATCTTAGAAAAGACGTGCTGGCTTTGGAGAGGGTCCAGAAGAGGTTCACAAGGATGATTCCAGGAACGAAAGGGTTATCACACGAGGAACGTTTGATGGCTCTGGCTCTGTACTCGCTGTAATTTAGAAGGATGAGGGGGCATCTCATTGAAACCTTTTGAATGTTAAAAGGCCTAGACAGAGTAGATGTGGAAAGGGTGTTTCCCATGGTGAGAGAGTCTAGGACAAGAGGGCACAGCCTCAGGATAGAGGGGCATCCATTTAAATCAGAGATGCGGAGAAATTTCTTTAGCCAGAGGGTGGTGGAATTTATAACCACAGGCAGCTGTGGAGGCCAGGTTGTTGGTGTATTTAAGGCGGAGACTGATAAGTTCTTGATTGGACATGGCATCAAAGGTTATGAGGGGAAGGCTGGGGAGTGGGGCTAAGGAGGAGAGAAAAGGATCAGTCGTGATTGAATGGCCGAGCAGACTCGATGAGCCAGATGGAATACTCCTGCTCCTATTTCTTATGGCCATATGGTCTATATTTGAAGCAGAGGTTGATAGGTTTTTGATTAGCAATGATGTCATTGCTAATCCTGGGAGAAGGCGGGAGAATGGGGTTGAGAGGGATAATAACTATGGCGGATTGGTGAACCAACCCGATGGGCTGAATGGTATTATTGTAATCTATTGTATGTCTTATGGTTTTGTCTACATCAAAACATACAGTGAAATACATGGTTTACTTGAACAACCAACACAGTCTGAGGATGTATAGGGGTTACCTGTAAACGTCCCACTCTTATGGTACCAAAATAGCATGCCCACAACCTACTAATCCTAACACAGATGTCTTTGGTACGTGGGGCGATACCAGAGCACCCAGAGGAAAACCACGTGGTCATGGAGAAAACGTACAAACAAACCTACAGACAACACTGAGCCCTAAAGCCCAGTAAAGTGTTACGTTAAATGCTACGCCTCCATGCCTCCCCCTCCCCGCTTTCCTATCAGCTCCTATCATATACTCCCAGCCACTTCCACAGTGGATGGTCGGGGCCAATACACTGCCGCCTGTTGGAGCACTTTGGGAGGAAGCTGGAGCAGCCGGGGTCAATCCAGGCAGTCACAAGGAGAACGTGCAGACTCCACGCATATAGGAGGTTGGGATCGAACTCAGGGTGCTGGGGCTGTGACGCAGCATCACTACCAGCTGCCACTGTCAGGTGGGGGTTCTGCGTCTGTTCAAGAGCAGGATGGTTCATGTGGGTGGCAGTAAACGGTGAACACCCAGACACCGCAGACCCTGTCAATTCCCTGCGTGCTCCCGACTGCAGTTCACACAAGTGGGAACATCTCTGTTTCCACATTCCATGAAATCGTCCCGGAAGCTAATTAAATCATATAAGATCATAAGACACAGGAGCAGAATTAGGCCATTCGGCCCATCAATGCCATTCCACCCTTCTATTATGGCTGATTTGTCCTTAAGAAGGGTCTCAGCCCAAAACATCGGTTCTTTATTCCTCTCCATAGAAGCTGCCCATCTTGATGAGTTCCTCCAGCATTTTGTGTGTGTTTCTCTGGACTTCCAGCATCTGCCGAGTCTCTTCTGTTTATGGTTGATCTATTTTCTCTTTCAATCCCATTCTCCTGCCTTTTCGCTTTGACCCTGGATGCCCTTATTAATCAAGAGTCTTTCAACCTCCGTTTTAAATATACCCAATGAATTGGCTCCCAGAGCCACCCTGTGGCGATGAATTCCACAGATTCACCACATCCTGGAGATGTTTTGGTCATGATGGCAAGGCCAGCATTTGGAAGCAAAGTGACTGGAGATGCTCTAATCTGGAGCAACAAGCAAGCTGCTGGGTCGAGCTGAAGGAAATGGACAGTCACCCCTTCAATTTCATCTGGATCCACTGAGGCCAGCCGCCATTTTGTTTGCAAGCCTGCATTTATAGCCCATGCCTGCCTGAGAAGTTAGGGAGTGGATTGAGATGAAGGTAGTGATCTGCCTTCCTGAACCACTGCCGTCCTTGTGGGGCAGGTGCACAGACTGTCCTGTTGGGGAGTGATTACAGGACTTCAGAATCAGAATAAATCCAGTATACTATATACTATATATCTACGAAAAAACTTACTTGCAGCAACACCACAGGCACAGATATACCGTGTTCACAAGAAAATTGTTAAATAAGTGTAAATTATAAGACCGTAAGACACAGGAGCAGGGTTAGGCCACTCAGTCGATTGAGGACTGCTCTGCTATTCGATCATGTTGATTTATTCTTCCCTCTGAGCCCGATTCTCCCGCCTTCTCCCTGAAACCTTTTGACACCCTGACTAACCAAAAACATCCCACTGCTTTAAATATACTCAATGACTTGGCCTCCACAGCTGGCTGTGGCAATGAAACCTGCAGATTCACCACCTTCTGTCTAAATAAATTCCTTCTTATTTCTGTTCTAAATGAACTTCCCTCTATTCTAAGGCTGTGCCTCTGGTCCTAGACTCACCCACTATAGTAATATCCTCTCCACATCCACTCTGTTTAGGCCCTTCAGTATTTGATAGGTTTCAATCAGATTCTCCCCTCATCCTTCTAAACTCCAGCAGGTACAAGCCCAGAAGCAACAAACACTCCTCATACGTTAACCCTTTCACTCCCAGGATCATTCTTGTGAACCTCCTCTGGATCCTTTCCAATGCCAGCACATCTTTTCTTGGAGTAAATTCCCAGAATTGCTCACAGTACTCCAAATGTGGTCTGACCAATGTCTAACAAAGCATCAACATTATATCCTTGTAACACACATCAAAGTTGCTGGTGAACGCAGCAGGCCAGGCAGCATTTCTAGGAAGAGGTACAGTCAACGTTTCAGGCCAAGACCCTTCGTCAGGACTAACTGAAGGAAGAGTACTAAGCACATCTTTCCCTCTCCGCCTTCCACAGGGATTGGTCCCTCCGCGACTCCCTTGTCCACACGTCCCTCCCCACAGATCTCCCACCTGGCACTTATCCCTGTAAGCACAAGTGCTGCACCTGACCCTACACCTCCTCTCTTGCCACCATTCAGGGCCCCAAACAGTACTTCCAAGTGAGACAACACTTCACTTGTGAGTCTGTTGGGGTCATCTATTGCATCCGGTGCTCCCAGTGCGGCCTCCTCTACATCGGTGAAACCCGACGCAGATTGGGGGACCGCTTCGTCGAGCACCTCCACTCCATCCGCCACAACAGACAGGATCTCCCAGTAGCCACCCACTTCAACTCTGCTTCCCACTCTCATTCAGATATGTCCATACATGGCCTCCTCTACTGCCATGATGAGACTAAACTCAGGTTGGAGGAGCAACACCTCATACACCATCTAGGTAGTCTCCAGCCCCTTGGTATGAACATAGAATTCTCCAACTTCCAGTAATTCCCTCCCCCTCCCTTCCTCTATCCCTATGTCACTCTGCCCCCTCCCCCAGCTGCCTATCACCTCCCCCATGGTTCTGCCTCCTTCTACTACTACCCATTGTGTTTTCCCCTATTGCTCCTTCACCTTTCCTGCCTATCTCCTCCCTGCTTCCCCTCCTCCACCCCTTTATCTTTCCCCTTACTGGTTTTCCATCTGGAACCTACCAGCCTTCTCCTTCTCACCCTCCCCCCCACCTTCTTTATAGGGCCTCTGCCCCTTCCCTCTACAGTCTTGACGAAGGGTTCCGGCCCGAAATGTCGACTCATGGTTTCCATGGATGCTGCCCAACCTGCTGAGTTCCTCCAGCGTGTTGTGAGTGTTGCTTTGTCTCCAGCATCTGCAGCTTATTTTGTGTGAAGGAACAGTTAGTAAGAGATTGGTAGTAAGAGAGAGTTAGTAACATTATATCCTTGATCTTATATTCCAGTCCTGTCAAAATGAATGCTAACGTTGCATTTGCCTTCTTTAACGCTGGCTGAACCTGCAAGTTAAGTTCAAAAATCAGAGGTACAAGGGGACTTGGGAATCCTGCACAAGGATTCCAAAGTACCTTTGCACCTTGGATTTTTGAATTTTCTCCCAATTTAGAAAATAGTGCACGCTTTTATTCCTCCTACCAAAGTGCATGACCATACGCTTCCCGACACTGTATTCCATTTGCCGCTTCTGTGCGCATTCTAGGTATGGGCCATCCAGGGATGAAGGGGTTAACCTATGAGGAGAGATTAAGTCGCCTGGGACTACACCCTCTGGAGTTCAGAAGACTGAGAGGGGACCTTATAGAGACATACAAAATTTTGAAAGGGATAAATCAGATAGAAGTAAGAAAGTTGTTTCCATTGGTAGGTGAGACGAGAACTATGGGACATTGCCTCAAGGTTCAGGGGAGAAGACTTAGGATGGAGATGAGGAGAAACTGCTTTTCACAGAGAGTGGTGCATCTGTGGAATTCTCTGCCCAGGGAGACAGTTGAGGCTTCCTCACTAAATATATTTAAGAATCAGTAAATATATCCCCAGATGCTTCAAAACCTCCACAATCATCCCTTTACAAAGAAATCAGTTGTAGCCTGTCTGAATGATTACTGTCCTGTTGCCCTGACCCCCATAGTGATGAAATGTTTTGAATGGCTTGTCAAGCCTCATATCACAGCCAGCCTCCCCTCATCACTGGTTCCTCTACAGTTTGCTTATCGTCCAAATCGCTCTACGGAGGACCCAATATCCATCACACTGCACACAGTTCTCTCTCACTTGGACAACAAAGACACTTATGCCAGAATCCTGTACAATAATTTCAGTTCAGCGTTCAATACCATCATCTCGCAGAGACTAGTGGAGAAACTGTCGCTGCTTGGCCTTCCCACTCCCATGTGTCATTGGATTCTGGATTTCTTGACAGAGAGACCACAGTCAGTCCGTGTTGGCAGGAACATCTCTGACTCCATCACACTGAACACTGGATCCCCACAAGGCTGTGGGCTTAGCCCATTGCTGTTTACATTGCTAACCAGATTCAAGGAGAACCTAATCATTAAATTTGCTGATGATACCACAGCGGTGGGGCTCATCAGCAAAAATGATGAAACAATGTACAGGGAGGAGGTCAAACACCTAGAGAGCTAGTGCAGTGATAACAACTTGATGCTTAATGTCACCAAAACCAAGGAGATGATTGTCGATTTCAGACGGTCTCAGCCTGAGCACACACCCCTCAGCATCAGCGGCTCCACAATGGAGAGAGTGGAAAACATCAAGTTCCTTGGGGTGCAGATCTCGGACAATCTCACCTGGTCCAGGAACACCACTGGGATTGTGAAACGGGCCCAGCAGAGATTGCACTTTCTGAGGAAGCTTAAACAAGCATCACTCCCCATTAACATCTTAACTACATTCTACAGAGGCATGGTTGAGAGTGTGCTGACCTTTTGCATTACAACCTGGTACTCCAGCTACAGTGCTGTCGACAAAAAAGCCTTGCAGAGGGTGGTTAGGGGAGCAGAGAGGTTATTGGGGTCTCCCTACCTTCTGTCCAAGACCTCTTTCAGAGTCGATGCCTCCAGGAGACACGGTACATCATTAGAGACCCCTCACACCCTCTCCATGAACTGTTTGTTCTTCTGCCATCAGGCAAACATTACAGCAGCATCAAAACTAAAACCACAAGGCTACTAAACAGCTTCCTCCCACAGGCAGTCAGACTGCTAAATAGCTGCTCCACCTGACTCTGCTTTGGACACTTTTAACATGCACTGGACACTTATAACTTGATTTTAACTGACATGTGGCTATTGTGTTTTACTATTTATTGTTATGTTTATTATTTAGTGTTGCGTTTGTTATGTTATGATTGCACTGCCCCTGAGAAACGCTGTCTCATTCTGCCCTGCAGAGCTGATGTATGGTTAGAATGACAATAAAGTTTTTTGAATTGAAAAAAAATTGGATTGAAACAGTTAGATAGATTTTTATATATTAAGGGAATTAAGGGTTATGGGGAAAAGGCAGGTAGACGGAGCTGAGTTTACGGACAGATCAGCCATGATCTTATTGAATGGCAGGGCAGGCTCGATGAGCCGGATGGCCTACTCCTGCTCCTATTTCTTATGTTCTTATATAATACCGTGGGTTCTTAACTTGTTAAGCACCCTCATATATGGCACCTTGTCAAAGGCCTTCTGAAAATCCAAGTAAACAATATCCACTGACTCTTCTTTGTCTATCCTGTCTGTTATTTCCTCAAAGAATTCCAGCGGTTTTATCAGGCAAGATTTCCCCTTTAGAAAACCATGCTGACTTTAGCCTAATTTATCATGTACCTCCAAATACCCTGAAACCACACCCTTGGTAATGGAATCCAACATTCCCAGCAACTGAAGTCAGGCTAATTGGCCTATGATTTCCTTTCTTTTGCCTCCCTCCCTTCTTAAAGAGTGGAGTGACGTTTGCAATTTTCCAGTCCTCGGGAACCATTCCAAAACCTGAAAGATCATTACTAATGCCTCCACAATCTCTTCAGCTACATCTTTCAGAACCCTGGGGTGTAGACCACTGCTCCAGGTGACTTATCTATATTCAGACTTCATACACAAGAATTGCAAGGAAGAACAAAAAATAACTAAATGCCAAACAATGAGCAAAGTACACTTCAGGCAGGCTGTACACGGTAGGCCAATGTGGACTTCCTTTCCTGGTGAAGGGTCTCAGCCCGAAACAGTGACTGTTCATCCCTCTCCATAGATGCTGCCTGACCTGTTTGGTCCCTTT
Organism: Mobula birostris; assembly: GCF_030028105.1. Lineage (NCBI taxonomy): Eukaryota > Metazoa > Chordata > Chondrichthyes > Myliobatiformes > Myliobatidae > Mobula > Mobula birostris. Next base: position 201,536,685 of record NC_092374.1, read on the forward strand.
AGCATTTTGTGTGCGTTACTCTGAATTTCCAACATTTGCAGAATTGCTTGTGTTTAAAACAAAGTGCATGGCGGAGCAGACAGAGGAAGAGGTCTTCCTAACCCACACGTCTCCCTCCATGGCTGGCAATGGCCATTTGGGTCAATCGACCTGTTTCTGTACTGCATGAGGAACAGCCCCTCGACAACATAAACATGGTCGCGGATCCCATCCAGGAATAGAAGACGGCCTGGGAACCTGTGATCCCGTTTAAAAGTCCAGTGCACCCAGCTGCTCTGTCCCTTCCACTGAAGGGTTAACAGCAGCTGGGCAGGCTATGGTTGCTATGGAGACTGCAAGGCCCAATCTAAGAATGTAAGAATGCACCTAGGGCTGGGGTGGGCCATAATCCCTGCTTTTTCCACTCTGGCATTCGCCCATCCCCACTCCCTCACCTCACTCTTTGTTGTAGCTGCCTTGGGCCGTTCCGCCGCAGGGTGGGGAGCGGGGTGTGGTGAATGGTTGCACTCACATGAAAGTAAAAGGCAGCGCAGAGACAAGTCAGCTTCAGAATAGAAGGACTGCCCTTTAGAACAGATGTGAGGAGGGATTTCTGCAGTCAGGTAGTGAATCTGTGGGATTCATTGACATAGGCAGCTGTGGAGGTCAAATCTTTGAGTATACTCAAAGCAGCGGTTGATAGATTCTTGATTGGTCATGGGGTCAAAAGCTATGGGGGAAGCCAGGACAATGGGGTTGAGAGGGATAATAAATCGACCATAGTGGAATGGGGGCACAGACTTGATGGACTGAATGGCCTAGTTCTGCTCCTAAATCTAATGATGTACATAGGATAGCCAGAATGGAGGTTATTCACATACTGCATGAACCACCTCAGCAGGCAGATGTCTTCAGCAGGAATGCATAGCAGAGAACAGCAGGGGCATTGTGTAATAACTGTGCAAAACACCGGATTAGACCACACCAGGGATGTTCTAGATGCCATAGTCCAGATTTGCACTGGAGTGGATACAGAGGACAGTCTCCAGAACATCAGAATCAGAGTAAGATTTGTCATCACTGATAGATGGTATATCATGTGAAATTTGCAAAGGAGTTCATTTCCCACATTTCTGTGTCCTTCCCATGAGTGTGTGGGTTTCCTCCCGCTGCTCTAAAGATCTACCCTTGTGGCCCTTGTGGCCTTGTGGCCCTCACCTATCCTATCACCCTTCCTGAGGGCCCTTGTGGCTAAAGGGATCAGGGGGTATGGAGGGAAGGCTGGTACAGGGTTCTGAGTTGGATGATCAGCCAGGATCATACTGAATGATGGTGCAGGCTCGAAGGGCCGAATGGCCTACTCCTGGACCTATTTTCTATGTTTCTATGTTTCTACCGGTTAGTAGGTTAACTGGTGATTGTAAATTGTCCTGTGATTAGGCTGGGGTTAAATCGGTGGGTTGGAGACTCATTAGGCCGAAGGGCTTGTTTCATGCTGTATCTCTAAATAAGTAAAAAAGACATAATACCTATAAATGACAAACAATAAGTAATGCAAAAAGATCAAAGAATATTGAGGAAGTATTCATGGGTTCATGGGTGGTTAAGAAATCTGATGTTTTTTAAATTTTTGATGTAGCTGCATTAATCACTTCCAGCTCATTTCATATATAGACCACCCTATGTATGAAAAAGGTGCATAGGTCTCCTCTCTCACCTTAAAAAGATATACAACTTATGATCCAAGTTAATATTTTCACCTATCCTATCACCCTTCCTGAGCAGGGGCCAGCTCTGGACAACACACTCATCATCACTGACATCTAGAACACAGAACACAGTACAGGCCCTTCGACCTATGATGTTGTGCTGACCCTTTAACCTACTCTGGGTTCAATCTAACTCTTCACTCCTACATAGCACTCCATTTTTCTACCATCTATGTCCTGGCTGGAGGTCCCAAAAGGTCCTGAGTTCGAATCCAGCCAGCTCCCCTGCATGCTTTCCATCCGTGCTGGGTTACGAGCTGGTGATCTCTTTGGAAACTCACCCGGCAGAAGGCAATGACAAACCACTGCTGTAACTTGCCTCGTACGCGGTTCCCCACTACGCCAGAGAGGCGTGGAGGGAAATCGTCGGCTAAACCAGAGAAACTCCGGATGCGACGTACCTTTCCTTTCCTATGTCTCTATCTTAGTTTCTTCTGCTACTGTGGCATAGTCCACTGACACCAGCATCCTCTGTCCTGGGCTAGTCTTTAAAGCTGACCCCAAGTGTAGCCTATGTTCCAGTTTAATATCCTTCTGACCACAGAGATGAGGTCTGTGGAGCCTCTGTCGGCATTTCTGTGGTTCTGAGTCTTTAAGGGACTAGGTTACCAACCCACCTCCTTTCTCAGCCAGGCTTAGGACCATCCATGATAGAGTTTAAGAGTTTCTTAAATATTCCTAATGTCAAGTGGCCTCTACCACCTCGCTGCCATGATATTAATGGTGATACATAAATTCAAATTATTCTTGATAATTCTCCACACAGGAACTAAGTACTTATGTTGAGAACATGCCTAACATGAGTAGAGCAGCAATTGGATTTTACTTGAAATGTTGCTTGCGACCCTCCATTGGTTGGGGTTGACCAATGAAGTTGCACCCTAGCTGTTATATCCAAGCCAGAGCAGTACGATACAGCGAGCAAGCTGTTGCACACGTGGCTGATAATCAAAAGAATCGGCAGACACCAGTACAGTTTGGCATCAGCAGGAATTGACAGTCAGCATTGAACTCACATAGCACTGTCTTAGGATCTCAATTTCAGGAGTTGTCCCCAGGGTTTGCTCCCAGAGATTTCCCCATGAGTGAGTATAGATGCAAGGCAGCAAAGGTTTGAGAGCAGAGTTTTCCTCCTCCTGGATGAGCGGCCAGAAGTGACTGGCCCATTACCTGCTATTCCCCATTCTGTCACTAGAAGTGGTTCCATCGGGCTGAGTAACTAAAAGCCAGAAACTGCACAGTTGTCAGAGGCTATTTGAGGTACACTCCATTGCGAGCATTTAATAGGTAATGGGAGCTTACCCCCCACTATTGTAAACCCCAGTCCTACTTGCTCAAATGAACGGCAACTGGAGGCAGAATATCCTGTAGAGCCATCTGTAGCTGAAGAACTAGTGATTTAAAATTATCGTAGAAATTAATTACGACACGATTGACCACATGTATGGAGAGAGGGGAAGGAGGAAGAGAGAGGGGGAAGGGAGAGAAAAAGAGAGAGAGCAGGAAGATAAGGCAGAGAATGAGAGAGAGGGTGTAGAAGGAGGAGGGAGAGAGAGGGGGAGAGGGAAGGGAGGAGAGAGGAGGGAGAGAGTGGAAGAAAAGGGGAAGGGAGAGGGAAGACAAGAAAGAGGGAGAGGGGTAGAGAGCGGTAGAGATGGAGGGGGTAGAAGGAGAGGAGAAGGAGAAAGAATGGGAGAAAGAGGGAGAGGGGAGAGAGAGGAGAAAGAGGGAAACAGGGAGAGAGAGGCAGAGAGAAGGTAAGAAAGAAGGAGGGGAGTGGAGGGAGAGAGTGAGAGATGAGGGAGAGGGTAGATGGGAAGAGAGTGGAAGGGAGAGGGAGAGAGGGGGAGGGAGAGAGAGGTAGAGCGAGTGGAAGAGAGGGGGAAGGGAGAGGGAAGCGGAGCAAGGGAGAGTGAGGAAGAAAAGAGGGAGAGGGAAGAGAGTAGTGGAGAGAAGGTGAGAAGGAGGAAGAGAGTGGGGAAGGGAGGGGGAGAGAGGGGAGGGAGAGAGAAGGGGAGAAAGAAGGAGAGGGGGAGGAAGAGAGTGAGGGGGAGGGAAAGAGGAGAAGTGAGAGGGGAAGAGAGAAGGAAAGACAAAATGAGAGAGTTAAATTATCTGCTACTGTGTGATGGTTAATGTTGAGTAATTACAAGCAGCCAGTTATAATATTTCATACCGTGACTTTGGAACTTCAGGAACATTGTAATCATGTGATCTCTCAAGGCAGACTGACAGCTTGTTTTCTCTGCACTGGCGGAGTCTGAGGGGCAAACTGACTGAAGTTTATAAAGTTGTGACAGACATAGACAGAGTCGACAGCAGTAGTTTTTCCCCCAGGCTTGCAATGTCTAACACCAAAGGGCAAGGCATGTAAGGTTAGACGGGCTAATTTCAGTGTGGATCCGTGTTTTTCACACGGGGAATAATGGGTGCTTGGAATCTGTTGTATTGGGGAGCTGGTTAGGATAAAAAAAAATTAAAGTCTCTCAGATACACACATCGTTGTGCAGGAAATGGAGGGATATGAATATTGTGAAGACTGAAGGGATTAGTTAGATATTGAATTACCGTAATTGGCTTGACACAAGATTGTAGGCTGAAGGGCGTGCCTTGGTCTATACTGTTCTACCTTTTATATGTGGGCTTTATATTTAATACCCCCTTCCTCTATTCTCCTACTTCCTCTACTTCTCACCTGCCTATTACTTTCCCCCGGTCCCTTCCCCCCACCTTTTTATTCTGGCATCTTCCCCCTTCCTTCGTAGTCTTGAAGAAGGGTCTCGGCCTGAAACATTGACTGTTTATTCCTCTCTATAGACGCTGTCCGACCTGCTGAGTTCCTCCAGCATTTTGTGTGTGTTGTTTTGGACTTCTATTTTTGTTGCATATCGTCAGGTCTGAAACCACTTTTTCCGGGAGTTCTGAGCTGTTTAATGCTGTGAGCGTTAACCCGCAGGTTGAGGGGAACTCAGACAACAGATGGATGAGAAACTCTGCATTTTCTATTCAGTTCACGTTGTCTAAGTCATTAAACTGCAGTGTACAATCAATCACATCACAGCAGGCCAGGGAATTTACTGAACATAGAACAATACAGCACAGCACGGACCCTTCTGCACAATATGTTGTGCTGAATCAATTAAATGGCCATCCAAACTAATCTCTTCCACCTACATAATCTCCATATCCTTCCATTTTCCTCACAATCATGTGCCAATCTAAACACCCCTTAAAAGTCTCTAATGTATCTGCCTCTACCACCACCCCAGGCAGTGCATTTCAGGCGCGCTCCACTCTCAGTGTAAAAAAATGCCCCTCACATGTCCTTTGAATTCCCTTTCCCCTCTGCCACCTTAAATGTGTGCCCTCTGGCATTAGGCTTTTCAACCCTGGGAAAAAGATATGGTCTGCCTACCCTATCTACCAGATCTGTCCTCAGCCTCTGCCACAGCAGAGGAAGTAACCCAAGCTAGTCCAACCTCTCATGATAGCAAATGCCCTCTGATCCAGGCAGCACCCTGGTAACCTTCTTCTGCCACTTCTCCAAAACACTGGCACCTTCCTATGATTTGATGGCCAGAATTTTATGCAGTGCCCCCAATGTGGCCTCACTAGAGATTTATAAAGCTGTACCGTAACTTCCTGACTTGTGAACTCAGTGCCTCGACTAATGAAAGCAAGCATGCCATCAGCTGCTGAATTCACCCTATCAACCTGTGTAGCCACTTCAGGGAGCTATGGAGTTCGATCCCAAGATCCCTCTGCTCAACAACACTGTTAAGGGTCTTATTATATTCAACAAATTAAATAAATATCAGCAATCAATTTAAAAAAACTCATCTCAGCAATGGAGTCCACAATTTCATAGTGCCCTTCAAGGGAAGAAAATCTGCTAGCTTTGCCCAGCCTGGGTCTATACAGTATTCCAGCTGCATAGTTGGTCCAGTGCCAGGCGGAGTAATATATGTGGGACTGGCAGGGAGAGTCACATCTATATATTGAATAGACTTGATTACTGCAAAGCTTTTTTTTAACTGGCCTTCCAAAGCAATCTACTGCCAAACTTCAACTCATTCAGAACACCACTTTTCCACTTCCAACCACCAGGATAAAAACATAGAAAACCCATACAGAATCAGAATCAGGTTTATTATCACCAGCATGTGATGTGAAATTTGTTGACTTAGCAGCAGCAGTTCAATGCAATACATAATCTAGAAGAGAAAAAAAAATAATAATGAATAATAGTGATAAATAAACATGTAAATCAATTACAGTATACATATATTGAATAGATTAAAAAATGTGCAAAAAACAGAAATACTGTATATTAAAAAAATTGAGGTAGTGTCCAAGGATTCAATGTCCATTTAGGAATCGGATGGCAGAGGGGAAGAAGCTGTTCCTGAGTCGCTGAGTGTGTGCCTTCAGGCTCCTGTATCTCCTACTTGATGGTAACAGTGAGAAAAGGGCATGCCCTGGGTGCTGGAGGTCCTTAATAATGGACGCTGCCTTTCTGAGACACCTCTCCTTGAAGGTGTCCTGGGTACTTTGTAGGCTAGTAGCCAAGATGAAGCTGACTAGATTTACAACCTTCTGCAGCTTCTTTCGGTCCTGTGCAGTAGCCCCCCATACCAGACAGTGATGCAGCCTGTCAGAATGCTCTCCACGGTTCAACTAAGATATGTTTGTTGACATGCCAGATCTCTTCAAACTCCTAAAGAAGTATAGCCACTGTCTTCGGCCCACTATGCTGTGTCGAACATGTACTTACTTTAGAAATTACCTAGGGCTACCCATATACCTCTATTTTTCTAAGGACCATGTACCTATCCAGGAATCTCTTAAAAAGACCCTATTATATCTGCCTCCACCACAGTCGCTGCCATTCCATGCACTCACCACTCTCTGCATAAAAAACTTACACCTGACACCTCCTCTGTACCTACTTCCAAACACCTTAAAACTTTGCCCTCTTGTGTTAGCCATTTCAGCCCTGGGAAAAAGCCTCTGACTATACACACAATCAATGCCCCTCATCATCCTATACGCCTCTATTAGGTCATCTCTCATCCTCTGTCATTCCAAGGAGAAAAGACCAAGTTCACTCAACCTATTCTCATAAGGCATGCTCCCCAATCCTCGTAAATCTCCTCTGCAACCTTTCTATAGTGTCCGCATCATTTCTGCAGTGAGATGACCAGAACTGAGCACAGTACTCCAAGTGGGGTCCAACCAGGGTTCTATGCAGCTGTAACATTACCTCTTGGCTCTTGAACTAAATCCCACAGTTGATGAAGTCTAAAGCACTGTATGCCTTCTTAACCACAGAGCCAACCTGCGCAGCAGCTTTGACTGTCCTACGGACTTGGACCCCAAGATCCCTCTGATCCTCAACACTGCCAAGAGTCTTACGAATTATGTTATATTCTGCCATCATATCTGACCTACCAAAATGAACCACCTTGCACTTATCCATCTGCCACTCCTCAGCCCAGTTTTGCATCCTATCAATGTTCCACTGGAAACTCTAACAGCCCTCCACACTATCCACAACACCCCCAACCTGTGTGTCATCAGCAAATTTACTAACCCATCCCTCCACTTCCTCATCCAGGTCATTTATAAAAATCACAAAGAATAGGGAGCAGATTCGTGAGAACAGATTCCTGAGGCACACCACTGGTCACCAGCCTCCATGCAGAATATGACCCATCTACAACCACTCTTTGCCTTCTGTGGGCAAGCCATTTCCGGATCCACAAAGCAATGTCCCCTTGGATCCCATGCCTCCGAACTGTCTCATTAAGCTTTGCATGGGGTACCTTATCTGATGCCTTGGTAAAATCCATATACACTACATCTACGGCTGTACCTTCATCAGTGTGTTTTGTCACATCCTCAAAAAATTCAATCATGCTTGAAAGGCATGATCAGCCTTTGACAAAGCCATGCTGACTGTTCCTAATCATATTATGTCTTTCCAAATGTGCATAAATCCTGCCTCTCAGGATCTTCTCCATCAACTTACTAACCACTGAGGTAAGACTCACCGGTCTATAATTTCCTGGGCTATCCCTGCTCCCTTTCTTGAATAAAGGAACAACATCCGCAACCCTCCAATCCTCCGGAACCTCTCCTATCCCCATTGATGATGCAAAGATCATTGCCAGATGCTCAGCAATCTCCTCCCTCGCCTCCCACAATAGCCTGGAGTACATCCCATCCAGTCCCGGTCACTTGTCCAATGTGATCCTTTCTAAAAGCTCCAGCACATCCTCTTCCTTAATATCTACATGCTCAAGCTTTTCAGTCCACTGCAGGTCATCCCTGAAATCACCAAGATCCTTTTCCATATTGAAAACTGAAGCAAGCTATTCATTAAGTACCTCTGCTATCTCCTCCGGTTCCATACACACTTTTCCACTGTCACACTTGATTGGTCCTATTCTCTCCTCTTGCTCTTCACATACTTGAACGATGCCTTGGCATTTTCCTTAATCCTGTCCGCTGAGGCCTTCTCATGGCCAGTTCTGGCTCTCCTAATTTCATTCTTAAGCTCCTTCCTGCTAGCCTTATAATTTTCTAGATCTCTATCATTAGGTGGTCCCAGACCAGATCCCTGAGGCACACCACATGTCACCAACATCCATGTAGAATATGACCCATCTACAACCACTCTTTGCCTTCTGTGGGCAAGCCAGTTCTGGATCCACAAAGCAATGTCCCCTTAGATCCCATGTTCCCTTCTATTCTCAATAAGCCTTGCATGAGGTACCCTATCAAGTGCCTTGCTGAAATCCATATGCACTACATCTACTGCTCTACCTTCATCAATGTGTTTAGTCACATCCTCAAAAAACTTCAGTCGGGCTAGTAATTCATGACCTGCCTTTGACAAAGCCATGCTGACTATTCCTAATCATGTTATGCCTCTCCAAATGTTAACAAATCCTGCCTCTCAGGATCTTCTCCATCAACTTACCAACCACTGAAGTAAGACTCACTGGTCTATAATTTCCTGGGCTATCTCTACTTCCTTTCTGCAACCCTCCAATCCTCTGGAACCTCTCCTGTCCCATTGATGCTCCAAAGATCATTGCCAGCAACACAGCAATCTCCTCCCTCACCTCCCACAGTAGCCAGGAGTATACCTCGTCCATTCCCGGTGACTTATCCTACTTGATGCTTTCCAAAAGCTCCAGCACATCCTCTTTCTTGATATCTATATGTGCAAGCTTTTCAGTCCACTGTAAGTCATCCCTACAATTGCTAAGGTCCTTTTCCATAGTGAATACTGAAGCAAAGTATTCATTCAGTAACACACATAAAAGTTGCTGGTGAACACAGCATGCCAGGCAGCATCTCTAGGAAGAGGTGCAGTCGACGTTTCAGGCCGAGACCCTTCGCCAGGTCTCGGCCTGAAACGTCGACTGCACCTCTTCCTAGAGATGCTGCCTGGCCTGCTGCGTTCACCAGCAACTTTTATGTGTGTTGCTTGAATTTCCAGCATCTGCAGAATTCCTGTTGTATTCATTCAGTACCTCAGATTTCTCCTCCGGTTCCATACACATTTTTTCACTGTCACACTTGATTGGTCCTATTCTCTCACATCTTATCCTCTTGTTCTTCACATACTTGTAGAATGCCTTGGGGGTTTCCTTAATTCTGCTCACCAAGGCCTTCTGATGGCCCCTTCTGGCTCTCCTAATTTCATTCTTAAGATTCTTCCTGCTAGCTTTATAATCTTCTAGGTTATATCATTACCTAGTTTTTTGAATCTACCGTAAGCTCTTCTTTTCTTCTTGACTAGAATTTCAACAACCTTTGTACACCATGGATCCTGTACTCTATCAGCCTTTCTCTGTCTCATTGGAATGTTCCCATGCAGAACACCACGCAAATATCCCCTGAACATTTGCCATATTTCTTCTGTACATTTCACTGAGATCATCTGTTCCCAATTTATGCTTCCAAGTTCCTGTCTTTTAGCTTCATATTTCCCCTTGCTCCAATTAAATACATTCCTAACTTGTCTGTTCCTAGCCCGCTCCCATGATATGTTAAAGGAGGTAGAATTGTGATCACTATCTCCAAAATGCTCTCCTACTGAGAGACCTGACACTTGACCAGGTTCATTTCCCAACACCAGATCAAGTACAGCCTCTCCTCTTGTAGGCTTATCTACATATTGTGTCAAGAAACCTTCCTGAACACACGTCACAGACTCCACCCCATCTAAACCTCTTGCTTTAGGAAGATGCCAATCTATATTGGGGAAATTAAAATCTCCCATCATGACAGCAATATTATTATTATCTGCTTTCAGAATCTGTCTCCCTATCTGCTCCTCAATGTCACTGTTACTATTGGGCGGTCCATAAAAACACCCATTAGAGTTCTGGACCCCTTCCTGTTTCTAACTTCCACCCATAAAGACTCAGTAGACAATCCCTCCATGACTTCCTTCTTTTCTGCAGCCGTGACACTATATCTGATCAACAGTGCCACACCCCCACCTCTTTTGCCTCCCTCCTTGTTCTTTCTGAAACATCGAAATCCTGGGACTCTTAAGTAGCTATTACTGCCCCAGAGCCATCCGAGTCTCTGTTATAGCCACAATATCATAGCTCCAAGTACTGATCCATATTCTAAGCTCATCTGCTTTGTTCGTGATACTTCTTGCATTAAAGTACACACATCTCATATCATTGGTCTGAGTGTATCCCCTCTCTATCATCTGCCTATCCTCCCTTTCACATGGTCTTTCTCAATTTGTTAGCCAACTGCCCCTTCCTCCATCTTTTCAGTTCAGTTCTCATCCCCCCAGTGATTCTAGTTTAAACTCTCCCCAATAGACTTAGCTATTAAGCCTTAGGTTTAATAATCTTAGACTATTAGGCTTAGTTTAGGATGAGGCAGCATATCATTCCTATACTCTACATGCATTTGCTGTGTTCTGCATTGGCTTTCTGTTTGCTTTAGAATTGATTTTATTGTTCTCTTAGTTGTTTTTAAAGCTCTCAATGTTCCGGGACCGAAGTTCATCTCAGAATCGCTTTAGTTTTATAACAAAAATGGTTTTCTGATTCCATAGCACCATAAGACCACAAGACATAGGAGCAGAATTAGGCCATTTGGCCCATTGAGTCTGCTCTGCCATTTTGTCACAGCTGATTCAATTTTTCTCTCAGCCCCAATCTCTTGCCTCCTCCCCATATCCCTTCATGGTCTGACCAATCAAGAACCTATCAACCTCTGCCTTAAATAATATAAAGATTTGGCCAATTCCACAGATTCACCACTCGCTAGGTAAAGAGGTTCCTCCTCATCTCCATTCTTAGGTTGCCCCTCTATTCTGAGGCTGTGTCCTCTGGTCTTAGACTCTCCCACCATTGGAAACATCCACTCTATCATGTCCTTTGACCATTCGATAGGTTTCAATTACGTTACCCCTCATTCATCTGAATTCCAGTGAATACAGGCCCAGAGCCTTCAAATTCTCTTTATATGACAAGCTGTATAATCCTGGAATCATTTTCATTAACCTCCTTTGAACTCTCTCCAGTTTCAGCACATCCTTTCTAGGATAAGGAGCCCAAAATTGCTCACAATACCCCAGGCGAGGCCTCACCAATCCTTGATAAAGTCTCAACATTACATCTTTGCTTTTATATTCTAGTCCTCTTGAAATGAATGCTAACATTGCATTTGCCTTCCTCAGTACAGACTCAACTTGCAATTAACCTTTAGGGATTCCTGCACAAGGGCTCCCATGTCCCATTGTACCTCAGTAATTTCTATTTTTTTAGATTATGAGGACACGTAGTCCTCTTTTATTGTCATTTAGTAATGCATGCATTAAGAAATGACACAATATTCCTCCGGTGTGATATCACAAAAACACAGGACAGACCAAGACTGAAAAACTAACAAAACCACATAATTATAACATATAGTTACAACAGTGCAACAATACCATAACTTGATGAAGGACAGTCCATGGCACAGTAAAAAAGTTCAACGTTTCTTGAAAGTCCCACATCTCATGCAGACAGGAGAAGGAAGAAAACTCCCCCTGCCATGCCTGAGCACAGTAGAAAATAGTCAACCCTTTAATTTCTTCTACCACATTGCATGACCATACACTTTGTGACACTGTATTCCATCCACCATTTCATTGCCCATTCTCCTTATCTGTCAAAGTCCTTCTGGAGCCTCTCTACTTCCTCATAATTACCTGCCCCTCCACCTATCTTCATTGATCTGCAAACATTGCAACAAGCCATCAATTCCATCAACCTAATCATTGACGTATACCATAAAAAGAATCGATCCCAACACAGACCCCTGTGGAACAGCACTATTCACCAGCAAGCAGGCAGGAAAAGTTCCCTTTATTCCCACTCTTTGCCTCCTGCCAATGAGCCACTGCTTTATCGATGCTAGAACCGGGGATCTATGTACTTGGTTCTCAAGATCCCATTGCACCTTGATGCTGTTGAGGTGCCCGTCGTTAACTCTGTACTTTCCCTTTGCATTTGATGTCCCAAAGAACAATTCCTCACACTTTACTGGATTCAACTCCATCTTCCATTTTTTCCTCCAGTGTCTGGCTCTGCTATATCCTTTTGCAAATTTTGAACACGGTCCACAGTGGCGGCTTTTTCTAATCCCATCCTAAACTTTTTGCCACCTTCCCTGCAGGAAGAACAGCCACAGTTTCTCCATTTCAACCCCTCATCCATGCACTCATTCCTCCTGTAAGCCCTAGAGGCTGTTGTACATGAAAATCCCAGGGGACTAGCAGTTTCTGAGATACTCAAACCACCCCATCTGACACCAACAATCATTCCACGGTCCAAGTCACTTAGATCACATTTCTTCCCCATTCTGATGTTTGGTCTGAATAACGACTGAACCTCTTGACCATGTCTGCATGCTTTTATGCATTGAGTTACTGCCACGTGATTGGCTTATTAGATATTTGCATTAACAGGCAGGTGTAGAAGTGTACCTAATAAAGTGGCCACTGAGTTTATCTTCCTGGGACCTAAGCACCCTTCCGAAAATGTGGGGCCCAGCACTGGATACCAGCAGCAATGATACAAGTGGTTAATAGTTTCTAAAACTTAATTTATTAATTATTATAAACATCATAATACAACCTTACAACATTTTATTGTCAAACTTTGCAAATAAAATATTAGCAACAATAAATAATATCACATATTTCTGGGAATGACACAGTGACATTGTGTTTATCAAAAAATCAATAACATAATATTAATAACGTTAACTTAGTACAGCTGCAACACAGTGACTGCGGTGCCTGCCATGGCTACAAGTGAACTTATTTCCTGCTGGGCTGGAGGGGTTGTAATTTTAACTAAAACCAACTTGCTAGGGGTTTCTGGTGCTAATTCCACCCAGCTCTTGTGTTACTACCTTTAGGAATCAGGAAACATTAAAGTTGTTGACTAAAAGAGCTCCATCGTTTTTTATTTCCTGATTAGGTGGAATTCTCAGTTCAGATTCCTGTGGGTGGTGCTACAATGGGGCCTGATCTCCAATGAGTTGGACAGCCATATCAAGAAAGTAAACAATGAAACCGAAGGGGGAGGGTTAAATATCGACTTGTTTACATTCTCCTGTTGTCCACTACGTACCAACTGCCCTGTGCCTTCAGCTAGTTACTCACTGAGATTTATAAATCTCTCCTTAATCCTCTCCACCTCCGAGAAAACAGCAAAAATGTGTGCTTATTTTTTAAAGGTAAGAGATTATATAAAAATATCCTTGCTACCTAGAACCCCAAGAACTAGCTGCACTGGAGATCCAGCAGAAGTTGCCAGGGATGGAGCCTTACAGTTACGAGGAGAGACGGATTTGGCTGGGAGCAGGCAGTAGTGAGAGAAGCAGTTAAAATTTCCGATGGACACCTTCATCAAAACCCAGTACGATCAATCTGAAACATTGATTGTGTTTCTCTTCCCACAGATGCAGCTTAACCTGCTGAGTATTTTCCAGCATTTTCTGATTCTGCTCCAGATTTCCAGCAATCTACAGTTTTCGTTTAGACTTTCACTCGATAGGTTATGTTTGTTTATTTTCACTCAGGGTGGAAGAGACAGGTGGTTGGGATTTGCTGGACGTATGAAAATTTATTAGGGTTATAGACGGGATAGTGAGGACTATTTCCCTGAGCTGTGGCCTTTCTTATCAGAAGTCATTGCTTTTGGGCAAGGAGGCATAGAGAGGACCTTGAACATGAACATAGAACAAGAACAGGCCCTTCGGCCCACAATATTGTGTTGAGCCAAATAAATATATCATCAAATGGCCAACTAAACTAATCCATCCTGCCTACACAATTTTCATATCCCTCCATTTTCCCTCACATTTAGGTGCCTATCTATACATCTCTTTAAAGTCCTTAATGTATCTGGCTATACCACCACCCCAAGCAGTGCATTCCAAGCACCCACCTCACTCTGTGTAAAAAAAAACTTGCCTGTAACGCCTCCTTTAAAGTTATCCCCTCTCACCTTAAATACAGTTCAACCTTGGGAAAGATGCTGTCTGACTTCCCGTGAAGAAAACTTTTGCCACCTGGAGGGTGGGTGAATTCTGGAGCACACCAACTGAGGGGAGATGAAGGCAGAGCTACCCTCAAAGTTTAAAGTCTAGACAAACACTTGAAGCAAAAAGCTGACAACTGGAAAATGGACTACCTGGGCACTTGATGGCTAGCAGACTGGTGGGCTGAATGGCCTGTTTATAGGTTATACATTCAAGTGTGAATTGAGGTCTCTATTGAAACATAGAAAGCATTCACAGTCCAGCCTACAAGAACTCCCAGTATAAACATGAAGTGGGGCCTGTAGTCCGTTGGAGAGGTCTTTGAGTTTAGTGTTTGACTCATCAGTCAGATACTCAGACATCAGAGGAGGAGGGCTGCAGGAGCCTAAACATTCCTCTCAGCCAGTAGCATGCTGAACGCCATCTAGGAATGCTCCGTGCTCTTGTCTGTCACCAATAGGAGGCAACATTGATCAAAATCTTCAGGGCCATGGAGAAGCAGGGCATTTGGCCGATGGTGTAGGCCAGTGACCTGGTGGGAGCCTTCAGGGCAAACAGGTAGGCCACAGTGTGGACCACCCTGGCCAGGAAGAAGATGCGGAAGTGGATCCTCGCAATGGATGGGCTAGGTTCCAACAGGCAGTACACGACACCCAGGAAAAGGAATGGGTAGATGCACTCCATGTCATTACAGTGAGCTCTGTGGGAATTACAAAAGGGTAAGTTAGTCATCAGAGGAGTTAAAATTCTTGTTCCAAGGCCCTGGCAAGAAGAGAATGTGTCAGTATGAATTAAACCATAAGATCATAAGATATAGTGGCAAAATTAGGCCATTCAGCCCATCGAGTCTGCTCCACCATCTATCATGCCTGATTTATTTTCTCTCTCAACCCCATTCTCCTGTCTTCTCCCTGTAAACTTCAACCAAGAACCTATCAACCTCTGCTTTAAATATACCTTATGAAGGCCTCCATAGCCATCTGTGGCAATTAATTTAACAGATTCACAACCATACGACTAAAAACCTCCTCCTAATATCTGGTTTTAAAAAGGCTGTGAATCTGGCCCTAGACTCTCCCACTATAGGAAACATCTCTCCACATCCACTCTATCTAGGCCTTTCAATATTTGACAGCTTTCAATGAGATTTCCTCTCGTTCTTGTAAATTCCAGCAAGCATGGGCACAGAGCTATCAAATGTTCGTCACGTGTTAACCCTTTCATCCCCACAGTCATTCTGTGAACCTCCTCTGGCCCATTAGCAACAGGGGGTGGATAGAGCTGTTTTGTTGGGGTGTTGGTAGTGTTGTAGTCAGAGGTGATTTCATCTGCTCAGAAGGTTAACAGGAACAGCATCTCACGTCCTGAGACATATAAACTGTGGATATTCTAGGAAAAGGCAGATTCAATAAAACCACGAGATATTGGACCACTTAGGCCATTTAGCCCATCAAGTCTTCACCACCTTTCAATAATGACCGATATTTTTCAACCCTATTCTCCTGTCTTCTCCCAGTATCCTTTAACCCAGTTACTGATCAAGAACCTGTCAATGTCTGCCTTAAATACACTCAGTGATTTGGCCTCCATAACCTTCTGCAATAAAGAATTTCACAGATTCATCACCATCTGGGTGAAGAATTTCCTCATCTCCCTTTATTTTGACACTGTGCCATCAGATCCTATCTCTTTCACCAAAGGAAACATCCCCTCTATGGATTCGATGAAGGTTTTTAGCTGCTTATTCCTTTCCATAGACGCTGCCTGACTGGCTGAGTTCCTCCAGCACTTTGCTCTGGATTTCCAGCATCTGCAAAATCTCCAGAGTTCATCCTCTCCATGTCCAGTCCTACTTCAAACTTTAAGATTCCTATAGGTTTCAATGAGACACCCCACCCTCACCTACTCTTTCTGATCTCTATGAAGCACAGGCCCAGAGACATCAAAAGCTGCATATTCCACAATGTCTGATACAACTGAAGTTATATAAGACTTTGCTGAGCTAATGTGGGCCTAATGTGAGCCTGTGTGCAGTTTTGGACATCTACCTATAGGAAAGATGTAAATAAGATTGATAGAGTAACAGAGAAAATTTACAAGGAGGAACTGAGTTATAAGAAAAAAAGTTGAATAGGTTAGAACTTTATTCCCCGTAATGTAAAACAGTGAGAGGAGATCTGACAGAGGTTTACAAAATTATGAGGGTAAATGCAAGCAGCTTTTTTCACTGAAGCTGGGTGGGACTACAACTAGAGATCATGAGTTAAGGGTGAAAGGTGAAATGTTTAAGGGGAACATCACACTCTCAACCCTCTGAACTTTTGTTGCTCCGAGGGTCATGAGCGTGTGGAATGAGCTGCCAGCAAAAGTTCTGGAAGCACTTCCGATTTCAACGTTTATGAACTGTTTGGATAGGTACATTGATGGTAGAGGCATGGACCAGGTGTAGGTTAATGTGAGCAGGCAGTTAAACTGGTCCGGTGTAGACTAAATGGGCCGAAGGTCCTGTTTCTCTGCTGTAGTTTTCCATGACTCTATATCTGGGAATGAAAGGCTTCTTCTAGTTGTGGTAAACCACACACACACACACACACACACACACACACACACACGCATATATCTATATATATGTATATATCTGTTGTAACTGGGTTATCTGTCTGGACACGCCCCTCTGCTGACTGCTCCTGTGGCTCCTCCCACAGGACCCTGAATAAAGGCGATTGCGCCATTGCTCCTCCCTCAGTCCAGGGGCAGACACTCAGCATGCTGGAGTTCACATTTTACTGCTAATAAAAGCCTTTCAGTATTTACTCTACTTCCAGTCTTTTGGAGTTATTGATGGTGCATCACTAGTCTCGGGTGAAACACAGCAGAACACAAGGGCAGGAGTGTGTGGACCCATCCTGCCACTGTGTTTATTAGTTCCCCTGGGGAACACTGGGATAACACCACCAGCATTGCCCTTGAACTGATGGGAGACAGCGGAACTAGGTCTGGAGCTATGTACAGACCTGAGCGAACAAACTTCAAAGCAGTGTCAGAGCATGAAACACACTACCGCGGCCATCACATCCTGGCACCTCACCTCCGGCAGCGCTCCACATTTGCATCGGTCCGGCAAAACTTCAAGCCTCCGTGTCTCAAGGAGTCTTCAGGATTGGCAAAAGCCTGCGGGAGAGAGTGGGGATTAATCCGGTCCGGTATGAGGCTGTGTCTTTCCAAAAATAACTGACCCCTCCCTCTTCTCCTTTTCTGGGGGTTTACACTGTTGGACCAGAGCTGAGATCCACAAAGGAAGTCACAGCGAGGACACTGAGCGGACAGTTTCACCGAATATTAAACACAAACACAAGTAACAACCCAATTGAAATGTTCAGAATTAAGGTGCATGATGCAGGCATTTGCAGGGAGTGCACTTATCAAGAAACAGTATCGCATACATTGTTTGAATGCAGATCCTATGAGGTGTAAAGGAAACACCTAATTGGGAAATTGACATCTTTGGGACAGACGCAATTTAACATGGAAGGTTTGTTACGATGTCACTGCTATTGCAATGTATATAAACATGTATTTGACTTTCTGAAAAGCATTAGACTTTTTCATATTATTTCAGTTCTTAGCTGGAATTTAGTGGGTATACTCCCCGTCTCTTTGCTCCACACTCCAACTCAGTACACCTAATGTTGGTCTCCCACCCACCATAAAACCTTACAGCAAGAACAACCCATTTCGGAGGCGGGTGTACTTCCTCGCGAGGCGGGCAGTAGTGAGGGAGGGCCGCACCGCAGGAGAAGTACTGAGGGAGAGCCACTGGGAGAGGGGTTACTGTTGGTGCGCTGCCCTGTGGGAGGGGCAGTACTGAGGGTGCATCACCCTGTGGGAGAGGCAGTACTGAGGATTCACCACTCTGCGGGAGAGGCAGTACTAAGGGAGCACACGTTGTGGAAATGACAGTACTAAGAAAGCGACACTATGGGAGAGGTAGTTTTGAGGGAGCGTCGCACTGTTGGAGGGGTGTCTGAGGGTAGGCCGGCCTGTGGGAGGAGCAATATTGAGGCTATGACGTCCCAGAGCTCGGAGTTTAATTGACACGCCGTTTTCAAGAGGTTTGTACAGTTTCCCCGTGTAGGTTTGCTCTGGGTGCTCTGGTTTCCAATGCCGTAGCGGTCACTAAATTGCCCTGCGATTAGGCTGGTATTAAGTAGGTGGGTTGCTGGGTGGTGCGGCTCGTTGGGCGGGAAGAGCCTGTTCTATCTGTATCTCTATATCAAATAACAAAGGAAGTAACGGTCGACCAGGGGCCAGCACTGGCCAAGACCCAGGAATCTGTCCCAGTACGGCTCACTGAGAGACCCACACAACAGAAGGCAGCACCAACGATGCAGGTCTCTCTCCCCTGCCGTTGGATGTCCGGCACTCTTGGCTGGGGCACAAACTTACGAATTGCTGACGTGCAGGAACTAAAGGGTTCGCAATTCGTGCCGTGCACCCATGGAGAGAGATGTTCTGGCACTGCTAGGCACCACGGGAGTTAAATTGTAGCTTAGATGAGGCTGGAAATATTTCAATTCAGGAACAATTGGAGATTCTGCAGATGCCTGAACTCCAAAGGAACGCACACAAATTGCTGGAGGTATGCAGCAGTTCAGGCAGCGGCCATGGATATGAATGAACTGTGTTTTGGGCTGAGACCCCTCAACGGGTTGGGAAAGGGAGAGGGATGATGCATCCCTGACATGCTAAGCGGCTAGAAATTCGACCGTGTTAGGCAGCACCCGCTCGCCTCGCTGCCTGCACCGGAAATTAGATCCTATCTAGATCACCAGGACCAGGACGTTTAACCACTCATGACTGACACCAGGGATAATATTTAAGCGCGGAAACATTCCCTGTACAAAGAGTTATTACCTTTTTAAGAAGCCTGAGTTGCCCCGTGAGTATTGCCACGGCGAACATCTTCAGGAGCAGGAGCACGGAGTAGAAAACGTAAGAACAAAAGGCTTCATTCTTCAAGTTCAAAATCATCTTGGCTGAAGATTGCTGTGGCCACCTGTGTCTCTGTATCCAGGGACATCTTCTTCCAAATTTATAACTGTAACAGAGGAAGAGGGTGGGAGTTAACGCCGGGTGATGAGACATAGTGTGTCTTCAACCTGCTGGGACTTGTGTAAGAGATCGGTTCTGAACGGATGTGACAAAGTATTAGTGCCAAGTCAGGAGAAAAAAAAGAAAGTACTTATTCTCTGCCCTCTGGCCCCAACTGAAGCAAGACATTATTATTCAGAGCGGATGTTTCAAATGGATGGTTGCAACAAAGCTTGCTGTTGCA
Source organism: Mobula birostris (assembly GCF_030028105.1). Classification (NCBI taxonomy): domain Eukaryota; kingdom Metazoa; phylum Chordata; class Chondrichthyes; order Myliobatiformes; family Myliobatidae; genus Mobula; species Mobula birostris. The sequence continues at coordinate 201,556,350 of NC_092374.1, forward strand.
ACGGCTGTGACATCGCAGCCTGCTTCATTAGATAATCACAGATCTCATGCCTGAATGTAGTTGCTGTTCTTTCTCCAACACCCTGCAATTCTCTCTGATCTGAATCTCCGGGTGAATCTGTTCCTAGCCCTGTGAGAATGAAGTGCATCCTCCCTTTCTCCAGTCTCCTGTGCTGCTATGTATCGGTTCCAACCCTCCTCCACGGCAATCGCAAAGTAGTGAATACAGCGCAGTCCATCACAGGTGAGTCCTCCTCGCCATTCAGCACATTGGCATGGAGGGCTAGCAACCCCACCATCCACACTAGGCTCTCTTCTCGCTGCTGCCATCACCACCAGGTTCAGGAGCAGTTACTACCCCTCAACCGTCAGGCTCCTGAACCAGAGCAATAACTTCACTCAACTTCATCGAACTGTTCCCAAACCGAGGGACTCACTTTCAGAGACTTCTCATCTCATGTTCTCGATATTTATTGCTTTTATAATTAATCATTGATTCGATTGTGTTTCTTAGTATTAACAATGAATGTCCGCAAGAAAATGAATCTCAGGCTTCTATATGGTGACATATAGGTAGTTTGATAACACTTTGAACTTTGAACAATCTCTTCTTAATAAATTCACTGAACAAGATCTGGTTCAAGCAACACGCACAAAATGCTGGAGCAGCTCAGCAGGCCAGGCAGCACCTATGGAAAAAAGTACAGTCGATGTTATGGGCCGAACATCAACTGTACTCTTTTCCATAGATGCTGCCAGGCCTGCAGAGTTCCTCCAGCATTTTGTGTGTGTTGTTCCAATTTCCAGCATCTCCAGACTTTCTCTTGTTTAAGATCGGGTTGGAAACGTGACTCCATCAAAATGCAAAGGTTTAGAAGGATATGGTACTAGCTCAGGTAGGCAGCTTGGTAAGCATGGATGAGATGGCTAAGTCGCCTATTCCGATGCTGTATAACTCTGTAAATATGACTCTATGACATTTCCCCTTAACACTAAAATTCAAGATCATGTGTGACTGATGGCCTGCAGGGACTCGACAACATGCAGGATTGAAAGAGGCTACAGAAAGTTGTAGACTCAGTCAGCTTCATCAAAGTTCAAGGTAAATTTATTAGCAAAGTATGTACAGTGGCATGCAAAAGTTTGGGCACCCCTGGTCAAAATTTCTGTTACTGTGAATAGCTAAGCGAGTAAAAAATGACCTGATTTCCAAAAGGCATAAAGTTAAAGATGACACATTTTTTTAATATTTTAAGCAAGATTACTTTTTTTATTCCCATCTTTTACAGTTTCAAAATAACAAAAAGGGAAAAGGGCCCGAAGCAAAAGTTTGGGCACCCTGCAAGTTTCATGCCACCTATGTTCAGCAGTAATTAACCTGATCTGATTTTGACAGAATCTAATTGGATGGCAAGACAGGTCTAAGGGACTGATTGGTCCACAACTGCTTTTTCTACCTTACAGAGAGAGAAAAAAAATCAACCACAACCTGTGTATTTCCTCATGCTCCTGATCCTGGATTAAAAAGAGGAATCATTGAAGAATGCATACACCTAACTTCGTTTGAAAGATGAGTGCATACATTCAAGGGTGTAACTCCAAGCTAAAAGAAACAGACATGTGGACAAGTCAGGGCCGAACACCCCTCTGGCTTCAACAGTGTCTCTTGGCTCAATATACAAACGTAGCAATTTTGTCCAGAGAGGGAGCGCTCACATCTCATTTCCCAAATGTTGACATCTGACAACATTCAGCAGTCTTTCCAGCCCAGTGCAAATTGTAATTTATGCATATTTCCCCAAATGTGGGAGTTGATGGAATGGAGGAAGAACGCAATGGGGATTAGAGTAAGTGGGTGTTCCATGGTCAGTGGGTTCAGTGGGCAAAGTGTCTCCTTCTGTGCTACGTGACTCCATGAGCAATGCCACCAAAGAGCCTGGGAGCCATCAGGCTGAAAACAGGAACACAACAGATTCTGGAGATGCTGGAAATCCAGAGTAACACACACACAAAATGCTGGCGAAACTCAGCAGGTTAGGAAGAATCTATGGAAATGAATGAACAGTCGACATTTTGGGCCAAGACTCCTCATCAGGACTGGAAAGGAAGATGCCAGAATAAGAAGGTTGGTGGGAGGGGGGAATGGGAGGGGTAATAGCTATAGAGGGTGATAGGTGAAGCCAGTTGGGTGGGGGAGGGGCGGTGATGTAAGAAGCTCAAAGTCCAAAGTACATTTATTATCAAAGTACGTATGCAGTGTACAACCCTGAGATTTGTCTTCCCCATAGACATCCATGAAACAAAAAAAATAGAACCTGTTCAATGAAAAACATCAAGACCACACCCCCTCTGCGCAAAAACACATGCAAATAGCAACAAGCAAAATGAGCAAGTGCCACAGAATATAAAACTTAGTGTTGAAAGAGTCCAGGCATACCTCATTTCAGCAGTGAGGCCACCTGTTTCAAATACGCTACAGAGAAAGGAGCGACCAGAAACCAGAAACACTTCATAATGTGGATTATAGTCCAACCCACCAACCACAGGCCCAGAGCTTCAGTACCAAAAGCATCGAGAGAGAGAGACCATTCAAATGCAGGGACTTTCTTCTGGCAGCAGAGAGCAAGAGGCTGGTAGACTGCACTGAACCGTCTCTCGCTTCAATGCATTCAATCTTCCTTGTCACTTTACTGAGCAAGATTGGTGAGAAATAGAGTCAATTATGGGCTTTTCAAGCTTCTTGGCCTTGAGGCCGCTCGCCTCCCAGAACGCACTCAGAGACGGAAAAGTGCCAGATTGCTCAATTGGCCCAAAACTAGACCATCACATGGTAGATCAGAGGCTCCAACAGTACGGAACCACCAATGAAAGGTATAGAAAATGTAAAAGAGGTGAAAAGAGGTAGTTTCATAAACTGTCTGGAGGATGTCACCCTTGGTATCTTTATTCGCTGGCGCCATCTCCTTCTGGAGAAGACTGCTGTGAGATGACGGCTGGACAGGTTGGAGAAGAAGGAGTCTCACAGGAGAGGAGGACTGTGAGGAAAGGGGAGGGGGCACTAGGAAGAGGTGATGGACACGTGAGGAAAAGAGATAAGAGTGTAGAAATGAAGAACAGAGAGGGGGAGGGGGAAAATTACCAGAAGCTGGACCCACATATCTGTAGTCACGTGTGTCTCCTTAGATTAGGCATCCTGATGAATTGCAGGGCAGAGTGAAAAGCATAAATGGCTCACTCCTACTCCAACTTCTTACATGTCCCATCACTAATTGCCCTTGAGAAGGTAGGGGTCAGTGGCCTCCTTGTTCCCTGCTGATGAAGGTGCTGTTGGGGAGGGAGTTCCAGGACTTGTACTCAATGACACTGAAGGGTGAGTGACTTATTTTCAAGTCAGCATGGTCTGTACCTTGGAGGGGAAAGTACAGATAGGGATGCTCCCAGGTCCCTTTGGGTTGTTGGTGGTCGTGGTCATGGATTCGGAAGGTGCTGTTGAAGAAGTCTGTGTGAATAATTTCACCCCATTTTGTAGAAAATCCACATGGCAACCAATGTACATCGATGCTGGAATGAATGAATATTTGGGATGGCGGACAGCAGACAAATCGAACGGGCTGGTTTGTCCTGCATCATGTCAAGCTCTTTCAGGAAGGTAAAGATTTCACTCTCTTCTCAAGTGCAATACAAATACGTAACGTTGCCTTAAATTGCAAACAATTTGTGCAAAAAATAACTACAAAGAAAAACACATGAAATTAGTGGTACATACACAACATGCTGGAGAAACTCGGCAGGTCAGGCAGCATCTACGGAGAAGAATAACCAGCTGAAGTTTGCAGTTCTGATTGCCACAACCAGGGATCATTTAAAAAAAGATTTTGTCAGTTAGCATGTGGAATGTATTTTCTCAGTGTCGCCATGTGAGTCTGCATTCTCCTTGGTTTGTTTCCCTTTCATGTCTAATCATTTGTCTTTGCACCAGCTCTGCTTTTTCACTTTGTTTTGCAGGTGTCTCATCTGGGATCATTAGGATTGTAAACTCTTTGTTCAATTTTATTTATTCAATTTGTGATAATTTAATTAGTACGCTATTGCCAGTGTCTGGAATTCCTATATGCTCCAGGGTGCATTTCAGGGGGACATGCCAATCCCACTTTGCTGGGACGTTGTAGTTCCTTGTGGGATGAAACTCAGAGCAAGTTCTTCTGTGTATCCTCAGTGATTTCTGTTCATCAAGATCACGTATAATTTGGCTGAGCTTTTGTTAGGTTTTCTAGTAATAATAATTCATGTAATAAATCCTTAGTATTGTTTGATTTGCCGAACTCTGTGATTACTGCACTTGAATTTGCAAGTGTTCCTCACACTGATAGAGGGTGCCAGCCCAAAACATTGACTGTTGCTCCTCCCTGTAAATGCTGCCTGAGCTGCTGAGTTCCTCCAGCATTTTGTGTGAGAATCTCTTGTGTTTATGAGGTAGCGCGCTCACAGGTTCATGGACAACTTGGATGGTAGAATGGGGGGAAGCTGTTTCTGAATCGTTAACAACAGTAACACCCCCAGAGATTGGGGAAAACAGTGATGATGACAGCACTGAACGTGCAGGATACTCAGGGGAAGGGAGTCCGTTGTCTTTACCACTCTTCCTACACCTGACTCCAGATTGATCAGCTCACAATGCAGAATATCCAGATTGGTTGCATCATGGCCTTTTTGGAAAAAGCAAACACCTTTAAATGGAAAAGCCTAGAAAAAGGGGTGGATACGGCCAAGTGCATAGAAAGAAAAGCCATCCCCACCATTGAGCACATCTATGAGGAGCGCCATCACAAGAAAGACCCACACCATCCACACCATGCTCTCTTCTCATCGCTATCATCAGGAAGGAGGTACAGGAGCTTTAGTTCCCACCAGGTTCATCATCTGTTACCACCCAACAACCAACAGGCTCCTGAACCAGTTTGGCTAACTTCACTCTCCTCAGCACTGGACTCACTCACAAGGAGGACACCACAATTCATGGTCTCAGTATTATCTCCAGTGCTGTGCAAAAGTCTTAGACACAGACTGTATATATAGCTAGGGTGCCTAAGACTTTTGCACAGTACTGTAGTAATTCTATGTATTGTACTGTACTGCCGCTGCAAATAAAAAAAAAGTCATGATATATGTGTTTGATAATAAACCTGATTCTGATGTGGGTCTCTATTGTGGACTGAGAGTGGGAGGGGGGCAGGGAGAGGGGAATCATGGTTGTGAAAAGGAGAAGGGAGGTGGGAGGGAGCAGCAAGCACCAGAGAGACACTCTTTAATAATCAATAATCCAATTGTTTGGAAACGAATGACCTTGCCTGGTGTCTCAGGGGCTGGGGTTGTACCTGCACCCGTTCCACCCCACGCCTGGGCACCCCTTCTCTGCCACCAATCCCTTGCCCCTCCTGTGGCACTCCATCCTCACCAAATCCTGCAGATTTACCAACTCGCTGTCTGCTCCACATTGACAAATACAGAACTCTACAAAAGTCAGACATGAGTATCTACGGGGGGTGATTGATAAGTTCATGGCCTGAGGTAGAAGGAGTCAATTTTAGAAATCCTAGCACATTTATTTTTCCTACCTTTACACACTTAGCCCAGCAGTCGTGGAGCATACGGATTCCTCCTTTGTAAAAGTCAGCGTCTTGGACCTCCAGAAAGTTGTCCACAGCAAGGGTGATTAATAAGTTCGTGGCCTAGGGTAGAAGGAGATGAGTTATTAACTTCAAACTTTCTGCATTTTCACTCAAAGAGTTGAACTGCACGTGCATATAACGAGAGCTGTATAACTCATCTCCTTCTGCCTTAGGCCACAAACTATCAATCGCCCCTGCTGTGGACCACTTCTACAAAGAAGGGATCCGTATGTTCCGCGACCACTGGACTAGGTGTGTACATGTAAGAGGGGACTATGTTGAAAAAAAAATGTGCTAGGTTTTCTAAAATTGACTCCTTCTACCGTAGGCCACGAACTTATCAATCACCCCTCATATCTAAGGTCCCTAAGATTTTTGTATGGTTCTGTATTTGTCAACATTGAGTGGAGAGTGAATTTGTAAACTGGCAGGAGCAAACTATCTATCTATTTACCTATAATACTAATTATTATTAGAGCTAGATAGATAAATAGGTAGATTATTGTTAATTAATATTTTTTGATATGTTTTGTAGTTGCATAATTTGTCTTCTTTGGCACATTGCTTGTTTGTAAGTCTCAATTCTTCTGTTGCATTTCTTTGATCTACTGTGAATGCCCGCAAGAAAATGAATCTCAGGGTGGTATATGGTGATATATAGGTACTTTGATAATACATTTACTTTGAACTTTGAACTCAATGTCATCATTTTAGGGGCAGCTAAAGATGGGTATTCTACTTGTTACTGCAGATTTCTTTTTTAAAAATGTGTTGTTTGCGATGTTCTTTGGAATTTCATAAAGGATGTGCTTAATATCCTTCTTTGAATGAATCAGCCTCCGAGCAAGAACACTGTGGTCAATTACGTCACTGCTAGTGACTGTGTGGCAACAACGTACACAGAGATATTTATCAGGGAAAACCACAACATCAGACTTTCCTGTTAAGTTGTTTCACACAGGCGGCATTGTGCCAGCTGGGAAAGTACCCATAGGAGACAAGGCCGCACCAGCTGGAACTGCATGTGCAGCATGAAACCCAGAGGCTGGTATATGCAAAGCAAGCCCCCAGCAGCAGCTCCAAGGTAGGGCTTGAAGGAAGGTTTGCATTTGCCTATAGCCTTGCACTGAATCTAGAAGAGTCAAGTGCTGCTGGGGAGTGATTCAGACCATGCATGATTGCATTAACAGCCAACACTACCTAAAGATGTGCTGGGCAGGTTGCAAGTGTGGTCCAACCTGCAAGATCCCACAAACCGTCTGTCTCTTCCAGTGGGGCTGCTTTGCTGTTAGTTACTCTGCACCATTCTCTGCATTCGGGAAGGATTTCAGGTTCACGCAGATGGAATGAACCGAAGTAGGAGTACTCTGAGAGTCGGACTCCAACAACCACTGACCTGCCTCGCACAGCCTTCTCGTGTGGACTTTCCCGAGTAACCACCACGGGGTTGTCTCTCCTGCTGCTGACGAGACCTGACCTTCCTGAACTGAGCTGCACAATCCTAACGCTACCCTGCAGCGGAACGCCCAGCATAATTCTGGCACTACCATGAACTTGTCCCTGATTGCGCTTTTCCTTGCATTATTATTGTGTTCTGCATAGTCTTTTCCTTCACTGTCACAGCGGAATAACGTTTAGGCACAGTCTAGAAGGGCCGAATGGCCTGTTTTCTGTGCTGTAGGGTTCTATGGATCTTTGGCCTTCTATAGAATGTCGGTAACTTATGTTGCCTGTGCTTGATCTGATCTGATCTAATTGCTGAAATATTTCCCCTGCCCACTCCCTGGCAACCTCTCCACCAGTAACAAACTAATGAACGTTTACCGAGCATCTCAACACTCTTTAAAGTATATTTTATTTGTTTTAATTAGAAACACAGCATGAGAGCAACCCTTCCGGACGAACGAGCCAGTGCTGTCCAGGTAACTCATTAACTAACAATTAAGTATTTGGAATGTGAGACCATAAGACCATTAGACATAGGAGCAGAATTAGGCCATCTGGCCAGTCGAGTCTACTCCGTCATTCAATCATGGCTGACTCTTTTTTCCCTCACCTCCTCAACCCCAGCTCCTGGCCTTCTCCCCGTAACCTTTGATGCCACGTCCAATCATGAACCTATCAATCTCTGCCTTAAATACACCCAACGACCTGGCCTCCACAGCTGCAAGTGGCAACAAATTCCACGAATTCACCACCCTTTGGCTAAAGAAATTTCTCCGCATCTCTTTTTTGAAAGGGTGCCCCTCTATCATGAGGCTGTGCCCTCTGGTCTTCGACTCTCCTACCATGGGAAACATCCTTTCCATATCTACTCTGTCTAGGCCTTTCAACATTCGAAAGGTTTCAATGAGATCCCCCCTCATCCTTCTGAATTCCAGAGAGGACAGACCCAGAGCCATCAAACGTTCCTCGTATGATAACCCTTTCATTCCTGGAATCATCCTTGTGAATCTCCTCTGGACCCCCTCGAATGCCAGCACATATTTTCTCAGAAGAGGGCTCAAAACTGTTCACAATACTCAATGGTTGTCTCTTTGGCAGTTTGAACGGGACATGACTGCACAAGGACGTGGAGGTCAGCCAGTGAGAACAGTGGGAAGAGTTTAAAAAGAAAACAGCTTTACAGAACGGGTGACAGAGTAGAGGGAGACAAAGTAGGAAGGCTTTGGCTCAACGGGGCTTTGGCAATAAAGGATCGAGGCAGAGTAGGTTATCTGTTTAGAATACAGACTGAAAGTATGTCTGTGAAGACGGTTTTCTGAGCTCGGTGTCAGATGTAGGAAGTCTGGGAGACTCCCAGCCTCCCGGACGGCCACATCTGCACCAGGTGCGTCGAGCTGCAGCTCCTTAGAGACCGCGTTAGGGAACTGGAGATGCAGCTCGATGACCTTCACATGCTCAGGGAGAGTGAGGAGGTGATAGAGAGGAGCTATAGGCAGGTAGTCACTCTGGGGCCTGGGGAGACAGAAACAGATGATAGAGAGTACCCCAGTGGCTGTCCCCCCTAACAATAAACACTCCTGTTTGAGTACTGTTGGAGGAGACTGCCTACCTGGGGGAAGCAACAGTGGTCACACCTCTGGCACAGAGTCTGGCCCTGTGGCTCAGAAGGGTAGGGAAAGGAAGAGGATGGCAGCAGTGATAGGGGACTCTATAGTTAGGGGGTTAGACAGGTGATACTGTGGATGCAGGAAAGAAGCGCAGATGGTAGTTTGCCTCGAAGTGCCTGTGTCCGGGATGTTTCTGATCGCATCTATGGTATGCTGAAGTGGGAAGGTGAACAGCCAGAGGTTGTGCTACCTATTGGTACCAATGACATAGGTAGGAAAAAGGAGGAGGTCCTGAAGACAGACCACATGTGCCTGTGCCACGCGACAGTGAGTAAAGGAATAGAATGAGGTGGAGGATAAATGTGTGGTTGAGGGATTGGAGCAGGGGGCAGGGATTCAGATTCCTGGATCATTGGGACCTCTTACGGGGCAGGTGTGACCTGTACAAAAGAAGGCGGGTTGCACTTGAATCCCAGGCGGGTTGCACTTGAATCCCAGTATCCTGGTGGGGAGGTTTGCTAAGGCTACTGGGGAGAGTTTAAACTAGTATCGCTTGGGGGGGGTGCGGGGGTAGTGGGAACTGAACTGAAGTGACAGAGGAAAGGGAGGCTGGCTCACAAATAGAGAAAGTTTGGAGACAGTGCGAAAGGGAGGACAGGCAGGTGATAGAGAAGGGATGCAATCAGACTGATGGTTTGAGATGTGTCTATTTTAATATAAGGAGTATTATGAATAAAGTGAATGAGCTTAGACCGTGGATCAGCACTTGGAGCTATGGTGTTGTAGCCATTACAGAGTATTGGATGGTGCTGGGGCAGGAATGGCTACTTCAAGTGCCAGGCTTTAGATGTTTCAGAAAGGACAAGGAAGGAAGCAAAAGAGGTGGGGGCGTGGCACTGTTGATCAGAGATAGTGTCACGGCTGCAGAAAAGGAGGAAGTCATGGAGGGGTTGTCTACGGAGTCTCTGTGGGTGGATGTTAGGAACAGGAAGGGGTCAATAAATCTTCTAGGTGTTTTTTATAGACCACCCAATAGTAACAGGGATATCAAGGAGCAGATAGGGAGACAGATTCTGGAAAGGAGTAATAATAACAGGGTTGTTGTTGTGGAGATTTTAATTTCCAAAATACTGATTGGCATCTCCCTAGAGTGAGGGGTTTACATGGGGTGGGGTTTGTTAGGTGTGTTCAGGAAGGTTTCTTGACACAATATGTAGATAAGCCTACAATATGTAGAGAGGCTGTACTTGATCTGGTATTGGGAAATGAACCTGGTCAGGTGTCATGTCTCTCAGTGGGAGAGCATTTTGGAGATAGTGATCACGATTCTATCTCCTTTACCATCGCATTGCACAAGGATAGGAACAGACAAGTTAGGGAAACATTTAATTGGAGTAACGGGAAATAGGCTATCAGGCAGGAACTTGGAAGCATAAATTGGAAACAGATGTTCTCAGGGAAACGTACAGAAGAAATGTGACAAATGTTCAGGGGATATCTACGTGGGGTTCTGTGTAGATACGTTCCAATGAGACAGGGAAAGTGTGGTAAGGTGCAGGAACTGTGGTGTACAAAGGCTGATGTAAATCCAGTCAGGAAGAAAAGAAGTGCTTATGAAAGGTTCAAAAAACTAGGTAATGATAGAGGTCTTGAAGATTATAAGGTTAGCAGGAAGGAGTTTAAGAATGAAATTAGGAGAGCGAGAAGGGGCCATGAGAAGGCCTTGGTGGACAGGATTAAGGAAAACCTCAAGGCATTCTACAAGTATGTGAAGAGCAAGAGGATAAGATGTGAAAGAATAGGACCAATCAAGTGTGACAGTGAAGAAGTGTGTATGGAACAGGAGGAGATAGCAGAGGTAATTAATGAATATTTTACTTCAGTATTCACTACAGAAAAGGATCTTGGCGATTATAGAGAAGACTTGCAGCAGACTGAAAAGCTTGAGCATGTAGATTTTAAGGAAGAGGATTTGCTGGAGCTTTTGGAAAGCATCAAGTTGGATAAGTCAATGGGACCAGACAAGATGTACCCCAGGCTACTGTGGGAAGTGAGGGAGGAGATTGCTGATCCTTTGGCGATGATATTTGCATCACCAATGGGGACGGGAGAGGTTCCGGAGGATTGGCAGGTTGCGAATGTTGTTCCTTATTCAAGAAAGGGTGTAGAGATAGCCCAGGAAATTATAGACCAGTGAGTCTTACTTCAGTGGTTGGTAAGTTGGTGAAGATCCTGACAGGCAGGATTTATGAACATTTGGAGAGACATAATATGATTAGGAATTGTCAGCATGGCTTTGTCAAAGGCAGGTCGTGCCTTACGAGCCTGATAGAATTTTTTGAGGATGTGACTAAACATATTGATAAGGATAGAGCCGTAGTTGTAGTGTATATGGATTTTAGCAAGGCATTTTATAATATACTCCATGCAAGACTTATTGAGAAAGTAAGGAGGCATGGGATCCAAGGGGACATTGCTTTGTGGATACAGAACTGGATTGCCCACAGAAGGCAAAGAGTGATTGTCGATGGGTCATATTCTGCATGGAGGTCGGTGACCAGTAGTGTGCCTCAGAGATTTGTTCAGGGACCCCTACTCTTTGTGATTTTTATAAATGACCTGGATGAGGAAGTGGAGGGATGGGTTAGTAAATTTGCTGATGACACCAAGGTTAGGGGTGTTGTGGATAGTCTGGAGGGCTCTCATAGGTTGCAGTGGGACATTGATAGGATACAGGATGGTAGTTTGCCTCCCTGGTGCCAGGGTCCGGGATATTTCTGATCGTGTCCAAGATATCCTGAAGTGGGAGGGTGAGGAGCCAGAGGTCGTGGTACATATAGGTACCAATGACATAGGTAGGAAAAGGGATGCGGTCCTGAAAGGAGAATATAGGGAGCTAGGAAGGGAGTTGAGAAAAAGGACTGCAAAGGTAGTAATCTCGGGATTACTGCCTGTGCCATGCGACAGTGAGAGTAGGAATGCAATGAGGTGGAGGATAAATGCGTGGCTGAGGAATTGGAGCAGGGGGCAGGGATTCAAGTTTTTGGATCATTGGGACCTCTTTTGGCGTAGGCGTGACCTGTACAAAAAGGACGGGTTGCACTTGAATCCTAGGGGGACCAATATCCTGGCAGGGAGATTAGCGGGGGCTACTGAGGTGACTTTAAACTAGAATGGTTGGGGGGTGGGAATCAAATTAAAGAGGCTAGGCGTGAGGAGGGTAGTTCACAACAGGGGGATGGGAACCAGTGCAGAGAGACAGAGGGGTGTAAAGTGAGGGTAGAAGCAAAAAGTACTAAGGAGAAAAGTAAAAGTGGCAGGCCGACAAATTCAGGGCAAGCATTAAAAAGGGTCACTTTTCAGCATAATTGTATAAGGGCTAAGGGAGTTGTAAAAGAGCGCCTGAAGGCTTTGTGTGTCAATGCAAGGAGCATTCGTAATAAGGTGGATGAATTGAATGTGCAGATTGTTATTAATGATTATGATATAGTTGGGATCACAGAGACATGGCTCCAGGGTGACCAGGGATGGGAGCTCAACGTTCAGGGATATTCAATATTCAGGAGGGATAGACATGAAGGAAGGGGAGGTGGGGTGGCGTTGCTGGTTAAAGAAGAGATTAACGCAATAGAAAGGAAGGACATAAGCCGGGAAGATGTGGAATCGATATGGGTAGAGCTGCGTAACTCTAAGGGGCAAAAGACGCTGGTGGGAGTTGTGTACAGGCCACCTAACAGTAGTAGTGAGGTCGGAGATGGTATTAAACAGGAAATTAGAGATGTGTGCAATAAAGGAACAGCAGTTATAATGGGTGACTTCAATCTACATGTAGATTGGGTGAACCAAATTGGTAAAGGTGCTGAGGAAGAGGATTTCTTGGAATGTATGCGGGATGGTTTTTTGAACCAACATGTCGAGGAACCAACTAGAGAGCAGGCTATTCTGGACTGGGTTTTGAGCAATGAGGAAGGGTTAATTAGCAATCTTGTCGTGAGAGGCCCCATGGGTAAGAGTGACCATAATATGGTGGAATTCTTCATTAAGATGGAGAGTGACAGAGTTAATTCAGAAACAAAGGTTCTGAACTTAAAGGCGGGTAACTTTGAAGGTATGAGACGTGAATTAGCTAAGATAGACTGGCAAATGACACTTAAAGGATTGACGGTGGATATGCAATGGCAAGCATTTAAAGGTTGCATGGATGAACTACAACAATTGTTCATCCCAGTTTGGCAAAAGAATAAATCAAGGAAGGTAGTGCACCCGTGGCTGACAAGAGAAATTAGGGATAGTATCAATTCCAAAGAAGAAGCATACAAATTAGCCAGAGAAAGTGGCTCACCTGAGGACTGGGAGAAATTCAGAGTTCAGCAGAGGAGGACAAAGGGCTTAATTAGGAAGGGGAAAAAAGACTATGAGAGAAAACTGGCAGGGAACATAAAAACGGACTGTAAAAGCTTTTATAGATATGTAAAAAGGAAAAGACTGGTAAAGACAAATGTGGGTCCCCTGCAGACAGAAACAGGTGAATTGATTATGGGGAGCAAGGACATGGCAGACCAATTGAATAATTACTTTGGTTCTGTCTTCACTAAGGAGGACATAAATAATCTTCCAGAAGTAGTAGGGGACAGAGGGTCCAGTGAGATGGTGGAACTGAGCGAAATACATGTTAGTAGGGAAGTGGTGTTAGGTAAATTGAAGGGATTGAAGGCAGATAAATCCCCAGGGCCAGATGGTCTGCATCCTAGAGTGCTTAAGGAAGTAGCCCAAGAAATAGTGGATGCATTAGTGATAATTTTTCAAAACTCGTTAGATTCTGGACTAGTTCCTGAGGATTGGAGGGTGGCTAATGTAACTCCACTTTTTAAAAAAGGAGGGAGAGAGAAACCGGGGAATTATAGACCAGTTAGCCTAATGTCAGTGGTGGGGAAACTGCTGGAGTCAGTTATCAAGGATGTGATAACAGCACATTTGGAAAGCGGTGAAATGATCGGACAAAGTCAGCATGGATTTGTGAAAGGAAAATCATGTCTGACGAATCTCATAGAATTTTTTGAGGATGTAACTAGTAGAGTGGATAGGGGAGAACCAGTGGATGTGGTATATTTGGATTTTCAAAAGGCTTTTGACAAGGTCCCACACAGGAGATTAGTGTGCAAACTTAAAGCACACGGTATTGGGGGTAAGGTATTGGTGTGGGTGGAGAATTGGTTAGCAGACAGGAAGCAAAGAGTGGGAATAAACGGGACCTTTTCAGAATGGCAGGCGGTGACTAGTGGGGTACCGCAAGGCTCAGTGCTGGGACCCCAGTTGTTTACAATATATATTAATGACTTGGATGAGGGAATTAAATGCAGCATCTCCAAGTTTGCAGATGACACAAAGCTGGGTGGCAGTGTTAGCTGTGAGGAGGATGCTAAGAGGATGCAGGGTGACTTGGATAGGTTGGGTGAGTGGGCAAATTCATGGCAGATGCAATTTAATGTGGATAACTGTGAAGTTATCCACTTTGGTAGCAAAAATAGGAAAACAGATTATTATCTGAATGTTGGCCGATTAGGAAAAGGGGAGGTGCAACGAGACCTGGGTGTCATTGTACACCAGTCATTGAAAGTGGGCATGCAGGTACAGCAGGCGGTGAAAAAGGCGAATGGTATGCTGGCATTTATAGCGAGAAGATTCGAGTACAGGAGCAGGGAGGTACTACTGCAGTTGTACAAGGCCTTGGTGAGACCACACCTGGAGTATTGTGTGCAGTTTTGGTCCCCTAATCTGAGGAAAGACATCCTTGCCATAGAGGGAGAACAAAGAAGGTTCACCAGATTGATTCGTGGGATGCCAGGACTTTCATATGAAGAAAGACTGGATGAACTGGGCTTGTACTCGTTGGAATTTAGAAGATTGAGGGGGGATCTGATTGAAACGTATAAGATCCTAAAGGGATTGGACAGGCTAGATGCAGGAAGATTGTTCCTGATGTTGGGGAAGTCCAGAACGAGGGGCCACAGTTTGAGGATAGAGGGGAAGCCTTTTAGGACCGAGATTAGGAAAAACTTCTTCACACAGAGAGTGGTGAATCTGTGGAATTCTGTGCCACAGGAAACAGTTGAGGCCAGTTCATTGGCTATATTTAAGAGTGAGTTAGATATGGCCCTTGTGGCTACAGGGGTCAGGGGGTATGGAGGGAAGGCTGGGGCGGGGTTCTGAGTTGGATGATCAGCCATGATCATAATAAATGGCGGTGCAGGCTCAAAGGGCCGAATGGCCTACTCCTGCACCTATTTTCTATGTTTCTATGTTTCTAAAACTGGACTGAGAAGTGGCAGATGGCGTTCAACCCAAACAAGTCTGAGGTGGTTCATTTTGAAAGGTCAAATATGATGGCAGAATATAACATTAATGGCAAGACTCTTGGCTGTGTGGAAGATCAGAGGGATCTTGGGGTCCGAGTCAATAGGACACTCAAAGCTGCTACGCAGGTTGACTCTGTGGTCATATGGTGCATTGGCCTTCATCAATAGTAGAATTGAGTTTATGAGCCGAGAGGTAATGTTGCAGCTATATAGGACCCTGGTCAGACCCCACTTGGAGTACTGTGCTTAATTCTGGTCGCCTCACTACAGGAAGGACGTGGAAACCATAGAAAGAGTGCAGAGGAGATCTTCAAGGATTTTGCCTGGATTGGGGAGCATGCCTTATGAGAATAGGTTAAGTGAACGTGGCCTTTTCTCCTTGGAGCGACGGAGGATGAGAGGTGACCTGATAGAGGTATAAGATAATGAGAGGCATTGATCACGTGGATTGTCAGAGGCTGAAATGTCTCGCATGAGAGGGCATAGTTTTAAGGTGCTGGGGAGTAGGTACAGAGGAGTTGTCAGGGATAAGTTTTTTACACAGAGAGTGGTGAATATGTGGAATGGGCTGCCAGCTGCGGTGGTGGAGGCGGAAACGATAGGGTCTTTGAAGAGACTCCTGGATGGAAACATGGAGCTTTGAAAAAATAGAGGACTATGGATAAGCCTAGGTAGTTCTAAGGTAAGGACATGTTCGGCACAGCTTTGTGGGCCAAAGGGCCTGTATTGTGCTCTAGGTTTTCTTTGTTTCTATGCTTGTCTACTCAAGGTGAAGCCTCACCAGTGCCTTACAAGGCCTTAACATCATATCCTTCCTCTTGTATTCTGGACCTCTTGAAATTTGGGAGGAAACCAGAGCACCCAAAGATCACAGGGAGAACATCCAAACTCCTTACAGACAGCAGCTGGCACTTCAAGGCTTTATGCCAATGGCCATGCTACCATGCCACCCCACCTATGAATGGCATTTGAATGCTCTGGGCTTGTATTCACTAGAATTTGCAAGAATGACGGGGTGACCTCATTGAAACCTATCAAATGGTGAAAGGCCTTGATAGAGTGTTTGTGGAGAGGATGTTTCCCATGGGGGATTTTAAGACCAGAGGACACACCCTCAGAATAGATGGGCATCCTTTTAGAACGGAGATGAGGAGGATTTTCTTTTGCTGTGAAATTTGTTGCAAAGGCATAAGGTCTGGCCCGACCTGCATCATGTAGACCTGCTGGAGAGACCCGTGTTGTGGGCCCGAGTGAAAAAGATGGATCAAATATGCAGTTACTATCTGGAATGCCAACACCGAGGTGGTGGTTGAAATCAGGTACAGTGACCATGTTTAAGAGACACTGCAAGCCAGAGTAATAGAGCATGGGTGCAGGCCATTCAGCCCATCTAGTCCATGCAGATCACAGTGCCCAACCAGCATGTCCCAATTTCCCCCAATTGACTCGTATTCTCCAAACCCCACCCCCATGTACCTATCCAAGTGTTTCTTAAATGACACGATTGCACCTGCCTTACCCAATTCCTCTAGAACCTGCTGGCATTCTTTGAGGAGATTACAAGAAGGATAGATAAAGGGGATGTAATGGATGTTGTATATTTGGATTTTCAGAAGGCCTTTGACAATGTGCCACACATGAGGCTGCTTAGCAAGTTAAGAGCCCATGGCGTTACAGGCAAATTATTGGCATGGTTAGAGCATTGACTGATTGGTAGGAGGCAGTGAGCGGGAATAAAAGGATCCTTTTCTGGTTGTCTGCCATGACTAGTAGGGTTCCACTGAGGTCCATGTTGGGACCGCTTCTTTGAAGACTATTTTTGAAACAAGGAGGTAATCCAAAACTTTGAAATACGAAGGACAGAACACCCTAAAGGTTAACTTGCAGGTAGAGTTGGTAGTGAGGAAGGTAAATGGAATGTTAGCATTCATTTCAAGAGGCCAAGAGTACAAGAGCAGAGATGTGATGCTGACACTTTATAAGGCACTGGTGAGGCCTATTGTGAACAGTTTTGGGCTCCTCATCTTAGAAAATATGTAGTGGCACTGGCGAGGGTCCAGAGGAGGTTCACAAGGATGATTCCAGGAATGAAAGGCTTATCATACAAGGAACGTTTGATGGCTCTGGGTCTGTACTCGGTGAAATTTAGAATGATGAGGGGAGACCTCATTGAAACCTTTCAAATGTTGGAAGGCCAAGACAGAGTAGATGTGGAAAGGATGTTTCACATGGTGGGGGAGTCTAGGACAAGAGGCACAGCCTCAGGATAGAGCAGTACTCATTTAAAACAGAGATGTGGGAGGTTTTTTTAGTCAAAGGGTAATGAATTTGTGGAATTTATTACCACAGGCAGCTGTGGAGGCCGGGTTGTAGGCTGTATTTAAAGCAGAGCTTGACAGGTTCTTGATTGGACACAACATCAAAGGTTACCGGAGAAGGCTGGGGAGTGGGGCTGAGGAGGTTAATAAAGAATCAGCCATGATTGAATGGTAGAATGACCCAAATGGCTAATTCTGCTCCTTTGTATTATGATCTTATTTCCAGCATCTGCAGATTACCTTTTGTTTAGGGTCAAAAGATTTATTGATGGAAAGATTTAGGGAAGTGGTTACGGAGCATAGGATTAATGGTGATTTTTTTTTTACAAAAATAAAAAATAGACTGATAAAATATATGCCAACAAAGAAACAATGCAAATTCAGCAAATTACATTTGTAGTGTGTAAGCATTAAAGAGAAAATGATGAGTAAACAGTTGGGATTAAAGGAGCTCACAGGTTCTTGGGAGTGGAGTTTACAGATTAAAGATTAGATTAGATGAGATTATGAGGACACTCAGTTTATTGTCAGTCAGAAATGTATGCATTAAAAAATGATACAATGTTCCTTCAGAATGATATCACAGAAACACAGGACAAACCAAGACTAAAACTGACAAAACCACATACTATAACATATAGTTACAACAGTGCAAAGCAATACCGTAATTTGATAAAGAGCAGACCATGAGCATGGTAAGAACAAGTCTCAAGTCCCAATAGCCCCAGCATCCCACGCAGACGGTAGAAGGGAGAAACTCTCCCTGCTATGAACCTCCAGCGCTGCAAACTTGCTGATGCATTGGAAGCACCCGACTGCAGCTGACTCTGAGTCTGTCTGAAAACTTCGAGCCTCCGACCAGCCCTCCGACACCGAGCACCAAGCACCATCTCTGCCGAGCGCTTTGACCCCACCCCGTCCTCCAAGCAACAAGCAAAGCCGAGGACTCGGGGCCTTCCTCGCGGAGATTCTGGATCACACAGTAGCAGCGGCAACGAAGCAGGCATTTCAGAAGTTTCACCAGATGTTCCTCCGTGCTCTCACATCTGTCTCCATCAAATCAGGATTGTGCACGGCACCCTCCTTGACAGATAACAGATATCATTCACCGGGGTGGCAGCTGCGAGCTGCGTCGCGCCGCCATCTTCACCTCATCTCACAGATTAGATTTATTTGTCATATGTACATTCGAATGTACCATGCAATGCGTCATTTGTATTAAATCAAGTCAAAGTGAAGATCGTGCTGGGCAGCCAGCAAGTTTTCTTTCTTTCTTTTTAAATCTTTTTATTAATTTTCAAAATTATAAATTCTAAATTCAGTAACAAAGATGATACAAAGAAATTGGAATCATCTTAATCAGCATAAACAAAACGGATTTTAAGTAACATAGATATAAAAGACTTCCAAACTCATAATGAAATTAGTCATTAAAAAAAGAAATAAAAAGAAAAATATATACAAACAAAAAAAATCCCCAAAAGAAAAACAGAACTGCCCACCCCGCAAAAAAAGAACAAAAGAGTGCTAGACCAATATCTTGAATCAGACACGTTCAGTAATGTCGTCAACTCTGCACCTCTACTCATATAATTTAAGTTAAAAAAAAATTTGGAAAGGTCAAATTACATCATATGAAAATGTTGCATAAAAGGTTTCCAAGTTTCTTCAAATTTAACTGAAGGGTCAAAAATATCACTTCTAATTTTTTCTAAATTTAACCTTAACATGGTTTGAGAAAACCATTGGAATGTAGTAGGAGGATTGATTTCCTTCCAGTTCAACAAAATAGATCTTCTCGCCATTAAAGTAACAAATGCTATCACCCGACAGGCTGGAGAAGACAAAGATCTATATTCTACCATTGGCAATCCAAAGATTGCCGTAATAGGATGGGGTTTTAAATTGAAGCATAGAACTGTTGAAATAATATCAAAATATCTTTCCAATATTTTTCCAAAAGAGGACAAGACCAAAACATATGAGTTAAAGAAGCCACTTCAGAGTGACCAGCAAGTTTTGCCACGCTCCCTGCACCAACATAACATGCCCACCATTTAACTGTTTGAAGTGTGAGAGGAAACTTGAGCACCTGGAGGGAACCAAATCGGTCAAGGTGGAGAACGTACAATTTAACCCCGATCGGTGATCACTAGCTGGTGCTGTAAAACAATGCACTAACCGTTCCACCCCTCAGGTGAGGTTAAAGATTCCACTCAGTTTCTCTGTGAGATCTTTGCGCTGGTTGCCATCTGCTTGGAGTGCAGTTGGCAAAGAGCCTACAGTGAATCAGAGGGCAGATTAAAACATCAGCACCTGAATGTGTCAGGGCAGATCAAATTGCTGCAATTTACCAGTGAAAAATACTGTCACTGATGTGCCTGTGGCAAGTATCCAAAAACACTAAGGGAAGATTTAATTATACCATGAATTCAGACTCACTTTGTATCAACATTCACAGTGGAGGGCACCAGTAACGTGCTGGACATTCAGGAGAGTCGGCGACAGAGGTAAGTGTAGTGGTCATCACTAAGGAGAAGGTGCCGGGGAAGCTGGATAAATCACCTGGACCAGAAGGACAACATCACTCAGTTCAGAAAGAGGCAGCTGAAGAGATTGTGGAGGCATTAATGGTGATCTTTCAATTATCCCTGGAGTGACCAGAAGATTCAATTATCACTCTGTTTCAGAATGGTGAGAGACAAAAGTCAGGACATTATAGGACAATTAGCCTGATTTCAGTGGTTGGTAAGACTTTGGAGTCCATTATTTAGGATTAAGCAGCGACGAACCAGGGCAAAGCTCAGGGGACACCTTGCTTGAAAAATCTGTTGAAACTCTTTAAGGTGATAACAAACGACAGAGACAAAGGAGTATCAGTGGATGTTACTTACTTGGATTTGCAGATGACCTTTGACAAGCTGATGCACAGGATGCTGCTAACCAGGAGCGTACATAGGAGATCGGTTGACTGGCAGAAGACAGAGAGTAGGGATAAAGGGATCCTTTACAGGGTGGCCATTAGTGGAGTTCCATGGGAGTCAGTGTGCTTCTCACTTTAAATGTTAATGACCTGGATGAAGGAAATGTTGGCATTGTGCCTGGTTTGTGGATGATTGAGATGGACAATAGACAATAGGTGCAGGAGTAGGCCATTCGGCCCTTTGAGCCAGCACCGCCATTCACTGTGATCATGGCTGATCATCCACAATCAGTAACCCGTTCCTGCCTTATCCCCATAACCTTTGATTCCACTATCTTTAAGAGCTCTATCCATCTCTTTTTTGAAAGCATCCAGAGACTTGGCCTCCACAGCCTTCTGGGGCACAGCATTCCATATATCCACCACTCTCTGGGTGAAAAAGTTTTTCATTCTAAATGGCTTACCCCTAATTCTTAAACTATGGCCTCTGATTCTGGACTCACCCATCAGCGGGAACATGCTTCCTGCCTTCAGCGTGTCCAATCCCTTAATAATCTTATACGTTTCAATAAGATCCCCTCTCAGCCTTCTAAATTCCAGAGTATACAAGCCCAGTCGCTCCAAACTTTTGACATATGACAGTCCCACCATCCTGGGAATTAACCTTGTGAACCTACACTGCACTCCCTCAATAGCAAGAATGTTCTTCCTCAAATTTGGAGACCAAAACTGCACACAGTACTCCAGGTGTGGTCTCACCAGGGCCCTGTACAGCTGCAGAAGGACCTCTTTGCTGTTATACTCAATTCCCCTTGTTATGAAGGCCAGCATGCCATTAGCTTTCTTCACTGCCTGCTGTACTTGAATGCTTGCTTTCAGTGACTGATGTACAAGAACACCTAGATCTCGTTGTGCTTCCCCTTTTCCTAACTTGACTCCATTTAGATAATAATCTGCCTTCCCGTTCTTACCACCAAAGTGGAGGGGCAGGTCGTGTTCAGGAAGCAGGGAGTCTTCAGAAAGACTTATACAGGTTGGGAGAATGAGCAGATGGAATACAGTGAAAGGAAGTATGGGGATATTGTGAGCAGTTTTGGGCCCTTTATATAAGAAAGGATGTGCCAGCATTACAGACAGTCCATGGAAGGGCGCCACCATAGATAGAGGGCGCCACGGTAGTGGAGCGGTTAACGCAATGCCTCTACAGCTCGGCCTTTCCGGGGTTCATAGGTCAATTCTGGCACCATCTGCAAGGATTATTCCCCCATAAACCATAAGTGTTTCCTTTGGGTCTTCCAGTTTCCTCCCACAGTCCAAATGCGTACAGTACCATTTGGTAGGTTAGTTGTAGCTTGGTAGTTCATTGTAAATTGTCCCCTGATTAGCCTAGTTTGAAACAGAAGTGTTGCTAGGTTGTGTCAGAAGGGCCTGTTCCACGCTGGATTCCTAAACAAAAAATAAATAATACAAGGTTCACAAGAATGGTTGTGGGAATGAAAGGGTTAATGGTGGCGGGCGCCGATGCTTTTTTTTCCCGGTGGGGGGAGGGGCGAACCGTTGCTTGCTGCCGCTTATGCGTGGGAGGGTGGGTAATTGGTAGGGGGGCTTTGGGGTCCTAACATTTAACTGTTGTTCATTCTTTGGGGCACTCCTCTGTTTTCGTGGATGGTTGCGAGGAAAAAGCATTTCAGGATGTATATCGTAAACATTTCTCTGATGTTAAATGTACCTTTGAACCTTTGAGCCTTTGTATGTATGAGGAGAATTTGAAGGCTCTGGGACCACATGCGTCGGAGTCTAGAAGAACAAGAAGGGATCTCCATGAAACCTGTAAGATATTGAATGTCCTAGATAGAGTGGACAAGGGGAGGGTGTTTCCTTTTTTAGCAGAATGTATTATTGAAGGGCACAGCCTCAGTAGAAAGGGATGTCCCTTTGAAACTGGGATGAAGGGGAAATTTCTACAGCTAGAGGGTGGTGAAGCTGTGGAATTCATTGCCACAGTGGACCGTGTAGGTCAAGTCATTGGGTATATTTAAGGGAAAGATTGATAGGTCCTTGATTGGTAAGGGTGTTAAGGATTAAAGAACCTTGAAGTTCGTAGAGAAATCACAAATTTTCAAGGCAGTGGAAGGAGGAGGTAAAAAAGGATCAGCCATAATTGAATGGTGTAGCAGGTTTGTTAAGTGCTCCAATAGCTTATGGTTTATTGCCTAAGAACTAGCTCATCAGATATACCTCCGAATAGTCTCATTGAAGAGCTCCAGAAAGCCAGAGAATGGGTTTGAGAAACAGAAAAATCAGTGATCATTGAAGCAGATTCGATGTACAAATGGCCTAATTCTTCTTCTTTTTCTTATTCTCTGTGTCAAAAGCTCTTCATTCACTGTCAGAAGCGATGAAGCAAATCTGCTGCCTCAACAGCCTGCAAATTCCCCACAAGCTCCCAAAGGCTTCGAAATACAGGTCCCAACAGCTAACATCAGGAGCATTTCACAATTCTGCCGCCCTCACGGAGGAAGGGACGTTGTGAAAGCTATTACTCATCGGCAGGTAGTGGGAAGGTTGGGAAATGGTATCCAGAGTCAGAGCTGAAGATGAGAGCAGGTTCTGGAGAGCTGAGGAGTATTGACCTGACCACTGGATCCTTCTCGCAGAAGCCCATTTGATGCCCACACCTGCCTCCCAACAAGAAGACCCATGAGTTCAAATCCAGCCCCGGAAACAAACTTTATATTTCTCTACGACAGAGAACTCACTGTCTGGCTTACAGATCTATTCCCTCATTTTTCCCATGATTATTCTCCCCATGTTTCCCAGCAGCTCACCAAAGCGCCAAGAGTCAGGTACACCACCTATCTGCAGTGAGACTAGCAGCAGACTAGACAGCCCCCTTAGCAAGCACCTGCACTCCGCCCACCATGGCTACCTGGAATTCTTGACTGCTAGCCATTTTAATTCCCCTCTCCAATTTCCGCACCAGTCTGTGTCCTCGGCCTCTTTCATTGCCAGGAGGAAGCCATGGAGAGAGAGGTTGGCTTATGAACTATCAACTCCCCATATTCAGCCTGGAGGGGCAGGGTTTAATGCCTGACAGCATAACTTCTCTATTTTCAATAGGATTCCCCTCCATCCCTTTTCTCTTCTCCTGATCTACTCAATTCCTTCTTCACCCCCTGCGCCCCCTCCAACACCCTATTTCCTTTGCTCTCTCCATCTTCCTACAACCCACACATTCCTCCCACTGTTCCCCTCTGAAATCACCACCCTCCTTCCTCTCCTGTTATCCTTGTCATGGTAAGCCTTCCTCTTCCCACTCCAGGGCCAAAGTTAATCTCAGTGTTAGGGAACACACAGAAGGAACTCAGTGGGTTCGGCAGCATGTGACAGTCAAAGCCTTTCACTAAGGGTGAAAAAGGGGAGATATCCTGTATAAAGGTTCCAAAATCCCCTCCAATCAGATTCCATATCTGCAGCCCTGAATCACTTCCCACCCTCTGTCACCCCATTCCCATCCTTCCCACTCCCACCTGCCTATCACACCTCTAGGGTCATAGAGTACTTCAGAACAGAAACAGGCCCATCTAATCCATGTTGCAGTGCAAACCTGCCTCGTCCCATTGATACCTGGACCACAGCCCTCTATCCCTTCCCATCCATGTGCCTTACCAAACTTCTGGCAGCTCACATGCAGTTCCCCCCAGATTCCCCTTCAATATTTCACCTTTCACTCTTAACCCATGACCTCTACTTCTAGTCTCACCCAACCTCAGTGGAAAAAGCCTGCTTGCATTTATCCTTGCTCTACCCTTCATAATTTTGTATATCTCTATCAAGTCTCTCCTCATTTGTCTACACTCTCCAGGGAATTAAATCCTAACCTATTTGACCTTTCCTTGTAACTCAGGACCTCAATTCCAGGCAAAATCCTTGTAAATGCTCTATGTACTCTTTCAACCTTATTGATATCTTTTCTGTAGGTAGCAGAACAGAATTGTATGCAATACTCCAGATTAGGCCTCACCACCATCTTATACAACTTCAACATAACATCCCAACTCAATACGCTGATTTATGAAGGCCAATGTGCTGAAAGCTCTCTTTGTGACCCTGTCTACTCAAGACACCTCTTTCAAGGAAACATGGACCTGTATTCCTTTTGTTCTACTGCACTCTTCACCTGGATCCAACCATCAACCAGCAGCTGTTGCCCCATTCCCTACCCCTCACGTATCTATAGCATCTATCTCCCCTCTCCTCTTACGGTTCAGATGAAGGTTCTCAACCCAAAATGTCGCCTGTCCATTCCCCTCCACAGACGTTGCCTGAACCCGCACCTTACCTGCATGCCTTTGGATGCAGTGGAACCTAGGAAGAGAAATTCTAAACTCAACAGTGATGAGGATTGAACCTGGGTGTCTGATTCTGCTAAGTGAGCCACCTTGTCTTCACCCTGCCCTGCACCAATGGGATGACAAATGGCCTAGAGTAAACTGTTGTCAAGTAGAGTGGGAGAAAGATATTTGTCCCATCAAGCCAAAGTTAAAATAGGCTGTTTTAGAAAAATTTTCATCCTAAAATTACCTCACATCATGGACTAGTAATCTTTATGATCCTAGAGGTGGAATTCAGAGCGCTGGGCTGAATTGGAAAGGCTGAATCGAGGTGGCAGTTCTGAGCCTGGGAACATATCAATGAGCAGGGCCAGGTCTGAAAGCAAGGATCAACCTGCTGCTTAGCTGAATTAAGTGCCGGTCCATATTGCAAAGCAGGGTGTCACTGGCAGAGACGAGAGACGGGCTGGCACTGAGCTCACTGCTCTGCAAGGTTTACCTGAACTGAGGCTGTGGCCTGCAACTTATGGGCTGGATCGGGCGCGGTGATGGCTGGCTTCATGGCTGTAGACTCACTCCCTTGAACTTCAGTCCTGAATGTTATTTGTTTACTTCTATTGTTTGCAGGATTTGATTTTCTTTTTCTGCACATGGAGTGTTTGATTTTTTTTTAATGGGTTCTATGGGGTTTCTTTGTTTTGCGGCTGCCTGCAGGGAGACGAGTCTCAAGGTTGTATATAGTTTACATTCTTTGACAATGTGGGCATGTGGCCAAGTGGTTAAGGCATTGGACTAGCGACCTGATGAGGCAATGTGTTGTGTCCTTGAGCAAGGCACTTAATCACACATCACTCTGTGACGACACTGGTGCCAAGCTGTATGGGCCCTAATGCTCTTCCCTTGGACAACATCAGTGTCATGGAGAGGGGAGACTTGCAGCTAGTAAATATACTTTGAATAAGGAAGGAAGAAGCCTTTGTGTGAACACTCATCAGAATTAAAATCTGGTGGTGCACATTTCACAACATATTCTAATGTACATGACGTGAAACATGTTGCTTTGTGGCAGCAGTACCATGCAATGAAATACAATTTCTATATCCACAAAATAAATAGTGCAGATATCAAGGAATAACAGTTCAGAAATCTGATGGCAGAAAGAGAAGCTGTTCCTGAATCAATGAGTGTGTGTTTTCAAACCATGGACCTCCTCCCTGAGGGTAGAAATGAGAAGAGGATGAGGGATGAGTGTGGCCCTCTTGAGGCATCACCTCGAAGGTGTGGTCAGTGTTGGTGAGGGAGCTGCCTGAGTTCAGAACATAGACATAGACAACCACAGCATATTACAGGCCCTTCGGCCCACAATGTTGTGCCGACCATGGTTTACAACCCTCAGCAGCTCTGCACCTGAAGTGGTGTGACGATATAAAACAGAAAATGGTGCAAAACCTTTCGGAGGCCAGTCAAGGAAGAGGAACAGAGTGAATGCCTTCCCACAGACACACCAGCATTCCCTCAGTGCTTTTCTGCAACATGGGAGCAACCAATCTTCCAACCATTCACTTGCTGACCTCGAGAATTGCTGGGAGGACTGAGGTGCTGATTGACAATTACCAATCAGTTTCACTTCTGAATCAGCATGGGCAATGATTCTTCTCTGGAGCGACAGAGGCTGAAGAGAGGTCTGGCAGAGGTTTGTAAGATTAAGAGAGAGGTAGACAGAGTAGATGGTCAGTACCCTTTTCCCAGGGTTGCAATTTCTAATACCAGAGGGAATGTGTCTAAAGTGAGAGGAGGAAAGTTCAAAGGAAATATGAGAGACAAGATTTTTTTTTACACAGAGTTACACGGACTTCTTCATCAAGTTATGCTATTGGGTGGGTGGGGGTGCCTGTTGTGGTGTAGAGGCAGAAATATTAGAGACTTTTAAGAGACGTTTAGATAGAAATATGAATGTGGGGAAAATTGAAGGATATGAAAATTTGTAGCCCGGAGAGATTAGTTTATTTGGCCGTTAATTTAATTGGATTGGCACAAGATTGTGGGCCGAAAAGGATGTTCCTGTGCTGTACCCTTCAATGAGGGCAAACCACTAGTCGCGCCTATGGTCCTACACTAATACCCGTACCCTCAGTATGAGATTAGGGACGATTCAGCTCCCGGATCCTATTCGGGGGTCAGGTAGGGAGTGGGGGATTGTCTGAAATGCCAGTGAGTCTATTTTTGAGGATGGACCCCAGCTGAGCTGGAGAGGCGCCACCTCTGCCGTGGAGCAGA
This sequence comes from Mobula birostris, assembly GCF_030028105.1. Classification (NCBI taxonomy): domain Eukaryota; kingdom Metazoa; phylum Chordata; class Chondrichthyes; order Myliobatiformes; family Myliobatidae; genus Mobula; species Mobula birostris. Next base: position 201,583,279 of record NC_092374.1, read on the forward strand.
AGCGGAGGCAGACGCCGGTGTACCGGTGCGCCCGCACGTACCCCTCTGACGCCGTCCTGCAGGGTTACATGCTCGGCTGGTAACCGACGTATCGAAGCGCTGCGGCTCAGCCGATGTCTCAGGTACGGGGGCGTGGCGGCGAGAAAACGGCGACTGAGAACACCACGATTTCACTTTCTGCTTCTACCTCGGGTCCGGCGCTACAGCTGTAGAGGGACGGGGCCAAAATCCCAGTGGAGGGTGTAAGCGGCATGGAATCAGTCAGTGCATCAGGGCACACACACACACACACAGATATACAGTAGATAGACACAGAAACATAGAGGTATACGCAGAAAGACACACAGATATTCACAGCCAGACTCAGATAAGCACACAGAAGCACAAGGCGTATATAAACCCACAGAAACATTGGCCCATATACAAAGGGACACTCACTTCAGCGCACACTGACACAACAGCCACCGACGTTCACACAATGTACCTTCATTCTCCGTTTCTCTGTCTGGGAGGTTGATTTGCTTTTACTGTGGGTTCTGGAGTGGCTGACGAGTCTGATGTGGAGGTCATGGGCCCTCCCAGCAGGAGTTGTCTGATGAGGTGAAGGAGGTGGTTCAGTTGGGTTTGCTCCTTCCACTCGTTACTAGAAGCTCTGGGTATGTGGATTGAGATTTCCAGCACCTTTCCAAATCTTCCTTCCGCACTCGGCTGTCGTGGCTCAGAGACTCCCAGGAAGTAGCCGGCTGCTCATCCTCGGCAAAGCTTTGAACACGTCCCTACATCTGTATCTCCATCAGCCTGGCCATGCCCTTTTCAAGTTGCTGATGTTTGGTGGAGAGCATGTTGACTGGCTGCGTATGGGAACACAAATGCCCTTGAGTGGAAATTCCTTTAAAAAGTGGTGAACGCAGCCCAGTCCACCATTGAACACATCTACATGAAACACTGTGGCTGGAAAGCTCATCTATCATCAGGGATTCCATGACCCAGGACTCACTCTCTTCTTGTTGCTGACATCAGGCAGGAGGTACAGGAGCCTTAGGGCTCACACCACCAGGTTCAGGAACAGTTATTACCCCTCATCAGGCTCTTGAACCAGAGGGATAACTTCACACAACTTCACTTGGCTCATAACTGAAATGTTCCCAGACAACCTATGGACTCAATTTCCAGGAATCTTCATCTCATGTTCTTGATATTTATTGCTTATTTAGTTATTATTATTATTATTTCTTTCATTTTTTAGTTGCAAAGTCTGTTGTGTTGTGCACACTGATTGAATGCATGTTTGATGCAGTCTCTCATTGATTCTATTATGGTTACTATTCTATTATGTATTTATTGAGTATTCCCACAAGAAAATGACTGTCAGGGGCATTTGATTGTACTTGGGAAGTTGCCTCTCATTTAACACGCTTATAATTTACCTCACAGGGTGGTTGATGAATTGTAAATATGAGTGTATTTTGGATCATCTGACATGTTGCAGATGTGTGTGAGCTGTCATCTTGAAGTAGTGTGGGGGTATGGTTGTGAAACCTCCGTACCTGTATTTGTGAATTGTTGCGCTGTAAATGTATTAGCTGCCATGATATGTTCAGGGATGGCAGGTGGGGGGAGGTTTGTTTTGGGGGTACGATACTAAAGCAAAATGGAGGAAAATGTAATCCATTATATATTCTGTATTATGTCATTCCTTCAATAAAAAGAAAAAAAGAAAAAAAGAGAGAAAAAGAAAAAAAACAAAAAAAAGAAAAAAAAAGAAAATAACTGTCAGAATGATGTGGTGACAATAAATGTAATTTTGATAATAAGTTTATTTTGAACTTCAGAATGTGCTGCCAAGTGTGATGGGGAAGACAAAAGAGACACCCACGAGGCTTATAAATAGGCACAAGAATGTGAGGAAAATGGAAAAATATGGACATTGTTTAGGCAGAAGGGAGCAGTTCAGTTGAGCATATGATTACTAGTTTGTTTAACACAGCATCATGGTTCAAAGGCCTGTACTATAAACAGAAGTGATTCTGCAGATGCTGGAAATCCAGAGCTACACACACACAGAATGGTGACAGAACTCAGCAGATCAGGCACACCTGTAGAAATGAATAAACAATTGATGTTTTTGTCCGAGACCCTTCATCGGGGCTGGAAAGGAAGGGGGAAAAAGCCAGGGGGAAGAAGGTGGGGGGAGGGGAAGGTTTACAAGCTAGAAGCTAACAGTTGAAACTCAGTGGATGGGGATGGGGGGGTGGGAAATTAAGAAGCAATGAGGTGATAGGTGGAAAAGGCAAAAGGCTAGAGAAGAAGGAATCTGATAGGAGAGGATAATGGACCTTGGAAGAAAGGGAAGGAGGAGGGGTACCATGGGGTGGTGATAGGCAGGTGAGGAGAAGAGTTAAGAGGCCTGATTGGGGAGATGGTGCTCAGTACTCGGTGTCAGGAAGCTGATCAGAGCTCGAAGTTTTCGGATAACTCAGAGTCGGATTGTAGTCGGCATGGCAGGGAGAGTTTTTCTTCCTTCTCCCGTCTGCGTGAGATGTGGGACACTTGAGAAACTTTGAACTTTACTGTGCTCACGGACTTCTTCATCAAGTTATGCTATTGTTGCACTGTTTGTAACTATATGTTATAATTATGTGTTTTTTTTTCAGTCTTGGTCTGTCCTGTGTTTTGTGATATCACACCGAAGGAAATATTGTATCATTTCTTAATGCATGCATTAATAAATGACAATAAAAGAGGACTACATGTCTTCATAATCTAATCTAAACTTTGAGGTCCTGTTTCTCAACTTCTTCCCTAACTCCCAGTAGTCTGTTTTCAGGACCTCCTCCCTTTTCCTACCTATGTCGTTGTTACCAATATGTACCATGACCTCTGGCTGTTCTTCCCACTTCAAGATATCGTGGATGCGATCAGAAACATCCCGGACCCTGGCACCTGGGAGGGAATCTACCATCCGCGTTTCTTTCCTGTGTCCACAGAATCGCCTGTCTTACCCCTAACTATAGAGTCCCCTATCACTGCTGCCATCCTCTTCCCTTCCCTACCCTTCTGAGCCACAGGGCCAGACTCTGTGCTAGAGATGCAACCACTGTCGCTTCCCCCAGGTAGGACGTTACCCCCCCTCAACAGAACTCAAGCAGGAATACTTATTGTTAAGGGGGACAGCCACTGGAGTACTCTCTAGTACCTGCTTCTTGCCCTTCCCTCTCCTGACTGTTACCCACTTCTCTGTCTCACAAGGCCCCGGTGTGACTACCTGCCTATAGCTCCTCTCTATCACCTCCTCATTCTCTCTAACCAGACAAAGGTCATCAACCTGCATCTCCAGATCCCTGATGCGGTCTCTAAGGAGCTGCCGCTTAACACACCTGGTGCAGATGTGGCCTTCCTGGAGGCCGGGAGTCTCCAGGACCTCCCACATCTGACACCGAGCACAGAAAACCGGCCTCACGCACACACTTTCTGTCTTTATTTTAAACAGATATTCTACCCTGCCTTATCGCCTAAGCCCCATTAAGCCAAAGCCTTCCTACTCTGTCTCCCACTACTCTGACACCCATTCTGTAAATCTGTCTTCTTTTTAAACTCTTCCCGCTGTTCTCACTGGCCGATCTCCACGTGCTTGCGCAGTCGTGCCCCATTCAAACTGCAGAAGAAATAACCTGGATGCTGGAAATTCAAGCAGCACACTCAAAATGCTAGAGGCACTCAGCAGGTCAGGCAGCATGTGTGGAAAAGAGAAGACAGTCAGCTGTTTACAGTCATTTGGGGTGATGAATGTGAGCTGTGTGTGTGTGTGTTTGGGAGTGTGTATATGTGTGTATGCTTGGGGTGATGGAGGTGGTGTGTGCGAGTGTGTGTGTGTGTGTGTGTGTGTGTGTGTGTGTGTGTGTGTGTGTGTGGTGATGAAGGTGGTGTACGTGTGTGTGAGTGTGTGTGTATGTCTGTGTTTCTGTATATTCGAGAGTGTGTGTACTGTGTTTGGAGTGATGGTGTTCGTGTGAGTCAGTGTGTGTATGTGTATGTCTGTATTTCTGTATATTAGTGAGTGTGTGTCTGTGTTTGGGGTGGTGGTGTTTGTGTAAGTCCGTACGTGTGGCATGTGTGCGTGCGTGTGTGTCTGTGTGTTGGTGAGTGTGAGTGTGTTTAGGGTGATGGAGGTGGTATATTTGTGTGTGTGTGTGTCTGTATTTCGGGTGATGTAGGTACTGTGTTTGTGTGTCTGATTTTGGCGATGAAGGCTCTGTGTGTGTGTGCGTGTGCTTCTGTATGTTGTGAGTGTGTGTGTGTGTGTGTTTGGGATGATGATATTTGTGTGAGCCTGTGTGTGTGTGTGTGTGTGTTAGTGAGTGTAAGTGTGTTTCTGTGTTTTGGGTGATGGAGGTGGTGTATTTGTGTGTCTGAAGTGATGAAGGTTGTGTGTGTGGGTCCGTGTGTGTGTGTGAGTGTGTGTGTGTGTATGTGTATGTGTGTGTCTGATTGTGGCGATGAAGGCTGTGCGTGTGTGTCTGTGTGATTGTGTTTGGATTGATATAAGTGGTGTGTGTGTATACACGCGTGTGTTTGTGTGTATCTTGGGGTGATGGCTGTGGTGTGTGTCTATGTGTGTGTTTGTTTGGGGTGATGGTGTATGTGTGTTTCTGTGTGTGAATGAGTGTGTGTGTTTGTTGTGATGGAGATGGTGTGTTAGAGTGGATGTGTGTGTTTCAGGTGGGGGTTGTGTGTATGTGTGTCTGTGTCTGTGTGTTGGGGGAGATGGAGGTGGTGTATTTCTGTGTGTGTGTGCACATGCGTGCATTCGTTTCAGATGGAGGTTTGTGTGTGAGTTTGGGGTGATGGAAGTGGTGCATGTGGGGTGGATGGAGTTGTTTCGTGTGCGTGTGTCTGTGTGTGTGTGGGGTGGTGATGGAGTTTGTGTCTGTGTGTGTGGGGGTGATGGAGGTGGTGTGTGTGTGGGGGGGGTGGAGTTGTTTTGTGTGTGTGTTTGTGTGTGGGTGGGGTGATGGAGTTTGTGTTTGTGTGTGTTTGTGGTGATGGATGTGGTATGTGTGTGGGGGTGGAGTTGTGTATGTATATATTTGTGTTTGGGGTGATGAAGGTTGTGTGTGTGTATTTGGGGTCATGTCGATGGGTGAGGGTTTGGACGTGGGTTGGTTGGGTGGTGGGAGGTCAGTGGAGGTACCACAGTGGTAATCAATTATTCTAGTCCACTTTGTGCAGCCATTCTCGGAACACAATGAAAGCAGTGGTGATCGCTGATCGTGTTTCGATTCCCACCATGGTCTGTAAGGCATCTGGAGGGTCTCCCTGTGACCACCCAAGTTTCCTTCAGCATTCCTCCGACATTCCAAAGACATTCCAGTCAGAGATATTAAGTTGTGGGCATGCTATGTTGAAACCTTAGGTTGGATGATACCTTTGGGCTGTCCCCAGTACAATTATTGAAAAGTGTTGGTCGTTGACGCAAAAGAAAAGACTTGTGTTTCGATGCATGTATGACAGATGAGGCTAATCCTAAAAAAGAATCATTCCCTCCGGAGAGAACATTGTTTACATTCAAAATCCAGGGTGCAGAGTTAATTGTCCAGCCTCAGCTGTTGCGTCACTCAAGGGGGTTTTTACATGTGCAGTTCTGGTCTTGAGCATGGGATATACATTAGCATTTTTGTCCACGAGTGTCTGTGAGCACTGGTCCAACCACTTTGCAATCTCTGGGTATTTATTCGTGATTTATTTCATCAGCTGCTTTGTTGGTCCCCACCCAGCTACCGTTGTGAGATTCTCGCACTCACTCTGAATTACTCTCTGAACCATCGGGTGTTTAGCGACCTGATATTTAACGCACAGGTGAAACAAGCAATAACTTGCAGCATTACAAATTAAACCCTTCGGCCTATCAGTAGCTGGTTTCTATGCTGCAGCTGGTCTGCTTTGAGAAGCTCTTCCCCTCGCGAATTCATTTCCAAGCCTGTTAATACAAACTATTGTGTAATGCTATGTCACTGCGTGTGCTGACTTTCTGACCTGTTGGTATAATTCACTCCAAAGCCTGCTCATACAAACCACCGTGTAATGCCTCATCATTGCGTGTGCAGGCCTTCTTACTCATTTGTATAATCCATAAATAAATAAATAGGCAAAAGTGTTATTGATTTATTTGAAGCTTGCAGGATCTGGAAGGTCACTTTGGGGTTTTTTATTCAGAAGGCCAACAGTTCAATAAGCGTACGTGCCTGCTTTTAATTAACAGAATATTGGTAGATCAAAGAGGGATAACTGTGTTTATTAGTTCTCGATCAGGACTGGAAGGGTAACATCTGGAAGCAAGTACAAATATCACTCTGGTTGGGTCGGTTCAGTCCGGTGGGAATTCCAGGCAATTGGAAAATCTGCCTTTGGGATCCTCAGCTGAAAGAGAGAGCAACTTCAAAAGGTTACACATGTAGCAAGCTCACAAACACAAGATTGCATGACGTTGTCCTTGATCGATGAACGACTGATTTACAAATTGTAGCATGATCACCCTTAAATTTAAGGGGCCATCTTGCTCAAGCACTGCTTCTTCACCCACAGCGAGGCTCCTGTAATTCAATTTCACTGGCCTTTTTGAATTTAGGAATTTCTCCTAACAATTCCCAGAAATGAACCCCTCGTGTGAAGGGGGAGTTATAATTCTCAAGTGAAGTTGTGCCTATTTCAGCTGCCTCACAGCTGCCAGTAAAATAAAGAACCCGCAGATGCTACAAATCTGACACAGCATCCATCCATTGGCCCTCCTGGTTTACCAATCTGCAATCCCAGCCTAATCACAGGACAACGTACAATGACCAATAAACCTACCATTGTCCTAATCACAGGACAGTATACAATGCCAATTAACCTACTAACTGGTATGACCTTAGACTGTGGGAAGGAACCAGAGCAACCAGAAAAAACCTCTGCGTTCCTATGGGGGGATGTACAAACGCCTTATAGAGGACACTGGAATAAATCTCAATATCTCAATCTCTCTCCCTCTCCCCTCTCCCTCTCTCTCCCCCTCTCTCTCTCCCATCTCTCCCCCCTCCCTCTCCCCCCTCCCTCTCCCCTTTCCCTCTCTCCCCCTCTCTCTCCCCTATCTCTCCCCCCTCCCTCTCCCCCCTCCCTCTCCCCCCTCCCTCTCTCTCCCCCCTCTCTCTCCCCCCCTCTCTCTCCCTCCCCCCCGAAAATTAGAAGCAACTTGGAGATCTTTTCAATGAAGGCCTAAGCCCCGGGGAAGTGTGAAGGAGCAGGGCTGGCTCTGGAGTGGTATCAGAGCTCAGAGAGGGGAACAAACTGTTTTCTCCAGAGCAGGGAAGGATAATGAGAGATCTGACAGGGCTTTTCAGAAACATATTGGTGCTCTCTTGTTTCCAAAGCAGAGAAGCAAAAGAAGGCTGAGAGATCAGGAGGAAAATCATGGAACTCATCCACGGTGAACTTGCCAAGAGCCTACCTAATCTACACAAAAGGAATAAACAGCCCATACTTCAGGCTGAGACTCGTCCTCAGGCCGAGTGTCTTTGTGTGTGTTTGTTTATTCTTCTCCATAGTTGCTTCCTGGTCTGCTGAATTCCTCCAGCACTCTGTGTGTGTTGCTAAAGACTGCCAGCATCTGCAGAATCTCTAGCATTTATAGGCATCCGTTAGTCTCATGAGACCATGGATTTGCGCCTCGGAAGGCTTCCAGGGCGCAGGGCTGGGCAAGGTTGTATGGAAGACCGGCAGTTGCCCGTGCTGCAAGTCTCCCCTCTCCATGACACCGATGTTGTCCAAGAGAAGGGCACTAGGGCCAATACAGCTTGGCACCGGTGTCGTCACAGAGCGATGTGTAGTTAACTGCCTTGCTCAAGGACACAACATGCTGCCTCAACCAAGGCTCGAACTAGTGACCTTCAGATCACTAGACCGATGCCTTAACCACTTGGCCACACTCTAGTATTTATGCCCAACTAATTGCCAGCCTTCGGCCCATATCCCTCCAAACTTTTCCAATCCCTGTGACTGTCTGAATTCCTCATGATTTCCTCCATCGATTCCTCTGGCAGCTTGTTCTATATATTCATTGTCTGTGTGAAAAGGTTTTCACCTCTGATCTTAAACCGAAATGGAGATATTTTAGTCATACAGCATGGAGACAGGCCACTCAGCCCAACAGGGCCATACTGACCACAGCATCCTCTCTGCTTGTCCTGTTTGCCCTTGTTCAGCCCATAACCATCCAGGCCCTTCCCCTCCATTTAGGTACTCAAATGTCTTTAAATGTTGCAATCGTACGCACTGCCAATTCCTCTGGCAGCTCATTCCAGGTACACAATATACTCTGCGTAAATAAGTTACCTCTCTCATCTTATATCTGTGTCCTCTAGTTTTCAACTCCCTCTACCCTGAGAAAAAGACTATTACCATCTAAATTATCAATATTCTTCATGAGATTAAAACTCCTTGGAAGTCACTTCCCATCCTCCTATGACCCAAGGAATTAAAGATTCAGTTTGGCCATGTTCTCCCGTCAGCTCATTTGCTCTAGTCCAGGCAGTAACCTTTTATATTCCTTCTGTACCCTCTCCGGCTTGACAATATCTTTGCTATAGCAGGGTGACAGAAACTGTACATAATACTACAAGTGAGGTCTCATCAATGACATATAATGCCCTGACTGATGAAGACTTGTGTGCTAAATGCCTTATTCACCATCCTGTCTCTGTGCGTGACCCCTTTCATCACTCTGTGTACTTGTCCCTCTGTCCCACAGTACTCATCAGTGCCCTGTATAGGTCATACCCTGGTTTGAACATCCAAGGCACATTACCTCGCAGTTAAAATCAATTTGCCACTCCTTAGCCCATCTTCATAACTGATCAACGTCTCTTTACAGCTTGCTTTATAATCAACAAACCCCTCTAACATAGTATCATCAGCAAACTTGCTAATGGTGCCACGTATTGTACATTCACATCAAAATCAATTATTAGATAATTAAAGAATAATAAGGGTCCTAACAACACCCCACTAGTCACAGGCTTCCAGTTGGAGAATCAACCATCAAGCATCACCCTCTGCTTCCGATCATTCAACCAATTTTACGGAGTAAGATAGGAAGCTGAAAAACAGGACCTCCAGGGTAGTAATCTCTGGATTATTGCCCATGCCATGCGACAGTGAGGGTAAGACTAGGATGATTTGGCAGATGAATATGTGGCTGAGGAACTGCTGCAGGGGGCAGGGTTTCTGATCTCTGGATCATTGGGATCTTTACTGGGGAAAGTTATGACCTGTACAAAAGCGGGGTGTTACACCCGAACCCAAGGGGGAATCAATATCCCTGAGGGCAAGTTTGCTAGAGTTGTTCAGGAGGGTTTAAACTAGTCTGGCAGGTGTATGTGAACCCGAGTGATAGTCCTGAGAATGGAGTAGTTGGTTTACAAACAGAGGCAGTGTGTAGTGAAACTTCTAGCAAGGAGAGGCTGACAATAGGGCAACATTGCTGTCAACAGGATGAGTTGTGGTGGACAAAATCACAAAAGGGTGAATGTAGGACTGAAGATTTTATATTTAAATGTGCACAGTATATAGAATAAAGTAGATGAACTTGTAGCACAGTTACAGATTGGCATGTATGATGTTGTGGCCATCACGGAATCATGGCTGAAGGAAGATTATAGCTGAGAGTTTAACATCCAAGGATACACATTGTATTGAAAGGACAGGCAAGTAGACAAGGAGGATGGCTCACTGTGTTGGTTAAAAAAAAAGAAATTAAATCATTCCAAAGAGGTGATATAGGGTTGGAAGGTACAGTACTGAATTGTTGTGAGTAGAGCTAAGGAACTGCGAGGGTAAAAATACCCTGCTGGGAGTAATATACAGTTCCCAAAGAATCATAAGGATATGATCTACAAATTACAATGGGAAATAGAAAATGCATGCCAAAAGGGGAATGTTAAAATAGTCATGGTGGATTTTAATATGAGGTATATTGGGAAGATTATGTTGGTGCTAGATCCTAAGAGGGGGAGTTTCTTGAATGCCTATGAGATGGCTTTTTAGAGCCCACAAGGGAATCACCTATTCTGGATTGATTGTTGTGCAATGAATTGGAATTCATTGGAAAGCTTAAGGCTAAGGGAACCCTTGGGGACAAGAGATCATAATACGATACAACTCACCCAGAGAATTGAGAAGGAGAAGCTAAAGTCAGATATATCAGTATTACCGTGAAGTAAAGGAAATTACAGAAGCATGAGGGAGGAGGTAGCTAAAATTGACTGGAAAAGAACACCTGACAGGCAGAACAACAATGGCTGAAATTTCTGCAGCAATTCTGCAGCAAAATTCTTACAGTGATTGTAAGAATTGGAGGAGATGGCAGTTGAATGTGTGGCTGAGGAGTTGGTGCAGGGAGCAGGGTTTTAGATTTTTGGACCATTGGGATCTCTTCTGGGGTAGGTGGGACCTGCACAGATTGGATGGGTTGCACCTGAACTCAAGGGGGAGCAATATCCTTGCAGGTAGGTTTGCTAGCGTGGTTCGGGAGGGTTTAAACTAATTTGCAAGGGGGATGGGACCCAGAGTGATAGAGCAGTGAAAGAAGTGCATGGAGTAAAGCCAGATCTAACATATAGAGAGGCTTTGAGGAAAGAGAAGCAGAATAAACGGTATAAAAGTAGTAAGGTAGAAGGGCTGAAATGTGTGCACCTCAATGCAAGAAGCATCAGAAACAAAGGTGATGAACTGAGAGCTTCGATTCATACATGGAATTATGATGTAGTGGCCATTACAGAGACTTGGCTGGCACCAGGGCAGGAATGAATTCTCAATATTCCTGAATTTCAGTGCTTTAGAAGGGAGAGAGAGGGCGGGAAAAGGGGAGGAGGGGTGGCATTACTGGTCAGGGATACTATTACAGCTACGGAAAGGGTGGGTAATGTAGCAGGATCCTCTTTTGAGTCAGTATGCATGGAAGTCAGGAACAGGAAGGGAGCAGTTACTCTATTGGGGGTATTCTATAGGCCCCCTGGCAGCAGCAGAGTTACAGAGGAGCAGATTGGGAGGCAGATTTTGGAAAGGTGCAAAAATAACAGGGTTGTTATCATGGGTGACTTTAACTTCCCTAATATTGATTGGCACCTGATTAGTTCTAAGGGTTTAGATGGAGCAGAGTTTGTTAAGTGTGTCCAGGACGGATTCTTGTCACAGTATGTGGACAGGCCGACTAGGGGGAATGCCATACTAGATCTAGTACTAGGTAATGAACCGGGTCAGGTCACAGATCTCTCAGTGGGTGAGCATCTGGGGGACAGTGACCACCGCTCCCTGGCCTTTAGCATTATCATGGAAAAGGACAGAATCAGAGAAGACAGGAAAATTTTTAATTGGGGAAGGGAAAATTATGAGGCTATAAGGCTAGAACTTGCGGGTGTGAATTGGGATGACGTTTTTGCAGGGAATGTACTATGGACATGTGGTCGATGTTTAGAGATCTCTTGCGGGATGTTAGGGATAAACTTGTCCCGGTGAGGAAGATAAAAAATGGTAGGGTGAAGGAACCATGGATGACAAGTGAGGTGGAAAATCTAGTCAGATGGAAAAAGGCAGCATACATGAGGATTAGGAAACAAGGATCAGATGGGTCTATTGAGGAATATAGGGAAGCAAGAAAGGAGCTCAAGAAGGGGCTGAGAAGAGCAAGAAGGGGGCATGAGAAGGCCTTGGTGAGTAGGGTAAAGGAAAACCCCAAGGCATTCTTCAATTATGTGAAGAAAAAAAGGATGACAGGAGTGAAGGTAGGACCAATTAGAGATAAAGGTGGGAAGATGTGCCTGGAGGCTGTGGAAGTGAGCGAGGACCTCAATGAATACTTCTCTTCGGTATTCACCAGTGAGAGGGAACTTGATGATGGTGAGGACACTATGAGTGAGGTTGATGTTCTGGAGCATGTTGATCTTAAGGGAGAGGAGGTGTTGGAGTTGTTAAAATACATTAGGACGGATAAGTCCCCGGGGCCTGACGGAATATTCCCCAGGCTGCTCCACAAGGCAAGGGAAGAGATTGCTGAGCCTCTGGCTAGGATCTTTATGTCCTCGTTGTCCACGGGAATGGTACCGGAGGATTGGAGGGAGGCAAATGTTGTCCCCTTGTTCAAAAAAGGTAGTAGGGATAGTCCGGGTAATTATAGACCAGTCAGCCTTATGTCTGTGGTGGGAAAGCTGTTGGAAAAGATTCTTAGAGATAGGATCTATGGGCATTCAGAGAATCATGGTCTGATCAGGGACAGTCAGCATGGCTTTGTGAAGGGCAGATCGTGTCTAACAAGCCTGATAGAGTTCTTTGAGGATGTGACCAGGAATATAGATGAGGGTAGTGCTGTGGATGTGATCTGTATGGATTTTGGTAAGGCATTTGACGCGGTTCCACACGGAAGGCTTATTCAGAAAGTCAGAAGGCATGGGATCCAGGGAAGTTTGGCCAGGTGGATTCAGAATTGGCTTGCCTGCAGAAGGCAGAGGGTGGTGGTGGAGGGAGTACATTCAGATTGGAGGATTGTGACTAGTGGTGTCCCACAAGGATCTGTTCTGGGACCTCTACTTTTTGTGATTTTTATTAACGACCTGGATGTGGGGGTAGAAGGGTGGGATGGCAAGTTTGCAGATGACACAAAGGTTGGTGGTGTTGTAGATAGTGTAGAGGATTGTCGAAGATTGCAGAGAGACATTGATAGGATGCAGAAGTCGGCTGAGAAGTGGAAGATGAAGTGCAACCTGGAGAAGTGTGAGGTGGTACACTTTGGAAGGACAAACTCCAAGGCAGAGTACAAAGTAAATGGCAGGATAGTTGGTAGTGTGGAGGAGCAGAGGGATCTCGGGGTACATGTCCACAGATCCCTGAAAGTTGCCTCACAGGTGGATAGGGTAGTTAAGAAAGCTTATGGGGTGTTAGCTTTCATAAGTTTGAGAATAGAGTTTAAGAGTCGCGAAGTAATGATGCAGCTCTATAAAACTCTGGTTAGGCCACACTTGGAGTACTGTGTCCCGTTCTGGTCACCTCACTATAGGAAGGATGTGGAAGCATTGGAAAGGGTACAGAGGAGGTTTACCAGGATGCTGCCTGGTTTAGAGAGTATGGATTATGATCAGAGATTAAGGGAGCTAGGGCTTTACTCTTTGGAGAGAAGGAGGATGAGAGGAGACATGATAGAGGTGTACAAGATAATAAGAGGAATTGATATAGTGGATAGCCAGCGCCTCTTCCCAGGGCACCACTGCTCAATACAAGAGGACATGGCTTTAAGGTAAGGGGTGGGAAGTTCAAAGGGGATATTAGAGGAAGGTTTTTTACTCAGAGAGTGATTGGTGCATGGAATGCACTGCCTGAGTCAGTGGTGGAGGCAGATACACTAGTGAAGTTTAAGAGATTACTAGACAGGTATATGGAGGAATTTAAGGTCGGGGGTTATATGGGAGGCAGGGTTTGAGGGTCGGCACAACATTGTGGGCCGAAGGGCCTGTACTGTGCTGTACTATTCTATGTTCTATGTTCTATGTAATTTGGAAGGTGGCGGATACATACATCCCTAAGAGGAGGAAGTATTCTAAGGGAAAGATGACACAACTGACGCTAACAAGAAAAGTCAATGCCAACGTAAAAGCCAAAGAGAAGTCATATAAAAGAGTGAAAAGTCATGGGAAGTTAGAGGATTGGGAAGCTTTTAAAAACCCACAGAAGGCAACTAAAAAAGTCAAGATGAAAAAGACGGAATATGAAAGTAAGCTAGCCATTATTATTAAAGAGGATAACAAAAGTTTCTTCAGATGCATAAAGTGTAAAAGAGAGGCGATAGTGGATATCAGACTGCTGGAAAACAATTCTGGGGAGGTAGTAATGGGAGACAAAGAAATAGCAGATGACTGAATAAGTATTTTGCATCAGTATGCTGGAAGCTCAAGAGTTCAAGGGGTATGAATTTGCCATTATAAAGTAGAAGGTTCTGCGAAACCGGAAGGTCTGAAGGTAGATACATCAACTGGACCAGATGGTGTACACACGAGGGTTTTGAAAGAGGTGGCTGAAGGGATTGTGGGGGGATTAGTAATGATCTTTCAAGATTGAGGAATTGTTCTGGAAAACTGAAAATTTGCAAATGTCAGTCCACTCTTCAAGAAGGGAGAAGGGCAGCAGAAAGGATATCATAGGCCAGTTTGTCTGACCTGGAGTTGATTGATAAGGATGTAGTATCATGGTAGTTGGAGGCACATGATAAAATATGGTGTAGTCAGCATGGTTTCCTCGAGGGGAAATCCTGCTTGACAAATCTGAAGGAGTTCTTTGAAGAAATATTAAGCGGGATAGACAATGGATATTTGGTGGGTGTTGTGTTCTTGGATTTTCAGAAGGCCTTTGACAAGATGCCACACATGAGGTTGCTTAATAAGTTAAGAGTCCATAGTATTACTGTGAAGATTCTAGCATGGGTTAAGCTGATTGGAAGGAAGCAAATAGTGGGAATAAAGAGAGCCTCTTCTGGTTGGCTGTTGATGATTAGTGGTGCTCCACAGGGGTCTTTATTGGAACAACTTTTTATGCTACATGTCAATGATTTGGATGATGGAATTGATAGTTTTGTTGCAAAGTTCACAGACAATATGAAGATAGGTGAAGGGGCATGTAAGTTTGAGGAAATAGGGAGGGTACAGAAGGTCTTAGACAGATTGGTATCATGGACAAAGAAGTGGGCGATGGAATACAGTGTCAGGAAGTGTATGGTCATGCGCTTTGGTAGAAGAAATAAAAGAGTAGACTATTTTCTAAATGGAAAGAAAACTCAAAAATCTGATGCTCAAAGGGACTTGGGAGTCCTTGTGTAGTCCCTGAAGTTTAACTTGCAGTTGAGTCTGTGGTAAAGAAGGCAAATGTAGTGTTAGCATTCATTTCAAGAGGATTAGAATATAAATACAAAAAGGTAATATTGAGGCTTTACCAAGCACTGGTGAGGCATCACTTGGAGTAGTGTGAGCAGTTTTGGGCCCATTATCTTAGAAAGGATGTGCTGACATTGGTGAGCATTCAAAGGAGTTTCAGAAAAATGATTTTGGGATTGAAAGGCTTGTCATATGAAGAGCATTTGATAGTTCTGCATCTGTACTACTGGAATTCAGAAGAATGAGAAGAATGTTGAAAGGCTTTGGTAGTTTGGGTGTCGTGAGGATAATTCCTATGGTGGGAGAATCTAAGACCAGAGGACGCAGTCTAAGAATAGACGGGTGCCCTTTTATAATGGAAATAAGGAGGAGTTTCTTCAGCCAGAGAGGGGTGAATCTGTGGAATTCATTGCGACAGGTGGCTGTGGAGGCCAAGTCATTGGGTATATTTAAGGCAGAGGTTGATAAATTTGTCAGGGTGTGAAGGGATAGGGGAGAAGGCAGGAGATTGGGGCTCAGAGGAAAAATGGATCAGCCATGATGAAATGGTGGAGCAGACTCGATGGGACAAATGGCCTAATCTTGTTCCTATCTTTTCTGGTCTTATGGTCCAATTCTGAATCTACCCCTTCTCATAATGGGAGACATTGTTCTAGCCTGACCCGTCTGTTGCTAAATAGGTTCTTTTTATTTATTGAATTAGGTCTGTTTGTTGCACTTTCTGAAACTAACTCACTGGCAGATAACATTGGAAGTAAAGACACTAAATGACTTTAATACAACAATAACATGATAAAATAGGCCAAAGTCAGCATGAGTTACTTCCAAGAAAATCGGTGGAAGTTGAGTGATTAGGTTTGCAGAAAGACTTTGAGAATGTGCCACCCATGAGGCTGCTTAACAAGATAACAATCAATGTATTTCAGGGCGGATACTAGCACTGCTAGAAGATTGGCTGACGGACAAAAGGAAGAGAGTGGGAATAAATGGGGCCTTTTTTTGGTTGGCTGCTGGTAACAAATGAACCCACAGAGATCGATGTTGGGACAGCTTATTTTCACACTATATGTGATTTGGATGTCAGAATTGATGGCTTTGTGGACAAGTTTGCATACTATATGAAGGTAGGTGGAGGTGCAGTTAGTGTCGTGGAAGCAGAGAGTTGGCAGAAGAACTTAGACAGACTGGGAGAATGGGCAAAGAGGAGGCAGATGGAATACAGTGTACCGCGGTGCATGATCATGTCTTTTGATGGGAAGAATAAAGGTGTAGACTATTTTCTAAACGTGGAACAAATTTAGAAATCAGAGGGGGAGAGGGACTTGGGAATACCTGAAGATTAACTTGCAGGTTGAGTCAGTGGTGAGGAGGGCAAACTCAATTTTAGCATTCATTTCAAGAGTACTGGAATATAAAAGCAAATGTGTAATACTAAGGCTTTATAAGACAGTTGTCAGAGTAAATGGGGTATTGTGAGCAGTTTATCTAAAGTAGAATGTGCTGGCATTGGAGAGGGTCCAGAGAAGGTTCGTGAGAATGATCCCAAAAATGAAGGGGTTAACCTGTGATGGTTCTGGGCCTATACTCGCTGTAACTTAGGAGACAGTGAGGAATCTCATTGAAACCAATCGAACATTGAAAAGGCTAGACATAGTGGACTTGCAGAGAATGTTTCCTGTCGTGGGAGAGTCAAGGGCCAGAGAGAACAGCCTCAAAATACAAGGCTGCCTCTTTAGAATAAGATGAGCAGAAATTTCATCTTTTCCCTTCTTATAGCTTTTTAGGTTGCCTTTTGTTGGATTTTAAAAGCTTCTTATCATCCAACTTCCAATACTCCAAATTCAGCCCCACCAAGTCTCATACAGCTTCAACATAACATCCCATCTTCTGCACTCAATACTTTGATTTATGAAGGGCAATGTGCCAAAAACTTTTTTTTTGCCACCTTTGTCCCACAGAACTGACAGAAGGTCGGGTCTGTCTTACTTTCTCTCGGTCAACAGCTGGTAACAACTTCAGCAGGAGTGTACACTTACGCCAGATGGAACCGCTTCTCTCCGGGATAGGAGAGGGACTCGTGCCCCACCACGCAGACGTACGTTCGCGAACGGCTCACATTCGACAAGGGTATGGTTATCTGACTCGCCGTGCTATAGGTCCCGCTCGAGTCCGACACCACCGGGAAGTTGGTGACGCCACCCCTCTCCGGTACACCACGGTCCGTCCTCCAGCTCACGTAGATATCGGCCGGGAAGAAGCCAGACACGTAACAGACGAGTGTCACTGTCTGCTCCGACTCCACTTTGAAGGAGGAGATTGTTGGCCTCCGCTGATTCTGCTCTGTTGGGGCGACGGAAATAAAACAGTTAATGCATTGGAGCCGGAGGTCCGATTTGTACTGAGAGATGGTATTACTCATCAATCTGACAATTAAACCTGTAAAAACTTGGTCAGTCCTCACTGTTGCCTACCTGTTGCGATGAAGTTCTGCCCTTTGCTGCCACGTGTTCTATTTTACTGGTTGAAGTGAATAGAAGACCGACTTGTCTAGAGTAAAACCTTGGCAGTCTCCAGGTCAGAAACAGGGCGGACTAATTTGAATGAAAGTTCATCACCCTGAAACAGCAACCGTTTCTCTCTCCACATGCGCTGCCTGGCCAGCTCGGCGTTTTCAGAAAATATATACTGTATATTTGCTAAAAGAAAAGCGGGCTTTACTAGGTGCACCAGTACAGCTGTTTGTTAATGCTAATGTCTAATCAGCCAATCATATGGCAGCAGTTCAGTGCATAAAAGCATGCCGACATGGTCAAGAGGTTCAGCTATAAACAAGAGAAAATCTACAGATGCTGGAAAATCCAAGCACACACATAAAATGCTGGAGGAACTCAGCAGGCCAGAGTTTCAGCTCAAAACGTCGACTGTGCTTTTTTTTTCCACAGATGCTGCATGGCCTGTGAGTTTCTCCAGCATTTTGTATGTGTTGCCAAGAGGTTCAGTTGTTGTTCAGACCAAACAACAGAATGGGGAAGAAGAATGATCAAGTAACCTTGACCTTGCAATGAATGTTGGAGTCAGACGGGGTGTTTTAATATCTCAGGAACTGCTGATCTCCTGGAGACTTTCTCGCACAAATCTCTAGAGTTTCCAAAGAATTGTGTGGAAAAACATAACCAAAAAAAAAATCCAGTGAGGGCATTTCTGTGGCCAGTTATGCCTTGTTAGTGAGAGAGGTCAGAGGAGAATGGCCAGACTGGTTCAAGCTGACAGGAAGGCGACAGTAACTCTAATCACATTTACAACAGTGGTATGCAGAAGAGCATCTCTGAACTCGCAAGACGCTGAAACTTGAAGTCTATGGGCTACAGCAGCAGGAGGCCACAGACATACACTTGTGGTAACTTTATTAGGTATTGGAGTAAAGTGGCTAGTGAGTATATGTATAGGTATGTATAATATAAACTGCTTTGGTTTATGTGTGTGTGAGAATAGAGTAAATGTGCAAGATCTGGTATCTAGAGCAGGGCTGCACCACACGAGCCTTTTCAACCTGTCCATGCATGTTGGTCACAATGGGTAATTAAGTAGCCACATTGGAGCAGAAGTAAGCCACTTCACCCCTGTAATCCTGTTGCGGTGTCCAGTAAGGTTCTCTGGATCCATGTTCCTGTTTCATCCCTAACTTCTCAGGTTCTGTTTCTGTCTGCAGGTAGAAGCGACACGGTAGTGTAGCAGTTAGAGTAACGCTATTACTGTGCTAGCGACCCAAGTTCAGTTCCTGCTGCTATCTGTAAGGAGTTTCTCCCTGTGACTGCGTGGATTCCCTCCGGGTGCTCCGGTTTCCTCCGCGTTCCAAGGATGTACAGGCTAGTAGGCTCATCACTCACATGGACAACAGTCTTGTTCTACCAGATATGTTATTTTAAATTAAAATAAAATAGACTCTATGGATCTTTCCCAACTTAAGGCCTAACAATACACCAGGTTTCAGAATAATAAGAATTAATGTTAATTTAAAATACAAGGGAACACTAGGCAGTTCAAGCAGCGTCTTTGGAAAGTGAGAAAGAGCTGACGCTTTAGTTTCTGAAGTTTCATCGTTAACATGCTTTACCCCTTTTCACTGACAGTCACAAACACCTGGTTAGAAGTTAAATTCCAAAAAATTGCAGTTTGGAAAATACAAAAAGTGGATGGTTCTACATTGACCCAGTCTCGGGTATTTGACTGTGGCAAAAAATGGTCTAATTAGCTGCCCTATTCAGAGTCATACAGCTATAAAACAGTACAGTACAGAAACAGGCCCTTCGGCCTGTCTAGTCCATTCTGGACTATTAATCTGCTTAGTCACATCCACATGCACCTGGACCATAGGGTTCCATACCCCTCTCATCCTTATGCCTATCCAAAGTTCCCTTCAATGTTGAAATCAAACCCACATTCACCACTTCTGCTGGCACCTCGTTCCACACTCTCACTGCCCTCTGAGTGACAAAGTTCTCCTCATATTCCCTTTAAACATTTCACCCTTCACCCTTACCTATGACCTCTCATTCTCGCCTCACCCACCCTCAGTGAAAAAGAAGCCTCCTTGCATTTACCCTACCCATACATTGCATAATTTTGTATATCTCTATCAAGGGATTGGGGACCGGTTACACTTCAATCCAAGGGGCAGCAATAACTTTGTGGGCAGGTTTACTGGAGCCATCAGAAGTAGTTTAAACTAATATGGCAGGGGGATGGGAAGCAGTATGATAGAGCTGAGGATGAGCTAGCAGGCTTACAAGTAGATGATGGGTGTAACATGAATATAAGGAAGGAATTGGTACTGCTGCAGACAGCAAAGAGTTAAATTGTACCACAGAGGCAAAATTCAAAAGAGTGAAGAATGCAGGACTGAAGATGCTGTATTTAAATACAAATAGTATTTGGAATAAGGTGGACAAACTCGTGGTTGGTCAGTCTGATGTTCTGGACATCACTGAGTCATGGCTGAAGGAAGGCTATAGTTGAGGGCATAACATCAAAGGATATACCTTGTACTGGAAGGACAGGCAGGAAGGCATACGTGGTGGTGTGGCTCTGTTGGTAAGAGATGGAATTACATCTTTGGAAAGAGTCTGAGAATGTTGAATCTTTGTGAGTGGAGTTAAGAAACTGCAGGTGTAAAATACAATTACGAGACTCATATATAGGCCTCCAAATAGTAACCAAAATGTGGAATTGAGATTGCAAAGGGAGCTAGAAAGGGCAAGTAATAAGGGTAATGTGACAATTGTAACAGGGGACCTCAGTATGCAAGGGGATTGGGCAAATCAGGTTGCTGTCAGATTGCAAGAGAAGGAATTTGTTGAATGCCTACAAAATGGCTTTTTAGGGCAGCTTCTGCTTGAGCCTAACAGGGAAAAGGCATCTTAGATTTGGTATTCTGTAATACCTCAGACACTCGTGGGGATGACGGCAGAGCACAGGTGGCTGAAGTTTCTGGGGACAGTTCACAAGGCACAACATAGATATCTCTCACAGAAGTTATCAAATAGCAACCGTGGCTGACAAGGGAGGTAAAGGACTGCATAACAGCCAAGGGTAGGGCATATAGGGTAGCAAAAGTGAGTGGGAATTTGGATGATTACGAGGCTTTTAAAATCCAAAAAAAGGCAACTGAGAAAGCTTAAGAAGGCAAAAGCTGAAATATGAGGGCAAGCTAGCCAATAACATAAAGCAAGATACCAAAAGATTTTAAAGGTATGTAAGAGTCATAGGGAGGTGAGAGTTGATATTGGACCACTGGAAAATGATGCTGGTGAGGTAGTAATGGGGGACAAAGAAATGGCAGATGAACTTAATGAGTACTGTGCGTCAGTCTTCACTGTGAGAGACACTAGCAGTGTGCCAGAGGTCTGTCAGGCAGCAGGAGTGAGTGCCATTGCTATTATAAAGGAAAAAGTTCTAGGAAAACTCAAAGGTCTTAAGGCGGTTAGGTCACCTGGACCAGATAGTGTCCATCTCAGAGTCCTGAGAGAGGTGGCTGAAGAGATAACGGATGCATTGGTCATGATCTTTCAAGAATCACTTGATTTTAGCATGGTCCCAGAAAACTGGAAAATTGCAAATGTCACTCCACTCTTTAAGAAGGGAAGAAGGCAAAAGAAAGGTAATTACAGGCCAATTAGCCTAACCTCAATGGTTGGGAAATAATTGTTCGAGTCCATTATTAAGGAGTACTTTCAGGGTACTTGGAGACTAATGATAAAATAAGTCAAAGTCAGCATGGTTTCTGTAAAGGGAAATCTTGCCTGACAAACCTGTTAGAGTTCTTCAATGAAGTAACAAGCAAGTTGGACAAAGGAGAGGCAGTGGATGTCATTCACTTAGATTTTCCGAAGGTATTTGATAAGGTGTCACATATGAAGCTGCTTAACTAGATTAAATCCTATGGTGTTACATGAAAGATACTGGCATGGCTAGAGAAATGGCTGTCAGGCAGAAGGCAGCAAGTGTGAATAAAGGGGCCCTTTCTGGTTGGCTGCCAGTGATTAGTGGTGTTCCTCAGGGGTAATTATTAGGACTGCTACCCTTCACATTGCTTGTCAGTTATTTGGATAATGGAATTGATGGCTTTGTGGATGATATGAAGATAGGTGGTAATGCTGAGGAAGCAACCAGATTGCAGCAGGACTTAGACAAATTGGAAGAATGGGGAAAAGAGTGGCAGATCGAAACAGTGTAGGGAAATGCATGATAATGCACTTTAGTAAAAGGAACAATTATCTAAATGGAGAGAAAATTCAAACATCACAGGTGCAGAGGGACTTAGGATTCCTTGTGTGAGATTCCCAGAAGGTTAATTTACAGGTTGAGAGGGAGTAGTGAATCTGTGCAAACTCTGCCACACAGACTGTGGTGGAGGCCAAATCTGTGCGTAAATTTAAGGTAGAAGTTGATCATTTCCTGATCAGTCAGGGTATCAAAGGGCATGTGGTGAGAAGGCAGATTTATGGGGATGAATGCAACCCGGGATCAACCATGATGGAATGTTGGAGCTCCTATGTCTTATGGTCTTATGGTCTAAACCACTTCACAATTTTTTAAACCCTGTGGAATAAGATCTGGATGTAGTTTTCACGTTACGGCCAAGAGGAAGACGGGAGGCAATAGAAGCACAGTGTCTTCTTACCTTCTGTGTCCTTCCTCCTAATGCTTTGGATCATCCCACTCGGCAGTGAAATGTGTTGAACTCTGCATGAGTACACCGAGCCCTGGTTCCAGTTCTCTGTAGATGTCACCAGTTCGCTCTGGGAGCTATAGGTACCGTTGTCATTCAGAATGGATGCATAGCTTTTGATGTCTGTGAGCACCGGATTGCCATCAGCAAACCAGTGGAAGGCGATTTCAGCGGGGTAGTAGCCCGCTGCCTGGCAGGTGATGGTAGCCTGCTCCATAATGTCCATTTCTTCAAGGGTCGGTGGTAAAAGATGAATCCTGGGCGCCATTGGGTATTGTCCTGTC
This sequence comes from Mobula birostris, assembly GCF_030028105.1. Classification (NCBI taxonomy): domain Eukaryota; kingdom Metazoa; phylum Chordata; class Chondrichthyes; order Myliobatiformes; family Myliobatidae; genus Mobula; species Mobula birostris. Next base: position 201,605,736 of record NC_092374.1, read on the forward strand.
GCAATCAGAACTACACGTGCTTAATGTGCAAGTTTTATCCATGTTTAAGTGCAAGTTTAATGGTTGTTCAATCATACACATTCATACAGATAAACAAAACATTGTTTCTCCAGGACTGAGGTGCAAAATACCATACATTCAGCCACACACAGCACACACCACATATTGATACAATAGCATTTATGATCAGAATCAGAATGTGGTTTAATATCAATGGCATGCCTGGTGAAATTTGTTGTTTTGTGGCAGACATGCATTGAGATGCATAATAATAAAAAGCTGTAAATTACAGTGAGAAGTATATGTAAACTAAACAAAATAAGCAGTGCTAAATGAGAGGAAAAATAACAGGCACAGTGAAAAAGGAGGTCGTGTTTATGGGTTCATTGTCCATTCAGTAATTTGACGGTGAAGGAGAAAATGCAGCTCCTGTATCGGTGAATGGTTGTCTCAGAAATAATCACAAAAATCATATCAGCACAAGTCGCCTGAAGATTAATGGTGTACAGGATGTTGCCCTGGAGCCATGCTTCATGTTACCTTCTAAGGAGGCAACAGAGCTAATGTGGGAAAATGGGAATAGTATAGAAAGGTATAGTGGAGGGATATACATGGTGAACCAAAGGGATAACCAAGGGACAACAAACAAGAAAAAAATCTGAAGATGCTGGAGTTACGAGCAACACACACAAAATTACAACTGAGAAAGTGCTCAGAATGGTTTGAGGATGGGTAAATCTCCTGGACCTGATGGAATTGACCCTCAGGTTCTGAAGGAAGTAGTTGGAGAGATTGCGGAGACATTAACGATGATCTTTCAAGAATCGATAGGTCCTGGCATTGTACCGTACCGGATGAATGGAAAATTGCAAATGTCACTCCACTACTTAAGAAGGGTGGGAGGCAGCTGAAAGGAAACTATAGACCTGTTAGCCTGACATCAGTGGTTGGGAAGTTGTTGGAATCGATTGTTAAGGATGAGAGGCACATGACAAGATAGGCCAAAGCCAGCAGGGTTTCCTGAAAGGAAAATCCTGCCTGACAAACCTAATGCAAATTTTTGAGCAAATTACAAGCAGGGTAGACAAAAGAGATGCAGTAGATGTGGTGTACCTGGATTTTCAGAAGGCCTTTGACAAGGTGCCGCACATGAGGCTGCTTAGCAAGATAAGAACCCATGGAATTACAGGGAAGTTACTGGCGTGGGTGGAGCATTGGTTGGTCAGCAGAAAACAAAGACTGGGAATAAAGGGATCCTATTCTGGCTGGCTGACGGTTACCCGTGGAGTTTCACAGGATTCGTGTTGGGACTGCTGCTTTTTATGAAGTATGTCAATGATTTGGACTATGGTATTAATGGATTTGTGGCTAAATTTGCTGATGATACAAAGATAGGTGGATGAGCGGGTAGTGTTCAGGAAACAGAGAACCTGCAGAGAGATTGAGATAGCTTAGGGGAATGGGTAAAGAAGTGGCAAATGAAATACAATGTTGGAAATTGTATGGTCATGCACTTTGGTGGAAGAAATAAATGGGCAGACTATTACTTAGATGAGGAGAGAATTCAAAATGCAGAGAGATGCAAAGGGACTTGGGAGTCTTTGTACAAGATACCCTAAAGATTAACCAGGTTGAGTCAATTGTGAAGAAGGCGAATGCAAGGTTGGCATTCATTTCTAGTGGTATAGAATATAAGAGCGGGATGTGATTTTGAGGCTCTATAAGGCACTCGTGATACCACATTTGGAGTATTGTGTGCAGGGTTACCGTATGAGGAACGTTTGGCAGCTCTTGGGCTGTGTTCCCTGGATTTCAGGAGAATGAGGGGGATCTCATAGAAACATTCCAAATATTAAAAGACCTGAACAGATTAGATATGGCAAAGTTATTTCCCATAGTAGGGGGTTCTAGGACAAGCGGGCACAACTTCAGGATTGAAGGACGTTCATTTACAACTGAGATGTGGAGAAATTACTTTAGTCAGAGGTTGGTAATTCTGTGGAATTTGTTGCCAAGAGTGGCTGCGGAGGCCCAGTCATTGGATATACTTAAGGCAGATATAGATAGGTTCTTGATTAGCCAGGGCATCAAAAAGTATGGGGTAAAAACAGGGGAGTGGGGATGACTGTAAGAATTGGATCAGCCCATGATTGAATGGCAGAGCAGACTCGATGGGCTGAATGGCCTACTTCTGCTCCTATATCTTATGGTCTTAAAATGATGGAGGGCCTCAGCAGGCCTGATGAAGAGTCTCGGCCCGAAGCATCTCTGTTTACTCTTTTCCACAGATGTTGCCTGGCCTGCTGAGTTCCTCCAGCATTTTGTGTGTATCACAAGAGACAGCACGAGGGACACCAGTTTCTAGCCTATCTGCACACCGTGTTCTACCCCAGAGTAAGTCAAAATCTACACTTACCGGCACTGCTGGCTTGTTTGGAGATGGGTGAGGGGAGAGTGTCATGAGAAACGCGACAGGCGTAGATGGAGCCCTTGATCCACTGGGATGTGCTGGTCGTCAGCTTGCTGATCTTGGTGTAGGTTGCGTTGGGCCCCAGCAGGGAAACTGAATGTGAAACCCCCGCGTCCACCTCCTCTCCATCTAGCCACCAGGAAATGGAGATGGGCTCGGGGTAGAAGTCCTCGGCCACGCAGAGCAAAGTGATTTCCTGATGCTCGAGAACATCATTGGGACTCGGATGATTCAGGTAGACCTCTGGAGGTGACTGGGGAGGGGCTGGTATAGAAGAACAATGTTAACCTGTCCTGAGGACCTTAACCCGCACAGGACAAGTAGGCCTAACTCACAAATAATTACGCACACCACATTACGCGAACAGCTATAAAAAAAAGGCTCGCAGTGGCTAGATATCTGAAATTCAGCATAAAACCAGGAGAAACACATGACGGGTCAGTCAGAATACCCCAGTAAGAAGAGCCAAGTTTCAGCTGAGATTGAACGAGAAAGTCCGAAGTGCAAAATATTTTACGATGCAGTAAGAGAGGGAAGGAAAAGTGAGGCGGACTGAGATACAAGAGAATGCCGATGCTGGAATCTGCAGTAACAAACTGCTGGAGGAACTCAGTGGATCAAACGGCATTTCTGGAGGAAAATGAATTGCCAGGGAATTTTAGCAATGTTTGCAATTCCCTTCCTCCCACAGACGCCGCTTAACCCGCTGAACTTCACCAGCAGATTCCTTCTTGCTATGGGAGGGTCAGTTGGTCCTAATGCTGTTTCTTTCTACACAGACGCTGCCAGGCTAGCTGAGTATTCTTCGCCTTTCGTGTAAAATCTGCAAACCTGTTAGATTGTTTTAACTCAGTTTTCTTTCCTTCAGGTAACTTCAGCTTCCTCAGTGTTTTCCTACCACCACTAGACCATTAGACATATGAGCAGAATAAGGCCACTCTGCCCATTGTCTTCTCTGTCATTCCAACATGACTAATTTACTTTCCTTCTTAGACCCGTTCTCCAGCGTCTCCTGCAGCCTTAGATGCCCTGACTAATAAACAGCCTGTCAACCTCCACTTTAAATATTCTCAATGACTTGGTCGTCCTTGCGTCTGTGCAAAGAATTCCACAGGTTCCCCACTCTCTGGCGATAGAAATTTCAATTAATCTCTGTTCTAAAGGGAGTCTTTTCTCCCCCGAGGCTGTGCTCTCTGGTCCCAAAAATGTTACAAAATTCGTTATTCTCATTTTCCCATTCTCTTTTGTCTTTGTATAATAATTGTACCATTTTCCCTCGCTTGGACAAATCCGCAGTAATCTTTCCTATAGATGCAGTTATCCAAGTATCTTTTAGATGTCGCCATTGTACCTGGCTCAACCACTTTGTCTGACAGTGTGCTCCACATATGCAATGCGCTCTGCGTGGGGAAGTCACCATAAATAACTGTGCGATTACCTCTCATCCTACGTCAACCCTTCATGATTTTATACACCTCTTTGAGGTCGCCCCCCCCCAATCTCCTACAATCCAAGGTACAAAGTTCTAGATCTCTCAACCTAGATCTCAGTCCCACAGGTCGAGGCAAATTTCTCGTAAAGATTCTTTCCACTCTTCCTACAACAAGGTAATCCAAACTGTGTACTGGGCTAGAAAGAGACAGAAAAAATTCTGAGCAGTATCTTCGGTCACCATGTACACCGAGCGGCTGCTTTATTTGCTGCCTCCGGTATTGAATGAGGTGGCCTCTGAATGTGTGTTCATGGATTTTGGCTGCTGTAGCTCATCCACTTCAAGCTGTCAGGTGTTGTGCATTCTGAGATGCAGGTGATCAAGTAACGTGGCCACTGAGTGTATGCTAACTGATTAATTCTAACAATATCAGACTAAAAACAGCAACACACATCAAAGTTGCTGGTGATCGCAGCAGGCCAGGCAGCATCTCTAGGAAGAGGTACAGTCGACGTTTCAAGCCAAGACCCTTCATCAGGACTAACTGAAGGAAGAGTTAGTAAGAGATTCGAAAGTGGGAGGAGGAGGGGGAGATCCAATATATCAGACTAATGTCTGGTCCTAAAGTCGGCTCATGGATGGTCGAGATCCTTCACTCAGTCTACCGCAACAGTTTGAATATCCCAGTGGCCAACCATTTGAATCCTACTTCTCATTCCCATTCCCATTTCCATTCCTAATCTGACATGTCAGTCTGCTGTCAGGATGTGGCTACTTTCTGTTTGAAACAACAACACCTCATATTTCATCTAGGCCACCTCCAACCTGATGGCAAGAATATTGATTTCTCTACGCGACGTCCATGGGCTCTGGGAGCACAGCATTCTCTCGCCACGGCACTATGGCCCTAACTTAGGGCAGGTGCCGACAAACAGAAAGAGAGGGCACTTACCGGCGTCTACAGTAAGGGTAACTCCGCACCCGCTCCAGTCGGTGCTGAAGGAAAAGTAGGAGTTGGAGGTTCCACAGTAATATCTGGCGGAATCCTCCCGCTGTAGATCCTGAATAGTGAGGGAGAACTTCTTGCTCGTCCAGTCTTTGGAACCAATGAACCTGTCAGATCTCGGTTCCGAGTACACCGGCGCCGTGAAACCCGGGGTCCAGAACAGGATCCACGAGATCAACTGGTCCGTGGGCTTCGCGGACCCCCAGAAGAAGAAATGGTCATCTAGATTCCTGGAAGTGAAGCAATCCAGCGTCACAGTTTCATTTTCGCGACGGCTGGTGGATATCGGGGATATGTACAGAGTGTCGTCAGCCAGAACGAAGCCTGCAGTTAAAGACAGAGGCACAAGTATTTAGGGCGAAGCAAAGCGGGCGAAAAACAATGGGCAGAAAGAAATGCAAAGTTCAGTTTCCTTTATGCATGGAGTGGTGATCTGGATGGCCGGTTGAACGGTAATTCACAAAGGGAGCTGGATATTTATTGAAGTGGGCTGGAATTTGCAGAGTTAACATGGAGAGAGTAATGGAGCTCGGATCAAAGATCCAACCCAAGCCGAAAGGGCCGATTGGCCTCCTTCTGTGCTTGAATCTAACTGTTAGTTGGTGATAGTTGTCACTTTCTCGTGGTGCTAACTTTCTCCAGAATGTATTACCTGCCGACCGCCACCAATCCAGACTCACTTTCAAGGGGGTAAGAATACTGGAGGGGTCCTGTGGTACGGATCGGTCACCTGATCTGACATTCCCCGAACACGTTCGTCAGAGGTTACTGCGCGAAGGCAAGCAAGTAGGGGCGAGAGGAATAATAAGGCACCACAGCAGCGTTGCCGTTAGAGCGAAGCTATTACGGCTCGGGAATTGAAGTTCTGAGCTCAATTCCCGCGTCCTATGTAAGAAAATTTGTACGTTCTTCCCATGTATTTGTGGGTTTCTTCTGGGCGCTTCGGTTTCCAACGCGCAGTCAAAATACGCACTGATTAGTAGGTTTAGTTGTAAATTGTCCTGTGATTAAACAGGATCAAACCAGCAGGTTGCTGGGCGGCGCGGTTCCGTGGGCCGGAAGGCGCTGTTCCGTGCTATATCTCTAAATAAATAAAGACGAATGAATGAATAAATAAATAAATAAATAAATAAATAAACCAGCTAGGTTAGACCGTCGGGTCGAATGGTCTAATAATGCCCCTATGTCATATGGCGGAGATGGCAGACCTAAGGCCGCGTTTCGACTGCCGTGGAGGTTCTACCTGTTTGAATAACGGGCAGTATCAAGAGCCACCACATCTTCTGATCGCCGCCACTGGCGAGAATAGCTGAGGGCTTCTGGGGTTCCGGGGTGAGCTGGGACAGTGGACTCAACCGGATCCGTTTCAATTCCCACAGCCAAGGCTTAGATCCAAGAGGAAGGCAGATGATTGTATCCCGACCTCCTCAGAATGGAGCTGTGGCTCCTGGCTAAGGTCCAATGTACGAATTAATGGCTCACTTATAAAGAATGACAGAAACCCTAATGTTGCATTGCCACCAATCTCTCGTACCCGACCCATTTACTAACTCACCGAAGACATTGACCCGGTATGTTAAAATGGTAAAAGAAAAATATCACAGCACTTGTCACAATGATACACTACACCATACCCACGGCTCGGGGTCTCAGAGTAGGGGTGAGAGGCGTGCTATCCCTGAGCCAAAAACTCCTTGGTTCAACCGCTAACATAGAGCATGGGCATGAACGGGTGGCAATGTGGAGCCGCAGCTGCTGCCCCCAAGCTTCAGAAATCAGGATCGATCCTGACCTTGGGATCTGAGGTCTGTGGGGGTTGATGCATTCACCCGCCCCCCGCCCCCACTGAATGTGCGGAGCGTTCCCCTTAGGTCCTTCCGTTTCCTTTCACGTTCTAATAATGAGCGATTTAACTGTTTGGTCACGTTAAATTAATTTATTCCTTAATGTAAGTAAGTTCAAAATAATGGAATGGATGTTGATCAGTGCGCGAAAATTCGTCTGCGTACAAAGCAGAGAGACGGTTTGGTAAAGCGGGATCGACAGAAAGCATGTGTGTGTGTTGTGTGTGTGTGTGTGTGTGTGTGTGTGTGTGTGTGTGTGTGTGTGTGTGTGTGTGTGTGCGCGCGCGCGCGCGCGTTGTGTGTGTGTTGCATGTGCGTGTGTGTGTGAGAGAGAGAGGGAAAGAAAGAGAGAGAAATAGAAACCGGGGGGAGGGGTCGGTGGAGAAAGACTGCGTGTCTGTGCGTTTGTGCGTTAGAGAAAGGGGATAGATAGTAGATAGATAGATAGAGAAATGGGAAGAGAGAGAAAGAGAGAAATAGAGAGAAAGAGAGACAATAGACAATAGACAATATGTGCAGGACTAGGCCATTCGGCCCTTCGAGCCAGCACCGCCATTCACTGTGATCATGGCTGATCATCCACAATCAGTAACCCGTTCCTGCCTTATCCCCATAACCTTTGATTCCACTATCTTTAAGAGCTCTATCCATCTCTTTTTTGAAAGCATCCAGAGACTTGACCTCCACAGCCTTCTGGGGCAGAGCATTCCATATATCCACCACTCTCTGGGTGAAAAAGTTTTTCTTCAACTCCGTTCTAAATGGCCTACCCCTTATTCTTAAACTGTGGCCTCTGGTTCTGGAATCACCCATTAGCGGGAGCAAGCTTCCTGCCTCCAGCGTATCCAATCCCTTAATAATCTTATATGTTTCAATAAGATCCCCTCTCAGCCTTCTAAATTCCAGAGTATACAAGCCCAGTCGCTCCAATCTTTCGACATATGAAGTCCCGCCATCCTGGGAATTAACCTTGTGAACCTACACTGCACTCCCTCAATAGCAAGAATATCCTTCCTCAAATTTGGAGACCAAAACTGCACACAGTACTCCAGATGTGGTCTCACCAGGGCCCTGTACAGCTGCAGAAGGACCTCTTTGCTGTTATACTCAATTCCACTTGTTATGAACGCCAGCATGCCATTATCTTTCTTCACTGCCTGCTGTACTTGCATGCTTGCTTTCAGTGACTGATGTACAAGACACCTAGATCTCGTTGTACTTCCCTTTTTCCTAACTTGACTCCATTTAGATAACAATCTGCCTTCCCGTTCTTACCACCAAAGTGGATAACCTCACATTTAGAGAGAGAGAGAAATAGGAGAGAGAAAGAGAGAGAGAAATAGAGGGAGAGAGAAAGAGAGAGAAATAAAGAGAGAAAGAGAGAGAAATAGAGAGAGACAGAGAGACAGAGAGAGAGAGACAGAGAGACAGAGAGAGACAGAGAGAGAGAGAGAGGAATAATTTGCGGGCATAGAGGAATGGGATTGTGTTTTGAGAGCTAACATGGGTCTAAATCCAAAATTCTAGGCAAATAATCCAACAATTTTCTACTATACTCTAATTGATCTGCATTTGCCCACAAAACCAGGGGCATTGCCAGTATTTACCTAATCTATAATGCCCTCCTGAATCTCAATGCCTCAGCGAGCTTTTTCAACGGGTGGTTATCACACAGGTGGGAGTGAGCCGCAGGCAAGGCCAGACCGGGAGAAGATGGCGGGCTTCACTCCCTGGAGGGCGCGAGCGAACCAGGTGGCTGTTGCGCCAACCTCAATCAAAATCACTGCTTTCATACACGGATCCTCCACTTTCTCAGAAGTTTGTGATGCCATCTGAGACGTTGACTAATAACTGTAGGTGCACAGTTGAGTGTACCCTGCAGGTTGCTTCACGGCCCGGTACGGAAACAGCAATGCTCAAGAATAAAATGCCAACATTAATGGTGAACTCAGCCCAGAGCATTAAAACCCTTCCCACCATTGAGCTTACCTACAAAGAGCGCATGCACAAGAAAGCAGCATCTATCGTGAATGATTCCCACCATCCGGGTAAGGCTCTTTTCTCGCTGTTGTCATCAGATTGTTGGACAGGGGCCTTCGGTCACAACCACCAGGTTAAACAACGTCTCTTACTCTACAGCTATCAAAGTGCCGAACACTCCCGGCAACGCGGAATTGAGACCACAGCTTATGGACTCAAGACCTCTGTAACATGTACTCAGTTATATCTATCTATCTATCCAATTATTATTATTATTATTAATTTTCTCTCATGTCCAACTGTTAAAACCTGAGGTACGGACATAGCCATGCACACTCATTTGCCAATTACTAGGAACTTTGGGACTATTCTGGTGGTGTTTAGTATTCTGGCTTTTAGAAAACATAGAACATAGAAAATCTATAGCACAATACAGGCCCTTCGGCCCACAAAGCTGTGCCGAACATGTCCTTGCCTTAGAAATTACTAGGCTTACCCTTAGGGCTCTATTTTTCTAAGCTCCATGTCCCTGTCCAGGAGACTCTTAAAAGACCCTATCATATCCGCCTCCACCACCGTCACCGGCAGACCATTCCACACACTCACCACTCTCTGTATAAAAATCTTACCCCTGACATCTCCTCTGTACCTATTTCCAAGCACCTTAAAACTGTGCCCTCACATGCTAGCCATTTCAGCCCTGGGAAAAAGGCCACTGACTATCAACACAATCAGTACCTTTCATCATCTTATGCATCTCTATCAGGTCACTTCTCACCCTCCGTCGCTCCAAGGTAAAAATACGGAGTTCACTCAACCTATTCTCATAAGGCATGCTCCCCAATCCAGGCAACATACTTGTAAATCTCCTCTGCACCCTTTCTATGGTTTCCACATCCTTCCTGTAGTGAGGCGACCAGAATTGAAAACAGTACTCCAAGTGGGGTCTGACCAGGGTCCTATATAGCTGCAACAATATCTCTCGGCTCCTAAACTCAATCCTACAATTGATGAAGGCCAATGCACTGTATGCTTTCTTAACCACAGAGTCAACCTGCACAGCAGCTTCGAGTGTCCTATGGACTCGGACCCCAAGATCCCTCTGATGCTCCACACTGCCAAGAGTCTTACCATTAATACTGTATTCTGTCATCATATTTGACCTACCAAAATGAACCACCTCACACTTATCTGGGTTGAACTCCATCTGTCACTTCTCAGCCCAGTTTCGCATCCTATCAATGTCCCGCTGTAACTTCTGACAGCCCTCCACACTATCCACAACATCTCCAACCTTTGTGTCATTAGCAAATTTACTTACCCATCCCTCCACTTCCTCATCCAGGTCTTTTATAAAAATCAGGAAGAGTAGGGGTCCCAGAACAGATCCGGAAATGGCGACCGACTTCCATGCAGAATAGGACCCATCTACAACCACTCTTTGCCTTCTGTGGTCAAGCCATTTCCCCTTGGATCCCCTGCCTCCTTACTTTCTCAATAAGTCTTGCATGGGGTACTTTGTCAAACGCTCTACTGCTCTATTGTCATCAATGTGTTTGGTCACTTCCTCAAAAAATTCAATCAGACTCGTAAGGCACGACCTGCCTTTCACAAGGCCATGTTGACTATTGCTAATCATACTATGCCTCTCCAAATGTTCATAAATCCTGCCTCTCAGGATCTTCTCCATCAACTTACCAACCACTGAAGTAAGACTCACTGGTCTATAATTTCCTGGCCAATCTCCACTCCCTTTCTTGAATAATGGAACAACATCCGCAAACCACCAATCCTCCGGAACCTCTCCTATCCCCAATGATGATGCAAAGATAATCACCAGAGGCTCAGGAATCTCCTCCCTCCCCTCCTAAAGTAGCCTGGGGTACACCTCGTCTGGTCCCGGTAACTTACCCAACTTGATGCTTTCCAAAAGCTCCAGCCCATCCTCTTTCTTAATATCTACATGCTCAAGCTTTTCAGTCTGCTGTAAGTCATCCCTACAATCATCAAGATACTTTTCCGTATTGAATACTGAAGCAAAGTAACCTATTAATTACCTCTGCTATTTCCTCCGGTTCCATACACACTTTTCTACTGTCATACTTGATTGGTCCTATTTTCACACATCTTATCCTCTTGCTCTTCACATACTTGTGGAATACTTTGGGGTTTTCCTTTATCCTGCTCGCCAAGGCCTTCTCATGGCCCCTTTTGGTTTTTCTAATTTCATTCTTATACTCTTTGCTGCTAGCCTTATAATCAGCTAGATCTCTATCATTGTCTAGTTTTTTTTGAAGACTTACATGGATCCTACTGTGCAGCATTATTATTATTATTATTATATTTCTATTTGCACAGATTGTTTTCTTTTGCATATTTGATGTTTGCCAGTCTGTGTTTCTGTGTCGTCGGTATGTTGATGGTGGAGTTTTTTTACTGTTGAGAGGGACCAAGGGAAGTTGGGGTTGAGGCACAAAGCCGCCATGAGCTGGTGTAGAGGAAGAATAGACACGAAGGGCTGAATTTACTCTACAGTGAGATGAACTGTTGCCGTATAAACATTTAAATTTAACCTTTGGCCGAATAGCTACCGTGTGTCGCAAACTACATTCTGGCTTATCCCTCGACTCGATGTGATCCTCCAGATAACGTGGCGAAGGTGAGGACTGCATGGCTCTAGGGCTCGAAGTTAATATTTTCAATACATGGACTCAGTGCAAAGTATGCTGTCACTCAGTAGTATTTCACTGCAGTTTTCGCAAGTGGTGCGGTTTGAAAGAAAAATAGCCGCTTCGTTAAAAAAAAAATACAAAGAATGTACTGACGCAAACAGGTTATTGGCAATGCTGGCTGAAGGTTGAACGTCCAATGAAAGATGAGCAGAATTTGTTTGCTTATGAACTTGGGGTGATAGAGCCTGCCCTGTATCTGTGGTGTAAGTGATACGTATAGGACAAGCCGTTCGTTCTTGTTTCGCTGCGGACTATATCCCTGAGTATGTCCTTTGCGTCCTTTGCATATGAACACGGGTTCAACCGATCAGAGTAAAAGGGTAATGAATTTATAAATACAGCTGACACCAACATTCGCTGCTCGTGCCCCTATAAAAGGCATTCAACACTTGCATTCAAGACACTCAATATTATTTAACCATGAGTCTTGAAGAAGCGTCTCTGCCCGAAACGTCATTTCCATAAATGCTGCCTGACCTGCCGATTTCATCTAGCAGTATGTGTTTAATGTCATTTTCAGCACACGAGTGTAAAGTAGAAAGAAATAATTGTTACTCCAAACCTAATACAGCTCGAAATTTCGATGAATTTTGGCGACCTGGTAGCACAGCTGTTAGTACGACGGTATAAGGTTCAGGGCATCGGATTTCGGAGTCCCGGCGTCCTCTGTAGGGAGTCTGTACATCCTCACCGTGGAATGCATGGGATTTTTTTTCGGGTGCTCCGGTTTCTCCCCACAGTCCAATTTTACTGGTTAGTGAGTTAATTGATCATTGTAAATGATCCCATGATTAGGTTAGGGTTAAATCGAGAATTGCTGGGAGTTACTGTGTGGCGCAGCTCGAGATGCCGAAAGGGCCTTTTCCGCGCTGTATCTCTAAATAAATGAATACGATAAAGAGCACAATAACAACAATAATAATAATGCAATAAAACTTTATAAATGTATAAGGTGTCTTTTACACATGGATGGATTGTATGTCCATAGGGTGACGCTGGGCATAGGAGTGTATATACATAAGATGACTGACAGGAAATGATAAAGTAGTGGTGATTGGGGGTGTAGAAAGGTGGGTTCGTGGTGGAAGTGTTATTCAGCCTTACCGCTTGGAGAAAGTACCTGTTTTTGTGTCTGGTGGTCCTGGCGTGACGTAACCTCCTTCCAGGTAGGAGAGGGGCAAACGGTCCCTCAGCAGAGAGGGGGCGATCCTTCATTATGTTACCGGTACTTTTCGTGCATCTTTCTGAAGGTACGGTATATTCTTAGTGGTATATTCTTAGTGGCGGGTAGGGTGCTGACGGTGATGCGTTGGACAGTATTGACTACCCCTTGTGGGGCTTCCTGCCCGCCGCAGAGCAGTTTCCCTATCTAGCCGTGATGTAGCTTGTTATGATGTTCTCTTCAAGGACGTGAGTATAGATGTGCATAGTCCAGCTCGCTTCAGCCTCCTGAGAAAGTAAAAACGTTGGTAACATTTTCTGATTGTTTAGAATGACTCTGAAGATTGAAAATGTCTATTCAGCTCATTGAATCTGCAGCATCTCTTGGTGTAATCCCAGCAGAACCCTGTCCGAAATTACTTCCTTGTAAACTGTTCACTTACACATGACACTTATCCTTGCAAACGGAGCAAATGCCATACCTGCCCCTACACCTCCACCCTCACTACTATTGAAGGCCCTAAACAGTGCGTCCAGCTGAGGCGACACCACGCGTGAGTCTTTTGGGGTCATTTACTGTATCGAGTGCTCCCAGTGTGGCCTCCTGTATATCGGTGCCACGCCATAGATTGCGAGGCCGCTGGAAGGGCACCTACGCTGCTTCCGGCAGAAAAAGCGGGATCTCCCGGTAGCCAACCCACTGCCGTGACGAGTCCACTCTCACATTGGAGGAACAACATCTTATAATCCGTCTGGATAGCCTGCAGCCTGATGACATACACATCGATTTCTCCAAATTCCGGTAATTGCTCCCGCCCCCTCACCTTATCCCCCTTCCTGCCCATTACTTCCCTCTGGTGCTCCTCCTCCTTTTTCAGCAATGCTCCTCTCCTATCACATTCCCCCTTCTACAGCAATTTATAAGACCATAAGACACGGCAGCAGAATTAAGCCATTTGGCTCATCGAGTCTGCTCCACCATTCAATCATGGCTGATTCTTTCTTCCTCTCTTCAGCCCCACGCCTAGCCTTCTCCCTGCAAACTTTGATGCCTTGGCTAATTAAGAGGCTTTAGTCTCCGCCTTAAATACATCAATGACCCGGCTGCCTGTGGTAACAAATTCCACAAACTTACTACCCTCTGGCTGAAGGGTTTTCTACGGATTTCTGTTTTAAAAGGAGGCTCCTCAGAATAGAGGCTGTGTCCTCTTGTCCTGGACTCCCCCACCATGGGGAACATCCTTTTCACATTCACTCTGTCTATGCTTTTCAACATTCGAATGAGATCCCGCCTCATCCTTCTGAATTCCAGCGAGTACAGACCCAGAGCCATCAAACGTTGCTCGTATGATAATCCTTTCATTCCTGGAATCATCCTTGTGAACCTCTTCTGAACCCTCTCCAATGCCAGCACATCTTTTCTTAAATAAGGAGCCTAAAACTGTTCACTATACTCAAGGTGAGGTCTCACCAGTGTCTTATAATGCCCCAGCATCACATTCCTGCTGTAGTATTCTAGAACCCTTGAAACGAATGTTAACATTGCATTTCACGAGGAAATCTGCAGACGCTGGAAATTCAGGCAACATACATAGAAGTTGCCGGTGAACGCAGCAACGGAGGGTCTCGGCCCGAAACGTCGACTGTACCTCTTCCTAGAGATGCTGCCTGGCCTGCTGCGTTCACCAGCAACTTTTATGTGTGTTGCTTAACTTTGCATTTGCCTACCTCGCCACCGACTCTACTGGAAGTTAGCCTTTAGATTGTTCTGCACAGGACTCCCAAGTTCCTTTGATCTCAGATTTTTCGATATTCTCCCTGTTTAAAAAATAGTCCGTCCATTGATTTCTACTCCAAAAGCGCAGGATCATGCATTTTCCAGCACTGTATTTCATTTGCCACTTTTTTGTCCATTGACCTAATCCAGGTCCTTTGCTGACTATCTGTTTCCTCAACACTACCTGCCCCTCCATTAGTCTTTGTATCATCTGCAAACTTGGCAACAAAGTCTTTCATTCCATCATCAAAGTCATTGGTATGGAGCATAAAAAGAAGCGATTCCGACCCCTGCGGAGCACCACTAGTCATTGGCAGCCAACCAGAAAAGTATCCTATAGTTTCCACTCACTGCTTCTTACCAATCAGCCAATGTTCTAACTAGGCCAGTAGTTTGCCTGTAATACCATGGACTCTTAACTTGGTAAGCAGCCTCATGTGTGGCACCTTGTCAAAGGCTTTTTGAAAGTCCAAATATACAACATCCACTGCATCCTCTTAATCTATCCTACTCGTAATCTCCTCAAAGAATTCCATCAAGTTCGTCAGGTCTGGTTTCCCTTAAGGACACTACGCTGATTTTGTCCTCTGTCACCAAGTACTCCATAGCCTCATGCTTAAAAATGACTCCAACATATTCCCAACTACTGAGGTCAGGCTAAATGGCCTATAATTTCTTTTCTACTGCCTCCCTCCTTTCTTAAAGAGTGGAGTGACATTCCTCACAACAGTATTTTTTTCGCCAATCGACTTCCCCGCTCTTTACTTCACCACCACCCTAACTCACAGTTTCACTTATCCACTATCTTGGACTTCTGCTCACCCCCCCCCCCCCCACCCCCGACCTTTTTACACTGACGTCTAAGCTCTTTATTCTAGTCAGGCAGAAGTGTCTGGACCCGAAGCGTCGACTATTTACTCTTTTCCATAATTGCTGCCTGTCTCGCTGAGTTCCTCCAGTATTTTCTGTATTACTTTGATTTCCAGTATCTGCAGATTTTCTCTTGCTTATGATTCGACTCTTACACATGTCTGACATTTCCACCCACCCCCGGCATTCCCACCAATTATAAATACTATGCAGAGTTTACAGTAAGCAATTAATCTAATAGGCAGCGTCCCTTTGCAATTTGGACGGAAACTGACACATTCCAGGGAAACTCGGGCAGTCACAGCGGGAACGTGAAAATTTCAGACAGATAACATCCTAATCCAGGATTTATCCTAGGTTATTGTGAGGTAGCGCGGTAACTGCTATGTCCCCATGCCGCCGAATCTCTGGTTATATGATGTTCAGTGTTGGCGCTGTACGAGTTAGAATCATGGACTCTAAGATTTGCTAGGCTACAAGTTTGTCCAAGTTCACAACGGGATCTAACTGAATCAGGAAAGTGGGCCTGTTCGGACGAATGTGAAGTTTTGCAATTTGGTTAGTTAAACCAGCGCAGGATTTACACAGTAAAGGTTGCGTTTTTGAGAGTATGATAGACAGGGTGTAAAGGTAAATACTTCTCCGAAAAGAGGCAACACAACTGCAGAGGGTGGCGAAGCTGGTGCTGCGCCCGCATTGAATGCCGGAGTTGCGAGGTCGGGTTAGAGAAGTACCCGTCGTTGGTGAAAAGCTCATTGCAGTATTGTATGCGGTTCTGGTTACCACTCTATTCAGTTCGAGACGACGCAGAAAAGGTTCACGAGGATTTTATTCAGGCTGGGGGATTTCGAGAAGGGTCTCGAAAGGCTGCAACTTTTCTTCTCTGGACTGCAAGAGGCTGAGGGCGACTTTACAGTAGTATATCAAATCACTGTGGTGGGAGGTGAGAACATAGTATTTTTTACCTGAGTAAGCGAGGCGCACACACACACACACACACACACACACACACACACACACACACACACACACACACACACACACACATACTCACACACTCACACACACGCACAGACGCATACACACTCACACACACGCACGCACACACACATACACACACACAGACACTCAGACACACACACACACACACACACACACACCGCTGAGGATTGCAGTGAAACAGTTTACTCGGCCCTCAGCGAAACAAACTCAAGGCCACATCCATCTGGCTTTGACTGGGTCCGGGTCATGGTTCAGTCCAGATGGAAAACACACAGAGAATTCTGCAATCTGATGTTTGAAAATAAATCCAAGTCCAAAGGCCTCTCGGGTTTTTAAGGCTGAAACCACCAAAGGCTCATAGAGAAAATACAATGTTATCGAGAGCTTTGACAAATGCTGATTTATTTGGGGCGGCACAGAATGAAAGGTTTAACATGATAACATCCAGTTTGTTTCAGTATCATGGGCTCCGTGCCGGCCAGCGCTACCTAATTTTACAATATTCCTACCTCGGTTCCCCATACATTCTGGTTACCATTTTCTTACAGAGTCTGCCACTTCCTTTCACAGTACCAGCGATTTACGGTTTGTTTTGCTGTTACAGCATCCAGGGAAAAGCCGGGAACGGACACAACTTTGCTGACTACGTTACTTTTGCCACACTTCTATAAGAGGCGCTCATTCCCTTGATATTGTCATTTCGATATACACTTGATGGCCATTTTATTTAGGCATCAACAGAGTGTCTGTTCCTTGTCACTGTCGCTGGACGTGTCTTGTTTTTCGCACCATTGTCTGTAAACGCTGGGGCCTGTTGTGCGTGAATATCCCAGGAGATCAGAATTTTCTAAATTATTCAAAGCACCCTGTCTGACACCAACATCCATTACGAAGTCAAAGTCACTTAGATCGCATTTCTTCCCCACTCTGCTGTCATATCCGAATAGCAATCGAACCTGTTCACCATGTCTCGAAACTTTTGTTGCTTAGGTACTTACAAAAAGCAGCAGGTTTAGAGGTGTACCTAATAAAGTAGCCACTGAGTGTAGATTCACAAAAACTCGACTCCCTCCGCTTTAAAGTGAAACGAAGGAGTTTTATTTTCATGACTGGAACTGTTGAATACCAGAAGCGGCTTGAGCGTAACTCCTTAAGTGGCAGACGGAGTTCAACCCAGATAAGTGTGAGGTAATTCATTTTGGTAGGTCAAATTTGATGGCAGACTATAGCACGAATGGTAAGACTCTTGGCAGTGTGGAGGATCAGAGGGATCTTGGGGCCCGAGTCCACAGAACACTCAAAACTGCTGCGCAGGTTGACTCTGTGGTTAAGAAAGCATATGGTGCATTAGACTTCATCAATCGTGGGATTGAGTTTAAGAGCTGAGAGGTAATGTTGCAGCTATATAGGACCCTGGTCAGACCCCACTTGGAGTACTGTGCTCAGTTCTGGTCGCCTCACTATAGGAAGGATGTGGAAGCTGTAGAAAGGGTGCAGAGGAGATATACAATGATGTTGCCTGGATTGGGGAGCATGCCTTACGAAAACAGGTTGAGTGAACTCGGCCTTTTCTCCGTGGAGCGACGGAGGATGAGAAGTGACCTGATAGAGGCGTACAAGATAATGAGATCGTGTGGCTAGTCAGAGGCTTTTTTTTTTTTCCAGAGCTGAAGTGGCTAGCACGAGAAGGCACAGTTTTAAGGTGCTTGGAAGTAGGTACAGAGGAGATGTCAGGGTGTAAGTTTTTTACGCAGAGAGTGGTGAGTGCGTGGAATGGGTAGCGGGGGCGACGGTGGAGGAGGCGGATACAATGGG
The DNA here is from genome assembly GCF_030028105.1 of Mobula birostris. Taxonomy (NCBI): domain Eukaryota; kingdom Metazoa; phylum Chordata; class Chondrichthyes; order Myliobatiformes; family Myliobatidae; genus Mobula; species Mobula birostris. The sequence continues at coordinate 201,623,825 of NC_092374.1, forward strand.
GTCTTTTAAGAGACTCCTGGATGGATACATGGAGCTTAGAAAACTAGAGGGCTATGGGTAAGCCTAGGTAGTTCTAAGGTCAGGACATGTTCGGCACAGCTTTGTGCTGTAGGGTTTCTATGTTTCTATGTTAACGTCAAGACTGCATTTGATTGACTGTAAGAAAGAGGCGCTCCGAGGAAACTGACGAAAGGTGATCATCAAAGCGAAAGTCAGTCATGCCTTACCGAGACTTCCCGGAGGAGCATCACCTTGTCGTGGTGCAGTGGTCTGCGAGTTCCTGTATTCAGAGGGCACTGCCGTATGGATTTAGCCATCTAGCACTTAACTCCCAGTCGTGTTACCTAATGAAGAGGTTCCAGACAGCGAGCGATCAAGCCAAGAGCAGGTGGATCGGCAGCGAGGGTGGAGGAAGGCTGCAGGAGTGAAGGGTTCCCAGTCATCTTGCAACACTTGCCAGCGGACCCCGAGGCCGATCTGTCAAGGGCAGTGTGGTGGTTGTCGGTGTATCAGACTCCTCACGTTAAACAAAGTCACGCTAAGCGTTCTTCAATAGGGAATCCACCCTAACATCAGAATACGTGCATCCTGAATCAGTATCTCCAGCCAGGTGAGGAACCAGCAATGAGTCCTTTAGGAAAGTCATTCGCGACTCGATTCATCGTACTACTACTACTACTACACCTACTACTACTACTACTACTACTACTATGACTACTACTTTCTAATACTACTACTATTACTACTGCTACTACTACGTCTACTAGTAATACTCTTACTTCTACTACTAATACTAATACTATTATTACTACTGCAACTTCTACTACTGCTACCCTTACGACTATTATTACCACGAATACTACTACTATTAATACTTCTCCTACTACTATTATTAATTATCCCTTTATTATTACTACTACCAATTCCATTACTATTATTACCACCAGTTCATTTACTGCTATTACTACGTCCACTATTACTAATACAACTGAAACCGTTATTTCCTGGGCGTCTCCACAGACGCGGATCGTTAGCCCCTCGCTGACAGCCACCGGACTCAGCTATGAGAAAACCACTCCAGTCCGACGCTTTACCTCAAACCATAGAAACCATAGAAACTACAGCACAGAAACAGGCCTTTTGGTCCTTCTTGGCTGTACTGAACCATTTTCTGCCTAGTCCCACTGACCTGCACACGGACCATATCCCTCCATACACCTCCCATCCATGTATCTGTCCAATTTATTCTCAAATGTTAAAAAAGAACCTGCATTTACCACCTCGTCTGGCAGCTCATTCCATACTCCCACCACTCTCTGTGTGAAGAAGCACCCCCTAATATTTCCTTTAAACTTTCCCCCTTCACCCTTAACCCATGTCCTCTGGTTTTTTTCTCCCCTTGCCTCAGTGGAAAAAGCCTGCTTGCATTTACTTTATCTATACCCATCATAATTTTATATACCTCTATCAAATCTCCCCTCATTCTTCTACGCTCCAGGGAATCAAGTCCTAACCTATTCAACCTTTCTCTGTAACTGAGTTTCTCAAGTCCCGACAACATCCTTGTAAACCTTCTCTGCACTCTTTCAACCTTATTTATATCCTTCCTGTAATTTGGTGACTAAAACTGAACACAATACTCCAGGTTCGGCCTCACCAATGCCTTATACAACCTCATCATAACATTCCAGCTCTTATACTCAATACTTTGATTAATAAAGGCCAATGTAACAAAAGCTCTCTTTACGACCTATCTATTGTGACGCCACTTTTAGGGAATTTTGTATCTGTATTCCCAGATCCCTCTGTTCCACTGCACTCCTCAGTGCCTTACCATTAACCCTTTATGTTCTACCTTGGTTTGTCCTTCCAACGTGCAATACCTCACACTTGTCAGTATTAAACTCCATCTGCCACTTTTCAGCCCATTTTTCCAGCTGGTCCAAGTCCCTCTGTAGGCTCTGAAAACCTTCTTCACTGTCTACTACACCTCCAATCTTTGTATCATCAGCAAATTTGCTGATCCAATTTACCACATTATCATCCAGATCATTGATATAGATGACAAATAACAATGGACCCAGCACTGATCCCTGTGGCACACCACTAGTCACAGGCCTTCACTCAGAGAAGCAATTCTCTACTACCACTCTTTGGCTTCTTCCATTGAACCAATGTCTAATCCAATTTACCACCTCTCCATGTATACCTAGCGACTGAATTTTCCTAACTAACCTCCCATGCGGGACCTCGTCAAAGGCCTTACTGAAGTCCATGTAGACAATATCCACTGCCTTCCCTTCATCCACTTTCCTAGTAACTTCCTCGAAAAACTCCAATAGATTGGTCAAACATGACCTACCACGCACAAAGTCATGTTGACTCTCCCTAATAAGTCCCTGTCTATCCAAATGCTTGTAGATTCTGTCTCTTAGTACTCCCTCCAATAACTTGCCTACTACCGACGTTAAACTTACTGGCCTATAGTTTCCCGGATTACTTTTCGATCCTTTTTTAAACAACGGAACAACATGAGCCACTCTCCAATCTCCAATGTCCAGTGTAGATATAACCAGGGTCTCACCAAACCCTGGAGTTTGGGATGTCTCGCATCTTGTGGGTCCATGGGACCGTAAGACCAAAAACCATTAGAGCAGAATTAGGCCATTTAGCACATCAAGTGTGCTCTCCCATTCCATCATGGCTGATCGCGGATCCCACTCAATCCCACACACCTGCCTTCTCGCCATATCTTTTGATGCCCTGACCGATCAGGAAGCGATTAACTTCTGCCGTAAATATACGCATGGACATGGCCTCCACCGCAGCCTGTGGCAGAGCATTCCACAGAGTTACTACTCTCTGGCTAAAGCAACAAAAAAAAGTCCTCCTTACCTCCATTCTAAAGGGTGGACCCTCAATTTTGAGGTTGTGCCCTCTAGTTCTGGATACCTCTGCCATAGGAAACATCCTCTTCACATCTATCCTATCAAGTCCTTTCAACATTCGGTAGGTTTCAATGAAACTCCCCCCGCCCCGCCGGCATTTTTCTAAATTCCAGTGTGTACAGGCACAAAGCTACCAAACTTTCCTCGCATGTTAACCCCTTCATTCCCGGAACCATCCTCGTGAACCTCCTCTGAAATCTCTCCCGTGAAAACACATGCTTTCTGAGACATGAGGCCCAATCCTGTTGACAATACTCTAAGTGCGGCCTGACTAGTACCTTATAAAGGCTCAGCATTATCTCCTTGCTTTTATATTCTATTCCCCTTGAAATAAATGCCAACGTTGCATTCGCCTTCTTTACCACAGACTCAGCCTGTAAGTTAATCTGGGAGTCTTCATCTAGTCCATTTTAGGGGTTGTTATTGCGGGGAAAGATTTGGTGCCACATTGCAACCAATGCGGTGACCACTAATGAAAAGAAAAAATGGAGAATCATGCCTTTTATACGCTGAGAATTTATGAACCCAGAAACACACAGACACCGGGTATAAAATGTATAAGAAAGAACAGTGTTTCCGTTGGTCAGTCCCTTCGGGAAGCTTTGCATTCTTAACCAGCTTATGGAGAGCGTGTAGGGTGGAGATTGGGGTGGGAAGGACATTCCCGATACGTGTCCTGCCCTGTTGACCTCTGACCTTCCAGTTAATTGGGATAGGGTTTGATTTACGCTTCTGCTAGACAGAGGCGCTGCTGCGGGTGATGTTCAAGGATCAGGCATGGATCTTGCGCACAGAGGTCAAGGTGAGGAGGAGAGAGAAAGACCACAAAAACCGTGGTTAAGTATGGCATCCAAGGAGCAGGTGGAGAGCTTGGCCGAATATTTGAACTGTCCCTTCTGCAATGAGTTTTTCGACCAGCTCGTTATTCTGGACTGCGACCACAACTTCTGTCAAGCATGCATTCCATTGCACTGGGAGGGAGACGAAAGGAACCCCTGCCCCCAATGTGGGTTTGCCGTCATCGAGAGCGGTCTGCGAGCCAACCGTGCGCTCGGCCATCTGGTGGACACTACGCGCAATCTCATCCTTCCTCGGGCCAGGAAGGAGCACTCGCCGGGTCCGCTACTGTTCGGACGACCGAGAAAAGCGGAGCCCAAGCTGTACTGTAAGGAGCACCATGAGCAACTGAAACTCTTCTGCGAGACGGACAGGGAGCTGATCTGTGCGATGTGTCTGGACGGCAGGACAGGCGGCAACCACAGGCAACATGACTTCATGTGCCAAGAGGCGGTCGAAAAATACAAGGTAAAAGCGGGGCTGCTATTTTTTGTAGGTTCGGTAGCTATTGGGGGACTCAAGGTATAGCTTCAGTTCCAGATATCAGCCTGTGATTCAATACGCTTTAAACCATAAGACCATAAAACATAAAGGCGGAAATAGGCCATTCGACCCATCGAATCTGCTCAGCCATTCAAGCTGATCAATTTATATTCCTCTCCACGCCATTCTCCTGCCTTCTCCCCGTATCCTTTGACACCCTTACTAATTGAGAAGCTATCAACATCCGCTTTAAATATACTTTAAGACAAGCCTTCTACAGCCGTACATAGCAATGAAGTCCACAGATTCACCACCTTTGACTAAAAAAAATCCACCTCATTCTTGTTGTAAAGAGACGTTCTTGTATTCGCAGGCTGTGCCCTCTAGTCCGCGGCTCCCCCACTATAGGATGCCTCCACTCCACGTTCACTCTATTTAGTCAAAGGTTCAATGGTTCCAGTATAGAGTAAACAACAGGAAATCCTTACTTTTCGCAGACATCCAAGAAACTGAGAGAGAAAGAGAGAGAGAGAGAGAGTGAGAGAAAGAGAGAGAGAGATAGAGTGAGAGAGAGAAAGAGAGAGAGAGATAGAGATATATATTTATATATATATATATATATATATATAGAGAGAGAGAGAGAGAGAGAGAGAGAGAGAGAGAAGGGGGCGGGAAGGTGAAAACAAAGAATGAATGACAGAAGAAAGTTAGAACCCGAAAGCCCCCCTCACTTGCACCTACAGGCAGGAGCAAAGCATCAAACCTTCCCATTTCCCCTCTCACCTTGCATCAGTGGAAAGCATCAGCCCCACCACCCACCATGGAGGGCATCAGCAAGCCCCTAGGGCCCATGATCTATACTGCATCAATAACTACCATCCATCCCACCACTTCAACATTTCAGACAGGTTCTCTCTCACTAACATCTGTTACAGCCAGGGGGGAGGCCAGCAGCTCGCTGTTGGCATGTCACAATCTGCAGCATCGCTTTCTTGAGTTCCGTCGACTGGAGAATCAGCAGACTCTCTCTCACCGTCGAGAAAGAGAGAGGTCATTCGAGTCCAAACGCCTTCAACAGCCACGCCCACTGTCTCGATGTTTCGATCTGGGGGCGGGGGTGGGGGCGGTAGGTGGTGTTGAGAGCACAGGTAAGCTACAGAAGGACTTAGCCAGATTAGGAGAATGGGCAAGAAAGTGGCAAACGAAATACAATGTTGGCAAATACATGGCCATGTACTTTGGTAACAGAAATAAATATACAGACTATTTTTTAAACGGGGAGAAAATCCAAGAATCTGAGATGCAAAGGGACTTGGGAGTCCTTGTGCAGAACACTCTAAAGGTAAACTTACAGGTTGAGTCGGTGTCGAGGAAGGCAAATGCCATGTTAGCGGTCATTTCAGGAACACTGGAATACAAGAGCAGTGATGTGATGCTGAGATTCTATGCGGCACTGGTGAGGCCTCACTTTGAATATTGTGAACAGTTTTGGGTTCCTCATCTAAGAAAAGATGCGCTGGTTCAGAGGAGGTTCACAAGAATGAATCCGGGAAAGAAAGGGTTAACATTCGAGGAGCGTTTGATGGCTCTCGGTCTGTACTCGCTGGAATTCAGACGGATGAGAGGGAATCTCGTTGAAACCTTTCGAATGTTGAAAGGCCCAGATGTGGAAAGGATGTTTCCCATGGTGGGGGTATAAGAGGGCACAGCCTTAGACGGGTGTCCATTTAAAACAAAGATACGGAGTGGTTGCTTTAGCCAGAGGGTAGGGTATATATGAACTTTGTTACTATAGGCAGCTGTGGAAGGCAGGTCGTTGGGTGTATATAACCCGGATCTGGGCCGTAACATCCAAATACCCGGACCTGCCTCTCGTTTTTTTTTGCACTACCTTACTTTCCATTTTTCTATTTTCTATTTATGATTTATAATTTAAATGTTTATTATTTACTAATTTGAACTATTTTTAATATTTAATATTTGTAATCCAGGGAGTGGGAAGCGCAGAATCAAATATCGCTGTGATGATTGTACGTTCTGCTACCAATTGTTTGCCGACAGTAAAGTATAAAGTATAAGTATAAGTTTTGCCTTGTATACTTATAAAGTATAAGTATATAAGGCAAAACTTGATAGTTTCCTGATTGCACAGGGCATCAGAGTTTACGGGGCGAAGGCCGTTGAGTCGGGCTGAGAAGGGGATTAAAGGATCAACCAGGATTGAATGGTATAGCAGATTTAATGGACCAAATGGCCTAATGCTGCTCCTATGCCTTATGATCACCCGCGACGTTTCAGTCGGCAACATCAACAAGGAATGGATTCGTCCTCAGAGCCGCTCCTCGAAGGTGTCCTTCTTCCAGGCTGCTCCTGGAGATTGCGTAGCCTGCTCATCCACCTTGAGAAGGACAAACAAAGACAAGGCAGCAGAAGGCAGAAGGTGGTGGTGGAGGGAGTACATTCAGATTGGAGGGTTGTGACTAGTGGTGTCCCACAAAGCTCTGTTCTGGGACCTCTACTTTTCGTGATTTTTATTAACGACCTGGATGTGGGGGTAGAAGGATGGGTGGGCAAGTTTGCAGACGACACAAAAGTTGGTGGTGTTGTAGATAGTGTAGAGAATTGTCAAAGATTGCAGAGAGACATTGATAGGATGCAGAAGTGGGCTGAGAAGTGGCAGATGGAGTTCAACCCGGAGAAGTGTGAGGTGGAAGGGCAAACTCCAAGGCAGAGTACAAAGTAAATGGCAGGATACTAACTTGGTAGTGTGGAGGAGCAGAGGGATCTGGGGGTACATGTCCACAGATCCCTGAAAGTTGCCTCACAGGTGGATAGGGTAGTTAAGAAAGCTTATGGGGTGTTAGCTTTCACAAGTCGAGGGATAGAGTTTAAGAGTCGCGATGAAATGATGAAGCTCTATATAACTCTGGTTAGGCCACACTTGGAGTACTGTGTCCAGTTCTGGTCGCCTCACTATAGGAAGGATGTGGAAGCATTGGAAAGGGTACAGAGGAGATTTACCAGAATGCTTCCTGGTTTAGAAAGTATGCATTGTGATCAGCGATTAAGGGAGCTAGGGCTTTACTCTTTGGAGAGAAGGAGGATGAGAGGAGATATGATAGAGGTGTACAAGATAATAAGAGGAATAGATAGAGTGGATAGTCAGCGCCTCTTCCCCAGGGCACCACTGCTCAATACAAGAGGACATGGCTTTAAGGTAAGGGGTGGGAAGTTCAAGGGGGATATAAGAGGAAGGTTTTTTACTCAGAGAGTGATTGGTACGTGGAATGCACTGCCTGAGTCAGTGGTGGAGGCAGATACACTAGTGAAGTTGAAGAGACTACTAGACAGGTATATGGAGGAATTTAAGGTGGGGGCTAATATGGAAGGCAGGGTTTGAGGGTCGGCACAACATTGTGGGCCGAAAGGCCTGTGCTGTGCTGTACTATTCTATGTTCTAAGATTAAAACTGTTTAGCGGATGGACTCGAAGAAATCTTCAAAATCTCTGGCGCGATCTTTAGCCCCTTAGTCCTTTCAATATTCGATAGTTTTCAATGAGAAATCATCTAAGCTCCAGCGAATATATAACAACAGCCATCAAACGCTCCGCAAACGTCAGCCCTCTCATTCCTAGAATCATTCTCGCAAAGCCTATCTGGTCTCTCTGCAATACTAGTACAGGTGTGATGCGTAATCAAATTGTAGAGTTAAGATTGTGAATGTATGATGAGGTGGACGTTCATCTCTGAATGTTGACGCATTAAGGAGGCATGCATCCCCTCTCCACAATTGCAAATTTTCAGTCCTACATTTATTATGTGGTATACATTTACCTCTGGGCAATGCAGTGTTGGGATCCCATGCGTTACCTTCACAAGTTAACATGGACAGTTAAAATGGAAAGGTGTTACAGAATATTCTCTTCTGAGCACTGTCGTATTGGCGACCCCTTTACTCAGTCTCCACTCAATATGTACAAATACATTATAATAATATCGTGTAGAAATTCGTCCGAGTGCAAGGAACGTTTGGAGCCCAATACCTTCCACTTCCATGCCTATTTATATGGTTAAAATTGCAATACATTACAAAGTAGGACACTATTTTATTAATTTATGAATAAATTTATCGAGATACACCATTCGGGTCCTGCTGCCCGGTAAATCCTGCTTTAACCGGAAACCAATCACGGGACAACTTACAATGAGTAACGAACTTACCAACCTGTATGTGGTTTTGGGCCGTGGGAGGAAACTGGAGCACCCGGAGGAAGCACACGCAGTCACGAGGAAAATGTTGCCTTGCAGGCAACGGCGGGAATTGATTCCCGGTGGCCATGCCGCCACTAGCTTGATAGGTGCCCGTGCATCCCCTTCCTAACACAAATTATACACTCATGCACTCTCATAGCACATGATCTGAGGGAAAACGTTCACTTGTGCGCAGTTAAAATTACAAACCCATCTTAAATCCAAATTGCATTGATTGGGCATATATGTATAAAATTAAAACTCGTCATGATCATGCATAACCCGAACACCGTGATCATGAACATGTTCTTCAGACGAGTGCTCCTGTCTTGTATAATGCACAGCCTGGTCGTCAAACCAAACACATGTCGTAAGGTTAACATCTACTACAGGTCAAGTGGCTGGACATCTTCTATAATGCTCTATGATAAATTGATTTTTTTTTCCCAATGAGGAGGGCAGTGGGTGAAATGGGGGTTGATTCTATGGTCCTCTGAAACAAGATTATAAATTGACCCTTTATATAGAGGAGACGGACACAATAGCTCATTTCTTGGCAATAGCGTGTCAAAAGCCTGAAGACACAGACTCAATATTTTAGGAAGCTTCTTCCCCTCAGCCATCAGATTTCTCGACGGACAATAAACCCACTATCTCACATTTTAATTCCCTTTTAGCACTCTCTAACTATCTATCTCTCTATTTATTTTTTTATTTATTTGTTTATCCATTCTTTAATCCTTCCATCCATCCATTGATTGATTGAGATACACAGCAGAACAGGACGTTCCGGCCGTACTGTCCAGCTAGCCCCGATTTAACCCTAGGCTAATCATGGGACAATGTACAGTGACCAATTAATTTATCAACTACTACTTCGGACCCACGCACTCAGAGACAGAACGTAGCAACCCTTTATAGACATTAGCGGGAAATGAACGTATATAGTATTGTAATTCCCTCCCCCCGCCCGCCCCCGCCAATATATTGGACAGTACTGCTGATGCAAAGCAACACATTTCACAACATACTGTATGAAAGCGATTTAAAACCTGGCCCTGATTCTAGTTGAGAGATGGTCCAGCCCATGTTTAGCAGCCCCGACCGAAGCAGTTGGTCTGCCCTATATTTTTGCCTGTAATGTTTCTGAGAAACATTTTATTTTTTTCTCAGGATAAACTGAAGTCTACTTTGGATTTGTTGAGGCAGAAGATGACGGTCCTGGAAGCCAAGCAGAAGAGGAAGGAGAGTTTTACCGAAATCAGGGTACGTTCTACAGCACACCCCTTACCACATTCCCTCCTCCATTCCCGATCCCTTTATGTTGGCTTCGTCCCAGACATTGTACTTTCTGCTTTGGCTTCTGCTAGGGGAGGCTACCAGTCTGAGGTGTGTCATCTCTCCCGAGTTCGCAAAAATGCACCAGTTCCTTGATAGAAAGGAGGAGGGTTTAGTTCGGGAACTGAAGAAACACGAGGAAAACACATCCGAGACGATGGAGAAGAACTCCGACAAGTTCCAGGAGACCCTGGAGTCTGCTCGTCAAAAGCTGAAAAGGCTGCATTCGAAAGTGAACCAGAGGGAGATAGTCAACTTCCTGGAGGTAGGTGATTCAATGCAAGAAATGGAGTGTGCAAGTTCAGTGACCTTCGGCCCGCACCAGCTTCAGTATAACACCATAGCAGAGAAAGCACAGTCGAAGCCATTTGTCCTTCTGTAACCAGGGCAGTTCGATACAAAAACAGTGACACAACCCTGTCCTCTCTCTATAAGCATGGAAATTGGTAAATCACTTTATCCTTGCAAATGTATCAAGCTGAAATGACAAAGAAGCGTGTCTTGCACGGTGGTCTCACGCGTCATTCCATTACAGCGATGCATTGACATACAGTATTGTAAAACAATGACAGTTCGCAGAAAGAATTGTTACATATGCACAGAAAGGGCAAACAGTAAGGTGCAAAGTCATAGACTGTGATGTCAGCATTCCACCTTATTATATTAGATGTCCCTTCTGGATTCTCATAACAGCGGGATAGAAAATGTCTTCTAAACTGACGCTAATGATTTCAGGAGTTTGTATCTTCTGCGAGATTGATCTGTGCATCAATGCTCCGATCTGCCCTGCCATTTTACTGTCTACTCTCCTCTTATATTTTCCCCCTCCCCAACGAATTGCAAACTCATACATCCGGATTGAACTCCATCTGCCACTTTTGCTTGCATTTGCAGCAGTTCTACGCGGTGCTGAATACATTGACAATGTCTTCACTATCCACAACTTTCTTTTGTCGTCTACCCACTAATCATGACCACCTGCTCTTCCATCAAAATCATATATGTGGGCCGAATGATGTTTGTGCCTAAATGAGTATGTATGCCCAAAATTCCCAAGACATCGACGCACTACCAGACATGGCAACATTTTACTGAGGCCTAGCGTCGCCTAAAGGTTCCACGACATTTTTTTCGGAAAGGAGATGAGTATTTCTCTCCTGTGCCCCTGGCCAATGTAGATCCTATCACTACATGACTATCACTTAACCAGGATGACAAGTAGCTATGCGATCACAAGCTGGATCTCAGGCTTTCGATGGTTCCGCTGTGACTGCAATTCAGCAGTGCCCCCATTGAGCGGGCACCTTCTCAGAGACGCGAAAAGGCCACCCATAGGTGCACGTTTGTCTCTCTTTTTCAACATATGAATCAGGAGCACAACTTCACATCCAATTCTGTAAACTGGTAACTGTTCTTAGCTGTGGCAAGTAACTAAGTTCCAGCAGATTTTCAGCTGCAATATCCCGGAATACTCCGCTATATTTACAATAACGATCGTTCTCCTCACTTTACAGACCTGTATCTCGGAATAGAAACATAGAAACATAGAAAATAGGTGCAGGAGTAGGCCATTCGGCCCTTCGAGCCTGCACCTCATTCAGTATGAATGAATTCAGCTGATCATCCAACTCAGAACCTCGTACCTGCCTTCTCTCCATACCCCCTGATCCCTTTAGCCACAAGGGCCATATCTAACTCCCTCTTAAATATAGCCAATGAACTGGCCTCAACTGTTTCCTGTGGCAGAGAATTCCACAGATTGACCACTCTCTGTGTGAAGAAGTTTTTCCTCATATCTGTCCTAAAAGGCTTCCACTTTATCCTCAAACTGTGACCCCTCGTTCTGATTCCCCAACATCGGGAACGATCTTCCTGCATCTAGCCTGTTCAATCCCTGTAGAATTTTATACGTTTCAATCAGATCCCCCCTCAATCTTCTAAATTCCAGAGGGTATAAGCCTAGTCGATCCAGTCTTTCATCATATGGAAGTCCTGCTATCTAGGAATCAATCTGATGAACCGTCTTTGTACTCCCTCAATGGCAAGAATGTCTTTCCTCAGATTAGGAGACCAAAACTGCACACAATACTCCAGGTGTGGTCTCACCAAGGCCTTATACAATTGCAGTAGTGCCTCCCTGCTCCTGCACTCGAATCCTCTTGCTATGAATGCCAGCATACCATTCGCCTTTTTCACCGCCTGCTGTACCTGCATGCCTACTTTCAATGACTGGTGTACAATGACACCCAGGTCTTGTTCCACCTCCCCTTTTCCTAATCAGCCACCATTCAGATAATAATCTGTTTTCCTGTTCTTGCCACCAAAGTGGATAACCTCACATTTATCCACATTAAATTGCATCTGCCATGAATTTGCCCACTCACCTAACCTATCCAAGTCACCCTGCATCCTCTTAGCATCCTCCTCGCAGCTAACACTGCCGCCCAGCTTCTTGTCATAAGCAAACTTGGAGACGCTGTATTTAATTCCTTCTTCTAAGTCATTAATATATATTGTAAACAACTGGGGTCCCAGCACTGAGCCTTGCGGTACCCCACTAGTCACTGCCAATGACAGGGATGAGGTTGGTGGGGTGGGAGTTGGGGGGTGGTTGGAGGCTGGACCTTAACGACCAATGGAGTTATAACCCGCTTGCTTGGGTATGAATTGGATAGGAAATTGCGGAGCCCCGGTGTTTGCTGCTCCATTTTCCTATCCATTGCTCAAAAGGCAACGCAGTAAATACTGCTGCTGCATCGGTTCAGCGTTCTGGGTTTGATCCTAATCTCAGGCCAGTGTCGAGTTTGCGCGTTACTACAGCGACGTTGTAAATCTTTCCTCTGTGCTTCGATTCCATTCCAGACTGCTGAAGCCTTGCTGCTGGTTCATTCACTACTGTAAATTCCCTGTAGTGAAGATGGATGACGAGGAAATCGAAAGAGGGAAGAAATGACTCGCGTGTTTGACGGAACAAAATAAACGGAGGAGTGGAACTGGCAGTCAAATTCTGAGAGCTAATGGGTGTCCATTCTATGTGTCATAAGGAAATGTGAGTTTTACATGGAGGTCTGTGGTGAAAATAATTCCCATACCTTGAAGAGACAAGGCACAGCTTTGGCCCAGCAGTTGCCCTGAACTCCAAACCATCTGTCCGTCTTCCCACCTCGCATTAAGCAATGCAAGAGAAGAACCTGAAAATAAGATGCCATCTCAGTATTAATCCAGGCCAGAAGGTCCTCCTTTCTCATTGTGATACTAAGTCGAACGCATTATTGACAATAATCTAAAACAAACTGTAAGGAGTGAAGTTAGTTGGAAATCTCAAACAACCCAGGGTTAATCGCACCGACAGAAATTTCTGAAAAGTTCACCCTTGTCGCCACAGTAATCGCCTTCAGATTCTCTGAAGGGTCGGACGGAAGCCATGTCTAACTTTCTATGGGTGTTCCGCACGATAGCAGTCTCACTCTTAGCAGTTATAATCGTCCCCAAACGCAGCGTTTCTTCCTCCTTTTGGAAGGAGTTCCCGATCTCTGTGGGGATTTTACCAAGAATACTTTTGTACAGATTTTTGATTCTGCCCGTCTCTGTACAAGCAATGAATTTAACATATAATTATTGCATGATGATGGCACGTTTCTTTTTGACGCTTAGCCACAATCAGCTAGACTTCTCTTCTGTTCCACTTTTAGGAAGAAGCTTCCCAAAGAAAGAGGTAGGAGATGCTCTTCACGAAAACTCCATACACACCGACGTAATACCACCGTTGAATATCACTCTTGCAATGTCAACTGTTTCATGTTTGCATTATTAGTGAAGACAATTATCAGATAGTGACCGGTGAAAACCTTCCGCTGGGAATATTCAAGGGACCTTTGCAGTACACCGTCTGGAGGCAAGTGATAGAAGCCATTAGGCCCGGCAAGACGATATCCAGGACATTCATATCTACAAAGAAAATATTAAATACATTAAACTAAATGTGGAATGCTGTGTAATGAAAAATAGTACCCAATGGTTAGATTATCTAATGTAAAAACGGTCCAGAAAATATCCTCGTTGTTCTGGAATCCGGCAATGCGCCTCTTTCACCTATTATAGTATCAATGGGTTCTCTCTAAGAGACGTGTAAATAGGTACATGAATGTGAGGAAAGTGGAAGGATGTACAGATTTTGCAGGCAGAAGAGATTAGTTTAGTTGGACATTTGATTACTAACTTAATGGGCTCGGCACAACATTATTGATCGAAAAGCGTTTCCCTGTACTGTATTTTCTATGTTTTGTCACCGAAACTAAAAGTTGGTGGAAATTCTATAAGGGATATTCCAGCGACCTTATACCTGTATTCAGAGGGCGAGTAGGAATCAATGTTACAATTGCTGTTCTCGTCCTCTCCAGGTTACATTAGCCCGATCAGATTTGAAATAGTTAGTTGTTCTTCCTTATAATGGAAACATTTTGAAAGCTAGTATTACTGTTGCTTAGTGAACCGTTATTCCTCCAAAATCATGTAGCCAAAACGATTACTGATAAGATATAAACACTGTATATGTAAGAAACACAATATACTTGTGCTGGTTTTGTAACGCTGGTGTTCATTACGCATTGCCAATTCTGAACAAAAACAGCCACACGTGCTTCATTCTGTGAAGAGAGACTGATCTCTGAACCAGCTGCCTTTAACGTGCTTGGTTTGTCCTGAATTTGGTTCGCATGTCCCCAAAGAGGAGGGAAGATTATTAGCTGTCCTGTTCCTGTACTCAATCTATGTTCGTGTAGTAATCGCTTGACATTTTTAAATTAAGAGATGGACTCTTAGGTGGTAGTTTAATAAAATAATCACTTCTTTCTTTCTTCCTTTCTTTCATTCATTCTTTCTTTCTTTCTACCTTTTCGTAGCTCCATCCAGTCTGACCCTGAACCCAGATACAGCGCACAGCTGGCTCATCCTGTCCGATGACTTGATCAGCGTTAGATACGGTGACAAGGCTCGGCTGCTTCCCGAAACCCCAGAGAGGTTCTACCGGTGCATGTGCGTCCTTGCGTCCGAGGACTTCACGTCAGGGAAGCACTACTGGGAGGTTGAGGTAGGTGACAGTTCCGAGTGGGATCTCGGAGTGGTGTCCGAGTCCGTCAACAGGATGGGAGAAGTCACGGCTCTGCCCGAGGCCGGGTACTGGATCATATGTCTGCGAGGGAGCGAATACAAGGCAGGCACCCTTCCCCACACACGCTTGACTGTCAGCGTGATGCCCAGGAGGATCGGCGTATACCTGGACTACGAAGAGGGCCAGGTGTCCCTTTACATTGCCGACAACATGACCCACCTCCACACGTTCATCGATATGTTCACCGAGAAACTCTACCCTTTCTTCAGCCCCTGCCTCAACGGAGGTGGGAAAGCAATGGAGCCCCCCGCAGGGCCTGTTCTGCTGAAGGTCGGTAACGTGGACACTTTGGCAAGAGTGGGAAATTCTGGTCACAAGGTGGAAATGGTTGGGCTGGGGTTGCCTTCTTTGGAACAAGGCGAGATTTATCAGAATTAGAATTAGAACCATGTTTCAATCATATATCAATGATACTGGCAGTGATATGCCAATATCACTAGGATATGTCGTGAAGTGTGTTGATTTGCAGCACCAGTACATTGCAATGCAATAAACAAAAGACTTAAAATCGTAATAAGAAATATATTTAGAAATTCAATTACATAAGTAGCACAAAAAGAGCAAAGAAATTATTGGGGTAATATACATGGGTTCATTATCCATCTAGAAATCTGATAGCAGAGGGGAGGAAGCTGTTCCTGCTCATTGACTCTGTGGCTTCAGGCTCTTGTACTTCCTCTCCGAAGATAGCAGTGATAAGGGGCTATGTTCTGGGTGATTGGTGTTCTTAATGATTGATGCTGCCTTTTGAAGTATCGCCTTCTGAAGATGTCCTTGATGCTGGAGAGGCTACTGCTAATAATGGATCTCCCTGATGCTAATGATAAAGCTCGCTGAGTTCGCGACTTTTCTCAAGTTTGGACCATAAGAATATAGGAGCAGAATTAGACCATTGGGCCCATCGAGTCTGCTCCGCCATTTCATCATAGAACATAGAATAGTACAGCGCAGTACAGGCCCTTCGGCCCACAATGTTGTGCCAACCCTTAAACTCTGCCTCCCATATAACCCACCAACTTAAATTCCTCCATATACCTGTCTAGTAGTCTCTTAAACTTCACTAGTGTATCTGCCTCCACCACTGACTCAGGCAGTGGATTCCACGCACAAACCACTCTCTGACCAAAAAATCTTCCTCATGCTGATCCATTTCCCTCTGAGTCAATCCCCTGTATCCTACCCGGGCGCCCAATCACCGGCGGGAACAGAGCACTCCGAATTAAATCGAAGTACAAAGGGACAGACGGGGCAACCAGTGCCGGGGTGGCCACTGTAGGGAGTAAGCCAGCGGTGAGTGTAGGAGCATCAGGCTTTGACTCAAGAGGCTTCGACAAGAAGAGGCTGAGGCTGAAAAGCAGGTGAGAAGTGTAAGTGTTTCCTTTCGTTATTGCTGATTTGATCTTGGTTGCTCATTGCACAGCGCAGGCAGGATGACAGATATGGCTGTGGAACGTCCCTCCTGTAGGATGTGGGAATTCATGGAACCTGCTACCCTCCCTGATGACTACACCTGCGGGACGTGCAGCTAACTCCAGCTCCTGAAAGACCACATTAAGGAGCTGGTGTTGGATAAGCCAAGGATCATTCGGGAGGCAGAGCAATTGATAGATACGACATTTGAGCAGGTGGTTACACCCAGAGTGCAGAATTCAGGGAGTAGATGGGTGAACACAGAGAGAGGTAAAGGGAGTAGATGGGTGAACACAGAGAGAGGTAAAGGGAGAAGATGGGTGAACACGGAGAGAGGTAAAGGGAGAAGATGGATGAACACGGAGAGAGGTAAAGGGAGAAGATGGGTGAACACGGAGAGAGATAAAGGGAGAAGATGGGTGAACACGGAGAGAGGTAAAGGGAGAAGATGAGTGAACACGGAGAGAGTAAAGGGAGAAAGAAGTCAGTGTAGGGTGCCCCTGTGGCCAATCCCCTCAGCAACAGGTACATCCCTTTTAGATACTGATGACATGGATGATTTATCTGGGCAAGGCAGCAGCAACCAGACCAAGAGCACTGCGGTCGGCTCTGAGCCTCAGAAGGGTAGGGTGAAGTCAGACGTGTTTAGTAACATCCTCAAAACATTCTATCAGGATCATAAGGCAGGACCTGCCTTTCTCAAAGCCATGCTGACTATCCCTAATTATATTATGGGTGAACACCTGGGGAGGTAAAGGGAGAAAGAAGTCAGTGCAAGGTCTCCCTGTGGCCATTCCCCTCAGCAACAGGTATACCCCTTTGGATACTGGATACTGCTGAGGGGGGGATGACCTAGATGGACAAGGCAGCAACAGCCAGACGAATAGCGCTGTCGTCGGCTCTGCGCTTCAGAAGAGTAGCGTGAAGTCAGGCGGAACAATAGTCATAGGGATCTCGATAGTTAGGTGGCAGACAGGAGATTCTCCGGCAGCAAAAGAAACGTTGCCTCCTGAGTGCTAGGGTTCAGAATGTTTCTGAGCAACGTTTCTGTTTCTGTTGCAGAAAATTCTTGAAGGGGAGGGTGAGCAGCCAGAGGTCACGGTGCCTATTGATACCAATGACATTGGCAGAAGGCGGGTAGAGGTCTTGCGCTGTAAGTTTAAGTAGTTAAGAAAGAGGCTGAAGAGCATGACCTTCAAGATGGTAATCTTTGGGTTACTCCCGGTGCTACGAGCTGGGATACTCAGAACAGGAAGACAGCGCAGACGAATGAGTGGCTGAGGAGATGGTGCAGGGTTTCAAATTCTTGGATCATCAGTTCAGTTCAGTTTCGTTTATTGTCATTTACAAATGCATGTATTAAAAATGATACAACGTTCCTCTAGAATGATATCACAAGAAAACACAGGACAAACCAAGACTAAAACTGACAAAATCACATAATTATAACATATAGTTACAACAGTGCAAAGCAATACCATAATTTGGTAAAGAGCAGACCATAGGCTCGGTAATAAAAAAGTCTCGAAGTCCCGATAGACTCGTTATCCCACGCAGGCGGCAGAAGGGAGGAACTCTCCCCGCTATGAACCTCCAAGCACCGCCAACTCGCCGATGCAGCACCATTGGAAGCACACGACCGCAGCGGACTCTGAGTCCGTCCGAAAACTTCGAGCCTCTGAGCAGCCCCTACGCCACCATCCTCTGCCGAGGGCTTCGACTCCGTCTCGGCTGCCGAGCAACGAGCAAAGCCGAGGACTCGGGGTCTTCTCCTCCGGAGATTCTGGACCACACAGTAGCAGCAGCAGGGAAGCAGGTATTTCAGACGTTTCACTAGGTGTTCCTCCGTGCTCTCGCGTCCGTCTCCATCAAATCAGGATTGATCACAGCACCCTACTTGACAAATAACAGACATCTCCACCGGAGCCTTTTCTGGGGAAGGGGTGACCTGTACAATTGTGACGGGTTGCACCGGACTGGAGGGGAACCGATATCCTGGGAGGAAGGTTTGCTAATGCTGTTGGGGAGGAATTAAGCTAGGCTTGCAGGGGAGTGGGAACAGAAGTGAAGAGGCAGAGGTTGGGATGGTTGACACACAAGCAGAGACAGTTTGTAGGAAGTTTATGAGGAAGGACAGGCAGATGATAGATCAAATATGCACTCAGCCAGATGATTTGAGATGTGTCTATTTTAATAGAAGGCGTATTATAAACAAGATGGTTGAATTTAGAGCGTGGATCAATGCGTGGGACTATGACGTTGCGGCTATTACAGAGATTTGGAATTCTTCAGGGGCAAGAATGGCTGCTGAGTGTGCTGGACTTTAGTTGTTTCAAAAAGGACAGGGAGGGAGGCAAAAGAAGTGGGAAGTGGCATTGCTAATCCGGCATAGTGTCACGGCTGCAGAAAAGGAGGAAGTAATGGAGGGATTGTCTACTGAGTCAGTGTGCGTGGAAGTCAGAAACAGGAAGTGGCAATGACCCTACTATATGCTTTTTATAGATCTCCCCCAATAGTAACAGGGATATCGAGGAGCAGATAGGGAGGCAGATTCTGGAATGGTTCAGAAATAATAGGATTGCTCTGATGGGTGGTTTAAGCTTTCCTAATATTGACTGGCATCTCCTTAGAACAAAGATTTGAGATGGGGTGGAGTTTGTTTGGTGTGTTCAGGGAGGTTTCCTGATGAAATACGTTGATAATCCAACTAGAGGAGAGACTGTACCTGATCTGGTATTGGGAATTGAACCTGCTCAGGTGTCTCAACCCTCGATGGAGAGCATTTTAGAGGTAGTGATTACAACTCTCTCTCCTTAACCACAGCACTAGAAGAGGAATAGGAGCAGACAGTTTGGAAAACATTTAATTGGGGTAGGGAGAAATATGATGCTATTAGGCAAGAACTCGGGAAAATAAATTGGAAGCAGATGTTCTCAGCAAAATGCACGGTAGAAACATGGCAAATGTTCAGGGAATATTTGCATGGCGTTCCGCATAGGTATGCTCCATTAAGGCAGGGAAAAGATAGTAGGATAAAAGCACTATGGTATGTAGCTCTTCGGTAAGCCTCAGGGTAGCTCAGCTCTCTGTCGTCTAGGGAAACAACCCTCAGCCCCGCTAAACTGGGTAATAGTTTGTGTGGATGCTGTGTGATGTACCCCACCCCGCCCAAATAACAGACAATACACCAGATACGATTCAATGATTTACAGATTATAGATATTACTAGAACTATATAATTAATAGAGAATAAAATATAAAAGGAAAATAAATTAATAGAGAATAAAATATAAAAGGAAAATAAAAGGCGCCACACTTATCAAAGTTCAATCTCTTCATGCATAAACAGTTGGAGCTCAGGACCCTCCTTCTTCACCCTGCGACCCCTCGGACCACCTCGAACTGCCACCTGGGACCAACAACGGTGGTCGACCAGACGCTCCACACGAGACTCCAGACTCTTCGTATCCTCTCCTCGCCGAACACCCTGGACCTCGGACTCCTGCTCGGGGTCCGACCCTATTAGCGGACTCACAGCACCTAGTCCATCCTCTGTCTCTCTCTCCCGCCTTCTTCCCCCCAAAACCCGCGCATCACACTAATTTACAGACACACAGAAGCAATAATATTTATCCCAATTGGTTTGTTCATCCTCTTATCAGTAACATGATCCAAACAAACCGCTAGCGGGAGGACTTTCTCAGCAGTTAACATAACAAAGAAGCCATTTCAATTATAACATAACAAAGAAGCCATTTTAATTAGACTACGCAGTAACATAAAAGAAGAAACCCCTTACAGGGATACAAAAGATGTAGGAAATCTAGTTAAGAAGAAAAGACAGCTTATGAAAGGTTTAAGAAACTAAGCACTGTTAGAGCTCTAGAAAATTACAAAGTTGCCAAGAAGGACTCAGGCATGAAATTAGGAGTGCTAGAATGGGTTATGAGAAGGCCTTGGCGAGCAGGATTAAGGGAAACCTTAAGGCATTCTACAAGTATGTGAACAGCAGGAGGAGGAACCTTGATCAGGATCCGATCAGGAGTGAGAGTGGAAGCGTGTGCACGGAGATGAGCAGGAACTGCTTTTCCCACAGAGCAGTGAATCCGTGGAATTCTCTGCCGAATGAAACAGTGGAGGCCACCTCAGTAAATATATGTAAGACAAGGTTGGATTGATTTTTGCACAGTAGGGGAATTAAGGGTTATGGGGAAAAGGCAGACAGGTGAAGATGAGTCCATGGCCAGATCAGCCATGATCTTATTGAATGGCGGAGCAAGCTCGACGGGCCAAATGACCTACTCCCGCTCCTGTTTCTTAAGTTCGTGTCTTCTTATGTACAAGGGGGATGTCAGATGTAAGCATTTCACTTGGAGAGTGGTGGGTGCGTGGAATGCACAGCCAGTGACAGTGATAGAGGAGGATACAATAAGATCTTTTAAGAGACTCTCAGATACATGGAGCTTAGAAAAATAGAAGGTTATACTGTAGGGAAATTCTACGTAGTTTCTAGAGTAGGTTACATGGCCGGCACAACATTGTGGGCCGAAAGGCTTGTAACGCGCTGTAGATTTCATGTTCTATGTTCTGTGTTGTCCCCGTATCCCTTCGTGCCCTGACTAATTGAGAATCTATCACCCTCGGCCTTAAATATATCCAATGTCCTATCCTCCACAGCTGCCTCCAGTAAAACATTCCACAGATTCTGGCTGAAGAAATTCCTCCTCAGCTCTGTTCTAGATGGACGTCTCTCTACTCTGGGTCAGTGTCCTCTGGTCTTACACTTCCCCACCGGAGGAAACCTCCTCTCCACCTCCACTCTATCAAAGTCTTTCAACATTCGGTAAGTTTCAATGACACCACCTACCCACCCCATTCTTCTGAGTTCCAGTGAGCTAGGCCCAGGATCATTAAACACTTTGGTGCGTAAAATTACAATGGTCCATTTGGACGAAGCAGGAAGGGTTTGTTTCCTTTGAAGGAGGAGCATCATTGAAGTAGGGTATCGAAGAAGGAAGAGAAAGTGAGGCTGGTCGGGAATGGGTTACACTGGCAAGAGAAAACATCAATACTTTGACAAAGTCGGGCATAGATTTAAGGCGTTTGGAGGAAAGTATGTGGAGAGCGGATTCAGAGGCAGGTTGATTTTTAACACATGGATTGATGGGTGCATGGAACGCGTTGCAGGGGTCGGCGGTAGGGGCTGCTAGACGAGACATCATTAAGAGTCTCTTAGAAAAGGACATGGCTGAGCGGAAAAAGGGGGGCTATATGGAAACGAACTTCGTGTAGGTTAAATGCTCAACACCACATTGCGAGCCGGGTGGCTTCTAATAGGCTGTACTGGCACATATTCTAAGTTCTAAAATCTGTAAGCACCTCAGGTGTTGTGGAGAGAAAGAGTGGCATAGATTGACGAGACTGCGGGACAGGCTGATCGTTATCGTTTACGTCGTCTCAGACTAGTGTGTCCGTCAGAATCACCTGCATGCCACAGTTTAATGTTTTCTACATCGATAGTTTAATCCGCGGAATTAACTCCTGCTCTCACATCAGGAAATAATCTGTTCGACGGACATGCTGCTGACAGGAACATAAACACACGTTAATGTTAAGTTGTCATTTTCAGATCGAAATAAAATCCTAACTCCTTCCCGTGTGTTTGAATTTGATGATATCCTCAATAAACTCAAGGTTGTGAAATTACTGGTCACTCTTGTCTTACTTTGGACCCTCCAGTGAGTAACCTTTCGATTTTTGCAAATGCATGGTGTAACAGACACTGCTGTTTCACGTTGAAACGTGTCCAGAGTTTAGAAACATTATTGAAAGGCCGAAATTGTTGCACTGCGACCGACAAATTAGACAGCTGTCCGTCATATAATCCGATTCACTGGTGAAATAAAAAGTTACCTAAAGAGTCCTGTGATATTAATATGGCTTGCGAGTGATAACTTTCAGCAAAATAGTACAGCTCATCTATCTTTGTTATTTGGCCTGAGAACGGCAAATGACGCAGCGAATATTGCCGCTGGCTCAGAGAGCCGGTAACCCCGGTTCTTCCCTGACGTCGAATGCTGTCTGTGCGGACTTTGCACGTTCTGTCCGTCACCGGTGGGTTTCTCCTGGCGGGAATTCAATTGGACCATTGTAGGAGTAATGTAAAGATAATGATAGACCGGAGCTCTACGGGTCTTACAGTTGACCGATCACAAACTGACATAGGTCAGGGGATTCACTAAAGATATCTTAATTAATTTAAAGTTGGCACTTTTTTAAAATTTCCAGACAAATATCAAGGTAGCATCAACTATATAGTTATGAATTCCATTGTCCCCTTTCAAAGTTCAAAGTAAATTTATTAACGAACTATATATATGTTACCACATACACCCTTTGTGGTTCTAAGCAATTGACAAATAAGCGTGCTTGGCAATGCCTGTATCTCAGCCCGTACCCGCTTGAGCTGAAAAAATATAAATAACAATAATAATTTTGAGGGTATATTTTCATCAACGAAAACAGGATTCAGCACTCCACGCGAACATATACAATTCTGACAAGAAGTAAACATCACTAGACTAAACTGAGAATACAGCCCAGACAAGTGAAGAAATTACCAGTATTGAAGTAAAGTGGATGGGACATCAGGAAGGATCCCGCTCACCCTGTTCATGGACTGTTTGTTCCAATCCCATCAGGTTGTAGACTATGTAGCATCCACGCCAGGAACACGAGGCTCAAAAACAGTTACTTTTCCCTAGCAGTAAGGCTGATCAATACCTTCACCCACTAACCCACCCCTCCACAACCCCCAACCACCACGTATTTATCATTGCTTGTCAGGTTCACCTTATATGCCTTGTATCAGTCTATGGACAAATAATCACTCTATGGATGAATGAAAGAATGAATAAATACATACATGCATACATAGGTAAATAAATTATACTGAAATAGGATGATACAGAGTCCTTTAAAGTGAGTGTGGATGTCAAAACTCTGTTCAGAGTTGTGGTGAGTGAAGTTATCCACAGTAGTTCAGACGACGAATGGTTGAGGGGTAATAACTGTTCCTGAACCTGGTGGAGTGGGTCCCAAGTGCTACTGATGGTGGTCGCGATAAGGGAGCATAATAATAATAATAATAATAATAACAACAACAACAACAACAACAATAACATTATCCCTATGGTAATATCTACAACTGGTACATTCCCAAATAGACAATAGCATCAGACAATTAGGGCTGCACGGCAATACAACAAAACTGAAAGCCACAATACTAAACACCAGCAGAATAGTCCGAAAGTTCCTAGCAAGTGAGTAATGAGTGCGATTGGCTATACCCGCACCTTAGGTTTTACCAGCTTGGGCTGAGAAAAAGTGTTTTAATTTTTTTTAACTAATAATAATAATGGGCGATCCATCATTACAGATAGGACAATCCATAATACTCGGCTGGAGATAATATTACATCATAAACAGGCAAGAACATCTTACTTAATAGATATAGCTATTCCAAACACACATACCATGCAGAAATCAATAAGTGAAAATCATCAGAATTATGCTGAACTAAAAGAGGAAATTGAAAGATTATGGAACATGAACAGGGTATACATTGTCCCAATAGTAACATGCATGGGTGTATGGGGTGTGAGGGAGGGGTAGCACCTCTGGTGGGGGAGCATGTCGCGTCCTTTTCAGGGCGGTTAGTCCACCTTTGGTCCCCACCTGGCACTCAGCTCTCACCTGTAGCTCCCCGTAGCTGTTTGCATGCGACAGCGGCCACACCCCGGGCAACGGCTTAGACAAGCTGGCTAAACCAGGTGAGGGTAGCCGACGGGTCTCAAACTCTCGTTGAGATAGGGAGTTGTCTATCCCAGCATGTGAAGACAGACTCCGGCAGACTGAGCGCACGAGACCAATGGAAGGTCCAACGGTCAAGAAGGCGGTCTCTGCAAGCGTCGTGGAACGCCGTAGAGCACGACAAGACGCAGAAGACGTGCTGGTCATCCACTGCGCCTAGTCCCATCTCCAGCCGTCTAAACTCTGTCTTGCCACTGGATCCAGATGGGAATTGGGAAGAGTGAGTGAGGCTGACGCTGCGCAACTCTCCCTCACTTAAATCCAAATCACGCGCTAGTCTTCATCGACGTCAACGATGGACGAACAACCAACGAACCAACCAGTAACATCTACAACTGATATCACCCGATGATATCACACAATAGCATTAACTCTTTAGGCCTACGCAGCAATATTTATGTAAATCTGCGGAAAGCCACTATGCTAACCACAACTAGAATAGTGTGAAAGTTCCTAGCAATTAACAAACGAGCATGCTTGCCTATGCCCATACCTCAGGTTTTAACAGCCTGAGCTGAGAAAAAAGTAAAGTACACAATATTATAATAAGCAATACATACCGAGAACATCAGATGAAGAGATCTTGAGCCCATAAATTGTGAGAAGAATTCAGTGATTGGGGAGAGTGAAGTTTTTCCCTCTGTTTCAAGAACTTGATTGTTGAGAGGTAATAACTGTTCCGGAAACTGGAGTCCTGAGTCCTGAGACTTTTATATCTTCCTAAAGGCAGCAACTAGAAGAAATTATGGCCTGGATGGTGAAGGTCCCTAATGTTGGATGCTCTCTCCTGCGATAATGCTGAGTGTAAATTCTCTCATTGGTGCGGAGGGCTTTGCCCCTGATGGACTGGGCCATATTCACACTTTTTTTGTAGGCTTCCGTGCTTCCGTACAGGGTCGTGATGCAACCTGTCAGTGTTCATTCCTCTAAAGAAGTTTTCCAAAGTTTTAGATGTGACGCCGAATGTCCACAAACTTCTAAGGAAGCAGAGAAGCTGCTGTGCTTATTTCGTAATGACATTTCCGTGTTTGACCCAGAACTGGCCCTTTGAAATTATAACACTGGCGACTTTATTGTTGGTGACCGTCTCCACTTCTCTATCGGGGTTTTCGTCACCGCAGTGAAAGCTGGCTAATGGACCTCCGGTTTCCTTCTCCTGAAGTCAGGAATCAGCTCCTTGCTGACATTGAGTGAGAGGTTGTTGTGGCATCACTATTCACTCAGACAACCTCTCCAAATCATAACACAGAAACAGAGGATCTCCCGTTGGCCAAACGATTCTTCCCCCCAACTCCACCCTCCCCCCACCCCCGTCATGGGGACTTCCTTGAGATAGTTAGTCACCAGAGTTATCACTGCTTCACATCGAAGTCTCTCATTTCTATCCTCTTGGATGATCATTTTAAACTGTGGTATTTCGATCCCGTTGGCTCTGGTCTATGAGGCTAACGTGAGACTATTAGGCCGAGGCTTCTCATTGGCTCTGGTCCAAGGGAGGTTTATTTTATTGCTCTTCCGCGAGTATAGTAGCCAACCATTGATCACAGGAGATCATGGGTTTGCGCCTCTGGTGGACTGTGTCCTCTCCAGCGTGCAAGCCTGGGCGGGAAGATTTGAAGACCCGGCTATTGCCCATGCAGTGGGTTCTCCCTCTCCACGTCACTGATTTAGACCAAGAGAAGGGCAAGAGCTGATACAGCTTGGCACCAATGGCAAGAGTGAAGCTGTAAACATCAAACTGCCTTAGGGAGCCCAGCTCCGGATTTCTTCCTTGGGGTGTACTCCCGAAGCCTTTCCCATGGGTGGGTACGGCCACAAGGCAGCGGAGGTTTAAAATCAGAGTTTTCCTTCCCGCAAGTAACAACTTGCAACTACTCGTGGTCACTATTTGATTACAAGCGCTCTCATTGGCTGTCTCCACATTGCCCTGAATTCACTGCAATGTGAAAGTTGCTCCAATTCGGACAGCTCCTGGTCTTGACAAAGGGGTTTGATGTCAACTCGTTTCCTATCTCCACAGATGTTGTCTGCTAATATTGTCATTGCTTTTATGAAATGAAGCCGTATATTCGCAGGACGGATTTAAGGATCACCAGGTTTCCAGAGTGAAACGTTTGAATTCAGGCCTGGGGAGCTTAGGACTCGCCTCCAACGTCTACCGTATTGTTTCAATCATTACATTTTCACAATATATTTATTTTCTATTGAAGGCGTTAAAATTAAGGGTTCCGCAGGTTTGTCGTATTAGTTGCTATTTCTCGAGGACATCATCAAGGAGCGATGCTTCAAAATGGCGGCGCCCATCGTTAAGAATCCCCAAAACTCATGACATGCACTTTTTGCATTACTACCATCAGGGAGGAGGTACAGGGGCCTGAAGGCATACACTCAGCTATCCAGGAACAGCCTCTTCCCCTCTTCCCTCCGTTCCTGAATGGAAATTGATCTAGGGCTTTACTCTTCGGAGAGAAGGAGGATGAGAGGAGACATGATAGAGGTGTACAAGATATTAAGAGGAATAGATGGAGTGGACAGCCAGCGCCTCTTCCCTAGGGCAGCACTGCTCAATACAAGAGGACATGGCTTTAAAGTAAGGGGTGGGAAGTTCAAGGGGGATATTAGAGGAAGGTGTTTTACTCAGAGAGTGGTTGGTGCGTGGAATGCACTGCCTGAGTCAGTGGTGGAGGCAGATACACTAGTGAAGTTTAAGAGACTACTAGACAGGTATATGGAGGAATTTAAGGTGGGGGCTTATATGGGAGGCAGGGTTTGAGGGTCGGCACAACATTGTGGGCCGAAGGGCCTGCAATGTGCTGTACTATTCTATAAGTTCTATTTATTCCATGAACTTCACTGCATTTTAATTTCTACTTTTGCACTACTTATTTAATTTAACTATTCTAATATATATAGCTTTCACAGTTTTCTTTCTCTATTATTATGGATTGCTTTGTACTGCTGCCGCAAAGTCAACAAATTTCACGACATATGCCGGTCCTGTAAAACCTGATACGGTTTCTGATTCATATTCTTTCCAACCATTATATTTACACCATTATTATTTCAGACTCACTGGAATTCATTTGAGCATTGAATGGGGACAATTTGACGTTATCTTGCTCGAAAACATCTACTACACAGCCCCCGGGACTGTAGGTCAAATATGATGGCAGAATATAGCATTAATGGCAGTGTGGAGGATCAGAGGGATCTTGGGGTCCGAGTCCATAGGACACGCAAAGCTGCTACGTAGATTGACTCTGTGTTTAAGAAGTCATACGGTGCATTGTCCTTCATCAATCATTGGATTGAGTTTAAGAGCCGAGAGGTAATGTTACAGCTATATAGGACCCTGATCAGACCCTACCTGGAGTACTGTGCTCAATTCTGGTCGTTTCACTACAGGAAGGACGTGGAAACCATAGAAAGAGTGTAGAGGGGATTTACAAGGATGTTGCCTGGATTGGGGAGCATGCCTTATGAGAATAGGTTGAGTGAACTCGGCCTTTTCTCCTTGGAGCGGCGGAGGATGAGAGGTGACCTGATAGAGATGTACAAGATAATGAGAGGCACTGATCGTGCGGATAATCAGAGGCTATTTCCCAGGCCTGAAACGGTTAGCACGAGAGGGCATAGTTTTGAGGCGCTTTCAATTAGGTACAGAGATGTTAGGGGTACAGTTTTTTACGCAGAAAGTGTGTGCAATGGGCTGCGGGCGACGCTGGTAGAGGCGGAAAAGATAGCGTCTTTTAAAAGTCTCCTGGATGGCTGCATGGACCTTCGAAAAATAGAGGGCTATGGGTTCAGCCTAAGGTAGGGACATGTTCAGCACAGCTTTGTGGGCCGAAGGGTCAGTATTGTGCTGTAAGTTTACTATGTTTTCTATGTTTCTGATACAGAGAACATTTAGAAGGATGTTGCCAGGTCTGGAGGATCTGGGTTATAAGGAAAGTTTGAATAGGCTAGGAATTAATTCCTTAAAACGTGAAAAGTCGAGTGGAATTTTGACTGTGGTATACATAATCATGTGGGGGTATAGATAGGGTAATGTACGCAGGCGTTTTCCATTGAGGTTGGTTGTACTCTGACCAAAGGTTATGGTTTAAGGCGAAAGGTAAAAAGCTTAAGGGGAACATGAGGGGATGCTTCTTCACTCGGAAAGTCCTGGGAGTGTGGAACGAGCTGCCCGCACATGTGGTGCATGAGAGCTCGATATCAACCTTTAGGCGAAGTGTGGATAGGTACATGGACGGTAGAGTTATGGAGAGCTATGTCCCCGATGCAGCTCGATGTGAGTAGGCTGTTTACTGGTTTTGGCACAGACTAGAGGGGCCGAAGAGCCTGTTTCTGTCTTGTCCTTTTCTATGACTCTATGAGTCTGTGACTCTCTCACAGAGGCGTATGCTAATATACTTGGGAATGTTGATATAAAGAATGAGGAGGTGTATGGTGGTTAAACCCAGGACATAATAAATTCCAACGCGGATTATTTAAAGGAGCAAGACACGGGACTGCAGTTGCGTTGTCATAAATCTCTGTGTCCTCCTTGTCGACGAACGAGATTCCAAAACACTGCAGAGTAGCCGAAGTTGTCCCTCTGTTTAGGAAGCTCAATTGAAGACACTTTCGACAGGTGAGCCTGACGTCAGTGATTGGGAAATTTTTGGAAAAGGTTCTTTGGGATAGAATCTACTTGCATTGAGCAAACCACGGGCTTGTTTGGGCTAGTCAGTAAAACTTTCTCTGGAGGAAGTCATGCCTTACAAATTTGATCGTGGTTTCTGAGTACGTTACGAAAATGATCGATCAGTGTAGATGGATTATGTATTTACACGGACTTCAGTTAAAACCTTACTATTATCCGGGGCGAAACCGGAGCCGATTCCTAACCAGTTCACATCAATAATCGGAAGAATGAATAAAGTTTTCCGGTGAAGCTGCGGGGACGGGACTTGGTGTTTGCGCTGCAAAAGTTTAGCGGAGTCGTAAACGGGACAAACTCCCACCAGTCCGAGGATGCAAGGGAAATCGCAGGGAGCGGAGATCTTTACAGTAAATTGGAGGCTCTGGCGCCAGGTGCTCCCAACTAACGAACGATATCAGGTCATTGTAACACCTACGAAATGCTGAAGGAATCCAGCAGACCAGGCAGCGTCTATCGAGCAGATAACACCGTTGATGTTTCAGGCCAAAACCCTTCATCAGGACCCATTGTGTTCATCTTTCACCATGAACTCTGCCGCTAATGCCAAACGCCATTCTGGTAGTCCACGAACCACGTCCCGCTTCTGTCTCCCACCCAAGATTCCCAAAGGGGACTGATTTGGTCCATAAAATTCTCTTTTTTCTACTCGACTTAATATAGTATTGGATCGACCGCTGACTTTCAATGTCTTTTATTCCACAATGCGACTGTATGAGTATATTTCCAATCTCATTTAAGTTATTATAATGCAGAATTTAGAAAGTGAATTTGACCCATTCAACGCCAACGTGTGATAAAATGGCTCTTCCGCATAAAGCCCGAGACTCGTTAGTGACGCCGGTCACGGCAACTAACCGTTTCGCACACGGGACGCGGAGCCGGGGCAGATTGGCAGTCAGTTTTCATCCACAAGGCCGAATCAGGGACGAAGTTTCCCCGTGAATTTACTCGCAGTGAAGGTGCGAAGATGCTTCTGGGCTTCGGCGTTTAAAATAAAACTGTCCCGGACTCGTAACTGAAAGAAACTCCCACCCTCCCGAGAATGAGGTTGGTAGTAAGTGGGGTGACATTGAAATTCACCACATAAAGCTTGTCATCCTTTTTTGTCGGATGTCCAATAAAACACCAGTCGCCCTCTCCACAGACTCTGAGGCGACTCCCGGTCTGCAGCCCTGATTCCCCGGTACCTCCACCTCCCAGTAATATCTCCCCTATATGAGCGGTATACCCTGAGGGTGTGTTCTGTGGTATCCCTCTACAATCCGGGCAGACCATTCCCTGCTCTCTCTGTCATCGTTGTGCGATGCAGGGGCGACAGAATTGGTGTCCACACTGCACTGTAACAGTATCGGTGATAATTGTCGGACAAATGTGACGAATTAACAGATCGCAACACACATAAAGTTGCTGGTGAATGCAGCAGGCCAGGCAGCATCTCTAGGAAGAGGTACAGTCGACGTTTCGGGCCGAGACCCTTCGTCAGGACTAACTGAAAGAAGAGCTAGTAAGAGATTTGAAAGTGGGAGGGGAGGGGGAGATCCGAAATGATAGGAGAAGACAGGAGGGGGAGGAATGGGGTTAAGAGCTGGAAAGTTGATTGGCAAAAGGGATATGAGAGGATCATGGGACGGGAGGCCACGAGAAAAAGCAAGGGGGAGGTGGGAAGCCCAGAGGATGGGCAAGGAGTATAGAGAGAGGGGCAGAGGGAGAAAAAGGAGAGAGAAAAGAAATATATATATATACGGATGGGAAAGGGGAAGTGAGGCATTAACGGAAGTTAGAGAAGTCGATGTTCATGCCATCAGGTTGGAGGCTACCCAGACGGAATATAAGGTGTTGTTCCTCCACCCTGAGTGTGGCTTCATCTTGACATTAGGGAAGGCCGTAGATAGGCATATCAGAATGGGAATGGGACGTGGAATTAAAATGTATGGCCACTGGGTAAATTTTCAAATCGGTAAATTTTCAAACAGCTGTTTTAGGAACCATTTTAATCTCTGTCTCAGCATCTTAAATCATAAGACATGCGAGCAGAATTAGGCCATTCAGCCCATTGAATCAGCTCTGTCATTTCATCATGTTTATTTACCCCCTTAACTCCATTTTCCTGCTTTCTCCCCATAACGTTTGACGCCATTACTGATCAAAATCCTATCAACTTCCGCTTTAAATATGCCCAATGTCCTAGCTTCCATCGCCTTCAATGAATTCCACAACGTCGTCATCCTCTCGTTAAAGAAATTCCTCCGCATCTCTGTGTTAAAGAGACATCCTTGTATTCTGAGCTTATGCCTTTTTGGTCCGAGACTTACCCACGAAAGGAAATATTCTTTCCACTTCCAGTCTATCTAGGTCTTTCATATATTCGGTACGTTTCAATGAGATTACCCCCAGAGACTTACCCACGGTAGGAAACATTCTTTCCATTTCCAGTCTATCTAGGTCTTTCATATATTCGGTACGTTTCAATGAGATTACCCCCCAAACCCCAGTGAGTACAGACCATGAGTCACCAAGCGCTCCTCACACGTTAACCCTTTCATTCTCGGAATCATGCTCTTAGTAGTTCTGTTAACGAACTGAAACGAATAGATGGACAATTTAATTTCCAATACCTTTTGTTTCACTCTTCGTATGGTTTTGTTTTATTCAGAGATTATTTATGGTTTTACAATGCAAAATTCGGGTATTGAATGGACCCGTTCCGCGCCAGCATGTTACAAGATGCGGTCTGTACTGCACAGACTGAGTGCTCCCTACTGACGCTGGTCCCGGTTCACCCCCTTTTTTTTCCAGTTGCGGAGAGAAACTGAACTATGTTCTCATCCAGTTTCCATCCACTGTACGGAAGAAAGGATAAAGCTTCCCCTCAAATTTCCCAGTGAAAGTATAAAGATGGGACTTGTTGACCACACTGTAAAATGAAATTGAACCGGACTCGTAACTGAGATAAACTCCCACCTTGCCGGGGATGTGATCGACAGGGAGACTGATCATACTGGTACTGTTTGCATAAAACTTGTCATCTTTCCGCCCGATGCTCCAGACTCCAGTCGCTGGTCTAAGTCTCACTAATCCCTTCCTCGACACAGACTCTGCAGCGACTCCCAGAGTCCAACGCCGATTCCCCACCACCTCCACCTCCCAGTAATGTCTCCCTGTCGTGAATCCCTCCGATCCCAGCACGCACGCCTGGTCTTCAAATCTTTTCGGGTTAACAAGGAGAGTTCTCTGGATCCGGTTCCATCTTACAGACCTCAGATCGTCAGACACCTCGAGGCGCGAAGCTGCTGTTTCCACATCGAGCTTCACAGAAACTGTAAGTTGGTGGGGAGAAGAAGCAGAGAATTAAAGACTCGGTGGGATTACAGGCATAATCGGGCATCGGCCCAGGAACGGGACGTGAACAAACTCCGCTCCAAGAATAAACCAGCGGCTAACAGAAATCGAATTCCCAATGGTCACCCAATTTAGTTGTGCTCCCGTTCCCATCCTGACACATCGATACGTGGCCTCTTCTACTGCCACGATGAAGCCACACTCTGACTGGAGGACCAACGCTTCATATTCCGTCTAGCTAGTCTCCAACCCGATGGAATGAGCATTAATTTCTCTAACTTTCGGTAATTTCTGCCCCCCTTCTGCTTTTTTCCCATTTCCCTTTTCACACCTTGTCTTCTCCTTACCAGCCCATCTCCTCTCCTCTGGTGCCCCTCTTTCTCCCATAGTCCATACTCCTCTTCTCTCTTTCTTCCGACGTGTTCTACCTTTTCCACCTATCAGCTCAATTCATCCTCTTCACACCCCCACTCCCAACCTCAGTTGGCATCACTTATCACGGGACAGCTTGCATTGTCCCGTCACTCCTCCCCCGCCCACCACCAACTTCTTATTCTGTCTTCTCCCCCCGTCCTCTTCAGTCACGATAAAAGGCCTTGCTCCGAAATGTTGAGCCTTTATTGCTTTCCTGCTAAGCTCCCCCAGCATTTTGTGTGCCTTATTCGGGATTTGCAGCACCTGCAGTCTTTTGTGTTTTTCTAAAGCGGGGGTTCCCAACCTTTTTATGCTAACGAACCCCTGCGTTTGACTGAGGGGTCCATGGTCCCCAGGCTGGACCTCCTGATCGAAAGGGTGGTACGCATTAGGAAAGAGGTTTTTGATTTACTTTTTAGTTGGCTCGGCTCAACATTACGCCAAAGGATCTGTTCCTCTGCCGTGCCGTTCTATGTTCTCTGTACCAGAGATTGTGGTTGAGGTGGACTCAGTTATAACATTTAGAACATAGAATAGTACAGCACAGTACAGGCCCTTCGGCCCACAATGTTGTGCCGACCCTCAAACCCTACTTCCCATATAAGCCCCGACCTTAAATTCCTCCTTTTACCTGCTTAGTAGTCTCTAAAACTTCACTAGTGTATCAGCCTCCACCACTGACTCAGGCAGTGCATTCCACGCACCAACCACTCTCTGAGTAAAAAACCTTCCTCTAAGGTTTGATTCGAAGAAGGAGTCTGAGAGTCTGAGTGGGAGTGCCGAGAAAGACATTTTTGAAATTTTCGTTATTTCTTTTTCTCCAACGGCGTTCTGAGAGGCGGGACTGCGCAGGCGTGTGACGTCGGGCAGTGCAGCACGGCAGATTTAAAAGGAACAGAGCCTCATAGAGCGGGCAGCGTAGTTTGCGGGTTGCGGGCTGCGGAGTGAGCCGGGAGCAGAGTGAAGACTTAAGTGCTTCGGCTCAACGGGCTTAGGCGGAAACGGGCGAGGAAGGTTTGGCATTCATTTTCTGTTGTTATTTGAGGAAAGGGGCAGTATGAGTGTGAGGGCAGTTTGGTGTCGGATGTGGGAGACCCTGGAGTCTCCAAGCCTCCCGGACGTCTACATCTGCGCCAAGTGCATCGAGATGCAGCTCCTAAGGGACCGCGTTACGGAACTGGAGCTGCAGCTCGATGACCTTCGTCTGGTCAGGGAGAGCGAGGAGGTGATAGAGAGGAGTTGCAGGCAGGTGGTCACGCCGGGGCCACGGGAGGCAGACAAGTGGGTCACGGTTAGGAAGGGGAAGGGGAAAGGTCAGGTAATAGGGAGTACCCCGGTGACTGTGCCCCTTAACAACAGGTACTCCTGTTTGAGTACTGTTGGGGGGGACAGCTTACCCGGGGAAAGCGACAGTGGCCGTGCCTCCGGCACAGAGTCTGGCCCTGTAGCTCAGAAGGGTAGGGCAAGGAAGAGGAGGGCAGTTGTAATAGGGGACTCGATAGTAAGGGGGTCAGATAGGCGATTCTGTGGACGCAGTCCAGAGACCCGGATGGTAGTTTGCCTCCCTGGTGCCAGGGTCCGGGATATTTCTGATCGTGTCCAAGATATCCTGAAGTGGGAGGGTGAGGAGCCAGAGGTCGTGGTACATATAGGTACCAATGACATAGGTAGGAAAAGGGATGAGGTCCTGAAAGGAGAATATAGGGAGCTAGGAAGGGAGTTGAGAAAAAGGACCACAAAGGTAGTAATCTCGGGATTACTGCCTGTGCCACGCGATAGTGAGAGTAGGAATGCGATGAGGTGGAGGATAAATGCGTGGCTGAGGGATTGGAGCAGGGGGCAGGGATTCAAGTTTTTAGATCATTGGGACCTCTTTTGGCGCAGGCGTGACCTGTACAAAAAGGACGGTTTGCACTTGAATCCTAGGGGGACCAATATCCTGGCAGGGAGATTAGCGGGGGCTACTGAGGTGACTTTAAACTAGAATGGTTGGGGGGTGGGAATCAAATTAAAGAGGCTAGGCGTGAGGAGGTTAGTTCACTACAGGGGGATGGGGACCAGTGCAGAGAGACAGAGGGGTGTAAAGTGAGGGTAGAAACAAAAAGTACTATGGAGAAAAGTAAAAGTGGCAGGCCGACAAATCCAGGACAAGCAGTAAAAAGGGCCACTTTTCAGCATAATTGTATAAGGGCTAAGAGAGTTGTAAAAGAGCGCCTGAAGGCTTTGTGTGTCAATGCAAGGAGCATTCGTAATAAGGTGGATGAATTGAAAGTGCAGATTGTTATTAATGATTATGATATAGTTGGGATCACAGAGACATGGCTCCAGGGTGACCAGGGATGGGAGCTCAACGTTCAGGGATATTCAATATTCAGGAGGGATAGACATGAAGGAAGGGGAGGTGGGGTGGCGTTGCTGGTTAAAGAAGAGATTAACACAATAGAAAGGAAGGACATAAGCCGGGAAGATGTGGAATCGATATGGGTAGAGCTGCGTAACACTAAGGGGCAGAAAACGCTGGTGGGAGTTGTGTACAGGCCACCTAACAGTAGTAGTGAGGTCGGAGATGGTATTAAACAGGAAATTAGAAATGTGTGCAATAAAGGAACAGCAGTTATAATGGGTGACTTCAATCTACATGTAGATTGGGTGAACCAAATTGGTAAAGGTGCTGAGGAAGAGGATTTCTTGGAATGTATGCGGGATGGTTTTTTGAACCAACATGTCGAGGAACCAACTAGAGAGCAGGCTATTCTGGACTGGGTTTTGAGCAATGAGGAAGGGTTAATTAGCAATCTTGTCGTGAGAGGCCCCTTGGGTAAGAGTGACCATAATATGGTGGAATTCTTCATTGAGATGGAGAGTGACATAGTTAATTCAGAAACAAAGGTTCTGAACTTAAAGAGGGGTAACTTTGAAGGTATGAGACGTGAATTAGCTAAGATAGACTGGCAAATGACACTTAAAGGATTGATGGTGGATATGCAATGGCAAGCATTTAAAGGTTGCATGGATGAACTACAACGATTGTTCATCCCAGTTTGGCAAAAGAATAAATCAAGGAAGGTAGTGCACCCGTGGCTGACAAGAGAAATTAGGGATAGTATCAATTCCAAAGAAGAAGCATACAAATTAGTCAGAGAAAGTGGCTCACCTGAGGACTGGGAGAAATTCAGAGTTCAGCAGAGGAGGACAAAGGGCTTAATTAGGAAGGGGAAAAAAGATTATGAGAGAAAACTGGCAGGAAACATAAAAACGGACTGTAAAAGCTTTTATAGATATGTAAAAAGGAAAAGACTGGTAAAGACAAATGTAGGTCCCCTGCAGACAGAAACAGGTGAATTGATTATGGGGAGCAAGGACATGGCAGACCAATTAAATAATCACTTTGGTTCCGTCTTCACTAAGGTGGACATAAATAATCTTCCAGAAATAGTAGGGGACAGAGGGTCCAGTGAGATGGAGGAACTGAGCAAAATACATGTTAGTAGGGAAGTGGTGTTAGGTAAATTGAAGGGATTGAAGGCAGATAAATCCCCAGGGCCAGATGGTCAGCATCCCAGGGTGCTTAAGGAAGTAGCCCAAGAAATAGTGGATGCATTAGTGATAATTTTTCAAAACTCGTTAGATTCTGGACTAGTTCCTGAGGATTGGAGGGTGGCTAATGTAACTCCACTTTTTAAAAAAGGAGGGAGAGAGAAACCGGGGAATTATAGACCAGTTAGCCTAACGTCGGTGGTGGGGAAATTGCTGGAGTCAGTTATCAAGGATGTGATAACAGCACATTTGGAAAGCAGTGAAATGATTGGACAAAGTCAGCATGGATTTGTGAAAGGAAAATCATGTCTGACGAATCTCATAGAATTTTTTGAGGATGTAACTAGTAGAGTGGACAGGGGAGAACCAGTGGATGTGGTATATTTGGATTTTCAGAAGGCTTTTGACAAGGTCCCACACAGGAGATTAGTGTGCAAACTTAAAGCACACGGTATTGGGGGTAAGGTATTGGTGTGGAGGGAGAGTTGGCTAGCAGACAGGAAGCAAAGAGTGGGAATAAACAGGACCTTTTCAGAATGGCAGGCGGTGACTAGTGGGGTACCGCAAGGCTCAGTGCTGGGACCCCAGTTGTTTACAATATATATTAATGAGGGATGAGGGAATTAAATGCAGCATCTCCAAGTTTGCGGATGACACGAAGCTGGGTGGCAGTGTTAGCTCTGAGGAGGATGCTAAGAGGATGCAGGGTGACTTGGATAGGTTGGGTGAGTGGGCAAATTCATGGCAGATGCAATTTAATGTGGATAAATGTGAAGTTATCCACTTTGGCGGCAAAAATAGGAAAACAGATTATTATCTGAATGGTGGCCGATTAGGAAAAGGGGAGGTGCAACGAGACTTGGGTGTCATTATACACCAGTCATTGGAAGTGGGCATGCAGGTACAGCAGGCGGTGAAAAAGGCGAATGGTATGCTGGCATTCATAGCGAGAGGATTCGAGTACAGGAGCAGGGAGGTACTACTGCAGTTGTACAAGGCCTTGGTGAGACCACACCTGGAGTATTGTGTGCAGTTTTGGTCCCCTAATCTGAGGAAAGACATCCTTGCCATAGAAGGAGTACAAAGAAGGTTCACCAGATTGATTCCTGGGATGGCAGGACTTTCATATGAAGAAAGACTGGATGAACTGGGCTTGTACTCATTGGAATTTGGAAGATTGAGGGGGGATCTGATTGAAACGTATAAGATCCTAAAGGGATTGGACAGGCTAGATGCAGGAAGATTGTTCCCGATGTTGGGGAAGTCCAGAACGAGGGGCCACAGTTTGAGGATAGAGGGGAAGCCTTTTCGGACAGAGATTACGAAATGCTTCTTCACACAGAGAGTGGTGAATCTGTGGAATTGTCTGCCACAGGAAACAGTTGAGGCCAGTTCATTGGCTATATTTAAGAGGGAGTTAGATATGGCCCTTGTGGCTACGGGGGTCAGGGGGTATGGAGGGAAGGCTGGGGCGGGGTTCTGAGTTGGATGATAAGCCATGATCATAATAAATGGCGGTGCAGGCTCGAAGGGCCGAATGGCCTACTCCTGCACCTATTTTCTATGTTTCTATGTTTCTATAATATCCCCCTTGAACTTCCCACCCCTTACCTTAAAGCCATGTCCTCTTGTATTGAGCAGTGGTGCCCTGGGGAAGAGGCGCTGTCTATCCACTCTATTTATTCCTCTTATTATCTTGTACACCTCTATCATGTCTCCTCTCATCCTCCTTCTCTCCAAAGAGTAAAGCCCTAGCTCCCTTAGTCTCTGATCACAATACATACTTTCTAAACCAGGCAGAATCCTGGTAAATCTCCTCTGTACCCTTTCCAATTCTTCCACACCCTTCCTACAGTGAAAGTCATCTCGATAAGTGTCTCTATAAGGTTGGTTTAGACAGCTTGCAATTAGAAGACGTGATATTTCAGGAGAGTTTGGACTAATTTGAAGCTTTTTTCTATCGCTCTAAAACAACGCCTGGTACATTCCTGTCTCTCTGGACGTTTGTATGTTGGGGTCTGGTTATCCATATGATGGTGTTAATAGTGGTGTTTAAACATCCATCCATTCCCCAAGGACTGAAATAGATAGGAACAAATATCATAGAACATAAAATGCTACAGCACAGAATACAGCCCACCCGGCGAGTGCCGTACTGCTATTCTGATTAACCCCATCCACCTACCCCGGAGCATAGTATTCCAAACGGCTCCCAACCATGCATCTATCCAGTTCTTTCTTAAATATTGAAATAGAATCTACACCCACCACTTCCACTGTCAGCTCATTCGACACGCTCACCACTCTCCGAGTTAAGAAGTTACCGCTTATGTGCCATTTAACCATTTCACCTTTCACCCTTAACCCATAACCTCTAGTTCTGGTCTTAACCAGCCTCCGTGGGTTTCCGCATATTATTGCGAAAACTGGATACTCACAGTGGATGTATCCACCCTTTTTATCCCTAAAATGCACTAGTGTTGCTTTGAACCGGATGGCGTCTTGAAAATTATATTTGCATCATGAGCAAAAAAAAAAAAAAAATCCCTTAGAGAAACTAAGCGTCTCGATCAACATGTTTGACGATTCGTGTCGGTACCCGAAATCAATACTGAAGTTGTGAGGGAGGGTACCTAGTATGGTGTTCAGAGGTTGGTATGCGACAAAGCCTGATAGAAGATCTATAGAATCAGTTGCCACAGGGATGAAGGGAAGTGGAAGACACGCGTGGGAAGGGTAACGTAGAGGCAGTGACTTAAAGGTGATAGTGGAATTGTGTGCATCAGTGGGGATGGTGGCCAGATTGAACTATTTGGGGAAAGATGATAGATCTCGCTAAAGGCACGTGAGCTGTCAATGTAAAAGAGCCCAAAATAACAGAACAACTATTGAGGAATAGTAATAGTACACAAGGTTTCAGGTTAACTGCAGTAAATTGGTACATTCATGTTGAGATATTATTGAGTTTTGGTTGACCCAAGTAGAACGTAAAACATCTTTTCCAATAGGAACAATTGCTGCTGGAATATAAAACGCCCATTATAATTCAGTGCTTTACTTAATCAATTCTCAAAAGAATTTAATAACTTGGAGAACAACTAACTGAGTTTTACCTTGTCTGACGAAATTAAATTCTTCACTCAATGCTTCTTTCAACAAACTTGCGTGACTGAATTGCTTAATCGGCAGGGTACCATCCACAATTGAAAATGTTCTTTCTTCCTCACTTATCCTGTCAGTATTAAGCAGTTGGTGATGAAATAAACATAAGTAAACAATTTTCCTAAATATTTAATAATAGTTGCAGCTATTCACTACATTGCAAACCCTACCTTCCTTTCCGAGAATATTCCTCCTGTAATAAACAAAATGTTCTAATGTTAATATGATGGTAGATGACAGCCCACATCATATCCATAGACGTTTCATCTAAGTACAAGAGAAAGAATTTCTGGAGGAACTCAAAAGGTTTGGCAGCATTTGTGAAGAATGAGGTGGTCAACGTTTCAAATCGATACCCCTGTGTCAGGAGCCGTAACTGTTCCGATTCAAAGTAAATTTATTATCAATGTACAAGTAACGCATCATATAAAATCTCTGAAATCCATTTCCTTGCGGACATACTCCATAAATAATAACCATAATAGAATCACTGAAAGGATCACACCAACTTCAGCATTGTGCAAAAGCCAACAAACCCTGCTGATACAAAAAAAAAGAAAGAATTAATAATAATAAATAAATAAGCAAGAAATATTGAGAACATGAGATGAAGAGTCCTTGAAAGTGAGCCCATAGGTTATGGGAACATTTCAGTGATGGGAAAATGACGTTGAGTGAAGTTTTCCAGTTTGGTTCAAGCACTTGATACTTGAGGCGTAATAACTGGTCCTGAACCTGGTGGTGTAACTTCTTCCTGATGGCAGCAGCGCGAAGACAGCATGTCACAAGTGGTGGGCATCCCTGACGATGGATGCTGCTTTCCTACGACAGCATTTCGTGTAGATTTGCTCAATGGCGGGGAGGGCTCATCATGTAGCGTGGACAATTTCTCTCTTCCATTGACGCTCGCCAGCCGCTGAGTTCCTTTGAATCTCCCTGTCGCAGACTATCGCAACAGCAGTCCTTTTCATTTGCATTTCATCTAAAATGTTAGAAGCAGCCGAATATTCCCCAAACCCAGGTTTCAAA
This sequence comes from Mobula birostris, assembly GCF_030028105.1. NCBI lineage: Eukaryota > Metazoa > Chordata > Chondrichthyes > Myliobatiformes > Myliobatidae > Mobula > Mobula birostris. Next base: position 201,664,321 of record NC_092374.1, read on the forward strand.
CACACAATCGGAAAGCTAATTTTGCACTAATAATACAGGACCAAAGGTGAATGTCCTTGAAGAGGATCACAAACGTGTGGTAAGTTTCGGAAGCTTGCCTGTCTCACTGACCCGGACAGCTATGCCGGTTGGAGCCAGGCCCTTGTGCTTTAGCCCTTGGCAGGGTCGCCTATACCGATGAGGTGAAAGAATAGAGGCCGGGCTAAGAGCGGTCCACTGGTCCTCCAGGATCGGGGATTCATCTGCGGGCTAACAACCCTGAATGGCCAAAAAACAATAGGTACAGAAACAACAATGAAGAATCCTTCGATACAAATAGAGATTGAGGACCTTCATTGCTGCCGAAACGTCTGTGGTGTTGTGGGCAGTAAGTAAGCAGTGAAGCAGAAATTGCAAAGCATATATATGAGAGTCGTTTCGTTACTCAGAGGATACAGTTACAGAGAGAATGGGGGTATTACACCAGCGAGACACTTTTCTCCCTATAAAATGACAAGATGATAAGACTGCGAATATATTTGAAAGGTGGATATGTAAAATATATTTCGACTGCCTGGAGAGCAGAACTTTAATTCTGGAACTTTCGCACGACTAGATTACAAAACGTAATGTAAAGTAATTCAACAGAAAAAAAACTAAAAGGGAAGATGAACAGTAACACGAGAAAATATGGGATTCGGAATATTTCTAACGGGTGTTGTGAATGAAAATGTGCGGAATATATTGCGGACATACAGCGCATGTTGGACATATCAAATGACCTGTCACCGTCAGCAGCAGGCTCTTCGACCAGAGGGGATAACTTCACTCAACGTCACTTGCCGCAGCACTGAACTGATTCCACAACCTATGGACACTCTTCCGAGGAATCGTCATCTCATTTTTACGGTATTTATTGCTTATTTGCTATTATTGTTATTATTTTCTTTTTATAATTTCCACATTTTGTTGTCTTTTGCACATTGGTAGTTTGCCCGTCTTTTTACGTTCGGCGTTTCATTGATTCATTTGTGTTTCTTTGTATTTACTATGACTGCAAACAAAAAAACAAATGAATCTCAGGGTTGTATATAGTGACTATTATGTACTTTGATAATAAATTTCCTTCGAACGTTTGAACTTTGAAATTTGATTTAGATCGGAATATTGATCGTGTCTAAAGAGCAGACAAGGGACATAACACAAAATAGGTCTCAGCAAATAAATCTGATGTTATCTACGATGTATTATTCAACATTAGTTCCTACTTATCGATGATATTTACCTTAATTATAATTATTCAATTATTATTTCGTCCGTATGAAGGGCCTCGGCCCGAAAAATCGACTGTTTAATTCTTCCACACCCAACTTATACCCCTTCCTCCCCCCACCCAACGTTCGGGCTTCATTCCCCTTCCTTTCCACTGTCTCAGTCTGAAATATCGGCTGTTTATTGCTTTCCATAGATCCTGCCCAACCTGTTGAGTTCCTCCAGCACTTTTTTTCCCTGTTATTTTGGAATTACAGCTTCTGCAGAAAGTCTTGTGTTTATATTTATCTGAAACCTGGTATCCGCCATTTTGTTGCGATATATTTTCCCTGAACCGAACAACAGTGTGTAACCCCTCACCTTCAGAAGCGTCATGTCTTGCTGAATCATCCGTTCCTGAAATTTTGAGATTTGATTCTGAAGAGAAGATAAATTCTCTCGAATCTTTCGGAGATTATTCTCCATTGGATTCAGAATGCTCTCCGCCTCCACCCTGAGCTCGCCGAGTAAGCGCTCCTCTCTCTCGGTTAGAATTTGGCGCAGATCAGCAAATAAGGATTTAACGTATGCCTGCAGGCTCAGTGACAGGTCCTGTGAAGTGGAAGTTGAAGGATATTATCACTAAGTACGGAAATAAACTAAAGTACAGGAGGCCAGACAACCTAAACCTGGGAAACTTACCCGAACTCCGGAAGTCTTCTGCTTCTGTTGATCCGCCATTTCCTGGACCTCTGATTTCTTTTTTTCCAGAGATTCCAATGTATATTGAACATGATTCTAGGAGGATTTGCAGAAACACAGAATGAAAGATTTACGCATGAAAATAAAAGACTTAGAGTAGGCCCGTGATTTAAGTTCGCCGCCTTTACCTTTAAAATGTCAACAGCTTCATTAACAGGCATGAATCGGTGTTCTCTGTGCTCCCGTGCAGCCGAACAAATCACACAGATCAGCTTCATGTCAGTTTCACAAAACAGCTTCAGTTCTTCCTGATGTTCCTCGCACTGAAGTTTCCTTTCCTTCTCATTAACAATCAGGCCCTGAGCTTTCTGGGCCAGAGTCTTTAATACCGGATTTTCTTTAAGGGTGCGGTCCGCAAACACATTATTACACACCGGGCAGGAGTTTCTCGTCCCCCTTTCCCAACGCCATGTGATACAGCGCCGGCAGAAGTTGTGCCCGCATCCCAGTATAACTGGATCAGTGAAGTAATCACTGCAGATCCGACAAGTTACGTCTTCTTTCAAACTGTCGACTTGCTGTTTCGCGGCCATCTTCGTGCCTCTCACTTCCCACTCAACAACCAGCGGAAGTGGGGCTGCTGAAGACCTGTAGAACCGCAACTGTCCACTAAGCGTGCAGTTGTCAAAATAAGCAATACAGGTCGAGTATAAGCTACCAGAACCCATATAAGCAGCACAGACAAAGTTCTGGAGGAACTCAGCAGGCCAGGCAGCATCTATGGAAAAGAGTATTGTCTACGTTTATGTCCGGGACCCTTCGGCAGGACGGAAGAAAAAAAAAGTTGAGGAGATTTAAAAGGTGGAGGAGGGGAGACAGAAACGCAAGGTGATATTGGAAACCTGAAGGGGAAGGAATGAAGTAAAGAGCTGGGAATTTCATTGGTGAAAGGGATACAGGGCTGGGGAAGGGGGATTCTGATAGAAGAGGCCAGAAGGCCATAGAAGAAGGAAAGGGGGGGAGAGAACCAGAGGAAGGTGATAGGTGGGCAAGGAGATAAGTGAGAGAGGGAAATGGTAATGGGGAACGGTGAAGCAGAGAGAGGGGCATTACTGGAAGATGGAGGAATAGATGTTCATGCCGTCAGGTTGGAGGCTACCCAGACCGAAAGTGTTGTTCATCCAACCTAAGTGTGGCCTTATCACGACAGGAGGAGGCCATAGATAGACGTATTGGAATGGGAAAGGGAAGTGGAATTGAAATGGGTGGCCACTGGGAGATCTCGCCTTTTTCTGGCAGACGGAATGTAGGCACTCCACTAAGCAGTCACACAATCTATGCTGGGTCTCACGGATATACAGGAGGTCACACTGAGAGTACCGGACACAGTATATGACCCGCAACAGACTCACAGGTGAAGTGTTCCCTCATCTGGAAGGACTGTTTGGGGCCCTGAATGGTACTGAGGGAGGAAGTGTAGGGGAGGTGTAGCACTTGTTCTGCTGGCAGGGATAAGTGACAGGAGGGAGATCAGTGAGGAGTGATCCCTGCAGATAGCTGAAAGTGGGGGGGGGGGGTGTTGTGGTAGGAAAAGATGAGTTTTGCGGTGGGATACCACCACCATGCACCTCTTTCCACCCCAGTCCCACTTTCTGCTTTCTGCGGGGATTGCTCCTTACACGGCTCCCTTATCCATTCGTCCTCCCCACGGATCTCTCTTCTGGCACTTATCCTTTCAAGCGGAACAAGTGTTATGTCCGCCCTTACACCTCCTCTGTCACTACCATTCACGGCCCCAAGCTGTCTTTCCCGATGAGTCTTCACCTTTGAGTCTGTTGGGCCATAGACTGAGCCTGGTGCTCCCAGTGTGGCCTCCTGTATGTTGGTGAGACCCAATGTAGATTGGAGGACAGCTTCGCCGAGCAGCTTCGTTTCATCCGCCAGAAAAAGCAGGATCTCCCAGTGTCCACCCATCTTAATTCCGCTTGGTATTCCGATTCTGATTTGTCTGTCGATGGCCTGTTCCACTGTCGTGATAAGGCCACACTTAGGTTGGAGTAACAGCACCTTGTATTCCGTCTGGGTAGCGTCCAACCTGATGGCATGAACATCTATTTCTACACCTTCCGGTAAAGACGCCCCCTTTCATTATTCCCCATCGCCTTTCCCCCCTTTCATTATTCCCCACCCAGTTTTCCCTCTTTCGCCTTATCTCCTCTTGTGCTCCTTCCTTTTTTTCTTTCTTCCATGGCCTTCGGTCCAGGATTGAAGAAGGGGTCTCTGCCCGAAACGTCGACTGTTTACTCGTTTCCACAGATGCTGCCTGACCTGCTCAGTTCCCTTTGGCATGTTGTGTGTGTTGTGTGAGGGGATCCAGCAGTGCCCCTCATTGTCGTGCCCGCAGAGGAAGTGGGTTTTGGAGGATCGATCAGACGGATTGATCCAAGTGCTCTGCCAATGAAAATTCAAAGGCAAGACCGGTGGGGAGTTGACCCATGTGTCCGACCTTGGCCTGGGTAGACAGCTCCACCACACCAAAGTACGGTCCCCTTTGTTGTTAAAGTCACAGTCGGTGACTTGTGAAGGATTTCGGAGGACGACGAGAAGAATCGACGGCAACAGCTCACCTGAAGACTCAACTCTCTCTCTCTCTCTCTCTCTCTCTCTCTCTCTCTCCATCGCTATTCAACTAAATACCACGAACTGAACTGAACTTTACTCAACATCGTAAGACTGTATCTTTTTACCCCGAGACTTAAAGAAGCTTAGTTTTTCATACATATTTTTCCACACTTGCTAATTTACTTACTTATATATATAATTCTTGCTAATCTGTTAGATTTATCTTCACTTAGTTTACAGTATTGCGTAGATATTAATAAATATTATTAGTTTATAGCATTACTAGACTCCTAAGTGTTTTCTATTTCTGCTGGTTCTTTATTCCCGTCACGGGGTACGTGACAAAATTGGGGCCTGCGTCCGCGATATGAACAAGTTGGTCGGGAGGCTAGTTTGATTGATTGGGGAAATTTCTTTGTGATTTGGTTGTGTGGAGTATCAGCAGAAATGGAGTTTGAAGTTAATAAGTTTATGGCAGAACCAACCCCTGAGCCGTTGGAGGATGCTAAGAGGGATTTGCTGTTCAGAATTGCTCAAAAGTTAAAACTAAAGGTGAACACTAAAATGAGGAAAGTTCAGATACAGACGTTAATAGCCCAGCATTATGTAGCTAAGGGAATGTTTGAGGAAGGAGGCGTTAGAGTTGTTCGTGGAAGGTGAATCTGCTGAGGAGGCGTTTCAGCTTCAGTTGGAAAAATTAAGAAGGGAGCAAAAATTGAAGTTAAAACAGCTCGAGGGAGAGGCTAAAGAGGCAGAGAAATAGAGAGAAGATGCAGAAATACGGAGACAGCTCGAAAGGGAGAAATGGCAACGTGAAGACCACGTGGCAGAAAGGCAGAGACAGTTTAAAAGGGAGAGGTTGCAGCAAAGAAGTTTAGAGTCGGTCCCTGGTGATTTTTACAGCTCGGAAGGGTTAGTTTTGTGTGATTAATTTAAAAGATGTGTTCCTGATGAGGTAAGGGCATACCCAGTGGCAGAGGATGCCCCTACCCTGCAGGGGTCTATTAAGAAAGCAGACGAAGAAGTTTGAACCCACGAGGTTGAGTTAACTCCGGATGAGAGTTTGCCAGGGAGTAGCTGGGAGGATCAGTGTAACCTGGAATTTGAAACTGCGACTAGTGATGAAGGCCTAGAAGAGGCAGCTGTCCCGATTGCCTGTGTTCAGGTTGTTAAAGTACCTGTAGATTCACAGGGTACTGACCCTTGTGTTGAAACTCAGTTAAGGTCTGAGGTGTCTGACGCGGTTGAAAGGGAATGCAGTCCTTTTGTGTCAGATGGACTTTGTTCAGTGAGTAAGTTGTTAACCTTGGAACCAGTGGAATGTGAGGATTCGCAGTCATTTGTATTAGACTCACAACAAGCTGGAGGAACTCAGCAGTTTATTTTGTGTTTACACTTGTATTAGATCATGTTTTAAAAATTGGTCGTGAACTGGAAATTGGTGAGGTCAGTGTTGTTGAGGATATTGGTGACTTGAAGGAGTTGATATTGATTGAAGAGTTTAAAAACTGCGTCTCGGCTGATATAAGGACGCACTTAGATGGAAAAGGGGCGGCGACACTGTCAGAATCTGCTAAGTTAGTAGACGAATATGCCCTAACTCATAAAGTTAAGTTTTCCCCCACTAAGATTAACTCACAAGGGAGTAGAGATAATCCACTGGCTAAACCAGAGAGTAAACCGGGATTACTGATAAATATAAGGAGGAAGGGGAACAGTCGAGGAGAAAATTTCCCAATTTTAAGTGTTACTCTTGTGGAAAACCTGGCCATGTGGAGTCAAATTGTTTTGCTATGAAAAGGGGAAAAGGAAAGGAGAAAGAGAAAACCACAACTGCCTGCGTTCAGACGGCTAAAACACCGCTGAAGAAGGAGGGGTCGAACCGAGTTCAGGAGGGATTCGAGAGATTTATTTCAGAAGGGTTTGTGTCTGTGAAGGAAGGGTCAAATCCAGTTCCAGTAAGAATCTGGAGAGATACTGGAGCTTTCCAGTCAATGATATTAAAGAATGCTTTGGAATTTGATGCTGAGACAGAGAGTGGGGAAGTAAAAAGTCATTAAGGGCATTGGAAAGGGAACAGAGGCCGTGCCTTTGCGTAAGAAAATCTTGAAATGTGACTTGGTATCGAAACCAGTCATAATAGGGGTCCGATCTGAACTACCGATAGACCATGTTGATGTCTTACTCGGTAATGACCTTGCAGGTGGGGTTGTTTACCCAGCAGTTCAGCTCTCAGGTAAGCCTAATGCTGCTGAGGACCCGCCCAGAGATGATGATGTGTATCCCGCATGCGCAGTGACACGAAGCATGTCCAGAAAGCTTGCTGCTGCTAGTATTGATTTATCTGCGACTTTCCTACCGTCCCTATACCAACAGGATTTAGGGGGTAGTAAGGCTGAGCAAAGTAAGGAGGAGAGGAAAGAGTTCATAGAGGAGCAAAATAAAGATCCGGAAATTGTGGCTTTAAAAGAGACAGCTCTCTCTGAGGAGGAAATTCAGAAAGAAGCCATGGGGTATTATCTTAAGGATGGGGTGTTGATGAGGAAGTGGGGACCAGCTACCGTGCCTGCGAGTGAGAATTGGGCTATTATGCACCAGGTAGTGGTTCCAAAGGTTTATGGGGTTGAAATTTTAAACCTGGCCCATAAGATGCCTTTAGGGGGACATTTTGGAGTAAAAAATACAGTGCACAGGATCATGAAGGAGTTTTATTGGCCTAACGTGAGGAGAGATATTGTCAATTACTGTAGACGGTGTCATACGTGTCAGGTGGTGGGAAAACCTAACCAGGCCATTCCAAATGCACCACTTCGGCCAATAACTGCTTTTGGTGATCCTTTTTCCAGGGTCATAGTGGATTGTGTAGGCCCTTTGCCAAAGACTGTAGCTGGTCATCAGTATTTGTTAACAATAATGTCGGCTGCATCTAGGTTCCCGGAAGCTGTGCCTCTCAGAAACATCTAGGCCAAGACTGTGGTAAAAGCACTCAGCAAGTTTTTCGCACTGGTAGGTTTACCTAAAGAAATTCAATCTGACCAGGGTAGCAACTTCACTTCAAACATGTTCCAGCAAGTAGTGTCTGAGCTGGGAGCTCAACAGATTGTGTCATCTGCCTACCACCCGGCATCTCAAGGGGCTCTGGAGAGGTTTCATTCCACTTTAGAAACTATGATTAAGACCTACTGCCATGAGAATGACAAGGATTGGGATGAGGGGATACACTTACTACTTTTTGCTGTGAGGGACACCATTCAAGTGTCCCGTCACGGGGTACGTGACAGTTGCTATGTATTTTCCAGCATCTGCAAATTCTCTCGTGTTTGTGATAGTCCAAACAAATGTTCATGTCGGCGAATTTTCAATAAATACTTAATTCAGCTGTTTGCGTTGAAAAACCTCCGCAAATCAATGAAACCGAGGAGAAGACGTCCAATAGTGTAAACAGCTAGAGAGGTGGATGAGAAGTGCGGTTCTCACATTCAGTAACTCGTGCCCTCAAGCAATTATTACTTATTTATTGCTATTCTTATTATTTTCTCAGCTCAGGTTGGTAAAGCGTGGACTACAGGAATAGCCAAGTAACTCGTTTTTCAGTTGCGAGGAACTTTTGGACTATTGTAGCTTTCTGGAGATTTACATAAATATTGCTGTGTCGGTCTAATTGCTTAATGTTGTTGTGTACTAACTTTGGAATGATACCATTTCTGAATATTACTATTGGGACAATGTATGCCCCGGTTCATGTTCCATATCATTCAGATTCCTCTTTTATTTCAGCATATTTCTTGTGTTTTTCACTTACTGATTTCTGTATGTTAACTGCTTTGAATTGTTATATCTTACGCGCAAGTTGCTCTTGCTTGTTTAACCCCTATTATATTTAATCTGAACTGTTTAGTGTAGATTGTCTTATCTGTAATAATGGATGAGTCATAATATACTTTGTAGGACCCTGACTGTAAAACTTGATCAGACGTGTATTTATAGCAAGGTATGTTGCTTTTATGAGTTTGTACTTTAAAGCAAGTTTTTGGAGAATGATGTCTGCCACTAGACTATGCTTGTGTGAGTAATCAGATTCAATTAAACTGTTGCACGATTCTATAATGTGCTGGACTGTTTCTGGTTTCTCTTGGTACTTCCGCATTTATTTTATTGAATTTGTTGAATTATGTATGCCGGATTTTTTTTGTGTTAATCACCTGTTCCTGTATTGCCACATGGAACCCCTCTGTTTCTGGGAACACTTTCCAACTATCTCAGTCCGCCAAGCGTTATTTGTATCTCGAAATTTAGTGTTATTTTTCCAACCATGTACTTTCTGATATCATGCCACACACTTTATAGCAACTTATCCAGACGACCTTCTTCTTCCCCTTCAAGCCAACCACTACACTTGCGCCAAACAAAATCTGTTGGACTCCAGCCAAGCACATGCGTTTCCATTGAGAAGTTCTCTATGCCCCTCCCCATCCTTACCTTATACAAGAGGGGAAAAAATGCTTAATTCTAACTCTTGCTTCCAATATGAAACGCCGTTAACCTGAAGCGCAGACCTGGTTTCTCCGACGACGGAGGTTCTACGATCTGCTGAATATTTGCATTTGTTATGAAAGAAATAACGATTAAATGAAGTCCGTACGGGACCTCAAGAAAATTAGCAGGTTGGACTCTGAGTAAGGTTCCCTGTGGTGTCAAAATGATCTATATTATCTGAGAATTTCGCCAAGGAACTGTAGGTGGGATTGAACTGGTGAAGTGAGAATTGCTACCTTATCGGAGGGCGAACAGACGAGGATTTTGACAGTAAAAGACAGGGCCCTGAAGATTGTTGTAGATCAGCGACACCTAGTGGTGAAAAAGCTTAGTTTCTTGACCTTGGCGACACGGTAGACAGGATTGTGAAAACGGTGCTTTCGGATACTAGTCTTCTTGGGCATGGCACTGAGTACAAAAACCTGGGCGTCAAGTAACAAGATGTTTCAGAGACCGCATGTAAGAGCACGGTGTGCACCACGGTCGTCATGCTAGAGAAAGGAAGAAATTAAATTATAAATGTTGCAGCAAACTTAAACAACGGCGTTGCCGAGATTGGACGTGTTGAGTCATAAGGATTGTTCGGACAGGGTGGGCCGTGCTCATTGTAGTGCAGGAGGAAAAGGAGCTGCCACTTAGCTCCAATAAGCTCCACTTAGCGGAGGTATTACATCGAGAATTCGATGGAGGTAGCCTCCAACCTGATGGCATGAACATCGATTTCTCAAACTTCCAATAATGCCTTCCCCCTCCTTCATCATTTCCCATCCCCTTGTCCCTCTCTCATGTTATCTCCTTGTTCACCCATCGCCTCCCTCTGGTGCCTCCCCCATCCCACTTTTTTTTCTTTTTTCCATGGCCTTCTGTCTCTTTCACGGATCAACTTCCTAGCTCATTGCTTTATCTCTCCTCTCCAAGTCTCAACTGGATCATTGCTTCATCCCTCCCTTTCCAGGTCTCACCTGGATCATTGCTTCATCCCTCCTCTCCAAGTCTCACCTGGATCATTGCTTCATCCCTCCTCTCCAAGTCTCACCTGGATCATTGCTTCATCCCTCCCTCTCCAAGTCTCACCTGGATCATTGCTTCATCCCTCCTCTCCAAGTCTCACCTGGATCATTGCTTCATCCCTCCTCTCCAAGTCTCACCTGGATCATTGCTTCATCCCTTCCTCTCCAAGTCTCACCTAGATCATTGCTTCATCCCTCCCTCTCCAGGTCTCACCTATCGCCTGGAGTTTCTCTCTCCCCTCCCCCCACCTTTCAAACTGCTCTTCATTTTTTTTTCTTCAGTCCTGCCGAAGGGTTTCCGCCGGAAACGTCGACTGTACTTTTCTTTTCCATAACTGCTGCCTGGCCGGTGTGTGATGTCTTAATTTTCATTATGCTTTATTTCCCCATTTGGACTTCATTTTATTTTCAATCAATGTACAAAGTGGAATTTGGGGATCATCTCCTTATTCCCATATGGGAGAAGATACCAAAACCTGAAATGACGAACGACTAGGCTCAAGGCCAGCTTCCCTCCCAGTTCTTATCAGACCTATTGGACGATCCCATAGTACGATAACATGGATTCGTGAACCCACAATGTTCGTTGTTATGGCCTTGCGTCCCACTGCCTACCTGCACTGAATCCTGTAACTTTAACAGTTCATTCTGCGTTCTGTTATTCTTTGCCCTGTAATACCACAATGCTCTTTTATACTAAAATGATATTACTTGGAGGACTGTAAAACTAAACGATTTTCTCTGTACCTATCCACATCTGGCAATATGAAACCATTTTACTACTTACCAACGTAGAAAATAATTATATTCCAAGAGCACAGAACACATGGTTAAATTATGGACTTTACTGATGACCAGATTATAAAAAAATATAGAAAATAAAACGTGTAGGTAAATTTTTGATGCACATGGTTCTATTTAGAATGCCGTTTAGAGCGTTATGAGTGAACACGATGTGATTTGCCTGTTGAGGCATGCTCTGAGACCAAGGTCAGTCCGATCGAATGGGTCATCTATATTGAAAAGCTGACGGGACAAATAACGCAAGATGGTTGTGAACGGGATGAATCGGCTGCGTGATCCACGGTCTGCAATCCAATATTAATTCCTAAACACTGACACAATGCTCCCCACACAGCGAATCAAACACAATCACCGTGTGTAAATGCAATTGGGTTTAATAGGACTTTCACTGAGAACCTAGAACGCACACTTACTGTTTCTGTGAAACGAAAGGTAAAGGCATGAATATTACTGATTTAGTTCTGTGTACACTACGTTGTGCCGATAATTATTTATTGTGCTGCTGCTGTGACGCGCTATTGCTCTGCGAATCTATCTACACTCCGTGGACTCTTTATTGAATACGCCTATACACCCGTTCGTTAATGGAAATATCTAATTAGCCAATCAAGTGACAGCAGCTCAATGCATAAATGCATGCGAACATGTGCAAGAGGTTCAGTTCTTGTTTAGACCAAACATTGGAGTGGGAAAAGGCTTTTGACAAGGTCCCACACAGGAGATTAGTGTGCAAACTTAAAGCACACGGTATTGGGGGTATGGTATTGATATAGATAGAGGATTGGTTGGCAGACAGGAGGCAAAGAGTAGGAAGAAACGGGACCTTTTCAGAATGGCAGGCAGTGACTAGTGGGGTACCGCAAGGCTCAGTGCTGGGACCCCAGCTGTTTACAATATATATTAATGACTTGGATGAGGGAATTAAATGCAGCATCTCCAAGTTTGCGGATGACACGAAGCTGGGCGGCAGTGTTAGCTGTGAGGAGGATACTAAGAGGATGCAGGGTGACTTGGATAGGTTGGGTGAGTGGGCAAATTCATGGCAGATGCAATTTAATGTGGATAAATGTGAAGTTATCCACTTTGGTGGCAAAAATAGGAAAACAGATTATTATCTGAATGGTGGCCGATTAGGAAAAGGGGAGGTGCAACGAGACCTGGTTGTCATTATACACCAGTCATTGAAAATGGGCATGCAGGTACAGCAGGCGGTGAAAAAGGCGAATGGTATGCTGGCATTTATAGCGAGAGGATTCGAGTACAGGAGCAGGGAGGTACTACTGCAGTTGTACAAGGCCTTGGTGAGACCACACCTGGAGTATTGTGTGCAGTTTTGGTCTCCTAATCTGAGGAAGGAGATCTTTGCCATAGAGGGAGTACAAAGAAGGTTCACCAGATTGATTCCTGGGATGGCAGGACTTTCATATGAAGAAAGACTGGATGAACTGGGCTTGTACTCGTTGGAATTTAGAAGATTGAGGGGGGATCTGATTGAAACGTATAAAATCCAAAAGGGATTGGACAGGCTAGGTGCAGGAAGATTGTTCTCGAGGTTGGGGAAGTCCAGAACGAGGGGTCACAGTTTGAGGATAAAGGGGACGCCTTTTAGGACCGAGATTAGGAAAAACTTCTTCACACAGAGAGTGGTGAATCTGTGGAATTCTCTGCCACAGGTAACAGTTGAGGCCAGTTCATTGACTATATTTAAGAGGGAGTTCGATATGGCCCTTGTGGCTAAAGGGATCAGGGGGTATGGAGGGAAGGCTGGTGCAGAGTTCTGAGTTGGATGATCAGCCATGATCATAATAAATGGCGGTGCAGGCTCGAAGGGCCGAATGGCCTACTCCTGCATCTATTTTCTATGTTTCTATGAAAGAAGGAATATCGAGATCTCCAGGAATAAACAGCAGTCTCTAGAGTTTGCGGAGAATAGTGCGGTAAACAAACAAACAAACAAACAAAAACGGAAGAGCATCCAGTGAGCGGCAGCTGTGTGGACGAAAACACTTTATTAATGAGGGAGGCCAAAGGAGAAAACAAACAAGAAAATCTGCAGATGCTAGAATTCGAAGCAACACACGGAAAATGCTGAAGGAACTCAGCAGGTCAGAAAGCACCAACGTAAAAGCGAAAAGACCCGACTGTTTACTCTGTTCGATAGATACTGCTTAACGTACTGAATTCCTTCAACATTTTGTGTGACGCCGGAGGACAATGGCCAGATTGGTTTACGCTGTTAGGAAGGCAACCTGATCTCAAATTTCGACGCGTTACAACAGTGACGTGCACAAGAGCATAACTGAACGCAGAACACGTCGAACATTGAAGTGGTTGGGCTAGTGGAGTAAGAAACCTTGAGCGTACACTCGGTGTCTACTTTACAGGAGGTACCTCATAAAATGGCCACTGCATGTATATGACAACAATAAAATTGCATTTGAAGTTATTATTGATGGTTAAGGAAACCGAACAGTGCAAGGGACCTGAAAGTCGGAAAATGCACTTGAACTTCAAAACTCTTCCGTATCTGCCGTCGGTCGATATATTTGATAGCGAGCAATCTGCTTGTGAGAGTTTCCAAGGATAACCCAACCTGAGTCTAGGAATTGATTTAAGAATTAGACTACGAACTATAAAAATATATTGAGGTGATCGGTATCTGCTGGCTTTTTACCTTGTGGATTTCAACAGCTTGCTCAATCCGAACTAACCAGTGTTCTGTGCTCCCGCATAATCACAGAACTCACGCAGTTCAGTTTCTCATCAGTTCCTCAGAACAGCTCTAAATCATGCCGGTGTTCATCGCTGTTACGTTTACTCTCGTCCACTATCAGAATCAGGTTGAATTCTGGAGCTTTCTGGACCAGAGGTCTTGAGGTATGTGGTCAGAAATCTCTGCTCTACATTCCGATCAGGAAATTCTCTCCTCTTTTCCACAGCGCTGTGAGATGCAGTAGCGAGCGAGGCTGTGCCCACACTTCATCATGACTGGAGCAGTGAAGAAATCCAGGCAGATATGACAAATCAGCTCCGTGATTAAACTTTCAAACAATTATTTCCAAGCTATTTTAAATTCGGGTACACACCGACCCAGTTCATGTAGCTGCACCCACTCAACCGATTACCCCCGCAGATTTATTTACATTTTTAAAACTTTTCTTTCCGCTGTTTTTTTTTTATTTCAAAGCTCATTCATGGCTTTGCAAAATGGAATCAGAGCACACAATTATAAAATGTGGTTCACAGAGTAATAGAACACTATAGCACAGAAACAGGCCCATCGCCCATCTCATCGACCTGAACCTGCACCAAAGCCCTCGGTACCCCTCCCATCCGTGTAGCTGTCCAAACGTTAAAATGAACCCCATATCCACCACTTATGCCGGCAGCTCGTTCGACAATCTTACCACCCTCTAAGGGAAGAAGTTCCCCTTAAAAATTTCCATTTCACACTTAACCCATGACCTGTAACCTAGTTCCACGCTATATAATTTTACACAAAGTATCCCTGTCAAATCGCCGCTTATTTTTTTTTACGATAGGGAATACGTAATCTATTTGACCTTTCCCAATACCTTAGTATCTCAAGTCCCGGCAACATCCTTGCAAATTCTGCTACCCATCCCCTGCTACTGACACCGTTCCCGGGACCTAAGCCTTTTACAGACGCGGAGCAGAACCGGAAGAGATTCTCAGCCAGTTCCCATCCACGGTCCGCAAAAAGGGATAAACTTTCCCCGTGAATTTAATCCCAGTGAATGTGTGGAGATGGGACTTTGTATCCACGTTGTAAAAGGAAACTGTACCCGTCTCGTAACTGAGATAAACTCCCACCTTCCTGAGCAAAGGTTCGGTAAGGAGAGGAATTAAAAGGGTATTGTTTACATGAAACTTGCTATCTTTCCGTGCGATGCTCCAGACTCCAGACTCTGGTCTAAGTCTGCCTAATCCCTTCCTCGAAACAGACTCTGCAGCAACACCCACAGACCAGCGGCGATTAGCCGCTACCTCCACTTCCCAATAATGCCTTCCCGATGTGAATCCCTCCAATCCCAGCACACATGCCTGGTCTTCAAATCTCTTCACAGAATAATGCAGAGTTCTTGGAGACGGGACGTGTTTCACACTTTTCAGATCGTCGGACACCTCAAGCCGCGGGTTTGCTGTTTCCACGTCCAGGGTCACAGAAACTGCAAAGATAAGCAGAGAATTAGAGCGCCTTCGTGGATTGAGCCAATTCGGCAATAGGGCGGAACAAGAGCTGTTCCTGAGTTAATATCTGGTGACCAATGGAGAAGGTCTAGAGGAGGTTCAGGAGAATGCACCCGAGAATGAAATGAACCGATTGAAAGGGTTAACGCGTGAGGAGTTTGATATAGACACGCTGGAGTTTAGAAGAATAGCGGTTGTGGTGGTGGTGGGGAGAGTGTTCTCATTCGAACCTATCGATCACCGAAAGGTTTTGATAGCGTGGACGTAGAGATCCCAATAGTGGCAGTACTAAGACCAGAGAGCACAGCCTCAGCCTACAAAGACGTCCCTTTGAAACAGAGAGGAGGAGGACTCTCTAAACCATAGCGTGGTAATCTGTGGAATTAACTGCTACAGCGGCTGTGGAGGCCAAGTGCTTGGGTATATTAAAACAATGTTCCCCATTACTACATTCCTAGCTTCGTTTTCCAGCGGTCCGATATCCACTCTCACCTCTCTTTTACATTTTGTGTATCTGAAGAAATATTTGGTATCATCTTTACTATTATTAGCCAGCTTTCTTCAGCATCCGTTTTTTAAATAATTTTAATTGCCTTCTATTGGTCTTTAAAAGCTTCTAGTGCTGTAACTTCCCACTAATGAATTTCCAGACATTACTGCTCCTCTGTCATTTCTGAGAGAATCTTTAACTAATCAATTCTGGCCAACTCCTCTCTCATGCTTCAGAAATTCTCTTTACTTCACTGCAATGCTGGAATAGTACTTCTGACTTTAGCTGCTCCTTCAAAAATTTCAGGGTAAATTCTGTCGTATTATGATGACTTTCCCATAAGAGCTCTATTAGTTTAAGTTCTCTAATGAATTCAGGTTCATTGTACAACAGCCAATCCAGAATATCTGTTCCACTAGTGGGCTCATATAAGCCATCTCGCTGGCATTCTAGATGCTACTCCTCTTGGAATCCAGCACCAGCCTGATTCTTCCAGTCTACCTACACAGTGAAGTCCCCCATGACTCTTGCAACATTACCCTCTTGTTATATTCCAATCAATTATGGCCAGCTCCTCTCTCATGTCACTCTAATTTCCTTGACTCCCCTGTAATCCTAATACATCTGACTTTAGCTTTTCTTTCTCAACTTCAGGGTGAACTCGATCATATTATGGTCACTGAATTCTATTGGTTTTCACCTTAAGCTCTCTAGTCAATTCTGGTTCATTGCACAAAGCTTTATCGACAATAACTGATCCCCTTGTGGACTCGACCACGAGCTGCTCTAAAAGCTATCTCGTAGGCATTCTAGAAAATCTTCTTCTTGGAATTCCGCACACACTGATTTTTCCCAATCTACCTGCATACTGAAAACCCTCATGACTATTGTATCATTGTCGTTTTGGCATGCGTTTTCTATCTCCCGTTGTGATATGTAGACCACATCCTTACTGCGGTTTGGGGGTATGTATACAACTCCCATCAAGGTATTTTTTATCATTGCAGTTCCTTAGCCATGTCCACAATGATTCAGCCCCTTCCGACCCCATGTTATTTTTGATTTGATGTGATTTTTTTTACCAAACAGAGCAATGCCACACCTTCTGCCTTCCTGCCTGTCCTTTCGATACAATGTGTATCCTCGGACAATAAGCTCCCAGCTATAATCTTCTTTCAGCTATGATGCATGATGCTTACAACATCAGTCATGCCAATTTTTAACTGTGCAATACGTTCATCAATCTTATTCCATATTCTGCACGCATTCAAATATACAGTAACCTTCAGTCCTGAATTCACTCTTTTCGATTTTGTCCGCCTTTTACGTTGCAACTCATCCTGATTACTGTAATTTTGCCCTGTCAACAACCTCTCCTCACGACACATTGCCTCTAATTCTAAACCAGCTACGTCATCTTCAGCGCTCTCACCCGCCTTTCCAACAATATTTATTGCATTGAAATAGACGCAGCTCCAGGCACTAATTGCACCATGCACTAACTTTTGATTCCTTACTGTCTGAGGTCTAACCAACATCTGCCTCCACAACCTCTCCTCTGACTGTTCTGGGACTCTGGCTCCCACCTCCCTGTATCTCTAATTTAACAAACCTCCCCGCTAGGATATAGTCCCCCTCCAGTTCGAGCACAAGGGGTCTCATCTTTTCTGGAAATGAGCCAATTCCCAAAATTATTATGCCCTCACTCATACACCAACTGCTTAGCGACGTGTTAAACTGTACAATTTTCTTAGTTCTGGAGACTCTAGTAGGTGGCACGGATAGCAATCCTGAGATCACTATCCTGGAGGTCCTGCTCTTAGCACCTAACTCCCTGAACTCCCTGAGCAAAACATCGTCACTCGTCCTACCCATGTCATTGGTACCTACATGGACCACGATTAGCTTTGGCTGTTCAACCTCCGACTGACTGAGGACTAGATCCGAGATGTCAAGGGCCTGACACACGGGAGGCAACATGCCATCCGGGAATCTCGTTCTCGCCCACAGAAACACCTATCCGTTCCTCTCATCACCACAGAGTGCCTCTTCTCCCCTCTTCCATCCTGCGTAACAGAGCCAATCAGCATCAGAGAGCCGACCACCCTGACTTTCCAATGATATACCCCCCATGTCTCTAACAGAATCCAATGTGACATACCTGTTGTGGAGGGGGATGGCCACAAGGGTACTCTGCACTGGCTCCTTTCCCCTTCCTGGCTATCAGTCAGTTTCCTGTGCCCTGAATCTTGCGTGTATCTATCTCTCTATATGTCCTATTCATCACACCGTCAACCTCCTGAATGATCTGTGGTCCATCCAATTCTAGCTCCAACTCTTTAACATGGATCATTGGAAGCTGCAGCTGGATACTCTTCTCGCAGTTATAGTCGTCAGGGATGCTAGGGGTCTCCCTGCCTTCCCACGATGCGCAAGAGGAGCATTTCATTACCCTGCCTGGCATCTGTACTGTGATAGATGAGCAGATACAGTATAAAGAAGGGAAAGAGTAAAAAAAAGCCTTGAGATCTTGTTTTTATTTTATTTTGCCTTCTTTGACTGAAGCAGCTCTTCGCTGAAGCCTCGAAGAGCTAAAGCCTCAGGATCACCACTCTGAATCTGTTCACTCAGACAACGGCCTCTGTGACGATGACCGTGCGCTTGCCACAGTTTTCCTTTAACTTGCGCTTGCTATTCAATCTCAAACGCAGACTGGTCACTGGTCAAAGCACTATTGCACTGCAGTGACCCGCTGCTCCCTTTTCTACTTGAGCAGTGGACTTGAATAAAATACCCTCCTCTCAAAACGTCCGATATCCAGATTGGTCATTGGTCTCTTTGAGACTCATCGGGGAAGAGCAAAGTCCAGAAATGCTAGAGCTTTGAAAGCTGTCGCTAGTGGACAGAAGGTTTTGTAGCCGGAAACCATCCGTCAGGTTTGGTGCATTGCTTTCCTAGTGCAGGAATCGAGAATGTCACTGAGAGTGCAGAGTATTCTCAAGTGGAAGGATGGCATCCAGTTGTTGTCGTGCAATTTGGTGAAAATGACCTAGCTAGAAAGAGGGAAGAAATCTTCTGCAATGCGCGCAGCGGTTGGAAAAGAGGTGGAAAATAATTAATTCTGAGAGGCATAGATAGGGTGGACAGCTGGTATCTATTTCCTAAGTTTTAGAAGTTTCTCTTGAAAGAAATATACTTATTTGACAGGGGTAAGTTCAAATGAATAGTGCAGGGCAAGTTTTGCTTATACACATAGTGGTGAACCGTCTACTGATAATATACTAGGACTGGATAGAGATGTTTAAGAGGCTCTTAGTGCACGCAGAAAATGGAACGAGGTTGACACTGTAGGCAGATGAGATTAACTTAGTGAGGTATTTAATTGCTAGTTTAATTAGATCGGCGCAACATCATCGGATGAAGTGCCTAGTGTTGCGCTATACTCTTCTACGTCCAGTCAGTGAAATCATCCAAAACAGATACTGACCCGTTTCTGGAGGTTGAAATAATCAAGGGATAGCACAGGACACCGCAAATGAGGAAGTATAACTCCCGAGATTTGACTGACGGAGTGGCACAGACTCATGCCTGTCGCCGGTTCATGGATTTGGCTTGGAATTCGGTGTGATTATTCGTCCGTGAGCTGTATCTGTGTGTGACCATTCACAAAATGTGAATTTAACTGTCAAGACCCAGAATTCAGTGACTATTCCGACTGGGAAGATGGTATAATATGTCGGGCAAATGGCAAAGTGAATCTGATGTTTTTAACAAGCGCAAAAAAAAGCAAAACAATCTAGTGGAGGAGCTGAGCGGGTCGAGCGGCATCGGTGGAGAGAAATAAATGATCGAGGTTTCGCGTCTGGACCCTGAACAGACAGATTGCAGAAGTACATTGTCGAGTATAGAGATGAGAGTGCGAGATGAGGCAGGTGCTGGAAGGCGGTGGGTGGGTTGTGAAGGGGAGTGCTGGGGCAGGGGTGAGGTAGAGACAGAGACACAAATGTGGTCAGAGAGGAACGCTGGGCAGATTAAATCAAGCTGTGGAATTAGCTAACGAGAAGAGGTGTGCACTGGTAAAGGTGAACAATTTGACAGAGAATCGATAGGAAATGGGGACAAAGTTACCTAAAACGGAATGGTCCATGTTGATTCCATAAGCCTTTAGGCTACCAAAGTGGAATGTGAGGCAACAAAGCCTCACTAGTTTCACTAGTTTTTTCAACAGTGGTGTTTGCTACTACAATAACATACGGTTCCGTGCTTTGTGAACATAATTCTTGTCATCCAATTAAATCGCTGGATTGCTTAATAAATGAGAGAAAATGGAGTTACCTTGTCTGATGAAATGAAACGCTTCACTCAACATTGCATTTATCAAACTTGCGTGGCCGAATGTTTTAACCGGCAAAGTACCAGCCATAACTGAAAACACTCGTTCTTCCTCGTTGTACCTAGCAACATTAAACATTCCGTAAACTGAACGTCGCTAAGCAATTTTCGCAAATAACTTGTAAGTGGAGTAGCTAGGAATGTTAATTAAATAGCGTGTCCTACCTTCTCTTCAGAGAAAGTTCTTCCTGAAATTAATGAAATGATTTTGACGTTAAAATGAATTGATCGCAAAAAAACCGTCAACAATAGACACTTCACCTCAACGCAGAAAAAGAATCAGATTTCTAGAATAAATCATGGGTTAAGGAGCAGCTCTGGAGGCAGTGGGAGGTTCGACATTTCAGGATGATGTCGTGAGGAGTGACTGTCTTGATGGTGTGTCTCAACCGAAATCGTGTAACTTTCCTTTGCCTCACTAGACATACGCCTGGCGAGTTCCTCCAGCAGTTTATTATGCTTATCCAGACTACGGTACATTATCACAGACATTAACGTTTCTATTTAATCTAACGTACGCTGTTACAGGCAGCTGCAGGTTTCCCAGTTCCCGTATTCTTGCTGCAGAAATGGAAAGTGAATGTTGACCTAACGAGCAAGTGCAAGAATTATTTATGACAGCTGTTCTGCAACTGAGCTGGTGCAACGGCTAAGACACTGAACAGGTGCGACACATTCATTCGCATAAACTGACAAGAATTGTCACACAGAAATATTTCATTTTTTTAATAGATTCGAATGGATGGCTATGGGGAAATACTTGCGCTGCTTTTAACTCAGGAATATGCACAAGACTGGATTACATGAAGTAACATTCATAAATTAAATTTATTTATTTATTGACGCTGCCCCCCCCCCTTCCGGCCCTTTTGTCGAAGCCGTCCCAGCAACCACCCAACCCCTAATGCCGTTACCCTAATCACGGGACAACTTACAATAACCATTTAACCTACCCAAAGGGTCTTTGGACTGTCGGGGGAAACCGGCGCACCCGGCGAAAACCCACACATTCCATGGGGAGGATGCAGAGATTCCTTATAGAACGGAGTCGGAATTGAATTCCGAACGCTCGGAGCTATAATAGCGACACGCTAATCCTGGCGTCCGTAAATTAGTAGTGATATAATTAAAGGAGAATGGAGAAAAGAATTTTGTTAATAAGTGTTGTCAATGATCAAAATATGATGAGGCCTGTATGGAGTTCCTGAAACAGGGGTTAGGCGACTGAATTATCTGTCTCTTTGATATAGCGCGGATGTACAGCTTTGAACGAGTCGGAAGAGCCGACGGGGAGCGTATCACAGAACGGATCTGAACAGAGCTTTTAAATCTGATATGTTACTTACGCTCCAATATTCAATAGTAACAGCCCCTCCCCCCAACACACACTCACAAAATGGCAGATGTCACATTAAATGCATAAATATATTAATCGCCGAACTAATTATGAAAATCACTGCTCACCTTCAGAAATACCGCATTATCTTGTTGATGTATTCTTTCCTGTAACATTGAAAGTTGCCGCTGAAGAGAAGATAAATCCTCTTCAATATCTCGGAGATTTTTCTCCATCGGATTCAGAATTCTCTGCTCGTCTGCCCTGAGCTCTCGGAGTAGGCGCTGCTCCCTCTCGAAGAGCATTTGCCGCAGGTCCGCAAACAACGATCTAACGTGGGCCTGCATGCTCTGCGATTGCATCTGTGAGCAGAAGGGAAGGCATTGTAACGAACGCGAAAAACAACGCAACACAACACGAGAAAATCTGAAGGCTGGAAACTCACCCGAACCCCGGAAATCTTCTCCTTCTGTTGTTCCGCCATTTGCTGGATATCTGATTTCCTGTTTGCAAGCGACTCCAAGAAAACTGTAACACGATTCTAGGATAATTTTGAGAAGCAGTGAATAAAAAGATTATCCGTCAGTAAAACAAAAATACGACGATTCAGTTTTCTACATCTGCTGACCTTACCTTGTAGTTTTCCGCGGCTTCTTTAATCGGCATATAATTATGTGTCCTGTGTTCTTGGGCAGATGCACAAATCACACAGATCAGCTTCTTGTCAGTTTCGCAAAACAGTTTCAGTTCTTCATGATGTTCGTCACAGTAAAATTTTCTGTCTTTTTCTTTCAGAATCAGCTTTAACCTTTGAGCCTTTTGAGCCAGGCTTCCCAATGCCGGATTTACCCTGAGGGTGCGGTCTGCAAAAACCGTATTACATTGCGGGCAGGAGTTTCTCTCCTCGGTTTCCCAACGCCAGGTGATACAGTGGCGACAGAAGTTGTGCCCACACTCCAGTATCATCGGGTCGGTGAAGAAATTATCGCAGATCCGACAAGTTACCTCGTCGGTTAAACTCTCAACTTGCTGTTTCGCCATTTTAGCACAAGAGACTTCCGGACAAGCTCCGATGGGGGTGGGCTAGTTGGTGAGGTCTGGATCTGATTACGCCCTGTAATACCGCTGTTGTCCACTAAGCGTGCTGCCATAAATAACGTTATGCTGCTGCATATGTTCAAGATGCAGAATCTTTTGTAGTTTCCAAATAGCATTACCAGCAGCAGGGTCTGATTAAACAATACTGAAAGTTCCTCAAACCTAATAGAACGTCCGACAGGACAATTAAGCAAACACGAGAAATAGCTGGAGCTACCCAGCGTTGGATTGTGGAAATAAGTGCCGTGAGAATAAGATTTATAAAAGTCACTTTCCGACATTTAATATCATGCAACAAGGACTTTGCAAATGAAATAGTATAAGCTAATTATATTATCTTGGACATGAGTGCTGGAGAGAATATTGTGCTGCGAATTTACAGATTCAGCAAGAATTGCTGAGGTATGGTTCCAGGAAACCAGGAACGGAAATTAACTTCATGGGGCGGGGGGGGGCGGGGTCTCAATTAGCATAGAGACAACAGACCACATTTCCACAGGTCTTTATGAGAAGCGGCTTCCCGACTTCAGGTCAAAACGCAGCGTTTCTACTGTAAACATCTGTTCTCGCTTGTTACGGACTGGAGGCAGAAGTGGTTTCCCTCAGCCAGCCCCGCAGCCGATGAGAGCAGGCACCATGATGATCTGTATCACCTGGTAGCTTCCACAACAGTGGTGCAATCCACAGGTCCGATTTAACATGGTAGAAAAAGTTATTGTCTCACTGTCCGGGGTCGACAGAGGGTAGGGAAGACACAGCAGTACGACAGAAATTTGAGAATGTCAGGGAAATGGAACTATTACGAAGGTGAACGTACATGGAAAGTTCAAGACTCTTAAGTTAGATAAGCATAGAACATAGAACATAGAATAGGACAGCACAGTACAGGCCCTTCGGCCAACAATGTTGTGCCGACCCTCAAACCCTCCCTCCCATATAAGCCCCCACCTTAAATTCCTCCATATACCTGTCTAGTAGTCTCTTAAACTTCACGAGTGTATCTGCCTCCACCACTGACTCAGGCAGTGTATTCCACGCACCAACCACTCTCTGAGTAAAAAACCTTCCTCTAATATCCCCCTTGAACTTCCCACCCCTTACCTTAAAGCCATGTCCTCTTGTATTGAGCAGTGGTGCCCTGGGGAAGAGGCGCTGGCTATCCACTCTGTCTATTCCTCTTTTTATCTTGTACACGTCTATCATGTCTCCTCTTATCCTCCTTCTCTCCAAAGAGTAAAGCCCTAGCTCCCTTAATCTCTGAAAGTCAACTGGAACAGATTATTTCAGGCTTCCAAAAATTGTAGCTGAGAAGATTGTGGTGCCATTAGTGTTGATCACTACA
This sequence comes from Mobula birostris, assembly GCF_030028105.1. NCBI lineage: Eukaryota > Metazoa > Chordata > Chondrichthyes > Myliobatiformes > Myliobatidae > Mobula > Mobula birostris. Next base: position 201,688,095 of record NC_092374.1, read on the forward strand.
TTAATAGTGGAGGCATTAGGAGAATCACTAGATTTTAGAATAGTTCCAGAGGACTAGAAAATTGCAATTGTCACTCCACTCGTTAAGAGACGAGGGAGGCAGAAGACAAAATATTCTAGGTCATTTTGGAATCTATTATTAAAGATGAGGAGTTGGGGTCCTTGGAGGCAACCTGATGAAAGGGAGGCTAAAGTCAGCCTGATTTCCTTGAGGGGAAATTTTGACCAACAAATATGTTGGAATTCTTTGAGGAAGCAGCAGTTGGAATAACAAAGGAGAGATAGTGGACGTTGTTTACTTGGATTTTCAGAAGGCCTATGAGGGGTCAAAGCAACACTCACAGCACGCTGGAGGAACTCAGCAGATTGGGCAGCATCAATAGAAACAATCAGTCAAAGTTTCGGGCTGGAACCCTTCATCAGGACTGAAGAGGGAAGGGGCAGAGGCCCTATAAAGAAGGTGGGAGGAGGATGGGAAGGAGAAGGCTGGTAGGTTGCAGGTGAAAAACCAGTAAGGGGAAAGATAAAGGGGTGGGGGAGTGAAAGCAGGGAGGTGATAGGCAGGAAAGGTGAAGAAGGAATAAGGGGAAATACAATGGGTAGTAGAAGGAGGCGAAACCATAAGGGAGGTGATAGGCAGCTGGGGGAGGGGGCAGAGTGACATAGGGATAGGGGAAGGGAGGCGGAGGGAATTACCGGAAGTTGGAGAATTCTATGTTCATACCAAGGGGCTGGAGACTACCTAGACGGTGTATGAGGTGTTGCTCCTCCATCCTGAGCTTAGCCTCATCATGGCAATAGAGGAGGCCATGTATGGACATATCCGAATGGGAATGTGAAGTAGTGTTGAAGTGGATGGCAACCGGGAGATCCTGTCTGGGGTTACCGCCCATGAGGTGACACAGGGCCGGAAGATATTGAATTATTGTGGATACAGCTACGGAACTAGAAGGGTAAGAATACGCTGATCAGAGTTACATACGGACATCAAACAGTAGTAAGAATTTGCTTTGCAAATTACAACAGGAGAAAGAAAATATATGCCAAAGGGGCAATGTGTTACAATAGTCATGGCGGATTTGAAAATGTAAGCAGATTGGGATAATCAGTTTGGTGCTTGATTGCAGGGTCAGAATCAGAATCAGGTTTGTTATCACGGCATGTGTCGTGAAAGTTGTTAACTTAGCAGCAGCAGTTGAATGCAATACATAATATAGAAGAAGAAGGAAAAATGAAATAATAATAACTGATACAAACTCACAGGTTTCGCTTACTGTGGACTGTCGCTTTAAGCGCCTGAGTGAGGCGGGACTATGACGTCAGTCACTGGCTGCCGTGGTTTGCGCAGATTAAACAGAGAGAGAGAGAGAGAGAGAGAGAGAGAGAGAGAGAGAGAGAGCGACTGGGGAAGCTGGTAGCTTCAGCTTGTCGCAGCTGAGGCTTGGAAGTTTCTTATGCCCACATGGGTGGGTTAAACATCGGCACATGGTGCACAACGAATGTGTGGCTGTCATTTCGTACAATCCATAGGAGTGGATTTTGGGGTATCTTGTGGGACCAGTTTTGTACCCCTTGCCTGGGTATGTTGTGTGGTAACCACTGGAAGACGATATTCCCGTGACATCCAAGGTAAATAGTTATATTAACACACATATCTACACATAGCACTGTTAACTTTTGTTTATCTTGGTTAAATTACTATATTAAAGTAGTTACTGATAAAGATAGTGGTTTTAACATCAAAACCAGACTCCATGTGTAAAATCTATTGCTGCTGGTACGTTTCTAAAACGTTGCATTTCCTAACATAACACATAAGTAAATCAATTACAGTATGCGTACACTGGATAGATTAAAAATCGTGCAAAAAACAGAAATAATACATACTTATAAAGTGAGGTAGTATTCATGGGTTCAATGTCTATTTAGGAATCGAATGACAGAGGGGAAGAAGCTGTTCCTGAAACGATGAGTGTATGGCTTCAAGCTTCTGTACGTCCTACCTGATAGTAACAGTGAGAAAAGGGCATGTCCTGGGTGCTGGAGGTCCTTAATAATGAACGCTGCCTTTCTGAATCACCACTCCTTGAAGACACCCTGGGGATTTTGTAGGCTTTACCCAAGAACCGACTAAATTTACAAACTCGCTGCAGCTTATTTCTGTTCTATGCAGTAGCGCCCCCCACCCTCCAACCACACCAGACAGTGATACAGCCTGGCAGAATGCTCTCCATGGTGCATAGAAGTTTTTTTAGCGTATTCGTTAACATACCAAATCTCTTCAAACTCCAAGTGAAGTATAGTCGCTGTCTTGCCTTCTTTATAACTACCATCGATGTGTTGGGACCAGGTTAGGTCCTCAGAGATCTTGACACCCGGGAACTTCAAACTGCACACTCTCCACTTATACTTTGTATTTTATTGTCGCCAAACAATTGATTATAGTACGTACAATCATCACAGCGATATTTGATTCTGCGCTTCCGGCTCCCTAGATTACAAATCGATAGTAAATATTAAAAATTTAAATTATAAATCATAATTAGAAAATAGAAAAATGGAAAGTAAGGTAGTGCAAAAAAAAAACCGAGAGGCAAGTCTGGATATTTGGAGGATACGGCCCAGATCCGGCACGGATCCGTTCAGCAGTCTTATCACAGATGGAAAGAAACTATTCCCAAGTACAAGCCATCAAGCTCCTGAACCTTCCCTCGGAGCGAAGAGGGACGAAAAGTGTGTTGGCAGGGTGGGTCGTGCCCTTGATTATCCTGGCAGCACTGCTCCGACAGCGTGCGATGTAAAGTGAGTCCGAGGACGGAGGATTGGTTTGTGCGTTGGGCTGGGCCGTGTTCACGATCTTCTGCAGCTTCTTCCGGTCTTGGACAGGACAACTTCCATACCAGGTTGTGATGCACCCTGGAAGAATGCTTTCTACGGTGCATCTATAAAAATTAGTGAGGGTTTTAGGAGACAGGCCAAATTTCTTTAGCTTTCTCGGAAAGTAAAGGCGCTGGTGGGCCTTCTTGGCAGTGAACTCTGCTTGGTTGGACAAGTCAGGTCATTTGTCAGGTCACTTCTGACTCCTCTATGAGGATTGGTATGTGTTCCTTCGTTTTAACCTTCCTGAAGTCCACAATCAGCTCTTTCGTCTTACTGATGTTGAGTGCCAGGTTGTTGCAGCGACACCACTCCACTTGTTGGCATATCTCGCTCCTGTACGCCCTCTTGTCTCTATCTGAGATTCTACCAACAATGGTTGTATCAATAGCAAATTTATAGATAGTAATTGAGCTATGCCTAACCACACAGTCATGAATATAAAGAGAGTAGAGCAGTGGGCTAAGCACACATCCCTGAGATGCGCCAGTGTTGATCGTCAGTGAGGAGGAGATGTTGTCACCAATCCACACAGATTGTGGTCGTCCGGTTAGGATGCCGAGGATCCATTTGCAGAGGGAGGTCTAGAGGCCCAGAATCTGTAATTTCTCAATCAGGATTGTGGGAATGATGGTGTTAAATGCTGAGTTATAGTAGATGAACAGCACCTTGATGGAAATGTTTGTGTTGTCCAGGTGGTCTAAGGCCGCGTGAAGAGCCATTGAGATTGCAACTGCCTTTGCCGTTGCAAGTGGGGAAATTTCCAGAATGCCTACGAGATGGCTTATTAGAGCAGATCCTGCTTGAGTCCACTAAAGGATCAGCTATTCTGGATTGGGTGTTGTGCAAAGTTCGGAATAGATTAGGGTGTTTAATGTAAAAGAATCCTAAGGGGAAAGTGATATGATCGAATGATTGTTGAGAAAGAGAAGCTAATGACAGATGTATCAGTATTACAGTTGAGTAAAGGGAACTACAGACGAGAGGAATTGCCCAGAATTGATTGGAAAAGAACACTGGCAGGGATAATGGCAGAGCAGCAATAGCTGGAATTTCTGTAAGCAACTCGAAAGGCACAGGATGATACATCCCAAATAGAAAGAAGTATTCTGAAGGAAAGACGACACAACCCTGGGTAACAAGAGAAGACAAAGCCAACATAAAAACAAAAGAGAGTGCATATAATAGAGCGGCAATAAGTGGGAAGGGTATTAGGAAGATTCGGAAGCCTTTAAAACCAAGGGAAGGCACCTAAACATTCATTCAGAAGGTAAAGATGGAATATGACATGAATCTAACCAATAATATTAAAGACGCTAACAAACGTTTCTTCAGAGACATGAAGTGACATAAGGCAAGGTAAGAGACGATATTAGACCGCTTGAAAACGGTGCTGGAGAAGCAGTAATGGGAGATACTTTGGAAGACACTAGCAGTACGATGGAAGCTCCAGGTGTCAGGGGACATGAAATGTGTGAACCTACCATTACTAGGGAGAAGGTTATTGTGAAACTGCAAAATCTCAACCAGATGGTCACCTAGATCAGATGGTGTACACTGCAAAATTCTGAAGGAGGTGACTGAAGGGATTGTGGTGGCATTACTAATGATCCTACGAGGATCGTTGGCTTCTGGAATGGATAGAATATAGAACAGCGCTCGGCAACCTTTTTGCCTCTGTGAGCCGGATCGCATATTAATGAGCGGACGGTGGGCCAGATAAATGCCATAAAAAACTTGAAATATGGAAATTATCCATTTAAATACATCTAGTTATGTTTTGCCTTAAAATAATGAATAACACATGCTAGAAAATCACTTGTGCTTAACCAAGGATGCTAATTAATAATCAAAGATCTCAGTTTAGTTTTTCTGTCCCACCATTGCTGGTGCCCCATCAGTTGTGATGCCAATTAGCTTCGACACATTAAGTTTCATTTCTGACATCATTTTCAACAAGCAAAAATGTCTGCTCCAGTAATCATGTCCTTCATAGGAATTAATTGAATAAACTCTTCAAAATTTTGAGAAGTTGAGGTCACTCCTCACACAAACACTGCAAGTTGAGCAGTGTCTCTCAAATCTGTACCCTCATCAAGCGGAATTAGAAAAAAAATGCAATTCGTTGCAGGCATCCCTTAAACAACTTCTAACATCTGCTGGCATTTCTTCAACTCGCCGTGTGATTCTTCTTGCTGACAGGCTGATAGATGCAAATAAAGATTTCTTTTCAGGACAAACAATAGCCACCACTGCTAGTAAATATTCCTTTACGAGTTTACGAATCTGTGGTGGACAGTGCTATCATGTTTGCTGTTGTGTGCTGGGGCAGCAGGCTGAGGGTAGCAGACACCAACAGAATCAACAAACTCATTCGTAAGGCCAGTGATGTTGTGGGGATGGAACTAAACTCTTTCACGCTGGTGTCAGAAAAGAGGATGCTGTCTAAGTTGCATGCCATCTTGGATAATGTCTCCCAGCCACTACATAATGTATTGGTTGGGCACAGGAGTACATTCAGCCAGAGACTCATTCCACCGAGATGCAACACAGAGCGTCATAGGAAGTCATTCCTGCCTGTGGCCATCAAACTTTACAACTCCTCCCTTGGAGGGTCAGACACCCTGAGCCAATAGGCTGGTCCTGGACTTATTTCATAATTTTCTGGCATAATTTACATACTACTATTTAACTATTTATGGTTTTATTACTATTTATTATTTATGGTGCAACTGTAACGAAAACCAGTTTCCCCCGGGATCAATAAAGTATGACTATGACTATGACCACTAACAAATTCACCATCTGTAAAGGGCTTCATCTTTTCCGCAATCCGTTTTGTGACTTCTTAGCGGGCACGGGTATTTCCTTATTTTCACTGCTTTTTTGGGCACCCAGCGTCTACCTTCCTGCATTTTGCATTCATTGCCATTGGAATTTTTTTCCTTGATTTTATTTCGAAACGCGAGTCATTGAATAAGTATCGTCTCTGGATATTTAGCGTTGAAAACACAGTGACCGTTTCTGTTTACAAAATTGAATGATCCCATCTGAAAACCTGCGCCTGCACGGAGAGTATCTAATACATATTAATAAGGTAGTCTGCCTTCCCGTCATTCACACATACCAGTGTTTGGTTTGGAACAAAACGGAACCTGGGTCCGGTGTAACACGACGCCATGCATGTTCATCGGTGCGGTCGCCTGAAACACTCAGAATAAGGAAAAATCGCTCGCGAGCCGGATAAGCATAGTATCCCAATATTTGCTCGCGGGCCGGATCTGGCCCGCGGGCCGTAGGTTGCCTACCTCTGATATAGAACATAGAAATCTATAGCTCATTACAGGCCCTTCGGCCCACAATGTTGCGTCAACCATGTTACCTACTCTAGAAAGTGACTGGAATTTCCCTATCGCATCGCCCTCTATTTGTCTAGGCTCCATGAACTGACAGACTCTCAAAAGACCCCACTGTATCCGCCTCTACCGACATCGCTGGCAGTACATTCCACACACCTACCACTCTCTGTGTGAAAAGCCTACCTCTGGTATCCCCCTTGTATCTACTTCCAAGCACCTTAAAACTATGCCCCCTTGTGTTAGTTATTTCAACCCTGGGGGGAAAAGCCTCTGGCTATCCACATGATCAATGTCTCTCATCACCTTATGCACCGCTATCAGTTCACCTTTCTTCCTCCGGCGCTCCAAGGAATAAAGGACAAATTCAGTCAACTTATTCTGATAAAACATCCTCTCCAATCCAGGCAACATCCTTGTAAATTTCCTCTGCACTCTCTCTATAGAATTCACATCCTTCCTGAAATGAAGTGACAGGACATGAACACAGTATTCCAAGTGGGGTTGAACCACGGTTCTTATCTCGCTGTAACATTACCGCACAGCTATTGAGCTCAACCCAAGGTTGATGAAGCCAGCATACAAACGCCTTCTTAACAACACTGTCAACCTGCGAAACAGTTTTAAATGTCCTATGGACAGGGACCCCAGGATCTCGCTGATCCTCCACACTGCCAAGAGTCTTGCCATCAATATTATATTCTGCCTTCAAATTTGACCAACCGAAATGAACCACTTCACACTTACCTGCGTTGAAATCCATATACCACTTCTCAGTCCAGTTCTGCATCATACTGATGTCGGCCTGTAACCTCTGACAACCCTCTAGACTCTGCACAACATCCTCAACTTTTATGTCATTAGTAAACTTACTAATCGACCCTTCACCGTCCGCATCCAGGTCATTTATAAAAGTCAAAAAGAGGAGGGGTCCCAGAATCACAAAGAGGAGGGTCCCCGCGGAACAGCTCTGGTTACTGTCCTCCATGCATAGAACATAGAACATAGAATAGTACAGCATATTAAAGGCCCTTCGGCCCACAATGTTTTGTCGACCCTCAAACCCTGCCTACCATATAATCCCCCACCTTAAATTCCTCCATATACCTGTCTAGTAGTCTCTTAAACTTCACTAGTGTATTTGCCTCCACCACTGACTCAGGTAGTGCATTCCACGCACCAACCACTCTCTGTATAAAAAAAAACCTTCCTCTAAGTTGAGAACTTCCCACCCCTTACCTTAAAGCCATGTCCTCTTGTGTTGAGCAGTGGTGCCCTGGGGAAGAGGCGCTGGCTATCCACTTTATCTATTCCTCTTAATATCTTGTATTACTTTATCATGTCTCCTCTCATCCTCCTTCTCTCCAAAGAGTAGAGCCTTAGCTCCCTTAATCTCTCCTCATAATCTATACTCTCCAAACCAGGCAGCATTATGGTAAATCTCCTCTCTACTCTTTCCAATGCTTCCACAACCTTCCTGTAGTGAGGCGACCAGAACTGAACACAGTACTCCAAATGTGGCCTAACCAGGGTTTTATAGAGCTGCATCATTACATCGCGACACTTAAACTCTATCCTTCGACTTATAGAAACATAGAAACATAGAAAATAGGTGCAGGAGTAGGCCATTCGGCCCTTCGAGCCTGCACCGTCATTTATTATGATCATGGCTGATCATCCAACTCAGAACACCGCCCCAGCCTTCCCTCCATACCCCCTGACCCCCGTAGCGACAAGGGCCATATCTAACTCCCTCTTAAATATAGCCAATGTACTGGCCTCAACTGTTTCCTGTGGCAGAGAATTCCACAGATTCACCACTCTCTGTGTGAAGAAGTTTTTCCTAATCTCAGTCCTAAAAGGCTTCCCCTCTATCCTCAAACTGTGACCCCTCGTTCTGGACTTCCCCAACATCAGGAACAATCTTCCTGCATCTAGCCTGTCCAATCCCTTTAGGATCTTATACGTTTCAATCAGATCCCCCCTCAATCTTCTAAATTCCAACGAGTACAAGCCCAGTTCATCCAGTCTTTCTTCATATGAAAGTCCTGCCATCCCAGGAATCAATCTGGTGAACCTTCTCTGTACTCCCTCTATGGCAAGGATGTCTTTCCTCAGATTAGGGGACCAAAACTAACACCCCATGAGCTTTCTTAACTAACCTATCCACGTGTGAGGCAACTTTCAGGGATCTGTGGACATGTACCCCCAGATCCCTCTGTTCCTCCACACTACCAACTATCCTGCCATTTACTTTGTACTCTGCCTTGGAGTTTGTCCGTCCAAAGTGTACCACCTCAACTTCTCCAGGTTGAACTCCACCTGCCACTTCTCAGCCCACTTCTGCATCCTATCAATGTCTCTCTGCAATCTTCAACAATCCTCTACACTATCTACAACACCACCAACCTATGTGTCGTCTGCAAACTTGCCAACCAACTCTTCTACCCCAAATTCCAGGTCGTTAATAAAACTCACGGAAAGTTGAGGTCCCAGAACGGATCCTTGTGGGACACCACTAGTCACAACCCTCCAATCTGAATGTACTCCCTCCACCACGACACTCTGCTTTCTGCAAGCAAGCCAATTCTGAATCCATCTGGCCAAACTTCCTTGGATCCCATGCCTCCGCACTTTCTGAATAAGCCTACCGTGTGGAACCTTGTCAAATGCCTTACTAAAATCCATGTAAATCACATCCACTGCACTACCCTCTTGTATCTGCCTGGTAACGTCCTCAAAGAATTCTATAAGTCTTGTTAGACAGGATCTGCCCTTTACAAAGCCATTCTGACTGTCCCTGATCTGACCGTGATCCTTTAAATGCCCTTCGATCCTATCTCTAAGAATCTTTTCCAACAACTTTCCCACTACTGACGCAAGGCTCACGGCTCTATAATTACCCAGAATACTAACAATCCACAACCACCCTTTGCTTTCTGTAGGCAAGCCAATTCTGGATCCTGAAAGCAAGCTCTCCTTGGATCCCATGCCTTATTACTTCTTGAACGAGCCTCGCATGGGGAACATTATCAAATGCCTTACTGAAATCCGGACCAGGAAGACTGGAAAAATCAAATGTAACTCCACATTTGAAGAAGCGAGAGAGCAGAAGAAAGGAAATTGTATGTCAGTTGCTCTGACCCCAGTGGTTGGGAGGATGTTGGAGTCAGTTCTCAAGGATCAGGTCACAGCGTACTTGGAGGTGCACGACAAAATGGGCCATAGTCAGCATGGTTTCCTTCAACAAAATTCTTCCCTGACAAATCTGTTAAAATTGCTTGAAGAAATATCAAGCATGATAGACAAAGACATCGGGCTGCTTAACAATATAACAGCCTATTGTATTACAAGAAATATTCTGGCATGGATGAAGCTGTGGCTGATGGGCAGGAGGAAAACGGTGGGAATAAATGGATCCTTTTCTGGTTGGCTGCCGGTTACTAGCAGTGTTCCACAATGGTCTGTGTTGGGCCAGTTCTTCTTACGAATATGTTTATAATTTCAATGACGGAATTGATGGCTTTGTTGCAAAGTTTGCAGACGGCTCCAAGACTGGTGAAGGTGCAGATAGTTGTGAGAAAGTAGAGAGGCTACAGAAGAACTTAACCAAATTAGGAGAATGGGTAAAAAAAATAGCAGATGGAAGACGGTATCGGGAAGTGTAAGGCCATGCACTCCGGTAGAATAAATGAAGGTGTCGGTTATTTCTTAAATTGAGAGAAACTACAAAAACAATTAATGCACAAACGGATTTGTTAGTCATTGTGCAAGATTCCCTGAAGGTTAATTCCGAGTTCGAGGCTGCGGTGAGGAAGGCAAATGCGATTTTTGCATTCATTTCAAAAGGAGTAGAATATAAAAGAAAACGTAAAGTTGAGACTTTATAAACATAGAAACATAGAAAATAGGTGAAGGAGTAGGCCATTCGGCCCTTCGAGCCTGCAACGCCATTCAGTATGATCATGGCTGATCATCCAACTCAGAACCCTGCACCAGCCTTCCCTCCATACCCCGCTGATCCCGCTAGCCACAAGGGCCATATCTAACTCCCTCTTAAATATAGCCAATGAACTGGCCTCAACTGTTTCCTGTGGCAGAGAATTCCACAGATTCACCACTCTCTGTGTGAAGAAGTTTTTCCTAATCTCAGTCCTAAAAGGCTTCCCCTTTATCCTCAAACTGTGGCCCCTCGTTCTGGACTTCCCCAACATCGGGAGCAATCTTCCTGCATCTAGCTTGTCCAATTCCTTTAGGATTTTATACGTTTCAATCAGATCACCCCTCAATCTTCTAAATTCCAACGAGTACAAGCCCAGTTCATCCAGTCTTTCTTCATATGAAAGTCCTGCCATCCCAGGAATCAATCTGGTGAACCTTCTTTGTACTCACTTTCTGGAAAGGATGTCTTTCCTCAGATTAGGGGACAAAAACTGCACACAATACTCCAGGTGTGGTCTCACCAAGGCCTTGTACAACTGCAGTAGTACCTCCCTGCTCCTGTACTCGAATCCTCTTGCTATAAATGCCAGCTACCATTCGCCTTTTTCAGCACCTGCTGTACCTGCATGCCCACATTCAATGACTGGTGTATAATGACACCCAGGTCTCGTTGCACCTCCTCTTTTCCTAATCGGCCACCATTCAGATAATAATCTGTTTTCCTATTTTTGCCACCAAAGTGGATAACTTCACATTTATCCACATTAAATTGCATCTGCCATGAATTTGCCCACTCACCTAATCTATCCAAGTCACCCTGCATCCTCTCAGTATCCTCCTCACAGCTAACACTGCCGCCCAGCTTCGTGTCATCCGCAAACTTGGAGATGCTGCATTTAATTCCCTCATCCAAGTCATTAATATATATTGTGAACAACTGGGGTCCCAGCACTGAGCCTTGCGGTATCCCACTAGTCACTGCCTGCCATTCTGAAAAGGTCCCGTTTATTCCCACTCTTTGCTTCCTGTCTGCCAACCAATCCTCTATCCACATCAATATCTTACCCCCAATACCGTGTGCTTTAAGTTTGCACACTAATCTGCTGTGTGGGACCTTGTCAAAAGCGTTTTGAAAATCCAAAGATACCACATCCACTGGTTCTCCCCTATCCACTCTATTAGTTACATCCTCAAAAAATTCTATGAGACTCGTCAGACATGATTTTCCTTTCACAAATCCATGCTGACTTTGTCCGATGATTTCACCGCTTTCCAAATGTGCTGTTATCACATTTTGATAACAGACTCTAGCAGTTTCCCCACCACCGATGTTAGGCTAACCGGTCTATAATTCCCCGGTTACTCTCTCTCTCCTTTTTTGAAAAGTGGGGTTACATTAGCCACCCTCCAATCCTCAGGAACTAGTCCAGAATCTAAAGAGTTTTGAAAAATTATCACTAATGCATCCAGTATTTCTTGGGCTACTTCCTTAAGCACTCTGGGATGCAGACCATCTGGCCCTGGGGATTTATCTGCCTTTAATCCCTTCAATTTACCTAACACCACTTCCCTACTAACATGTATTTCCCTCAGTTCCTCCATCTCACTGGACCCTCTGTCCCCTACTATTTCAGGAAGATTATATACGTTCTCCTCAGTGAAGACAGAACCAAAGTAATTATTCAATTGGTCTGCCATGTCCTTACTCCCCATAATCAATTCACCTGTTTCTGTCTGTAGGGGACCTACATTTGTCTTATCAGTCTTTTTCTTTTCACATATCTATAAAAGCTTTTACAGTCAGTTGTTATGTTCCCTGCCAGTTTTCTCTCATAATCTTTTTTCCCCTTCCTAATTAAGCCCTTTGTCATCATCTGCTGAACTCTGAATTTCTCCCAGTCCTCAGGTGAGCCACTTTTTCTGGCTAATTTGTATGCTTCTTCTTTGGAATTGATACTATCCCTAATTTCTCTTGTCAGCCATGGGTGCACTACCTTCCTTGATTTATTCTTTTGCCAAACTGGGATGAACAATTGTTGTAGTTCATCCATGCGATCTCTAAATGCTTGCCATTGCATATCCACCGTCAATCCTTTAAGTGTCATTTGCCAGTCTATCTTAGCTAATTCACGTCTCATACCTTCAAAGTTACCCTTCTTTAAGTTCAGAACTTTTGTTTCTGAATTAACTATGTCACTCTCCATCTTAATGAAGAATTCCACCATATTATGGTCACTCTTACCCAAGGGGCCTCTCACGACTAATTCTTCCTCGTTGCTCAATACCCAGTCTAGAATCGCGTGCTCTCTAGTTGGTTCCTCGACATGTTGGTTCAAAAAAACTATCCGGCATACTTTCCTGGAAATCCTCTTCCTCAGCACCTTTCCCAATTTGGTTCACCCAATCTACATGTAGATTGAAGTCACCCATTATAACTGCTGTTCCTTTATTGCACACATTTCTAATTTCCTGTTTAATACCATCTCCGACCTCACTACTACTGTTAGGTGGCCTGTAAACAACTCCCACCAGCGTCTTCTGCCCCTTAGTGTTACGCAGCTCTACCCATATCGATTCCAAATCTTCCCGGCTTATGTCCTTCCTTTCTATTGCGTTAATCTCTTCTTTAACCAACAACGCCACCCCATCACCCCTTCCTTCATGTCTATCCCTCCTGAATACTGAATATCCCTGAACGTTGAGCTCCCATCCCTGGTCATCCTGGAGCCATGTCTCTGTGATCCCAACTATATCATAATCATTAATAACAATCGGCACTTTCAATTCATCCACCTTGTTACGAATGCTCCTTGCATTGACACACAAGCCTTCAGGCGCGCTTTTACAACTCTCTTAGCCCTTATACAATTATGTTGAAAAGTGACCCTTTTTGATGCTTGCCTTGGATTTGTCGGCCTGTCACTTTTAAACCTCTGGTGGGCTTTACTTTGAGCAGTTTTGGGTCCCTTATCTTAAAAAGGATGTGCTGAAACTGAGAAGGTTCAAAGGAGTTTCACGAATATGATTCCATGTTTGAACGGCGTGTCATATGAAGAGCGTTTGATGGCTCTGGGCATGCATTCACTGGAATTCAGAAGAAATAATGGTGACCTAATTGAAACCTATTGTGGTGAAATATTGTGTAAGGAATTGCATGGTCATTTAAATTGGTAGAAGAGATAAAGGTGTTGACTATGTTCTAAACAGGGAGAAAATTCAGAATCAGGTGTAAAGGGACTTGGGAGTCCTCGTACAGGATAACTTGCAGGTTGAGTCTGTGATAAGCATGGGCCTGTGCTCCGCTTTAATGTTCTAAGTTCTATTAAGATTTCGTTGACTGATGCAGTTAAATCATTAAAACTGACAGCTCGAACCACCTGATCTAAGTGTAACACACACAAAATTCTGAAAGAATTTGGCAGGTCAGGCGGTACCTATGGAAAAGATAAAACAGTTGGTGTTTCGTGCCGGGACCCTTCTTCCGGACTGAGAGCGTAGGGGGCAGCCAACTGAATAATAAGGTGGAGTGGAAGGAGGCTAACTGGCAGTTGATAGGGGAAGCCAGGTGGGTGGGAAAGGTCAAGGGCTGCTAAAGAAAGAATCTAACAGGAGAGGCGAGTGGACAGCAGGAGAAGGGAAAGGAAGGGGGGACCCACGGGGAAGTAATATGCAGGTGAGAAGAAGTGAAAGTTCAGGAAGGGAGGGGGTATTGATTCAGCGGAAAGATAAATCGATTTTCATGCTATCAGGCTGGAGGGTACCCAGATTGAATACAAAATGTCGTACCTCCACCCTGAGGGTGGCCTCGACATGGTACACGTCGGAACGGGAATTGGAATCGTAACTAAAATGTATGGCCACAGGGAATTCCCGCTTGTGGTACACTTGCGGTGGTGCTCGATGATGCGGTCCCCAAATTTACGACGGATCTCACCAGTGTAGAGGAGGCTGCAACGGGAGCACCAGCCACAACAGACTGCCACAACAACTTCACAGGTGAAGTGTTGCCTCACCTGGAAGGACTGACTGGGGCCTTTAATGTTGGTGAGGGAGGATGTGCATGGGCAGATGTAGCACTTAATGCGTTTGCAAAGATAAGTGCCTGAAGGGAGAGAAGTGGGGAGGTGTCAGAGAGGAGAAGGGGGTTGTGGTGCACAGGGTAGGTGGGGTGGGAAGGAACTGGAGGCTCTGAGGACCCAGGAGCCGACGGTAGGGCCTGATGGACATGGAATTGCAGTGGTAGGGAGGGACCGGGGGAGAGGAGACTGCGGATACAAAGGCAGCGCGGAATGTCATGGCCTTGAGGTGCTGGTGGTAAACGTCCAGACCAGAGCCGGAGCCAGATGCCGTGCAACTAACAGCTTGAATGTGTTCTGGGTCGAGGAAACCGGCATTGACGGCGGTGAAAACCGGGTTCTGGATAACCTCGGGATCGCTGGAACCAGTATTGACAATGGTGGTGTCACCGGTCAGGCGGTCCCCAGGCTCGTTGGGACCGGGTATGGATTCGGAGATTTTCGTTATCAGGGCCATGTCCGATAGAATTGAGGACTGAAAGGAAGGCAGCAGGGACCGCTGTCTGGAGATGTCCAGGGTCGCTGGAAGGGGAGACGGCGGAATCTGTGGCGTGCAGACTGACGACCTTCTGATCCTTGCTGGAAGCGAAGAAGGCGAAGAACCGGCGGTTAAATGCATGGATCCGGCGGAGGGTGAAGTATCAGAAAGGTCGATGGTAGGCGGAGGAGACGGAGGTCGGGAGCGACTTGTACAGGGCCACCAGGTATCTCCGCATGGGAGACGCTGTGTCCGAATCGAGAAGCCTGAAACGGATCTGCGAGCCATGTGGTACAAGATGTCGGTGAAGACGGCGAAGGCAAGATCCTAGGAAGGATAGATGGGTGACCACGTCGTCGAAAATTCGGGTGGCAGCAGGGATTACAGAGGGGGAACAGTGAGGGAGGGTTTCGCTGAACTTCTGTCGAAGGGAAGATTTAAACTTCTTCATGATATGCATCTCTGAAAGAGAATTCGCAGTGAAGCAGCAAATCACAAGCATAAGCCACTCTGCTGATGCTGGAAAACATCTTAATTATTTTTATTTCATTCATCGATTGCTTTATTTCCAACCAAATTTATCATGCTCCATTTGGGGATAAAGTGTGATCAGTTCAGCGAGAATCGATTTTGTAACACGAGGGGTCCTGATCCTAACCCTGGTTCTGACGCGCTCCCCGTTTCGCAACCATATTACACAGTCAGAAAGGAACTGGAGCAGACTGCCAGCCACTTCAGGCCCACAGTCCGGAAGAAAGGATTAAGTTTCCCAGTGATTTCCCTGTTAAGGTGAGGAGATTGGACTTGCTGTCCACATTGTAAAGTGAAACAGTGCCAGACCCATGGGGCGGCACTGTGGTGTCACAGTTAGCCCAACGGTTTACAGTTCAATTCCCGCAGCTGGAATTCTGTACCTTCTCCCCGTGGCCCCGTGGGTTTCCTCTGGGTGCTCCGGTTTCCACCCACTGTCCAAAAGCATGCCGACTGGTAGGTTAATTCGTCATTATAGATAGTCCCGTCATTAGTCTAGGATTAAAATTGGGTTTACTAGGCGGCGTGGCTCGAAGGGCTCGAGAGGCCTATCCCGCTGTATATCAATAAAAATGAAAATAACCGAGGAAGACTCCCATTCTCCACGGAATGGGTTCGACAGGACGATTGAATCGAGGCGAATGGCTTACATATATCCTGTTATCCATCTGCCCGAGAGCCCACGCGCCAGAATCAGGAGTAAGGAGAAAAGCTTAGCACCAAGTAATGAACTTAAACAAGTGAGAGGAGTAGCCCGTCTCAGGCCAGGGGCGAGCGTTAACCCAAGCCACCCAGAGAACTGCGGCGAGGTATATCCGAAAACACTCTGGCAAGGGACAGAGGAAACTGCAGGAACCCTGGATGAGATACGTGTACCATCGATAGGCAAAGGTGAGCCGGCAGTAGACTGGAAGAGGCAAAATTTGCGCATTTATTTATGAAGGACGGAAAGCAAAACTCTGGAAACGATATAGACCAGCAAGTTAACATCTGCAGTTGCTACGATACTGGAGAGGATTATGAGAGATAATCCATACGTACTTTTGGAAAGGCAGGAGTTGATTAGGGTTAGTCAGTCTGGTTTATGAACTGAGTTCTTGGTGATGTGACCAAGGAAGCTAGTAAATGCAGCGCTGTAGAAGTGGTTAACATAGGTTTCAGTGAAGCCTTAGATAAGATCCACAAAATGATAAGGGGGAAGGTGTTGATGGGCAGATGGAGACTGGAGGGTGAAGGTCAAGTGAGAGTTGAGAGACTGAGGCTGATGTGTGATAGATATAAAAGGATAAGAGAGCAAACTAGCGGATGGATCCACGAGGGAAAAATAGACAGAGGCTTGAAGGAGAAAAGAGGATTCGGATGAGAAAGATGGAGATCAGCAGCTCAAATCCGATGGGAGGAAATGGGAATCATAGGCCAAGGGATGGAAATTCAACACGTGCAGAAGGGCCTGGATGATGGCAAAATGAAACGAAGCTTGTGAGAGTGTGTGTGTGTGCGCGCGCGCTCGCTCGCGTTGGGGGCAGTGTGGCGGTCTTGGTGACAGGTCGGCCAAAATAAACCTGAAACTGGAGCTTGAACTTCACCTTGACCTTGGCACCATACAACCTCCTCGCCAGGATATTGCTTCCCCTCTAGTTTAGATGCAGCCCGTACCTTTTGTACAGGCTGCGCCTGTCCCAGAAGATGTACCTAATATACAAGAAACCTGAAACCTTGCCCCTTGCCACAGTTCCTCATCTACTCATTCATTTGTACTATCACTCTACTCCAGTGTTGACAGGATCGTGTCAACTGGGAGTAATCCAGAGATTAAAAACGCAAACACAAGGAAATCTGCAGATGCTGGGATTTCAAGCAACACACATAAAAGTTGTTGGTGAACGCAGCAGGCCAGGCAGCATCTCTAGGAAGAGGTACAGTCGACGTTTCGGGCCGAGACTCAGGACTCAGAGATTACTACCTCAGAGGTCTTGATCTTCAGCCTCTTTTCTAACTCCCCATACTCACTGTGCAGAAGCTCTTCCACTTTCTACCTAAGCCATTAGTGTTAATGTGCACCACAACCTCTGCCTGCTCACCGTCACTCATACAAATGAACAGCAGCAAATCGCAGCTTGAACAGCAGCCGGCCAATCGGTGTTTGGAGGCGAAAGGTAAAGGTGACTTCATCGGGTCGAGGAGGGAGCTTTTTAAAATCAGCGCCTCATAGTTTTCCCGCAGCTTGAACAATGGTCAATCGGAGTATCAGGATTGATTAGCAAGGCAATTAAAAATATGGTGGGGAGCAAGCGGAGTGGCCATTGATGGAGTGGGACAGTGTTAGAATGGGGAGGCTTCTGGCTTTGGCTCAACAGGCTTGGATAATAACAGGGATGGGTGACATAGGCATCTGTTTCTCACTCATTCTTCTAAGTTTAGCCCCCCTAGCAAGCCTCAGGGTCGCTCAGCTCGCTGTTGTCTAAGAAAACAGCCCTCGGTCCCGCCAAACTGGGTAATTAAGTTTGTGTGGATGCTGTGTGATGTACCTCACCCCACCAAATAACAGACAATACACTATATACGATTAAATGAATTACAGTTTATAGATATTACTGGAACTATATAATTAATAGAGATAAAATATAGAAGGAAAATAAAAGGCGCCACACTTATCAAAGTTCAATCTCTTCGGGCACAAACAGTTGGAACTCTAGTCACGATCCTCTCTTCACCATTCGATCCCCTCTGACCTCCTCGACCTGCCGCCCGGGACCACCCACGGTGGTCGACCAGACGCTCCACACGAGTCTGTCTCCTTCTCCTCTCCTCGCCGAAAACCCTGGACTTCGGAGTCCTGCTCGGGGTCCGACCTCGTTAGCCGGCTCACAGCACCTTGTCCATCCTCTCTCCTTCTCTCGCGCCTTCTGCTCAAAAACCCGCGCATCACAACAAAGGAAGAAACCCCTTACATAAGTGTATAGTTAAGGCAGGAAGAGTGGATCCAGGGGTGGTGTTGTTTTCTGTGTGTGGGATGTAGAGATCCTGACAGACCTCCAGCCTCCCAAAAAACCACGTTTGCAGCAGGTGCGCCGAGCTGTGGCTCCTCAGACAACGTGTTAAAGTACTGGAGCAGCAACGCGGTGACCTTCGGCCAATAAAGGAAAGTGAAGAGATGCTAGATAGGAGCTACAGAAAGGTAGTCACCTCTAGGTTGCAGAAGGCAGGTGAATAGGTGACTATCAGGACAACGAATTGAAATAGGCAGCCTGTACAGAATACTGCTGATGCCGTTTCCCTGATAACATGCACACCTTTGCGATATTGTGGTCGACCTATCGGGGCAAGCCGAAGCCACTGGGTCTCTGGCACAGAGTCTAGCGCTGTGGCTCAGAAGGGATGAGGGCAGAGGAGAAAAGCAGCGTTGATAGGAGTAGACAAAAGAGTCTGTGGACGCGATAGAGAGACCCAGATGGTACGTTGCCTCCCAGGTGCCGCGTCAGGGGCGTCCAAGACATTCTGAAAGTCAGGCTACAGGTAAAATCGAAAGTCAGCCTGCACGTCAATACGAAGCGGACCGATATCCTTGCGGGAAGGTTTTCTAGAGCCCATGGAGAGGGTCTAAACTAATTTAGCAGGGGAGTGGGAACCGGAGAGATATGGCTGAGCATAGGAATGTTGGTAATGTATAGTGAGACTGTCAAGAAGGACAGGCAGTGAGGACAACATTGCAGTCAGTGAGATGGGTTGCAGTGTAAAAGGGAGACTGAATTGAAAAGAGTGATAAATACTGGATTTAATGTGTTAAGTTGGAATGCACTCAGTGTAAAAAATAAGTTAGATGATCTTGTAGTTCGAGATCGGTCGGTCTGACGTGGGGTTCGCGGAGTCATGACTGAAAGATGTTGTAATTGAGAACTTAATATCCAACGATACACCATCTATCGAAAGGATAGACAGGTAGACAGAGGGGAAGGATTGAGTCTGCGGGTAAAAATGAAACCAAATCTTCAGAAAAAGGTGAAATAAGATGCTGAAAAACCATAAAGGGAATTATTTACAGGCTTCCAAACAGTAATCAGGTGTAAGGAATCTGGAGCAGCAGCTGGATGATCTTCGACTCGTAAGGGAGAATGAGGCAGTCACAGATGAAAACTACAGGGAGGTAGTCACACCTAGGCTGCCGGAAGCAGGTTGCTGGGGGACGGTCGCGGGGGGGAAAGCGAAGGTGAGTAGACAGGTAGTGCAGAACACCCCTGTAGCCATTCCCCTGAATAATAAGTTTACCGCCCTGGATACAGTTGACGGGGACGACCAACCAGGGGTGAGCCACGGTGGCAGGGCCTCCAGCACTGAGTCTGACCCGCTGGTACAGAAGGGTGGGACGGAGAGGAGGAGACATGTCGTCACTGGAGACTCTATAGTCAGGGGAGAAGACAGGAGATTTTGTGGACGTGAAAAGGACACCCGCATGGTTTGTTGCCTCCAGGGTGACAGGGTCTGGGATGTGTCTGACCGGGTGCACGATATCCTGGTACGACAGGGAAAGCAACCAGAAGTCGTGATACATGTTGGCACCAACGACATATGCAGGGAGAGGGATGAGGTCCTGAAGATTGAGTTTCCGGAACTAGGCAGAGGGTCGAAGAACAGGACCTCAAGGGTGGCGTTCTCAGGATTGCTGCCAGGGCTACGTGATAGAGATGGTAAGAATTGTAGGAGATGGCAGTTGAATGCTTGGCTGAGGAGTTGGTGCAGGGAGCAGGGTTTTAGATTTTTGGATCATTGGGATCTCTTCTGGGGAAGGTGGGACCTGTACAGATTGGATGGGTTGCACCTAAACTCGAGTGGGAGCAATATCCTTTCAGGTAGGTTTGCTTGCATGGTTCGGGTGGGTTTAAACTAATTCGCAAGTGGAATGGGACTCGGGGCGATAGAGCAGTGAAAGAAATGCATGGAGTAAAGCCAGATCTAAATTATAGAGAGGCTTTGAGAAAAGAGAAGCAGAATAAAGGGTGTAAAGGTAGTAAGGTAGAAGTTGCTAAAGTGAGTGTACTTCAATGCAAGAAGCATCAGGAACAAAGGTGATGAATTGAGAGCTTGGATACATACATGGAATTATGATGCAGTGGCCATTACAGAGACTTGGCTGGCACCGGGGCAGGAATGGATTCTCAATATTCCTGGATTTCAGTGCTTTTAAATGGATAGAGAGGGGAGAAAAGGGGAGGAGGGGTTGTATTACTGGTCAGGGACACTATTACAGCTACAGAAAGGGTGGTTAATGTAGCAGGATCCCATTTTGAGTCCGTATGGGTGGAAGCCAGGAACAGGAAGGGAGCAGTTACTCTATTGGAAGTATTCTATAGGCCCCCTGGTAGCAACAGAGATGCCGAGGAGCAGATTGGGAGGAAGATTTTGGAAAGGTACAGAAATAGCAGGGTTGTTATCATGGTTAAGTTTAACTTCCCTGATACTGATTGGCACCTGATTAGTTCCAACGGTTAAGACGGGGCAGAGTTTGTTAAGTGTGTCCAGCACGGATTCCTGTCACAGTATGTTGACAGGCCGACTAGGGGGAATGCCATACTAGATCTGGTATTAGGTAACGAACCGGGTCAGGTCGCAGATCTCTCAGTGGGTGTGCATCTGGGGGACAGTGACCACCGCTCCAAGGCCTTTAGCATTATCATGGAAAAGGATAGAATCAGAGAGGACAGGAAAATTTTTAATTGGGGAACAGCAAATTATGAGGTTATAAGGCTAGAACTTGCGGGTGTGAATTGGGATGCTGTTTTGCAGGGAAATGTACTATGGACATGTGGCCGATGTTTAGCAATCTCTTGCAGGATGTTAGGGATAAATTTGTCCCGGTGAGGAAGATAAAGAATAGTAGGGGGAAGGAACCATGGGTGACAATTGAGGTGGGGAATAGTCAGGTTGAAGAAAGTAGGTTACCTGAGGTTTAGGAAGCAGGAATCAGATGGGTCTATTGAGGAATATAGGGTAGCAAGAAAGCAGCTTAAGAAGGGGCTGAGAAGAGCAGGAAGGGGGCATGAGAAGGCCTTGGCGAGTAGGGTAAAGGAAAACCCCAAGGCATTCTTCAATTATGTGAAGAACAAAAGGATAACAGGAGTGAAGGTTGGACCGATTAGAGATAAAGGTGGGAAGATGTGCCTGGAGACTGTGGAAGTGAGCGAGGTCCTTAATGAATACTTCTCTTCGGTATTCACCAATGAGAGGGAACTTGATGACGGTGAGGACAATATGAGTGAGACTGATGTTCTGGAGCATGTTGATATTAAGGAAGAGGAGGTGTTGGAGTTGTTAAAATACATTAGGACGGATAAGTCCCGGGTCCTGAAAGAATATTCCCCAAGCTGTTCCACGAGGCGAGGGAAGAGATTGCTGAGCATCTGGCTAAGATCTTTATGTCCTCGTTGCCCACAGGAATGGTACCGGAGGATTGGAAAAGGCGAATATTGTCCCCTTGTTCAAAAAAGGTAGTAGGGATTGTCCAGGTAGTTATAGACCAGTGAGCATTACGTCTGTGTTGGAAAAGCTGATGGATGAGATTCTTAGAAATAGGATCTATGGACATTTAAAGAATCATGGTCTGATCAGGGACAGTCAACATGTTTTGTGAAGGGCAGATCGTGTCTAACAAGCCTGATAGAGGTCTTTGAGGAGGTGACCAGGCATATCGATGAGGGTAGTGCAGTGAATGTGATCTACGTGGATTTTAGTAAGACATTTTACAAGGTTCCACAGGGTAGGCTTATTCAGAAAGTCAGAAGGCATGGGATCTAGGGAAGTTTGGCCAGGTGGATTCAGAATTGGCTTGCCTGCAGAAAGCAGAGGGTCGTGGTGGAGGGAGTACATTCGGATTGGAGGGTTGTGACTAGTTGTGGGCTGAAGGACCTGTAATGTCCTGTACTATTCTATGTTCTATTCTCTACTATTACAGCGGGACTTACAAAAGGCATGTCAAAAGACAATGTTACAAGGTGAACAAGCTTGTACTCCATTCCTTCACTACCCACCCTGCGCCGCCACTATTTTACTCTTGCCTTTGATCCTTTCCTTTCCAATCCAGAAGAGAGCCTAAGCCCGAAGCATCACTGGTTCCCTTCCATAAATTTTGACTGAGCTATTGAGTTCCATCAGACCATAAGATATAGGAGGAGAATTAGGCTATTTGGTTCCTGGAGTCTGCTCCACCACTTCGTCGTGGCTGATCCTTTTCGCTCAGTCAGTGTCCTTCTTGCGTTTTGTGTGTGCTGTGCTGGATTTCCATCATCAGAAACTCTTTATTTTTGATATTCGACTTTGTGGTTTCTGGGCTTGATAATCAGGACTATTCTTCAGGGGCAGCCACAGTAAAGGTTTCACTATACCGTGTCTGTGGAAGCCGTTGAAAGAAATGTTGACAGCGTTATTACAGATTCGAAAGCAGAGACGGGTCACGGTGGGGTTTTTAATTTGTTTCATTGTGTGTCTGCTTCTTCTTCTCGAAGGATTAAGATTTTTTTTTGTCACTGTGCACAACAGGAAGGTAACTAGACTCCGAAAAGTCTCTTCTTCAGTATAAACTGCAAGTGTAATTGCGTTCGGGGTAGAATCAGGGGAGATTGAACCGAAAGTGAGACTAACCAACGGGATGTGTATAAATGGGCGGCCGATAAGCGCGACATCCTTGGACCGAAAGGCCTTCCTCTGTGTTCGGGCAGCACGTTAGCACTGCGGTTACCATAATGTTATTAGCGGTTACATTAATGTTATTACAGCTCCAGTGACCCGGGTCCAATTGCGGCCCTGACTGTAAGAAGTTCGTACGTGCTTCCTGTAACCTCATTGGTCTCCTCCGGGTGTCCCGGTTTCTCTCCCATTTCAAAGAGGCAGGATTTAATTGCTTAATTGGTCATATTGGTGTAATTAGCCAGCGAGGGTTCGTTGGACCGGAAGAGTCAGTTACCGTGCGTGATGTCTAATTGAAGTAAAGTGAATTATGATTTCACTTCATATTTGCATAAGACCTATTGTACTTTCATTATCCTGAGTCATCTGCTACGCCTAAATTCACTTAGTAGAGTTGAGCCACTTTGTTTGAAAAATTATTCTTGATTTAGGCCGAATGAGTGAAAGAATACAGGATCGAAGTGGTGAACTGGCCCTGCGAGCCCTATTCAGCCACTTCGTTTCGTTCCATTGACATGTGCCTGCCATGAAAAACCAAGTTCTGTATCAGAGATTTACAATAATCTGTATTGAATGGTTAAATGGTTCAATGGTTCCATTTCATACCAGACCATGCATAGAGTATTCGATCTGAAATTCCTATTCTTTGCAGACAGCCACGAAACAGAAGGAAAGAAACCCCAATGAATGAATGAATGACAGTAAAAACGTTAGAACCGCAACGCCCACTCCCCCTCCCCTAATTGTTCCTGGCGGAAGCATCAGCTTCGATCGCCCACCAAGCCAGTAGTAGCAAAGCCCCGAAAGAGGGGTCGCCCGAGGCCCCACCACGAAGCCGCATGTCTTCCGGTCCGCTCCGTTAAGTATCGAGAACGGCCGGTCGGCGAGCCCACTGCCGTGAGGAACCGCTGTTTGACTGCAACTGTAGGTCCCGAACTCCGACAGGACCCCAGGCACCTTGAAAGGGAAAAATAAGACATTAAAAAGAGGAATGTAAGCTATTTTGCAGACAAGATCAAGGAAGCCGGCCTCTGGTACCATATTAGCTCCTGGATTTTTCCCAGGGCTGAAATGGCTAACATGAGCAGGCAGAGTTCTAAGGTGTTTGGAGGTAGGTACAGAGTGGATGTTAGGAGTAAGTTTCTCACACAGGGAATGGTGCGTGCGTGGAGTGCAATGCCGGTGGCGTTCTTGACAGGGTCTTTTGAAAGATTCTTAGATAGATGGAGCTTAGTGAAATAGAGGGCTATGCGGTAGGGTAATTCTAGGCAGTTTCTAGAAAGGCCTGTAATGTGCTGCAGATTTCTATGTTCTGTCTTATCTGTAGCCCTGCATCACCGTTTTGCACACCTGCGGACCTGTTCCTGCTGGTATTGTACCACCACGATGTTCCGCTATTCCGTTTATCGGCTGACGATCTTTTTCTTTTGTCAGCAGGGTTGTACTTTAAGCTATAGCGTGGCTTTGCTGAATCATCACAATTGTCTACATCAAAATCTTTTCAAATCATTAACCACTCTTTGCACTTAAAATTCATTTTGTACTATTTATGATTTTGTTTATTTCTTCGTTGATTTATTTTTTAGGAAGTAAAGCGAAGAGCCGGCCCTCCCAGCCCCACGAGCACCCCACCCCCCAACAAACCCCTATTTCAAACGGACTATTTACATTG
Source organism: Mobula birostris (assembly GCF_030028105.1). Taxonomy (NCBI): domain Eukaryota; kingdom Metazoa; phylum Chordata; class Chondrichthyes; order Myliobatiformes; family Myliobatidae; genus Mobula; species Mobula birostris. The sequence goes on from NC_092374.1 coordinate 201,712,703, forward strand.
CATCAACGGGAAGGTCTCCGTTTCGTTTCAAAGTTCAGAGGTGTCCTTGAAAACTGGGCGGAAATCGGAGTACACGGGTACAGCGGAGAAACTTTCTGACAGAGGCGCCAGAATTGAACTCCGACCTGCGACGCCTGGAGCTGTTACGGTATACCGTTGTGCTAACCGAGACGGCACCGAGGCACCTGAAAATATCAGACTTCATACCTCCGTTCGTTTGACACTTCCTGCACGAGAGCTTTACCATTCTCCTCCTGCTAGCATCTTCAACGCTTGTGCCCTGAATACGCTGCTGAGCTCCAGCCAAGCTCAAATAGTCTCTATACGAAGTCCTGACGAAGGGCCTCGGCCCGAAACGTCGACTGTACCTCTTCCTAGAGATGCTGCCTGGCCTGATGCGTTCACCAGCAACTTCTACGTGTGTTGCTTGAAGCTCCAGCATCTGCAGATTTCCTCGTGTTTACGCCATCGATTTGCAGCATAGAACCTGTTTCATTTCTAACTCTTCCCATATCTGACCATAGAAACCATAGAAACTACAGCACAGAAACAGGCCCTTTGGCCCTTCTTGGCTGTGCCGAATCATTTTCTACCTAGTCCCACTGACTTGCACACGGACCTTAACCCTCCATACACCTCCCATCCATGTATCTGTCCAATTTATTCTTAAATGTTAAAAAGGAACCCGCATTTACCACCTCGTCTGGCAGCTCATTCCATACTCCCACCACTCTCTGTGTGAAGAAGCCCCCCCCCCTAATGTTCCCTTTAAACTTTTCCCCCCTCACCCTTAACCCATGTCCTCTGGTTTTTTTCTCCCCTTGCCTCAGTGGAAAAAGCCTGCTTGCATTCACTCTATCTATACCCATCATAATTTTATACACCTCTATCAAATCTCCCCTCATTCTTCTACGCTCCAGGGAATAAAGTCCTAACCTATTCAACCTTTCTCTGTAACTGAGTTTCTCAAGTCCCTGCAACATCCTTGTAAACCTTCTCTGCACTCTTTCAACCTTATTTATATCCTTGCTATAATTTGGTGACCAAAACTGAACACAATACTCCAGATTCGGCCTCACCAATGCCTTATACAACCTCATCATAACATTCCAGCTCTTATACTCAATACTTTGATTAATAAAGGCCAATGTACCAAAAGCTCTCTTTACGACCCTATCTACCTGTGACGACACTTTTAGGGAATTTTGTATCTGTATTCCCAGATCCCTCTGTTCCACTGCACTCCTCAGTGCCTTACCATTAACCCTATATGTTCTACGTTGGTTTGTCCTTCCAACGTGCAATACCTCACACTGTCAGTATTAAACTCCATCTGCCATTTTTCAGCCTATTTTTCTAGCGGCTCCGAGTCCCTCTGCAGGCTCTGAAAACCTTCCTCACTGTCTACTACACCTCCAGTCTTTGTATCATCAGCAAACTTGCTGATCCAATTTACCATATCATCATCCAGATCATTGATATAGATGACAAATAACAATGGACCCAGCACTGATCCCTGTGGCACACCACTAGTCACAGGCCTCCACTTAAAGAAGCAATTCTCTACCACCACTCTCTGGCTTCTTCCATCGAGCCAATGTCTAATCCAATTTACCACCTCTCCATGTATACCTAGCGACTGAATTTTCCTAACTAATCTCCCATGCGGGACCTTGTCAACGGCCTTACTGAAGTCCATGTAGACAATATCCACTGCCTTCCCTTCATCCACTTTCCTGGTAACCTCCTCGAAAAACTCCAATAGATTGGTCAAACATGACCTACCACGCACAAAGCCATGTTGACTCTCGCTAATAAGTCCCTGTCTATCCAAATGCTTGTAGATTCTGTCTCTTGGTACTCCCTCCAATAATTTACCTACTACCGACGTTAAACTCACCGGCCTATAATTTCCCGGATTACTTTTCCATCCTTTTTTAAACAACGGAACAACATGAGCCACTCTCCAATCCTCCGGCACTTCACCCATAGACAGTGACATTTTAAATATTTCTGCCAGGCCCCCCGCAATTTCAACACTAGTCTCCTTCAAGGTCCGAGGGAACACTCTGTCAGGTCCCGGGGATTTATCCACTTTAATTTTCCTCAAGACAGCAAGCACCTCCTCCTTTTCAATCTGTACAGTTTCCATGGTCTCACTACTTGATTCCCTCAATTCCGTAGACTTCATGCCACTTTCCTTAGTAAATACAGACGCAAAACACCTATTTAAGATGTCCCCCATTTCCTTTGGTTCCGCATATAGCCGACCACTCTGATCTTCAAGAGGACTAATTTTATCCCTTACAATCCTTTTGCTCTTAATATACTTGTAAAAACTCTTTGGATTATCCTTCACTTTGACTGCCAAGGCAACCTCATGTCTTCTTTTAGCCCTCCTGATTTCTTTCTTAAGTATTTTCTTGCACTTCTTAAACTCCTCAAGCACCTGATTTACTCCCTGTTTCCTATACATTTCACACAACTCCCTCTTCTTCTTTATCAGAGTTGCAATGTCCCTAGAGAACCAAGGTTCTTTATTCCTATTCAATTTGCCTTTAATCCTGACAGGAACATACAAACTCTGCACTCTCAAAATTTCTCCTTTGAAGGCTTCCCACCTACCAATCACATCTTTGCCAGAGAACAACCTGTCCCAATCCACGCTTTTTAGATCCTTTCTCATTTCTTCAAATTTGGCCTTCTTCCAGTTCAGAACCTCAACCCTAGGACCAGATCTATCCTTGTCCATGATCAAATTGAAACTAATGGTGTTATGATCACTGGAACCAAAGTGCTCCCCTACACAGACTTCTGTCACTTGCCCTAATTCGTTTCCTAACAGGAGATCCAATATTGCATCCCCTCTAGTTGGTCCCTCTATATATTGATTTAGAAAACTTTCCTGAACACATTTTACAAACTCTAAACCATCTAGACCCCTAACAGCATGGGAGTTCCAATCAATGTATGGAAAATTAACATCCCCTACCACCACAACTTTATGTTTCCTGCAGTTGCCTGCTATCCCTCTGCAGATTTGCTCTTCCAAGCATCGTTGACTATTAGGTGGTCTGTAATACAATCCCATTAATGTGGCCATACCTTTCCTGTTTCTCAGCTCCACCCACAAGTACTCAGTAGACAAGCCCTCTAATCTGTCCTGCCTGAGCACTGCTCTAATATTTTCCCTAACAAGCAATGCTACTCCCCCACCTTTCATTCCTCTACCTCGATCACATCTGAAACATCAGAACCCTGGAATATTAAGCTGCCAGTCCTGCCCCTCCTGTAGCCAAGTTTCACTAATTGCTATAACCTCATAATTCCACGTGTCAATCCACGCCCTCAACTCATCCGCCTTCCCCGCAATACTCCTAGCATTGAATTATATACACCTCAGAAGATTTTTACCGCCACTCACAACCTTTCTATCAGCGGATTTGCTTAAACTTTCAACATCATTTATTTTCACCCCAGCCACACTGTCAGCTCTGGCACTCTGGTTCCCATCCCCCTGCAAATCTAGTTTAAAGCCTCCCCAATAGCACTAACAAACCTCCCTGAAAGGATATTGGTCCCCCTGTGGTTCAAGTGTAACCCGCCTCTCTTGTACAGGTCTCACCTGCCCCAGAAGAGGTCCCAATGATCCTGAAATCTAAAACCCTGCCCCTACACCAGTTCCTCAGCCACTTCTTCCTCCTCCAGAGCATCGTGTAGAACTGACGTGTAGAACTGAAACGCTGATCTGGTTTCTCCGACAAAATATGCTTTGTAATCGACTGATTAGTTACAGCCTCGTGTTTGTTGTTTTTGAAAACAATATTAACAGACAATACAATAGCATTGGCTGCATAGCTAGCGATTTTATGAATTACAACTCTGGTTGTATTGTGACAGAGAAGAATGTTATTTAAGAATAATATAGGGATGTGATCCACAAAGAGCATGGACCAATACCCGGCAGGTAGAATTTAGCTCTTTGAAGTGTCAAACATGCTTTTAATTAATTAATTAATCTTTCTACCTACATATTTGCTCGCTTATGTATTAAGTTATTAATCCATTTATCTATCGATTTATTTATTTTTCGATCTATCTGTATGTTTATTTGTCTGTCTGTCTATCTACGTATGTGTCTCTCTGTCTGTTTTTATGCGTGCCTGTTTATTTATTTATTTGCTGATACAACGCGGAAGTCTCTCTGGCCCAAGGAGCCGAACTATTCAGAAATCGTCTATATGGTAATAGTCACAGGACAATTTACAATGACCAACTAATGTACTATCTGCTCTTTGGAATGTGGAGGAAATCAAAGCACCAAGAAGGTGACCACGTGCATACAAAATTACGTAAACGCTTCTTAGAAAAGGCGCCGAGCTTGAACATGGATCTGTAGATACCTTAATATCTGGGAAATTAAAGTAGATCGGGCTCTACGCAGCGACTGGCAGGGCTTGTATAGTGTGTCCAGAGGTCTCGGGTTGCAGATAAATCTGTCTCCAAAAGTAGCGACATGGCTAAACCCGATGGTATAGAAAATGTTTGCCACATTTGGCTTTATCGCTCAGGGCCGTGGAATCAGGAGTTCGGAAATTATGTCAAATATGCAGAATACACGTTTAGATCATTATGTACAGTTCTGTTGTCATAAACTAGAATGCATGTAGTTAAACTGGAAAACAGGCAGGAAAACTTTCACAAGGATTTTCCCCTAGTTTGAACAGCTTTGTTCAGAAGGAGAGATGGGATAGGATGGACTTCACTTACAGTGATTTATGAAATCATGAGATGTATATATATAATAAACAGGGACAATTTTTTGCCCAAGGTTGTATGAAACTTGAGGGCACAGTGTGAAGCGGAGGGAATATAAAGGGATTTCAGAGTCATTTTTATGTCCAGAGTCGTGTGTACATGGAACGATCTGTCAGAGGAAGTGGTAGAGTTGGGCGTAAGGGCATTGGTGATTTTGTGAAGCAGACTTGACCGGCCGAATGGCCTAATTCTGCTCCTATGTCTAAGTATGGACATCGTTTAAAATACATTCCCAAAGTACATAGATTTGAGAACGAGTGGCTGTGGGGCGGATTCAGACAAATAGGAACAAATTTAGTTGGCAATTTGACAGCACCGACGAGTGGGCCTTCAGTGTTTAACTTGGTGCTCAAAATATTGAATTGATCCCACGTAACATCTCAGTGAGCGACTGAATCAGAATTATCCATGTCCCAGTGTCTTGGCTGGAGTGAGAAACACACGAGTATCTGCTGGTAGTTGCGGTTAAATTCCCAGAACCAAGCGGCAAGGACAATTCCTGAAACCAATATATTTTTGTAACGTGGTTTTCCGTTGATGGCTGCAGTGTAGCTAACTAACGGTTAAACGGCCCTAACGTCATTTATTAAAATACATTTCCCTCTTGCGCCTGTTTTACTTTATTTACAAACTAATCTGTAACTGTAGTTGGGGATTAAAAACGGCTTGTTTAATTGGAGGGTACTGCCAGCTGAATTTCTTTTGAGCCTAGATTTGAGACATGGCACGTTTCCAACGCTTTCACGGGTTCTGAGCCAAACTGTAAGTCAGTTTTCATCCACAGCCTGGACGAAAGGTTAAAGTTTCCTCGTAAATTTATTCGCAGAGAAGGCGTGCAGATGGAAGTATGAGAATCGGAGCGGGAGTGCGGAGGAAAACATTTTTGAATGTTTCAGTTTTTTTCCATCTGCGTTCAGAGAGGCGGGACTGCGCAGGCGTGTGACGTCGGGCAGTGAAGCGCGGAAGATTTAAAAGGAACAGAGCCTTATATAGCGGGCAGCGCAGTTTGCGGGCTGCGGAGTGAGCCGGGAGTAGAGTGAAGGTTTAAGGGCTTCGGCTCAACGGGCTTAGGCGGAAACGGGAGAGGCGAGGAAGGTTTGGTATTCATTTTTTGTTGTTACTTGAGGAGAGGGGCAGTATGAGTGTGAGGGCAGTTTGTTGTTCTCGGTGCCGGATGTGGGAGGTCCTGGAGTCTCCAGGCCTCCTCGACGTCCACATCTGCGCCAAGTGCGCCGAGATTCAGCTCCTAAGGGACCGCGTTAGGGAACTGGAGCTGCAGCTCGGTGACCTTTGTCTGGTCAGGGAGAGTGAGAAGTTGATAGAGAGGAGTTACAGGCAGGTGGTCACACCGGGGCCACGGGAGGCAGACCAAAGGGTCACGGTTAGGAGGGGGAAGAGGAAGAGTCAGGTACTAGAGAGTAACCCAGTGGCTGTGTCCCTTGACAATAGGTACTCCTGTTTGAGTATTGTTGGGGGGAGGGACAGCTTACCTGGAGGAAGCGACAGTGGCCGTGCCTCCGGCACAAGGTCCGGCCCTGTAGTTCAGAAGGGTATGGAAAGGAAGAGGAGGGCAGTAGTAATAGGGGACTCGATAGTAAGGGGGTCAGATAGGCGATTCTGTGGACGCAGTCCAGAGACCCGGATGGTAGTTTGCCTCCCTGGTGCCAGGGTCCGGGAAATTTCTGATTGCGTCCAAGATATCCTGAAGTGGGAGGGTGAGGAGCCAGAGGTCGTGGTATATATAGGTACCAATGACATAGGTTGGAAAACGGAAGAGGTCCTGAAAGGACAATATAGGGAGTTAGGAAGGGAGTTGAGAAAAAAAAGACTGCAAAGGTAGTAATCTCGGGATTACTGCCTGTGCTACGCGACAGTGAGAGTAGGAATGCAATGAGGTGGACGACAAATGCGAGGCTGAGGGATTGGAACAGTGGGCAGGGATTCAGGTTTTTGGATCATTGGGACCTCTTTTGGCGTAGGCGTGACCTGTACAAAAAGGATGAGTTACACTTGACTCCTAGGGGGACCAATCCCCGGGGAGATTTGTGAGGGCTACTGAGGTGACATTAAACTAGAATGGTTGGGGTGTGGGAATCAAATTAAAGAGACTAGGAGAGAGGAGGTTAGTTCACAACAGGGGGATGGGAACACGTGCAGAGAGACAAAGGGGTGTAAAATGAGGTTAGAAGCTAAAAGTAGTAAGGTGAAAAGTAAAAGTGGCAGGCCTGCAAATCCAGGGCAAAAATCAAAAAGGGCCACTTTTCAACATAATTTTATAAGGGTCAAGAGTGTTGTAAAAGCAAGAGTGAAGGCTATATGTGTCAATGCAAGGAGCATTCGTAACAAGGTGGATAAATTTAAAGTGCAGATTGTTATTAATGAATATGATATGGTTGAGATCACAGAGACATGGCTCCAGAGTGACCAAGGATGAGAGCTGAACATCCAGGGAGATTCGATATTCAGGAGGGATAGACATGAAAGAAAAGGAGGTGGGGTAGCATTGCTGGTTAGAGAGGAGATTAACGCAATAGAAAGGAAGGACATTAGCCCGGAGGATGTGAAATCGATATGGGTAGAGCTGCATAATACTAAGAGGCAGAAAACGCTGGTGGGAGTTGTGTACAGGCCACCTAACAGTAGTAGTGAGGTTGGGGATGGCATTAAACAGGAAATTAGAAATGACAGCAATAAAGGAACAGCAGTTATAATGTATCCTGTTGCAGAAGCCATCCTCTTTTCATCTTCAGTTTTATTACAGACAATGTGATGTATGCTTCCAGGACTTACTGGTATTTAATTGAATTCATTCTTCCCTCTACCATTGAAATGTTCCCCGTGCCATTAGCTGCAACGCAAGCCCAAAGCATGATAGATCCACCCCCGGACTTAACAGTTGGAGAGGTGTTTTTTTCATGAAATTCTGCACCCTGTTTTCTCCAAACATACCTTTGCTCATTGCGGCCAAAAAGTTCTATTTTAACTTCAGCAGTCCACAGGACTTGTTTCCAAAATGCATCAGCCTTGTTTAGATGTCCCTGTGCAAACTTCTGACGCTGTAGTTTGCGTTGAGGACGCAGGAAAGGTTTTCTTTTGATGACTCTTCCATGAAGGTCATACTTGTGCAGGTGTCGCTGCACAGCAGAACAGTGCATCACCACTCCAGAGTCTGATAAATCTTCCTGAATGTCTTTTGCAGTCAAACGGGGGTTTTGATTTGCCTTTCTAGCAATCCTACGAGCAGTTCTCTCGGAAAGTTTTTTTGGTCTTGCAGACCTCAACTTGACCTCCACCATTCCTGTTAACTGCCGTTTCTTAATTACATTACGAACTGAGGAAACGGCTACATGAAAACGCTTTGCTATCTTCTTATACCCTTCGCCTGCTTTGTGGGCATTATTTATTTTAATTTTCAGTGTGATAGACAGCTGCTTAGAGGAGCCCATGGCTGCTGATTGTTGGGACAAGATTTGAGGAATCAGGGTATTTATAAAGCTTTGAAATTTGCATCACCTGACCTTTCCTAACGGCGACTGTGAACAAGCCATAGCACTAACAAGCTAATTATAGTCTGAGGCCTTGGTAAAAGTTATCTGAGAGCTCAAATCTCCTGGGGTGCCCAAAGTCTTGCATGGTGCTACTTTTCTTTTTTTACTCTAAAATTGTACAAAACAAAAATAATACACTAAGCTTGCTTAAAATGTTGAAAAAAACTGTTTCATCTTTAACTTAATGCCTTTTGGAGATCAGTTCATTGTCTACTCACTTAACTATTCACAGTAACAGAAATTTTGACCAGGCGTGCCCAAGCGTTTGCATGCCACTGTACCTGCGTTTTACCTACATACGTTGTTTTGAACAGTGGTGTGATATTCGCTAGAATAGCCTCAGAATATAGGGCCGTCCTTTTAGAAAGGGGATGAGCAGAGATTTCTTTAGGGAAATACAGTAGGGAATCTGTGGAATTCTTTGCCACAGGCAGCTACGTAGTCCAGGTCTTTGCCTATACTTATGGCAGAGGTGTTTTTGATTGGTCAGGACAGGAGAATATAGGTAGGCGGGGTGCGGGGAGGGGTGTTGTGGGTAGGCAGGAGATTAGAGCTAAAAGGAAAATTGGATCAGCCATAATGAAATGGTGGTACAGACACAATGGACCAAGTGACCTAATTCTGCTCCTCTCTCTTACGGTCTTACGGTCCTATCCTCTTATGTTGCCACAGCGTTAGGAGCTGCACTGGAAAGGTTGAAAAGGTTAGGACTTTATTCCTTGAAACGTAGAAGAATGAGGAGAGAATTGATGGTGTGAGTCTGAAACGCCCTACCAGAGGATGTTCGGGACGTGTGCTCGATTTCAACATTCAAGAGAAAGTTGGATGGCTGGGAAGCGTATGAAGTGCTAAGGGCCGGGACCATATCGATGCGACTAGTCAGATCCATGGGTCACACCAGGATGAATTGAAGGGCCTGTTTCTGTTCTGATTGTTCTATGATTCTATGATTCGATTAAATATAAAGCAAATTTTGAACGTATCATTCTCATGTGCTATTTGTGTTCAAGATGTCCATTTGATTAGCTACCTATTATTAATTATCAAGATTATCAATATCATAGTCATAGTCATAGTCATACTTTATTGATCCCGGGGGAAATTGGTTTTCGTTACAGTTGCACCATAAATAATAAATAGTAATAAAACCATAAATAGTTAAATAGTAATATCTAAATTATGCCAGGAAATAAGTCCAGGACCACCCTATTGGCTCAGGGTGTCTGACCCTCCAAGGGAGGAGTTGTAAAGTTTGATGGCCACAGGCAGGAATGACTTCCTATGACGCTCTGTGTTGCATCTCGGTGGATTGAGTCTCTGGCTGAATGTACTTCTGTGCCCACCCAGTACGTTATGTAGTGGATGGGAGACATTGTCCAAGATGGCATGCAACTTGGACAGTATCCTCTTTTCAGACGCCACCGTCAGGGAGTCCAGTTCCATCCCCAGAACATCACTGGCCTTACGAATGAGTTTGTTGATTTTGTTGGTGTCTGCTACCCTCAGCCTGCTGCCCCAGCACACAACAGCAAACATGATAGCACTGGCCACCACAGACTCGTAGAACATCCTCAGCATCATCCGGCAGATGTTAAAGGACCTCAGTCTCCTCAGGAAATAGGGACGGCTCTGACCCTTCTTGTAGACAGCCTCAGTGTTCTTTGACCAGTCCAGTTTATTGTCAATTCGTATCCCCAGGTATTTGTAATCCTCCACCATGACAACACTGACCCCCTGGATGGAAACAGGTGTCACTGGTACCTTAGCTCTCCTCAGGTCTACCACCAGCTCCTTAGTCTTTTTCACATTAAGCTGCAGATAATTCTGCTCACACCATGTGACAAAGTTTCCTACCGTAGCCCTGTACTCAACCTCATCTCCCTTGCTGATGCATCCAACTATGGCAGAGTCATCCGAAAACTTCTGAAGATGACAATACTCTGTGCAGTAGTTGAAGTCCGAGGTGTAAATGATGAAGAGAAAGGGAGACAAGACAGTCTTCTGTGGAGCCCCAGTGCTGCTGATCACTCTGTCGGACACACAGTGTTGCAAGCACACGTACTGTGGTCTGCCAGTCAGGTAATCAAGAATCCATGACACCAGGGGAGTATCCACCTGCATCGCTGTCAGCTTCTCCCCCAGCAGAGCAGGGCGGATGGTGTTGAACGCACTGGAGAAGTCAAAAAACATGACCCTCACAGTGCTCGCTGGCTTGTCCAGGTGGGCGTAGACACGGTTCGGCAGGTAGACGATGGCATCCTCAACTCCATGGGGCTGGTAGGCGAACTGGAGGGAATCTAAGTATGGCCTGACCATAGGCCGGAGCAGCTCCAGAACAAGTCTCTCCAGGGTCTTCATGAGGTGGGAGATCAATGCCACCGGTCTGTAGTCATTGAGGTCGCTGGGGCGCGGCGTCTTCGGCACAGGGACGAGGCAGGACGTCTTCCACGATACAGGAACCCTCCGGAGCCTCAGGCTCAGGTTGAATACATGGCGAAGTACTCCACATAGCTGAGGGGCACAGGCTTTGAGCACCCTGGTACTGACACCATCCGGTCCTGCAACCTTGCTTGAGTTGAGACGTTTCAGCTGTCTTCTCACCTGTTCAGCCATGAAGCCCACCGTGGTGGTTTCGTGTGGGGAAGGGGTATAGTCATGAGAGCAGGGTGGGGGACTGTGAGGAAGGGTAGGAGTGGCGAGTGGAATATGTGTTGGTTGGGGGCCGACAACAGATGGTTCATGTGGGGGTTGGGCAGGGTCCACAATGTTAAATCTGTTAAAGAACAGCTTAAGTCGTTGGCCCTGTCCACACTGCCTTCAGCTCCTCTGCTGCTAGTTTGCCGGAACCCACTGATGGTCCTCATCCCCCTCCAGACCTCTCTCATGTTGTTCAGCTGGAGTTTCCACTCAAGCTTCCTCCTGTACCTGTCTTTAGCCTCCCTGATCCTGGCTTTCAGGTCCCTCTGTATTGCCCTCAGCTCCTCCCTATTTCCATCTCTAAACGCCCTCTTTTTAGCGTTCAGGATGTCCTTAATGTCCTTTGTCACCCATGGCTTGTTATTTGAATAACAAAAGACAGTTCTTGTCGGAACATTGCAGTGCACACAGAAGCTGATGTAATCAGTGATGCACTCTGTGCCTGTTTTGCCATCCAGCAGCCGCGCCGCCTAAGCATGCCCAAGCATTTCTGTTCAAGATAGAAAACTTCCCAGCTCTCATTGTAGGCAATATTTTAATAGACTTGAATTATGATTTCAAATAATAAACATAAGTGATTTCAAAAAATGCTGCGTGGTAGGGAAATTTCCTGGTAGTTTCCACGATCAGTAGCCCAAAATTCATAAAATACAACTAAAGGTCTTCAGGAAGCAAAATCTTTGTCGTCCAGTGTAATGCAAAGATCATTGCCAGAGGCTCAGCAATCTCTTCTCTCGCCTACCATAGTAGACTGCGGTACATCTCATCCAGTCCCAGATGCTTACCCAACTTAATGCTGACCAACTGCACCGGCACATCCTCTTTCTTAATATCTATATGCTCAAGTTTTTTCAATCTGCTGTAAGTCATTCCTGCAATCGCCAAGATCCTTTTCGGTAAGGTTAATGCAAGCAGGCTATTTCTACTGTGACTGGCCTATGCTAGAACTAAATGTCATGCGTTATGAGTGAAACGTGAAGTATTTGAACGGAACATGGGGGGGAGTTTTTTTACGAAGAGAATTGTAAGAGTGTGAAACGACCTGCCACGGATGTAGGTTCGATTTGAATATTTAAGAGAAGTTTGTGTAGACGCATCGATTAGTGGCGTATGATGTGCTACAGCCCGGGTGCAGGTCGATGGTACGAGGCAGATTCATAGTTCACACGGACTAGATGAGCTCAAAGGCCTGTTTGTGTTCTATGTTCTATGAATAGATGAAACGGTAAAGCAAATTACGAGTGTATCGATCGCACGCATTTTTTGTTTGTGTTCATGACAGAATAGACAGAATAGAGCTTTGACCAGTGGCCAACCCGGACTTCGGATGTTTGGAGAGGATGGGAATTCATTCAGGTTCAGTGCCTCAGGATAAATGGCAAGAGCGGGTCGCGGCGCGTTTTAGAACTTTAACCCGAGACCATCGGCGTAGGGGATTGATTAGTAAGAGCAAATAAAAGGAAAACCATTGTCGCAGCAGCTGTTGTCTAAGTGGACATAGTCAGAGTGGTAATCTTAAAACTTTAGCACACCAGGGCTTCAACAAAGAGAGGCTTCACTCAGAGAAAGCAAAGAAAAGCCACTTTCCCTTCTCTTCTTTTTATCTGCTCAGCCTGGGCACTTTAATCTCAAAATAGAAGATATTTCACCCACCGGTACATTGTTTGCTTAGAAAGAAATTCCACGGTCTCGGCCCAACTTACAAATTACAGAGGAGCCTTTTCAAATACATAATAGGGTGTCATTGAAAATCGACGAGTGCTTATGTCTCTTACCTGTTCAGGTAACGAGGTCCAGCCACGCACATTAAATCGATGAAAAGACCCTCTCTTACCCGCCTCCACCAACGTTGTTGGCAGCCCATTCCACGCACTCACCACTCTCTGAGTAAAAACCTTACCCCTAACATCTCCTCTGTACCAACACCCCAGCACCTTAAACCTGTGTCCCCTTGTGGCAACCATTTCAGCCCTGGGAAAAAGCCTCTGACTATCCACACGATCAATGCCTCTCATCATCTTATACACCTCTATCAGGTCACCTCTCATCCTCCGTCGCTCCAAGGAGAAAAGGCCGAGCTCATTCAACCTATTCTCATAAGGCATGCTCCCCAATCCAGGCAACATCCTTGTAAATCTCCTCCGCACCCTTTCTATGGCTTTTGCATCCTTCCTGTAGTGAGGCAACCAGAACTGAGCACAGTACGCCAAGTGGGGTCTCACTGGGGTCCTATATAGCTGCAACATTACCTCTCGGTTCCTAAATTCAATTCCACGATTGATGAAGGCCAATACACCGCACGCCTTCTTAACCTCAGAGTCAACCAGCGCAGCTGCTTTGAGCGTCCTATGGACTCGGACCCCAAGATGCTTCTGATCCTCCACACTACTGAGATTTACCATTAATACTATTAACGTCCTGCTGTAACCTCTGACACCCTTCCACACTATCCACAACCCCTCCAACCTTTGTGTCATCACCAAACTTACTAAGCCATACTTCCACTTCTTCATCCAGGTCATTTATAAAAATCACGAAGAGTAAGGGTCCCAGAACAGATCCCTGAAGCACTCCACTGGTGACCGACCTCCATGCAGAATATGACCAGTCTACAACCACACTTTGCCTTCTGTGGGCAAGCCAGTTCTGGATCCTCAAATCAATGTCCCCTTGGATTCCATGTCTCCTTACTTTCTCAATATCCCTTGCGTGGGATACCTTATCAAATGTCTTGCTGAAATCCATATACACTACACCTACTGCTCTTCCTTCATCAATGTGTTTAGTAACATCCTCATAAAGTTCAATCAGGCTCGTAAGGCATGACCTGCCCTTGACAAAGCCATGCTGACTATTCCTTATCATATTGTACCTCTCCAAATGTTCAAAAATCCTTCCTCTCAGGATCTTCTCCATCAACTTACGAACCACTGAGGTAAGACTCACTGGCCTATAATTTCATAGGCTATCTCTACTCACTTTCTTGAATCAGGGAAATTTATTCGCAACTCTCCAATCCTCCGGAACCTCTGCCGTCCCCATTGATGATGCAAAGATCATCGCCAGAGGCTCAGCAATCTCCTCTCTCGCCTCCCACAGTAGCCTGGGATACATCTCATCCGGTCCTGGCGACTTATTCAACGTGATGTTTTCCAAAAGCTAAAGCACATCCTCTTTCTTAATATCTACCTGTTCAAGCTTTTCAGTCTGCTGAAAGTCATCTCTGCAATTTCACAAAATCCTTTTCCATCGTGAATATTGAAGTAAAGTAGTCATTAAGTACCTCTGCTATTGCCTTCGGTTTCATCCATACTTTCCCACAGTCACACTTGATTGGTCCTACTCTTTCACGTCTTATCCTCTTGCTCTTCACATACTTGTAGAATGCCTTGAGGCTCTCCTTAATCCTGGCCGGCAGGGCCTTCTCATGGCCGTCTGGCTCTCCTAATTTCCTTCGTTAGCACCTTCCTGTTAGCCTTATAATTTTCTATATCTCTAACATTACCTAGCTCTCTGAACCTTTTGTAAGCTTTTCTTTTCTTCTTGACCGTATTTATTACAGCCTTTATACACCACGGTTCCTGTACCCTACCATAACTTCCCTGTCTCATTGTAACGTACCTATGCAGAACTCCACACAATTATCCCCTGCACATTTGTCACATTTCTTCCATACTTTTCCTTGAGAACATCTCTATAAGCTTCCAATTTCCAGCCTGATAGCCTCATAATTTCCCTTACGCCCATGAAATGCTTTTCTAACTTCTTCCTCATCTCTGTTTTAAAAGAGGACAGGAAGATTAATACAGGGCTCTGGTGGAGAATTTTGTCAAATGGTGCAAGCTGAATCATCTGTAGCTCAACATCAAGCGAAGCGGTCAGTGGAAGGCGACCAGTGCGTGAGTAGGCCAGTGAAGGAGTGGAGCTTTGATACTTTGACTCGAGAGGCTTCGACGAGAAGAAGCGGAGGACGAGCTTGTTCCCAGCTAGTTTTTACAATTTCTCCTGAGATGGTGATGTGCCTCTCATGTGAGGTGTGGCAGTCTTGGGGGAACTCCCCTCTCCCGCAGAGTCACATCTGCCAGAAGTGCATACGGCTGGGCGATCTGGAAGACCGTGTAAAGAATCTGGAGCAGCAGCTGGATGACCTTCGACTCATAAGGGAGAAGGAGGCAGTCATAGATGAGAGCTACCGGGAGGTAGTCACACCTAGGCTGTCGGAAGCAGGTCGTTGGGTGAGAGTCAGAGGGGGAAAGCGAAGGTGAGCAGACAGGTAGTGCAGAGCACCCCTGCAGCCATTCCCCTGAATAATAAGTTTACCGTCCTGGATACTGTTGGCGGGGACGACCGATCAGGTGTGAGCCACGGTGGTAGGGCCTCCGGTTCTGATTCCGACCCTGTGGTGCAGAAGGGTGGGACGGAGAAGAGGAAAGCTGTCGTCATTGGAGACTCTATAGTCAGGGGAGCAGACAGGAGATTTTGTGGACGTGAGAAGGACACCCGCATGGTTTGTTTCCTCCCGGGTGCCAGGGTCCGGGGTGTCTCTGACCGGGTGCACGACCTCCTGGTACGAGAGGGAAAGCAACCAGAAGTTGTGATACATGTTGGGACCAACGACATAGGCAGGAAGAAGGATGAGGTCCTGAAGTGTGAGTTTCGGGAATTAGCCAGAAGTCTGAAGAACAGGACCTCAAGGGTGGCGTTCTCAGGATTGCTACCAGTGCTACGTGACAGTGATGGTAAGAATTGGAGGAGATAGCAGTTGAATGCGTGGCTGAGGAGTTGGTGCAGGGAGCAGGGTTTTAGATTTTTAGATCATTGGGATCTCTTCTGGGGAAGGTGGGACCTGTACAGATTGGATCGGTTGCAACTGAACTCGAGGGGGAGCAATATCCTTGCAGGTAGGTTTGTTAGCGTGGTTCGGCAGGTTTTAAACTAATTTGCAAGGGGGATGGGACCCAGAGCGATAGAACAGTGAAAGAAGTGCATGGAGTAAAGCCAGATCTAACATATAGAGAGGCTTTGAGGAAACAGAAGCAGAATAAAGGGTGTAAAGGTAGTAAGGCAGAAGGGCTGAAGTGCATGTACTTCAATGCAAGAAGCATCAGGAACAAAGGTGATGAACTGAGAGTTTGGATACATACATGGAATTATGATGTAGTGGCCATTACAGAGACTTGGCTGGCACCAGGGCAGGAATGGATTCTCAATATTCTGGATTTCAGTGCTTTAAGAGGGATAGGGTGGGCAAAAAGGGGAGGAGGGGTGGCATTACTGGTCAGGGATACTATTACAGCTACAGAAAGGGTGGGTAATATAGCAGCATTCTCTTTTGAGTCAGTATGGGTGCAAGTCAGGAACAGGAAGAGAGCAGTTACTCTACTGGGGGTATTCTATAGGCCCCCTGGTAGCAGCAGAGATACAGAGGAGCAGATTGGGAGGCAGATTTTGGAAAGGTGCAAAAATAACAGGGTTGTTATCATGGGTGACTTTAAATTCCCTAATATTGATTGGCACCTGATTACTTCCAAGGGATTAGACAGTGCAGAGTTTGTTAAGTGTGTCCAGGATGGATTCCTGTCACAGTATGTTGACAGGCCGACTAGATATAATGCCATATTAGATATAGTACAAGGTAATGAACCGGGTCAGGTCACAGATCTCTCAGTGGGTGAGCATCTGGGGGACAGTGACCACGGCTCCCTGGCCTTTAGCATTATCATGGAAAAGGATAGAATCAGAGAGCACAGGAAAATTTTTAATTGGGGAAAGGCAAAGTATGAGGCTATAAAGCTAGAACTTGCGGGTGTGAACTGGGATGATGTTTTTGCAGGGAAATGTACTGTGAGCATGTGGTCGATGTTTAGAGATCTCTTGCGGGATGTTAGGGATAAATTTGTCCCGGTGAGGCAGATAAAGAGTGGTAGGGTGAAGGAACCATGGGTGACAAGTGAGGTGGAAAATCTAGTCAGGTGGAAGAAGGCAGCATACATGAGGTCGAGGAAGCAAGGATCAGATGGGTCTATTGAGGAATATAGGGAAGCAAGAACGGAGCTTAAGAAAGGGCTGAGAAGAGCAAGAAGGGGGCATGAGAAGGCCTTGGCAAATAGGGTAAAGGAAAGCCCCAAGGCATTCTTCAATTATGTGAAGAAGAAAAGGATGACTGGAGTGAAGATAGGACGGATTAGAGATAAAGGTGGGAAGATGTGCCTGGAGGCTGTGGAAGTGAGCGAGGTCCTCAATGAATACTTTCTTCGGTATTCACCAATGAGAGGTAACTTGATGATGGTGAGGACAATATGAGTGAGGTTGATGTTCTGGAGCATGTTGATATTAAGGGACATTAATGTTCAAATACATTAGGAGAGATAAGTCCCCGGGGTCTGACGGAATATTCCACAGGCTGCTCCACGAGGAGAGATAAGAGATTGCTGAGCCTCTGGCTAGGATCTTTATGTCCTCGTTGTCTACGGGAATGGTACCGGAGGATTGGAGGGAGGCGAATGTTGTCCCACTGTTCAAAAAAAGTAGTACGGAGAGTCCTGGTAATTATAGACCAGTGAATCTTACGTCTGTGGTAGGAAAGCTGTTGGAAAAGATTCTCAGAGTTAGGATCTATAGGTATTTAGAGAATCATGGTCTGATCAGGGACAGTCAGCATGGCTTTGTGAAGGGCAGATCGTGTCTAATAAGCCTGATAGAGTTCTTTCAGGAGGTAACCAGGCATATAGATGACGGTAGAGCAGTGGGTGTGATTTACATGGATTTTAGCAAGGCTTTTGACAAGGTTCTACACGGTAGGCTCCTTCAGAAAGTTAGAAGGCATGGGATCCAGGGAAGTTTGGCCAGGTGGATTCAGAATTGGCTTGCCTGCAGAAGGCAGAGAGTGGTGGTGGTGGAGGGAGTACATTCAGATTGGAGGATTGTGACTAGTGGTGTCCCACAAGGATCTGTTCTGGGACCTCTACTTTTCGAGGTTTTTATTAACGACCTGGATGTGGGGGTAAAAGGGTGGGTTGGCAAGTTTGCAGACGACACAAAGGTTGGTGGTGTTCTAGATAGTGTAGAGGATTGTCAAAGATTGCAGAGAGACATTGATAGGATGCAGAAGTGGGCTGAGAAGTGGCAGATGGAGTTCAACCCAGAGAAGTGTGAGGTTGTACACGTTGGAAGGACAAACTCCAAAGCAGAGTACAAAGTAAATGGCAGGATACTTGGTAGTGTGGAGGAGAAGAGGGATCTCGGGGTACATGTCCACAGATCCCTGAAAGTTGCCTCACGGGTGTATAAGGTAGTTAAGAAAGCTTATGGGGTGTTAGCTTTCATAAGTCAAGGGATAGAGTTTAAGAGTCGCGATGTAATGATGCAGCTCTATAAAACTCTGGTTAGGCCACACTTGGAGTACTGTGTCCAGTTCTGGTCACCTCACTATAGGAAGGATGTGGAAGCATTGGAAAGGGTACAGAGGAGATTTACCAGGATGCTGCTTGGTTTAGTAAGTATGCATTATGATCAGAGATTAAGGGAGCTGGGGCTTTACTCTTTGGAGAGAAGGAGGATGAGGGGTGACATGATAGAGGTGTACAAGATAATAAGAGGAATAGTTAGAGAGGATAGCCAGCGCCTCTTCCCCAGGGCACCATTGCTCAATACAAGAGGACATGGCTTTAAGGTAAGGGGTGGGAAGTTCAAAGGGGATATTAGAGGAAGGTTTTTCACCCAGAGAGTGGTTGTGCGTGGAATGCACTGCATGAGTCAGTGGTGGAGGCAGATACACTAGTGAGGTTTAAGAGATTACTAGACAGGTATACGGAGGAATTTAAGTTGGGGGCTTATATCGGAGGCAGGGTTTGAGGGTCGGCACAACATTGTGGGCCGAAAGGCCTGTACTGTGCTGTACTATTCTGTGTTCTATGTTCTATCAGTAAGACAAAGGAGATGGTGACGGGCTTTAGGAGGACACAGCCTACACTGTTCATTGTTACTATTGATGATGAGAACGTGAATGTGGTGAATACCTGGGAGTGCAGCTGGATGACAGACGTGTGGAGCACCAACACAGCAACTGTGAAGAAGGGGCAGAATTGCTTTTAGTTCCTGAGGAGACTGAGGCTGCTCTAAAATTTCTTTTCTTTTACCTTTCTCCTTAGAATCCTTGCTTCCTAAACCTCATGTGTGCTGCCTTCTTCCACCTGACTAGATTTTCCACTTTACCTGTCACCCATGGTTCCTTCACCCTACCATTGTTCGTCTTCCTCACCGGGCCAAACTTATCCCTAACATCCTGCAAGAGATCCCTAAACATCGACCACATGTCCGTAGTACATTTCCCTGCAAAAACATCATCCCAATTCACATCCGCAAGTTCTAGCCTTATAGCCTCATAATTTGCCCTTCCCCAATTAAAAATTTTCCTGTCCTCTCTGATTCTATCTTTTTCCATGATAATGCTAAAGGCCAGGGTGCGGTGGTCACTGTCCCCCAGATGCTCATCCACTGAGACATCTGTGACCTGACCTGGTTTGTTACCTAATACTAGATCCAGTATGGCATTCCCCCAGTCAGCCTATCAATATACTGTGACGGGAATCCGTCCTGGACACACTTAACAAACTCTGGAACTAATCAGGTGCCAATCAATATTAGGGAAGTTAATGTCACCCATGATAACAACCCTATTATTTTTGCACCTTTCCAAATTCTGCCTCACAATCTGTTCCTCGGTATCTCTGCTGTTACCAGACAGGCTATAGAATACTCCCAATAAAAGTAGCAGCTCCCTTCCTGTTCCTGACTTCCACCCATACTGACTCAAAAGAGGATCCTGTTACATTACCCACCCTTTCTGTAGCTGTAATCGTACCCATGACCAGTAATGCCACTTCTCCTCCCGTCCCCCCCCACACACACACACACATCCCTTTTAAAGCACTGAAATCCAGGAATATTGAGAATCTATTCCTGCCCTGGTGCCAGCCAAGTCTCTGTAATGGCCACTACATCATAATTCCATGTATGTATCCAAGATCTTAGTTCATCACCTTTGTTCCTGATGCTTCTTGCATTGAAGTGCAAGCACTTCAGCCCTTCTGCCTTACTACCTTTACACCCGTTATTCTGCTTCCCTTTCCTCAAAGCCTTTCTATATGTTAGATCTGGCTTTACTCCATGCACTTCTTTCACTGCTCTATCGCTCTGGGTCCCATCCCCCTTGCAAATTAGTTTAAACCCTCCCGAAGCATGCTTGCAAACCTACCTGCAAGGATATTGCTCACCCTCGACTTCAGGTGCTACCCATCCAATCTGTACAGGTCCCACATTCTCCAGAAGAGATCCCAATGATCCAAAAATCTAAAATCTTGCCCCCTGCACCAACTCCTCACCCACGCATTCAACTGCCATCCCCTCCAATTCTTACAATCACTATCACGTAGCACTGGTAGCAATCTTGAGAACGTCGGCCTTGAGGTCCTGTTCTTCAGCCTTCTACCTAGTTCTCGAAACTCACACTTTACGACCTCATCCCTCTTCCTGCCTATGTCGTTGGTGCCATCATGTATCACGACTTCTGGTTGTTTTCCCTCTTGTACCGGGATGTCAGTCACCCGGTCAGAGACATCCCGGACGCAGGCACCCAGGAGGCAACAAACCATGAGGGTTCCCTTCTCACGTCGACAAAATCTCCTGTCTGCTCCCTGGACTATAGAGTCTCCAAGGACGACAGCTCTCCTCTTCTCCGTCCCACACTCCTGCACCACAGAGTCAGACTCAGTGCCAGAGGCCCTGCCACCGTGGCTCACACCTGGTCGGTCGTCCCCGCCAACCGCATCCAGGACGGTAAACTTATTATTCAGGGGAATGGCTACAGGGGTGCTCTGCACTACCTGTATGCTCACCTTCGCTTTCCCCCCTCTGACTGTCACCCAACGACCTGCTTCCGACAGCCTAGGTGTGACTACCTCCCTGTAGCTCTCATCTATGACTGCCTTATTCTCCCTTATGAGTCGAACGTCATCCAGCTGTTGCTCCAGATTCCTTACATGGCCTTCCAGATAGCCCAGCCGCATGCACAGTGCGCTAGATTAACTCAGCAGGTCCGGCAGCATCTATGGAACTAAATAAACAGTGGATGTTTCGGGCCGAGACACTTCACCAGGATGGAGGGCAGCTAAGTTCACAAAGGGGGAGCAGTGAAAGAGTGTTTCATTGAAATCCCATCGATGAAAAGATTTAAAATTCTTCAGCGTAGACATCCCTTGAAGAGGCTTCACAGTGCAGTAATAGAATCACAAACAAGATGCTGAAAATCCAACGCCAAACACACAAAATGCTGGAGGAACTCAGCAGGTCGGGTGTTCATGGTGCTTCTTGCGTTAAAATAGACACATCACAAACAATCGGTCTGTGCTCGCCCCTTCTCTATCACCTGCCTATTCTCCCCCTCGCTCTGTCTCCGAGCTTTCTCTATTTGTGAGTCTACCTTCCTTTTCCTCCGTCACTTCAGTTCGATTCCCATCCCACAGCAATTCTAGTTTAAACTCTCAGAAATAGCCTTTGCAAACCTCCCTGTCAGGATATTGGCCCCCCTCCGATTCAAGTCAAACCGTCCTTTTTCTACAGGTCACGCCTGCCCCAAAGGAGGTCCCAATGATCCAGAAATCTGAATGCTTGTCGCTGTTCCAGTCCCTCAGCCACGCATCCATCCTCCACCTCACTCTATTCCTATACTCACTGTCGTGTGGCACAGGCAGTAATCCCGAGATTTTGCTACGTTTGAGGTCCTGCTTCTCAACTTCCTTCCTAACTCCCTGTAGTCTGTTTTCAGGATATCCTCCCTTTTCCTACCTCGGTCGTTGGTACCAATATGTACCACGACCTCTGGCTGTTCTCCTTCCAACTTCAGGATATTGTGGATGCAGTCAGGAACATCCCAGACCCTGGCACCTGGGAGGCAAACTGCCTACTGTGTTTCTTTCCTGCATCCACAGAACCTCCTGCCTGACCCCTGAACGATAGAGTCCTCTGTTACTGCTGCCTTCTTCCTTTCCCTACCCTTCTGAGTCACAGGCGCAGAATATGTGCCAGAGGCGCGGCCACAGTTGCTTCCCTAGGTAGGCTGTTCCCCGCCCCACAGTACTCAAACAGGGTACTTTCTATTATTCGACATTTTCCCTTCCCTCTCCTGACTGTTACCCACTTATCTGTCTCGCGAGTCCCCGGTGTGACTACTTGCCTATAGCTGCTGTATAGCACCTCCTCACTTCCCCTGACCAGACGAAGTTCATCGAGCTGAATCTCCAGTTCCATAACGCAGTTCCTCAGGAGTTGCAGCTCGACGCCCCTGGCGCAGATGTGGCTCTCCATGAGGCTTAGTGTCTCCATGTCATCTATCCTGCACCTTCCTCATTTTCCCAGAAACTCACACCATTCCTGCTCTGCTGTCATCCCTGAAAGCACCTCCTTCCAATTTACTTTGGCCAACTCCTCTCTCAAACCACTGTAACTTACTTCACGCCACTGTCATAATGCTACCTTAGACTTCAGATTCTCCCTATCAAAGCTGCACGTGGAGCAGTTAGTGGAGGCATTAGTAATGGTATTTCAGGAATCATTAGATTCTGGAATAGTTCCAGAAGACAAGAAAAATGCAAATGTCACTCCATATTTCAAGAATGGAGAGAGGCAGAAGGCAGGAAATTATTGGCCAGTTATTCTAACCTCAGTGATTGTGAAGGTGTTGTGGGCGAATATTAAGCATGATTTCTCAGGGTTTGGAAGTACATGATAAAATAGGCCTTAGTCACTATGGTTTCCTTAAGGGAAAAATTGCCTGACAAAGCTTTTCAAATTCTTTGAGGAAATAAGAAGCAGGATAGACAAAGGAGAATCAGTCGATGTTGTGTATTTGGATTTTCAGAAAGCCTTTGACAAGTGCCGCACATGAGGCTGCTTAACAAGCTCGGAGCGCATGGTATTAGAGAAGACTATAAGACCATTAGACATAGGAGCAGAATTAAATCATCTGGCCCATCTAGTCTGCTCCACCATTCAATCATGGCTGATCCTTTTTTCTATCTCTTCCTCAACCCCAGATCTAGGCCTTCTCCCCTTAACCTTTGATGCCATGTCCAATCAAGAACCTACCTGTCATGGTCAGATCCGTGAAGTCAGTATTCCGGTTCACAGTCCGGTCCATCGATCCATATTCCAGGTTTTCCGGTTTTCCCTTGTCCTGTTGTGTGCCTTAATTGAGGCACATGATTCTGATCTTGGTCTGGCTACATAAACAGCTCCTGGGTTCAGCTTCATCTTCCTCCTGGAGCCCTGCCTGAAGCTTTGTCTTGCCAGGCCTCGCCTGGCCTCGTCTGAAGCCTTGCCTCGCCTTGCCTCGCTTTGTCTCGCCTTGCTTCGCCTTAAGCCTTGCCTCGCCTGTAACCTTCGCCTGCACCGCTGTCAAGTTCAACTTCCGGAGCAAGATAAGGTACTGTCTATCGTTGTTTTGAACTGTCTCTGTGTCCACGCCTTCACTAGGTAGGTCCGGCCGTTTGCCGCTACCTAGAATTGGGATCAGTCACTGTGTCCACGCCTTCGCTAGGTAGGTCCGGCCGTTTGCCGCCATCTAGTGTTGGGATCTGTCTCTGTATCCACGCCTTCGCTAGGTAGGTCCGGCCGTTTGCCGCTACCTTGTGTTGTGAACGTCTCTCCGTGTTCTGTGTACGAGTCCCGGCCCTACATCCTGCTCCCTAGGAGGGGTCCTGACTCTGTGTAGAGCCTCGGCCCCAAGTCCTGTTCGCAAAGAGTGGTCCCGGCTCTGTGTTCCATGTCCCTGTGTTCCTGTCTCTTCAAAGACTAAGGTTCTGTGTACCATGTTCCTATTCTCCCAAGACCAAGTCTTCGTGTTTCTGTTCTGCCAAGACCAAGACTCTGTGTTCCTGTTCTGCCAAGACCAAAGCTCTGTCTTTCCTGTTCTCCCAAGACCAAGTCAAGGCTTCGTGATCTCGTGCTGGTCTTGAGCCTCGTCCAGCCCAGGACTACCTCGACCTGCCCAGAAAAGCCTCGAAGAATTCAAGCCTCATCCATTTCTGTAGCCCCGTCAAGTCTTCGTCTAGTTCTGGAGTCCGAGCCCGAGTCAAGACCCAGATTCTGGGTCGTTGCCCAGTCTCTGGCTCGGAGTCCATACCCAAACCTCGAAGAAACCCTTGCCTCGTCATGTCCTCGCCTCGAAGAAACCCCAGCCTCGTCACGTCCTCGCCTTGAGGAACCCCAGCCTCGTCACGTCCTCGCCTCGAAGAACCCCAGCCTCGTCACGTCCTCGCCTCGAGGAAACCCAGCCTCGTCACGTCCTCGCCTCGTTCCGAAGTGCGAGCCCGAGTCAAGACCCACTTTCTGGGTCCTTGTCCAGTCTCTGGCTCGGTATCCAAGCCAAGGCTACCAGCTCCCAATTCCGAGTCCTGGTCCTGCTTGCCTAGCCAATGTCCTAGCCCAAGCCTGTGTTCTTGTCCCAGCTCTCTGGTCAATTCCTGTTCCTAGTACTTCAGTGTCTGTGTCTCGCATTTGGGTCTGCTCCCAACGCCCCCCGTATGACACTATCAAACTCTCCCTTA
The DNA here is from genome assembly GCF_030028105.1 of Mobula birostris. NCBI lineage: Eukaryota > Metazoa > Chordata > Chondrichthyes > Myliobatiformes > Myliobatidae > Mobula > Mobula birostris. Next base: position 201,737,370 of record NC_092374.1, read on the forward strand.
AATACAACCAATGACTTGGCCTCCACAGCTGCAGGTGGCAACAAATTCCACATATTCACCACCCTTTGGCTGAAGAAATTTCTCCGCATCTCTGTTTTGAAAGGGTGCCCCTCTATCTTGAGGCTGTGCCCTCTTGTCCTAGACTCACCCAGCATGGGAAACATCCTTTCAACATCTACTCTGTCTAGGGCTTTCAACTTTCGAAAGGTTTCAATGAGATCCCCCCTCATCCTTCTGAATTCCAGCGAGTGCAGACCCAGAGCCATCAAACGTTTCTCGTATTATAACCCTTTCATTCCTGAAATCCTCCTTGTGAATCTCCACTGGAGCATCTCCAATGCCACCACATCTTTTCTAAGAAGATCGGACAAAAACTGTTCACAGTACTCAAGGTGAGGCCTTACCAGTGTCTTATAAAGCCTGGACGTGACATCCTTGCTCTTGTATTTTGGACCTCTAAAAATGAATGCTAACGTGACGTTTGTCCTCCTCACCACCGACTCAACCTGCCAGCTAGCCTTCAGGGTGTTCTGCACAAGGACTCCCATGTCCCTCTGCATCACACGTTCCTGGAATTTCTGCACGTTTAGAAAATAGTCCGCTCATTTATTTCCACTACCAAAGCGCATGGCAGGAAATTCTGGATCATATGGCCCTCTTTTCGGGCAGGAGTGACCTTTACAAAAAGGATGGGTTATACTTGAATCCGAGTGGGACCAATATCCTGGCAGAGAGGTTTGTAAAGGCTTTCTGGAACAATTAAACTACAATTGCTGGGGGTGGGAACCGAACTGAAGAGACGGAGGAAATGGCGGTTGAGTCACTAATAGAGAAAGCTTGTAGGCAGTGTGAGAGTGAGGATAGGCAGGTGATAGAGAAGGGATGAGTTCACACTGATGGTTTGAGATGTGTCTATTTTAATGCAAGGAGTATCATAAACAAAGTGGATGAACTTAGAGCGTGAATCAGTACTTGAAGCTATGATGTTGTGGTCATTACAGAGGCGTGGAAGGCTCAGGGGCAGGAACGGCTACTTAGAGTGCCAGGCTTTAGATATTTTAGAAAGGACCGTGGGGGGGGGGGGTTCAAAAGAAGCGGGAGAGTGGCACAGCTGATCAGAGATCGTGTCACTGCTGCAGAAAAGGAGAAAGTCATGGAGGGATTGTCTACTGAGTCTCCGTGGGTGGAACTTAGAAACAAGAAGGGGTCAATAACTCCAGCGAGTGTTTTTTATAGACCACCCAATAGTAACAGAGACATCGTGGAGCAGATAGGGAGACAGATTCTGGAACGGAGCAGTAATAACAGGGTTGTCGCGATGGGGGGTTTTAATTTCCCCAATATTGATTAGAACCTCCCTAAAGCAAGAGGTTTAGATGGGGTGGAGTTTGTTAGGTGTGTTAAGGAAGGTTTCCTGACACAGTATGTAGATAAACATACAAGAAGAGAGGCTGTAAATGATCTGGTATTGGGAAATGAACCTGGTCAGGTGTCAGGTCTCTCAGTGGAAGAGCATTTTGGAGATAGTGATCACAATTCTCTCTCCTTTGCCATAACATTGGAGTGGGATCGGGACAGGTTAGGAAAGCGTTTAATTGGAGTAAGGGGAAATACAAGGCTATCAGGCATGAAATTGGAAGCATAAATTGGAAACCGATGTTCTCAGAGAAATATACGATTGAAATATGGCAAATGTTCGGGGGATGTTTGCGTGGCGTTCTGCATAGGTACGTTCCAATGAGACAGGGTAGGGATGGTAGGGTACAGGAACCATAGTGTACAAAGGCAATTGAAAATCTAGTCAAAAGAAAAGAAAAGCGTATGAAATGTTTAAAAACCTAGGCAATAATCCAGAGCTAGAAGATTATAAGGCTAGCAGGAAGGAGCTTCAGAATGAAGTTAGGATAACCAGAATGGGCCATGAGAAGCGCTTGGAGAGCAGGATTAAGTAAAACCCAAAGGCATTCGACAAGTATGTGAAGAGCAAGAGGATAAGACGTGAGAGAATAGGACCAATCAAGTGTGACAGTGGACAGATGTGTGTGTGTGTGTGTGCGCGCAACCGGAGGAGATAGCAAAGGTACTTAATGAATACTTTGCTTCAGTATTCATCACGGAAAAGAATCTTGGCGATTGTAGGGATAACTTACAGCGGACTGAAATGCTTGAACAAATAGACATTAAGAAAGAAGATGCGCTGGAGCTTTTGGAAAGCATCAAATTGGATGAGTCACTAGGACTGGACGAGATGTACCCCAGGCTACTGTGGGAGGCAAGGGAGGAGACTGCCCAGCTTCTGACAATCACCTTTGCATCATCAAGGCGGATGGGAGATGTTCCGGAAGATTGGAGAGTTGCAGATGTTGTTCCGATATTCAAGAAAGGAAGCCGAGATAGCCCAGGAAATTTTAGACCAGTGAGTCTTCAATGGGATCCAAGGGGAGCTTGTTTGTGGATCCAGAACAGGTTTGCGCACAGAAGGCAAAACGTGGTTGTAGACAGGTCATATTCTATACGGGGGACGGTGACCAGTGGTGTGCCTTAGGGATCTGCTCTGGGACACCTTCTCTTTGTGATTTTTATAAATTACCTAGATGAGGAAGTGGAGGGATGGGTTAGTAAATTTCCTAAAGGTTGAGGATATTGTGGATACTTTATACTTATACTTTATACTTTATTGTCGCCAAACAACTGATACTAGAACGTACAATCATCACAGCGATATTTCATTCTGAGCTTCCCGCTCCCTGGATTATAAATCGACAGTAAATATTAAAAATTTAAATTATAAATCATAAATAGAAAATAGAAAAATGGAAAGTAAGGTCGTGCAAAAAAAAAAAACGAGAGGCAGGTCCAGATAATGTAGCCGACTTTCAGAGTTTACAGTGGGGCATGGACAGGATGCAAAACTGGGCTGAGAAGTGGCAGATGGACTTGAACCCAGAAAAGTGTGAGGTAGTTCATTTTGGTATGTCAAGTATTATGGCAAAATATAGTATTAATGTTAAAACTCTTTACAGTGTGGAGGATCAGAGGGATCTTGGGGTCCGAGTCCATAGAACGCTCATGCGCAGGTTGACTGTGTGGTTAAGAAGGCATACGATGTACTGGCCTTCATCAACCAGGGGATTGAGTTTAAGGGCCGAGAGATAAAGTTATAGCTATACAGGACCCTGGTTAGACTCCACTTGGAGTACTGTGCTCAGTTCTGGTCACCTCACTACATGAAGGATGTATAAACTATAGAAAAGGTGCAGAGGAGATTTACAAGGAAGTTGCCTGGATTGGGTAGCATGCCTTATGAGAATAGGCTGACTGAACTTGCCATTTGAGCGACGGAGGATGAGAAGTGACCTGACAGAGGTGTATAAGATGAAGAGAGGAATTCATCGTGTGGTTAGCCAGAGACCTTTTTCCCCAGGGTTGAAATGGATAACACGAGAGGGCACAGTTTTAAGCTGCTTGGAAGTAGGTACAGAGGAGATGTCAGGGGTAAGTTTTTAATGCAAAGAGTGGTGCGTGCGTGAAAACAGGCTGCCAGTGACGGTGGTGGAGGTGGGTACAATAGGGTGTTTTAAGAGACTCCTGGATAGGTACAAGGAGCTTAGAAGAACAGAGGACTATAGGTAACCCGGGGTAATTTCTAAAGTAAACGCATGCTCGGCACAGCATTCTGGAGGAAGGGCCTGTACTGTGCTGTACGTTTTCTGTGTTTCTGTGTTTCTATGTTTCTATGTTTCGAGGAAAGTTTCTGGTGTGGATAAAGCAGTGGCTGCTTGGCAGGTGGCAAAAAGTGGGAATAAAGAGAGCCTTGTCTGTTTGGCTGCTTGTGACTAGTGGTGTTCCAGAGGGGCCTGTGTTAGGACTGATGTTTTTTTACGTTATATCTCAAAGATTTGCTTGATAGAATTGATTGCTGTGTTGTTACATTCAGCCGATATGAAGATCTGTTGAGGGGCAAGTGGTTTTGAAGAAGTAGAGAGCCTTCATAAGATTTATACAGATGAGGAGAATGGACAAATAAAAGTGAAATGGAACACAGTGTCGCACATGAACTTTGGTAGAAATGGTTGACGTTTTTCTAAATGGAGAGAAAATACAAAATAAAATGAGGTGCAAGGGGACTTGGGAGTCCTTGTGCACGATTCCCAGAAGATTAGTTTGCAGTATGAGACTGTTGAGGAAGGTAAATGCGATGTTAGCATTCATTTTAAGAGTGCTGGAATATCAAAGCAAGGATGTAATGTTGAGAATTCATAAAGCACTTGTGAGGCCCAGCTTGCAGTATAGTGAGTTGCTTTGGGCCTATTATCTTAGAAAGGGTGTGCTGAACCTGACGAGGGTTCAAAGGAGTTTCACGAAAATGATTCCAGAATTGACTGTCTTGTCACAGGAAGAGCGTTTCGTGGCTCTGGGCCTGTTTTCACTCAAATTCAGAATAATGAGGGGTGACCTCATTGAACACTATCGAACAGTGTAAAGGGCTTGATAAAGTGGACGTGCAGAGAATGTTTCCCATGGTGGGAGCATCTAAGACCACAGTCTTATGTGTCCTTTTAGAGCGGAGATGAGGAGGAATTTCTTTAGCCAGAGAGTGATGAATCTGTGGAATTATTTGCCACAGGCTTTTTGCACTGTGGTTCGGGGAGACTACAACTAGAGGTCATGGGATAAGTGTGAAAGGTGAAACATTTTGGGAGAGCATGAAGGGAAACTTCTTCCCTGAGAGGATAGTGATAATGTGGAACGAGCTGTGAGCGCAGGTGGTGCATTCGAGCTCGATTTCAACTTTTAAGAGAAGATTGGTTTGGTACATGGATGGTGGAAGTATGTCCCTGTGCATGTCGATGGCAGCAGTGAGTGTCAGGGCTTGATACGGACTTTAGGGACCGAAGGTTTCGTATTTTACAATGTCTATGTGACTCTGTGTTTGGTTGAATCACAAATACTACACTCACGGGCCTGTTGGACCAACAAGCTCGTGCCGACCATGTGACCGCTTAGGAATGCGGGGGAAACCGTAGCTTCCGCACGCAGTCACGGTGGTCACGGAGAGACCGAGACTGTGCAAACTCCTTTCGGAGAGTGGCGAGGGTTCAATTCAGTTCGCTGGTGCTCTCACGGCGTTACGCTGAATGCTGCACCACAGGCCTCCCCTAGTCAGTTCCACTGCTACTTGTGTCAGTCAATCGCTGCCACAGGGCTCCACCAGTCACGGAGCTACCTCACCTTCACTCCGCCACACCCTACGTTCTCCCGAAACACAGAACTCGCTATAGAATTGAATAAACTGGCCTCTTTTCTAGTGTCCTGTTGAAGCCTCTCGGCACGAAACGTCGGCTGCTTATTCATTTCCGTAGATGCCGCCTTCACCGCTGAATTCCTCCAGCATTTTGTGTGTTTTGCTCTATATTATCAGATTTCTAGGACAACAGATTCTGTCTGACCAGACAAGCGTGCGCAGCGCTTCTAGTTTCAAGAAAAATGTGTTTGAAGGTACTGTGCAGTTGACTTATTTCAACGATTCCTCTGCATGTAGGACGCGAGGCCCCAGTGGTGCTAAAATCTCAGAGCCCACGGAAAGGGAGATCTTTAAATTTTCACTGAAGTATTGCGGTTTCGCGGACGGATGCTGATGGCATGATTCAATCATTTAGTCGAGAGTCTTGAATTCAATTAGTTTTTATTTCATTCATTTCACCTGCATAAATGTGTTAGTTCACTCTGCCCGCGTTTATATTTCCTCCGGTTTGGGGATCATATGAAAGCCGGTCAGTGTCAACTTATTGTCAATGGTGTCTCCTGACCCATGGCCCCTAGCTCTCGGTCTTTGGACCCAACCCGTTTACAGAGCTGGAACAGAACCAGAGCAGATTCTCAACCACCTGTTTTCATCAACAGACCAGAAAAAGAAAGGGTAACGTTTCTCTCTGAATTTATTCTCAGTGAAGTTATGGGGATGGGACTTGCTCTCCGCGTTGTAAAATAGAGCCATCCCGGACTCCTAACTGAGATAAACTCCCACCCTCCCGGGGATCGGACTGGCAGGGAGATGCAATTCAGGAGAGATGTTCACACAAAACTCGCTACCTGCCCGTTCGAGGGCTCAAACTCCAATCTCGGGTATCAGTCCGACTGCTGTCTTTCTCTGCACAGACTCTGGAGACAAGCAGGCTCCAGTTCTGATTTTCCGCCACCTCCACTTCCCAGTAATTTCTCCCCGATGTAAATCCAGCTGATTCCAGTGCATACTCCCAGACTGTGAACCTCCTCTCGGTGCCAGGTTGATCTTTCCGTGTCCGGGTCCACCTCACACTCTTCCAATCACTTCGAGCTCCGGATGCGCCGTTTCCACATCCAGGGTGACACAGACTGGGGGGTGGGGAGAAGCAGAGAATTAGAGAGTCCCCGGGGATCCGGGAGAATCTCCAGTAGCGCAGGGGAGGGGTCTCTTGGCCTCGGGAACAGTTGAGCGGCCAATTGGAATCTTCTTCTGGGTGACAACCAACTGCATGTCATGCACAAGAAACTTCTTCCGAGGTTATGTTTCAGCGCAGATTCGTGGAGACAGCCTTCGTGGAAAGGAGAGGGAGAAGAGGGGGCGTGATATTGGATGCAACCCTTCGAGTGCCAGAGTAGTTCACCCTTTGCTCATGGCTAACACTCTCTAATGTAAGCAAAATCTTTAGTACCCTTTCAAAACACTCACGTTCTTCCCGGAATGAGACGGCCAAAACTCCGAATGATACTTTGCATCTGTTCTAATTAAAGTTTGATAAATCTACAGCCGGCGCCGTCACAAAACTGCAGCCAGCCAGGCTGATTTCTGTTTTTTTTTTTTGCCCTTTTGCTGTTCGTGGTATTTTCTATTTGGTATGACTATCTAGTTTGGTGGAGTAAGTGAGTTTCAGTTTAACGATGTGACTTCAGCAGAGTTTTATCGTTTTTGCCGCCTCGAGATATTTTTTTGGTCCGCCGGTCTGTCCCAGCAGTAACCTCTGACGGATCCATTGTTTACTCCGGGGTTCAGCCGCTGAGTCTCCGACAGTGTGCTTTCAGGGATCGCTGATCCCCCGCAGTACCGCGATTGTCCAGTAGGTGTGCTGCAATATCTGGGGCTGAATGCTGCACTGGATAATAAGATTTTCTTTCATTGTTTGCGGTAAGGCGTCCCTGGTTGTTTCCAGCTGATCTCAGACAAGTGATCGGTTGATGAGACATTAATCAAGGATCAATATCAGTTTTAAAAGGAGTGTTCCCCGGGGCTCGGTGCAATGGCGGCACACCAATCACTGCGCGATACATTAGCAGGAGCAAATGAAAGCAAAGCAGGGACAAAGCAGAGTGGCTATTCTGTAAATGGACCAGTGTAGGAGTGGGAACTTTGAGACTTTGGCTCAAGTGGCTTCGGCGAAGAGGCACATGTAAGTAGCAGGTAAAGCGTTTGTAGTGGTTGAATAAAAAGTCACTAAATTACAGCTAATTAAAAAAGGTAGGAATAATACAGGGTCAGGTGATGTGCTGTAACTGCATGATATGGGAGCCGGAGGACTCCACTGTGGTTCCTGATGCTGGTCACATCTGCAGCAAGTGTTGTCTGCTCGAGGAACTCAGACTCAAAGTTGATGACCAGGAATCTGAGCTTCAACACGGTGGCACATCAGGGAGGGGGAGAGTTACGTGGATAGTCTGCTGCAGGAGATTAGCTGTCTCAAATTCGGTCTGTGGTCAGGGACAAGAGGGTGTGACTGTGAGTGAGGCGGTAGTGGGATCGAAGAGACAGTGCTGGAGGAGCCTCAGCCCTTGAGCTTGTCCAGCACTCAATAGTGGGGCGGAGAGGGCTCAACAGATTGAAGAAGTGTGGATAAAGTGAAAAAGAAAAGTGTGGATAAAGTGAAAAAGAAAAGTGTGGATAAAAATAAAGTAAAAGTAAAAGCAAAAGATAAAAAATAGAAAAGTAAGATTGGAGTGAAGTCAAGAGCAAAAGAGAAAAAGATTACAAGATTTTTAAAGCTCTATTAGTGTAAGGGCACTTTATTTGAATGTCCGTAGTATTCAAAACAAAGTCAATAAACTTGTGGCAAAATTAGTACAAAGGAGACCAACAAGATTTCATGACAATCGAAAGTACGCTGATAATCTCACATAAAACCATAAGACCATAAATGATAGGAACAGAATTAGGGTTTTCGACAAAACTGATCATGGCTTTTCACTCTCAACCCCATTCTTCCATCTTCCCTCTGTAACCTTTGATGTCCTTGCTAACCAAGAATCTACCAACTGTGGCAATGAGTTCCACAGATTCTCCACCACCTGGCTGAAGAAACTCTTCATCACTGTACTAAAGGAACGTGTCTCTGGCTCCAGAACCACATAACTTCTGCACAACCACACACACACACATACACACACACACACACACACACACACACACACACACACACACACCAGTGTATCCTCTCTTTTCCATCCCACACTATCTAGGCCTTTCAATATTCAATAGATTTCAATGAGGTCCCTCGACATTATTCTCAGTTCCATTGAGCAAAGGCTCAGATCTATAAAAACACTACTCATGCCTTAACTCTTTCTTACCTGGAATCATTCTCGTGAACATCCTCTGGACTCTCTCCAGTGCCAAAACATCCCTTCTCAGACAAGGGACTCAGTATTACCGAGTCTACTGTCAGTGCGGTCTGACCATGCCTTACAGCAGATGGCCGTTAACACTTGAGTCTCTGGTAACAGCCAGTATATCAGAAGTCCTCAACCGTCCATCTACATTATTAATAATAGAAATTTTGTTCAGAAGAGTCCTCCTGCATTCTCATCAACTCCATCAAGATTCTGCCACACAATCGAGCTATAATCAATGGCGTCCAAAGAAATCAACAATTGTGGAAGACTATTTTGAGTAAACGGTTAAAATATCTGAGTTGTTAACACCCTGTACCTTCACTTAATTAGCAATATGTCCAGCGCTGGCGTTAGTGTTTAATACATAAATAATATAAAGACAGTGAAGGGCATAAATAGTTGGGAGGACCCTGTCAGCTGTCAAGTTTCTGATAATTAAAAAATATCCAGCTTTGTTCTTCACCTGTTAGCATCTAACATAAAAACAAATTATATCTTCCCACTTAAATGACTTACTGTATCTAAGTATTTAATGAAACTTTTCGTATGTGAAAAATTCCTTAGCTGGGTTCTGAAAACAGGACGTGCACGCCTGCGGAGACAAATCAATCTGTGCAAGGTGACAGACGTACGTGTGCGACAGTGAGTTACAGCTAACCACCAGAGATGTTTGTAGAACTGTTCGCGCGTAATGTGCCTCAACTTTCTGTATAAATAGAGGTGTGCTTGTCTTGGTCTTCGCAGGTGGGGATGCCAATGTTAGTGGATCGGGCCCCCACACGATATCGTGTCTCTATGATCTCTGACTGTCCAGAGTGTTATATGAATGTATTAGTCTCTCTGACAACAACCCACGCGTCTTTGAGGAGTGGGAAAAAAAGTCGAGCGTACAGGGATACAGAGGTGGTCACATGGTGGACGTGCAAACTCCACATAAACAGCAACCAATGTCAGGATATAACCAGAGTCTCGACGTTCTGAGGCAAAGGCTGTAGTGGGCAAGATGTACAGGAGCCTGAGGTCACGCACCACGAGGACACTGCGCTTCGGGGCATCCCTCAACG